>NC_082381.1:58719004-59394004 GCF_027477595.1 Haemorhous mexicanus
AACATTGTGTACCAGGATGACTTGATCAGAGAAACCAAGCAAACCTACAAACTGTCAAACTGCAGAAAGAGGAATATTTCTGTCACTTCATATTTGTGTGTCTGTGTCTGTGTGTCGGTGTGTCGGTGTGTCTGTGTGTCTGTGTGTCTGTGTGTCTGTGCCTAAAAGCTGAAATATCAGTTTTCTTTATATTGAACCATAATTATATTTAAACTGATATTTCAGGCATGACTTTGCAAGTATACTGGACTCCATAGAGGTAATGGAAAGTAAAGGGATTTCTTAGATGGACAAAATATAATTAATATGAAGAAGAATTTCCTCTAATGGTAACAGACCAGACTGAAACAGGATATCAATGGATATCCTGTTATTTACTGAAGTTCAAAGAAGCATCTTGTCTCTCTTCTCTTTTCTTCATTGTAGATGTGCTAGTCTGCATAATTTTGCAGTTTCTCTGTGGATGTGCCCAGAAGTCCTCCACCTCTATCAAGACTTAGGTATACTGACTTTCCATATTGAGTAGTCAGTGGTGTGCAGGAGAGACAAAGCGCATTGGCAACAATGTGCTGTTGCTCAGAAACAGAAAACCTGTTTCACACAATGCTAATTGTGCAACTAGAGACATACCAATCACTCTCTCTAGTCTTGGTAAGTATTTCTGACCAAGCTGACAAAAGTTTTCATTCACTCTTTGCTTTTTCCTTACTGGCTGTTACTTTTTTCTTTTGCAAAGGCCCGAACTTCCCATTTGTTTATAGCATGATTTTTAGTGTGCAGATCAAGTAAAATTGCATTGATAAAAACAATCAGTTTGATCTCTGTCTTGAATATAAATATATTTAGTTCAAGAAAAAACTAATGTAACATTATTACAGAATGAATGATGACATAATTACATTTATTCACTAATCCTACACATATAAGGCTGGCAGACTTTTAATAAAATTAAGGGAAGCAATGTAATCAAGAATTGTTCCAGCAGGTATTTTTCTATAAAACGGTAAAACATTCCTGTAAATTTATTTCTAGAGCTGACTTATCACAGACTATTGTAGAAGAATTCTCTATATTTGTTGCAATATAATTTTTTTTCTATATATGACCGTAGACTGCAGGTGAAAGAAGAAGAATAATGGAAGAAAATTAAAATATTGTATTGCAAGCTGTTTGATTGTGTTTCAGAGGTATCTAGCAGTATCAGGATAGGTATGAGACACTAGGGACCATTCGTAAAATTAAATTAGGTGAGCCCCAAATCAGATTGTGTAGAACTTGGGAAATTACATCACTGTTCTGAATAAAATTGAGCAATTTCTTATTGTGCTGAAAAACTTGCCAAGGAAAAAGTAATTATTTAGCCTCATTAATTAAACTAATTGCCTCTTAACTGGACTTGGATAAATCTAAAAGAGACACTTGTGGTCTCTTAGTACTGAGTGCCCATCAAATAGAGTTGCTTTTAGCTCCCAAGGCTTTTGTGGTCTGGCAGTGAGCCATAACAGTCTTGTTTTCTTATTCCTCATCTCCCTCTTCGACTACAAAAAGTTGATCTGCTCCTGAGTATCCATCCCAAATCCTCTTACTACCCTTTTTTTTGCTCCTCCCTCCCCCCCCCCCCCCATATTCAAAGGACTTCCTGAAACCTGCACCTATGGCCCTGGGAGTGCTAGAAAGAAAATGATCAGGTCTGCACCTTCATATCTGTGCTCTCTGCACTGAGAGAACATTCTTCCTTATAATTCTGCCTCCAAGTTTCATTCCCTTCCTTGGAATGTATTTTTTCCACCTTTTCAGTTTTCTCTGCAGGCATATCAAGTTTGTTTTGTTTTATTTGCTGCTATTGCTTTTAGACTCATATCTTATGATAATTAGGAAATGTCCTTGAAGCATACAACCTGAATTCACAGTTTTGGTTTGATTTTACCATTTTAGCCAGTCAGAATTGAAGTTCTAATTTGTAAAACTAGCAGAGGAAGGTACCACAAAAGACTTCCAATCTGTCCTCAAAAATTATTTGAGAAATCAGCAAGATCTTCAAGTGTTCATAACAATGTACAAGTCATGCTAATTCCTCAGGTTCATGATTATAGTATGTATAACAATGATTATAATATGTATATAACAGTATTTCCTGGAGGACAAAGTGTGAGAATATCGTTAAAGCTCTTAAAATATCAGATAAGAATATACCAGAAAGAATCTGGAGACTGGAAGAGATTGCTACGTTACAAACAGCTGTGTGCAGAAGATCATGAAAAAAAATGTGCTGAAAAGGATTTCCTCAAGAGGCAGTTTTACATTCCTGTTAGTCCTATAAATATTTCTATACCAAACATTTGATCTTAATTTATCCAAATCCGTTTTTATTCAGACTGAAAATTTGTAGCTACCTCCTCTGTATGCAAGAAATACTCTGTAGAAAATGGTGAGCATAGAGCAACTGCCAAAAGCAAAGACAATGAAAGCTGCTCAGTGCTATTTGACATATTTTATTCCATCTATCTACCTTTGTTAACTACTGGTCTGATAAAGCTCTTTTTTTTTTTGTAGTTGACTTTTTTTTTTAAGGCAAGTTGAAAGTGTAGTTTAATACTTTTCCCATTGGTTTTGCAGCCTTAGACACCATCAGCAAATTGAGCAACAAATATGAGCAACAATTTCAGTTTCTCCTTGTAGTAGCATCCTTTGGCAGTTAAAAGATTAGGGACATGTAGCTGCTTTATAAAATCAATCAGCTTCAAAGTACTGGAAGGAACTATTAAGTGAACCTGCTCCTGCTTCTGGAGAAGGTCTCCAACAAATTACTTTTGCAATAAGATAAATAAAGATTAGAAGTCTTCAGAATATATATCACTGCAACTTCTGCCATCTCTTGCAGAAACTGTCATTTGCCAGGGAAGAAAGTTTGCTCCGTTTAAATAGAGTCTAGTAAATGTATGGGATTAGAGTAATCAATTTCACATTTACATTGAACATCAAGATATAATCATTGAACTGTATAGACAAATCATAGAAACCAGATGCTCTATCTTGTTTCTCAGATGCTGCAGTAGCAAGAGCCACATATATATGTTCAAAAGAGTCTTTAGTTGAAGCAAGGCATAGATTTATTAATAATTTCTTAAAGGCAATTCACTGAGCAAACACAAAAGTTTTAGGGAGCTTGAAAAAATGTTCCTAAACTTGAGACTTATTCCTAACAGAATTTCTAACTAAATTGAATTAACTTCTTCTGTCCAAAAGACCTGAAATGTTTTGACCTCTATCACTTGTCTCTAGTCACTAGAGCAGTCTGAATATAACTGAACTGCAAACAAAATATTCACCAAATTTCTCTGTAACTCCATCTAGTTTTCTTTAACTAGAAAATTTCTCCATAGAAAGGTCTGGCAAACAAGCTGAAACCACATGCCAAGACAAACCAAAAATTTTACACTATGGTTTATAAGAACACTATTCCTATCTATGTCATTCCTGGTAAAGACATTGTTTAGAAGCATCAAACAGAAAAAAAGAAATCTTTTTAAGGAATTGATTGGGGATTTGAATTAGTGCAATTAATACAATGTTGCTGTGATATTGTATAACACTGGAAAAATTCAGATTCTGCAGATTAGAGACAGTAATTTACTAAAAATTTTTATTGTATTATCTGATTTTAAAAATAGTCTGACTTTAAAATCCCTTTAAGCTGATAGGATCTGGGGGCCAATCTATGAAATCAAAAGAAGTTACTTCTCATGCCAAACTAATTCAACAGCCATGAAGAACTGAGAAATACCACTTTATCCCTCTGCATCTCTGAGGAAGAATTTTTGTACTGAAAGGGTTGTTAAGTGCCAGAACAGACTGCTTAGGTTGGTGGTGAAGTCACCATCCCTGGAAGTGTTCACAAAATGGCTGGACTGGGCATCTAGTGCCATGCTGTAGTTGGCAAGGTGTTGATTGGTCAAAGGTTAGATTCGATGATCTCAGAGGTTTTTTCCAACCTAATGATTCTGTGAAATTGATGCACATGAGAGAAAGGTACAGAGGGAAGAGCTGCTACAAAGACACCTGCCTTAAAGGCGTCTAAATGACACTTGCCTAAAGCATCAATTTGCTTTATGGAAACAGAAAATCTGTAGATATATGCAGAATTATCAAGAGGGCCATTTCAGTGTCTAAAGGCTTATATAAAACAGAAAAAGCAAACAATCAAGCAAACAAACAAACAAAACACAAAACAAAACAAAACAAACCCAACACAAATGACCACCACCATAAAACAAACTGAAAAACAAATCAAACTCTCCTTACCTCTAATAACCCTTCTCCCAAACTAACAAGCTCTTCTCCCAAGCAATTAACCAATAACAATACCAACAAAAATAACACAGCCATTTCAGCACAGAAATATGGGATTCTCAACTACACCAGAAAACCATTAAATTACAGTATCAAGTACTTGTACTGTCAGGATTGTCTGCATTGTGGATGTTACTGATTTAAATCCTCAGTGGACTTAAACCAAAAAGAGTTTGTACTTGCCAGAAGCATTAAAAACTGTCTGAACACCTTCTTTTCTATGCCTGCCAATCCCTGATGGCAGATATCTAAGTGATAGATACTGTATGTAAGCTGTCAAGGACAC
The DNA here is from genome assembly GCF_027477595.1 of Haemorhous mexicanus. Classification (NCBI taxonomy): domain Eukaryota; kingdom Metazoa; phylum Chordata; class Aves; order Passeriformes; family Fringillidae; genus Haemorhous; species Haemorhous mexicanus. The sequence goes on from NC_082381.1 coordinate 58,723,641, forward strand.
AGCTTCCAACAACTAATGTCCTCTAGGCTGCAACTATTTCTTCATTTTAAAGCTGGAAAAGGGCTTGCATTACCTGAAAAATCTCTTCAAAGGATCCTGTTTTTCCTGTCATTGGATATATATAAAATTGATGCTTAATACTCTTCCTGTACTCTCATTTAAAACATTACCTGCATAGTTTAACATAGACACTAAAAGAAGTCCTCACCCAACTCAAGTGTTTTAGCTTAAATGTTCTTCTATTCTAGTCTCCTCTTTACCATTGATACCCTAGTGACTGAAATATTATTAGACTCCTGTAGAGACATCTCAAGTACACATAGTCCTCATTCATCAAGAAGTTATGTTGAAGCAACAAGCATACTTCACAGCACCATTCCTTGTGCTTCCAACTAGTGTTGGAATATTTCCTGTGACCTCTGTGTGCCTTAGATACTTGTATAGACAGAAATGGAAGTTACCTGCTGTATAATTTTCTTTAAGGAACTGGATATGTTCTTTTATGAAATGAATGAGTTCTACATGTTTAATTTTCAGATTGTTTTTTTTAAATTCTTGTTTTGTTCTGCACATAGCCCTTTAGTTTCAAGACAAGATTAAGATCATAGCCATGATGGAAATTCCTAGTTCTAAATCACTCTTATAGATTCTTGGCAGTTCTGATCTAGTCTGGCATGTGTCCTCATTCTTTTAATAGAACTCAGAAGGTGTTCAGCAGTAAGCTGAAATTTGCACTTTCAAAGAACAGAAGCCTGAGAACTGTTCTGATAGTTTCTGCACCACACTTAGAGTTCCATGGCCTATGATAGTGGTAGATGTCAAGACTGGAAGCACAGGATGCTTGATAAACTGAATCTGGAAATTTGTAATCAGTAAATCCATGATAATCATTTTATGAAAAACTTTTTCTTAGGCTTTTTGGAAAGATGGAATTATTTTTTTATTATCAGTGGTCACTATGGTCAAATACAGTGACTGGAACAATGTAATTTTCTTTCTCTATGAACAATACTAATCAGTGGTAACTTTTATGTGAAATAAGAAGATGTTAAATATATAAGAGTTTATGCTAAAGAAATTGTAGAAGAGATAGGATTTATGTGGAGAATATTGTTTGTGTGTCTAGTGTGGGACAGTAATGTCTTGTGGTGCACTTTTCTACATAGTTGAAAACTCATGTAAGAATTGTCCTAATTTTAAAAGCAGGTCATTCTCCTTTGGCTTTTCATAATTTTCCTGGGTTTCAACCTATGGGACTAGGAAAAGCTTTCTCAGGCTGGCCAAGAACCACAGCTGAGGGTATGAACCTTCTGTCCATGCCAGTATTGAACATTATGAAAACACAGGCACTCTACTGTGTCTGGTGTCTACTGTGCTATTATTGAGTTGATATTTAACATATTTTGTGAGGTTTCTGTGCCTATTCTCAGATGTGTGAGTATGACTAGTGGCTGGGCTTTTGTGCTTTCCAGAAACTTAAAACTGTTAATGTGTCTTCTGACAGTTAGTCTCTAGACTTTCTTTTCTTAAAACACACCTGTTTTTTTTAAATTTTTGCAAATAATAATAAAGTATAATCCATTGAGCGACTAATAATCACCTTAGATAAAGAAAACTTTTGTTATCATTCAATATCTCCTTAGCTTATCTAGATGAAAGAAGCATCTTCAGGAGGCAGATGTTTTCTATTTGAAGTGCATTTCAATTTTCCTTTGAAAGTCTTCAGAAAAATGTATATACATGTCTTTTATATATGTACCTTTCTCCTTAAAATCTCTGGACAAGAAATGAATCCAGAAAAACACTACCAATTAAATGTAAAGTCTACCCTGTATTTCCTGGTTCAACAGACAATAAAAAAAGCTATCCTAAAAAAATAAAACTATCCCTGTTCTATCTTGCTATCAGTAGATAATATTGTTTCTAACCTCGGCCTTCTCATTTCAAACTTTTTTTTTTCCTCTTTTCTAAATAAAGGATAAGAAGAAAAGCATTTCTAACTTTTCTTCTTTTTATCCAGATGTCCTATTTAAACCTTGGCAACCAGACAGAAATATAAAACAGAATGAAAAAACTTTGAAAAATCTCTGCATCTTCTTTTGTGTCTTGCCTTATGTACACTATTTTAGGTTTTATTTCTATTTTCTTTTTTAAATGCTAATACCTGAAGGCCAAAGAAACCCTGCTCCATTATCCACCTGATGTGACTTTTCTACAGTCATTTTTTTATATTGAGAAAACTAGTGCTTCTATATTTTGCCACCCATTCAGGAAAAATACCATTATCAGTTCTTCATTTGTCCATCTCTGAAGTGGCTGCAGTTGAACAACGTGTTAGGACCTTAGGGACAGAAATTAAGAGAATCATTGCTTTTGGTTTGGTTTGGTTTGGTTTGGTTTGGTTTGGTTTGGTTTGGTTTGGTTTGGTTTGGTTTGGCTTGGCTTGGTTTAGTTTGGTTTGGTTTGGTTTGGTTTGGTTTGGTTTGGTTTGGTTTGGTTTGGTTTGGTTTGGTTTGTTTCAGAAAATCACATTTCATTGAATTGCAACTCCCAAAGTGTTACAGTTGATAGCTGGACTGTACCAGAAGTCACAGTGTACTAGTTTGAAAGCAAACCAGCAGGAGATCTCTAGTCAGAATTGGAATTCAATAGGAAAATTAGGATAAAGGCAATAATACAGAAACACTGCCTTAAAATGGCAATCAGGATATGACCTGACACCCTGTTGGTCAGGGTGGTAGTAGAAGTCTGATTAAATGGTGGCTGCAGTCCTGTTGCAATGATGAATGTAATTCTGTTGAAGTGGTGATCTTGTAGTGAATTTGGTTCTTTTCTGGAGGTCCAGTATTGATTATGAAGCTCTTTTTCCTCTGGGAATCCAGAGAGTAGTGGTGCTTGTGGTCTTCCAAGACCAGATTATATTCAGGTAGGAGTGCTTGGTTCATCCCCCTGGGTGGAGAGTCTCACAATGGGATGATGTAATTTTGAGTCATGCAGTGAGGCTTGATGGCCCATTAAGAGAGATAGCCCCAGAGGGAGTTATCAGGGACAAGTCATGGAAGAGATAAAGAACACTGTCCCACATGTTTTTAACAGCTTTTGAAGTTGGTAATAAAATACATACTTCTGGTTTTAAATTATACATTATAACCCAAGACACATAGAAAACTACAAATTTGCGTTAAATGAATGACACTTTTCAGTGTCATAAAGAAAAGAACGAGATGGGTGGTCTTCCTTCAGAAATGTGAACACTTGCTTTTCTGCTGTAAGTTTATATCCTTGCTATAGCAAAGGCTGAAAAATAGTTCCATAGTTGAGCTCACTTCACAGCTTGGAGTGCTAAGCATCCAGTAAATGCAAGCAACGAGCAGGTAGTAATTTCAGCCCCTCAGGGCTGAGGAGACCTAACTTACCATTTTTTGGGGATTTTTTTTTTTCTCTCTCAGCTGGCATCAAATGATTCAAACCAGAATATGATGTAGCTTGTTCAAAGGCATATATGTGCTTTCCAGTAACTTATATATATTATGAATATGTAGTATGAATATATATAAATATACTATATTGGAAATTCATACTATATATGAATATAGAGTATTAATTTCCAAAGAAAACCTTCCATGTATATAAGATTTCATCAGACTCAAAATGGCAAATTTGGATCTTTACTCTCTTTCACTGTTTGTCTTTTGATGTTTTTTTTCTGTTTTGATGTGTTGGTGGGGGGGGGGGTGGGCGCTGCTTGCATGTTTAACATACATATTCCTGCTCACAGAACCAGGTAGTAATTTCATAATTAGTTTACTTGCAATAAGTTGGGAGACTCTAAGAAAGAGAATGTCTTCAAAATCAGATATCAAAAAATCTGATATTACATTTTGAGTCCGTCCCAGGGTCCCATTGCTAAGGGTCAGTATACAATAGATCAGTAAACAATAGACTACAATGACTTGGTTGGTAGCACAGGCCACCACTGACAGGTGAGATGCATTTCAATGTCTCTGTGCATGCACAGAGACATCATGTCTTTGTTAACATATTTTAGTGTGTTTTGCATGAGCTAGGAGCAGACAGACATTTAGAATTGAAACTTTGTAGATTTTTTAAACTGCAGTAGTTCTGTGATTCTGTAGCTCTATGTCTGTACCCAAGAGCTGGGTGCTGTTAAAATCTTCTCCAGTTGTTCTCTGTGTTTCTGGAGCATTCCAATTCCAGTGAGGTTTTCACAGCTCCATTCCTATGCTCAAAGTATTTCTCTTCATGTGATTTATTCCTGGCACCATTGGCTCTTCGTGATTTCTCAGAGCCAAAGAGTCTTAACAGAATTCTGCTTCCTCTAGTGCTTCACTTTGTACTGATCAGAAATGTTGAACACAATCCCCTGAACAAGAAAACGTCCGGTTTCAATGCGAGAAACATGAAAATGAAAACATTTTACCTACAAGATCTCCTGTGCAGCTGGAAAATAGGGCATCATTAGCTGTCAAGAAAGACTGCCACAGATCTACAGACTGAGAAACAAATGCAGAAGGGTTATATCAGGACAATTTTACATTTTGGATGGCTGTACAGAAGAATATCGTGAGTTGAATAAGAAACTGCTGGATCATCTTCTCTCAGTAAGTGCTGAATAAATACATGTGAAATTTTTGCTTGGAAGTCCTAGCTGTGAATTTCTGGGGAACCTGTGGAGAGCTGGACCTTAAAGGATTTAGGGAAAGATTTTAGAAAGTATGTAGATGCTCCTGAAATTTCAAGTCATGGAAGGCTGTAGTTCTCAACATAGTGTTAGGGGGAATAAGGCATGCAGGTGTTCCCACTGGGAACTTGTTTTTGTTTACGGTTGGGCAATTCGGAATGAGGGCCTCAGTGCTGGGAAATCTGAAAGAACCGAAGTCCAAGCCTACCCTGGGCACGTCAAGACAGTTATTGTACTTTCCACTAGTTCATAAAGTTAATGCTCATGTTCGTGGGAAAGAAAATATGCAGAGGGATATTTTCAGAAATCTGTCTGCTATGAACCACTTAGTAATATGCCTACTTACAATACATAAGATGACTGAGGCAGTCCACCTTCCACATATGGACAAGAGCCTGGAAAATAAAATTAGGTCTACAAAGAGGTATTTGTAAGGCTAGGAGATTTTTAAGTCCATATGTATGTGAGACATTGACACAATAAATGTTCAGAGTATGCTGAACATTTCCTGATGCTTTACTGAACCTTCAGGCTCTCCTCACTGTAGCCCAGCATTTTCTTCCTTAACTGAGAAACATCTTATGTAGTCAAGGCTAACTACTATATTCTATTTGACTTGCAATGAGATAATGTGACCCTACTAAGTTATCTCCAAAGTGAAAGAAAAAGTCTGTTCAAAAGAAATATCATGAAAAGGACAAAAAACAAAACCCAAACCCTAGCATCCAAATTCATCAACTGCAAGAATGATAGCTTTTGATGGGTAGCCAGGTATATTCTTCCTGATTCTCAGAGCTGTACCAGAAGCATCTGAACCACCATAAATTACCTCTGTGCTATCCATTGTAGAGCATACATTCAGAAGGCATGGAACAAATTATTATATTTTTAGAATTGCTTTCAGTAGCTCTTACTTATTTATAAAAGACAGTAAATATATGAGAGGAAAAATCCACTTATTTTCAGGGGCTCATTTTTAAGAGATCTACTTTCTTAGTCAACATATCAGAAAGTAAGCTGTAATACAAAAACCGCATTGCACATTTTGAGATCTATCACTACCACCTAGAAGTGAGCTTTTTTTTTGACATGATATAATAAAGCAGAAGAGTGTTTACATCCAAACCAATGTTTTGATAGAGGAATTAAATGAAGACTCCAAAGAACACTCATTTTCCAATATTAATTGAAAGTAGAATCAGTAATATCAAAGTCAGGTACTCCTTACATAGTTTTACATGAAAACCCACTTCCTTCTAAATGTACCTAGAACTTGTCTATTTTAACTCCTGATATGAGAGCTAAAAGTTCACAATATCTTGTGTTTTTGTAGGGGTTTACTGTCTTCATGCACTATGATCAATGAAAGAAACCCATATGAACAAGAAATATAGAAGTTAGATCAGATTTTAAGCTCAAAAACTTTATGAATGCCCTGGTGATTAAAGTAACCCTTGGTGGTTAAAGTAATACCTTTCAAGCTTCCAAATATGAAATAATGTCAGCATATCAAAATAAAGCCGTCCCTTCAAAGTAAGTGCATTGCAAAGGGTTAGGCAGAAAGAAGATTCTCCTTTATGAAACTGGATGATTATGTAAAATGCAAGCAAAAAAAGTTTCCAGCACATATGGCAGCAGAATTTGAGAACTGGTGTCTGCAAGTGTGAGAAAAGTTGTTCCTCTTTTTAGCTGCTGGTTAGAAGGAAAAACAGTCCTGAGGAGTTTATTCATTGTCTTCCTGGATATAAAAGACCCTTAGGCCATTTTTAATTTATATATATGTATGTATATATATATATATATATGTATGTATATGTATATGTATGTGTATGTGTGTGTGTATATATATATATATATATATATGTAAGTCCTTTCCTGCAATACAGGCCATATCTTCAAAAGGATCTAAATTTCAGTTTGTCTTTTGTATGCTTAATGGTTCTTTTTCTGGTGATCTTGTTTGTTTTAATCACAAGGAAATAAGGGCAGACAATTATCACAGCTAGGTGCACCCTTCAATATGACCGACTTATTAAAAATTATTAGTTGATTTTCCTATTAAAAATTTGTATGTGAAACAACCGCAATCTTTTTGTATACTTGAAAAGATTACAAAAAATATTTCAGAGTTTTAGATGCACAAATTCTAGCCATTGAGTCCTCATTAATTGTTTGCTATGTTATTTATAATTTAGGTTTCCTAATCTCTTGTATGTTTTATCAGTTAATATTGTTCTAGTTTGTTATTGGATATAAAAACCTTGAGAAAGCATAAAAAACACAGAAAAGAAACACCTGGAGGAAATGTCACACTTTATATTTTTAAATAAATGTTTTTCTGCACATAAAACACAATTTCTTCAAGAGTCTGTGATGACACTTTCTTTTGATAGACTAAAATGTTCACATCAATTTAGAAATAAATTAAAAAGATAGGGTATTGTCAAAATTGTATAGTGTTCTTGTATCTCAGCTTGTGCCAATGAATACTTAGTCTCAGAATCATTATTTTCATTATTGTTTTCTGCTGTTTGCTGCCTTTCTTAGTCCTAAGTATACAAGTATTTAATTATACTACATAACTTCTGCAAAAGAAGGAGTCTGTGATTTCTTAAACTGACTTTGATATGAAAGGTTAACAATTGATTAGAGGCTGGTGTAAGTCTCAAAGAGTACCTACAAATACAGTGTGTATTAATTTAAACTTTAATTACAAAAAGAGAAAAATACCATGCTCTCAGTACTGTTAGAAATTTCCAGTATTTTATTTTGCTGTTATGGAATGAGTGTCTAATTTTGTCATATTGCCATAGAACATGAGGATACTACCATATGTTTCTTTTTATGACAAAAGTGTAGGCAGATATTTATGTATAGTTAAATGAAGTAATTTATCTGCAAGCTACTGGTATCTTTCTCTTCTAGCGTACTTATTTTCATTCAGTTCATACTTTCACCTATTGGCTTGCCAAAATAATATTTTCAGTAATGGATTATTTAGATATTTTTTTCCTGTTCTGAATATTCATAACACTCTTTAAAAGGTGAAATTGCTTTTTAATTTAAGGAACCACCCTTAGCTACTTCTTCTGCCCTGTTATATTAGACCAGGTAAGAATGGAAGTACCTGATGCTTAACTAATAATGGACTAGCAAGAGATAACCTTGGTCTGCACATGAAATGCTTAGACAGCTGAAAGGAAACAAAATATCACAGAGCAGAAGGAAAGATGAAGTAGCTATGAAGTAGCTATGCTACTTATTAATGATTTCTCAAATAAAAAGTATTCTTTGTTCTGAATAATAGAAAGCCAGTTTGTAAAGGCTAGTAAACAAAACTAATTTTTTGTCATAATTGGTTCCTAATAACTGCACATCTCTTATACCTATTATCCAGATTTTTCAAAAATTAAACATTACAATAAACTATTTATGAAGTTACAGTAAACATTACAGTAAACTATTTACCAAGTCTTCAAAATAAAACCTATGGAAGCTGCCATTTTCATGGCAAAAATCTTCATTAGATAGTTATTCGTTGTCAGCTTGGCCTCAGGATGGAAAACTAACAAACTAGTTGCTAATTACTTAAATTAACTGGCTCCTTGGGAAACAGTTTCAATAATGCATGACTTAAACACCACACTGTGCTGTTTATCCTTTACAATGGTATCTGTTCCTTGCCACTGTGTCTATTCTGTGTTTTGGAAAACGTCATATAATAGTACTTAAAAGACTGGTAACACCAAGCCTGTTCAAGAGAAATTACTCATGAAAGAAGGGACAGAGAGAAGGAATAGATGGGCTCCACATTTATTGGAAAGAATAACCTATTGCTCTAGAAATTTTCTTCTTGATACTGTTTACTTTTCATATTGTTACCCAGTTATATGAGCTGTCATTGTGAAGATAATTATTTAACTAGGAAGTGTCCTACAACCACAAAATCAGTGCCATTATGCCAACTCATAGGCTTTGTAAGATTCTCTCTTGAACAAAATGTTCCCATGCTAATGAAGGGAGAAAAGGGGTTTTTTTTGAAGCTTAAACCAACAGTTTCTGCAAAGGTCCATGGCCACATTTAACTTTGAGATTATTTTTTGGATGGGGAATAAATGCAGTTGATCAAGAATAATTGCATTTGTTAAATGACTTTTATTTTTAACAATAAATAAAGAACACCTGCATGATAGATTTTTAAGTTTGGGAAGAATTAGGCCTTTCCACCAAAGCATAGAATAAGAACAATGTAACTTTAAAGACCAGATGCAGTGGATGTAAAATATTCACATTAAACAGTTGATGAAAGTGTAGTAGGAAAAAAAATTTTCTTCTTTTTAGTACAAAAAAAATGGTGAAATAATTTTAAATAGTGAAGGAAGTAATTTCATATTGGTGAACAAATATAAAGCTTAACTTCTCAAATAAGCTAAAGACAATGAAAAATTGACCTATTTCAAATTGCATATGGATAGATAGAACCTTACACTGTACTAAAAGCCAACACACTCAGGCTTATAGAATGAATTTTCTAGAGTGCTCTATCCACTGTGAGAATTTTAAAAATATGTTTTTTAAATGTTTCATGGCAGTTTAGATAAACCTCCATTTAAGAAAAATTTCATGCTTAATATTCTCATTTCTTTACATCAAGTCTTATTAATGAGATAAAGTAGAAAAGCATTTGCTGTGGTTTGGTGGTTAGTTTTTTCAAGATATAGTTCTGATTTAATTAACTTTTTCAAGGTACATGAAAATAGAAATATTAGCTATTCCCTTAAATATTGTTTATTCTTCTTAAATGAAGCATTACTTCCCAAAACAAAACTGGATTAAAAATCCAGTGTTCTTTATATTTGTGCTTTAATTATAGAGAGTATACATGAATTTCCAAACACACTTCATATCACATGTGAACTTCCAGATGCATTCCAAATATTTCTGACAATACAAAAAATGTTACATTTACAGAGCTTCCAAGGGAGACAGTAATCTTTCTTATGAAAGTAGGTTTTAAAAATAATTGTGCAAAAATGGATCACTTTCAGAGTCTTTCTGTGAGCTTCACTATCTTCTCAGGAATTCCTGGACTCAGCCTAATGCATGAAGGGCTAAATAATATCTTTGCCACAATACAGGTTTTAGGAGTTTTTCCTGTGTATGAACTTTTCACTTACAGTTGATCCTGGGAGTGATTCTTACTTAGCTTTCTCACCACTTGGTAGGGACAACTTTAGCATTACAACTATATAAGAGGTTGGTCACCTCTCTATTGCCATTTTCCTCTTAGGAAATGAAAACTAAATGGTGCACTGAGCTTGCAAAACAAAATCATATGCATTGTCTCTCAGCCTTCTAGGACAGAGCATTGTTTGTGCTACCTTTGACACAGGTTCCCCTGAGTTAAAATTCTAGCTGACTACAGCTGTAGTGTCTATAGTGCTGTGCTTCTGTCTGCCACTAAAGCATGTGTCCTGTACAGATGGAGGTATGCTGCTCATGCTTTGGCTGTATGGCTAGCCAGAGTAGAAAGAAGGGCATTTTGTGGTTTTTATCCAAATAATCAGAGGAATGAGTGCAAAGGTCTTGTTAAGGTCATTCATTAGTATGAACAGCAAGCAGTAGTTTTAAAGAAACAAATAAAAAACCCACAGAAAGTCCCAAACCCTGAGTGTAGAAATTTAGTCATACAGCTATATGAGTTGTATGTATATAAGTTATATAGAGTCTTACAGCTTACACTTTGAGTCAATTTATTGTAACTACGATAGGGATTGAATGTAGTGGCCTGAAACATTATACAGTCCACTTGAAATATAACAAAAACTACATTAGCCTAATTAATTCACCTCCTAATGACTGAATAAGTGGCAAATTGTAAAGAACTTGGTACTTCCAGGATCCAATAGACACTGAAACTGGTCTTAGAGTCTTGCAGGAGTACCCATGCACATTGCCAAAACCACATTTCTCAGGCTGTAACACAAACCTCACACATTTAGATCAGCTGTGCAGAGAAATTAATCTTTTGCTAAACTCATGCTAAGTGGGACCAATGAGTCCTGTGGTTTGTACAAAATAAGAATGCTGACTTCCTCCTCATTTCCAAATATGTGCAGAAAATGGCAAAGACAAGAGAATGCATCCATTGACTTGCTTTCCTCATTTCCATATGCCTTACATTGCTAATGCTTTGTGTGCTGGCTTTTCACTGTTCAGTGCTCACTGGCACAGTCAACTTTTCACTGGTTCAGTGAATTGTTCCAGAGAAAATACACACATTATTACACTTAAGCACAGAGAGGTGAGCAATAATTAAATGTTAATGTGTGGCAGCCATAGCGTACTGATTATTAACATAAATAGTAGTTCAAGAAAGTTGTTTCTTTTTTTTTTTTTTATGATGACTGAGCAATAATCTAATATATTTAGCCATCTCTTGATAGGAAAATATTGTAATAGGGTAGCACACGTACATATATTATAGGTACAGAAAGAATCTGTTGAGAATATGAGCAAAGAAATATAACAATTCTCCATAAGGGAGATGTGAGCTATAAATAAAGTGACAAAATTAATATAAGTTGTCTTTTTTTATTCCAAAATATTCACATGTTAGAGCTATATTAGGAATTTTTTTGTGCTTAATAAGGTCTGATATAATATGCATTCTGTTGAATTTCAGTTCTTAGATGGTACTCTCAAGGCAACTATCAATAGCCTTTGAAATATACAGCATTAAAATTTCTAAACACACTCACGTTTTTTACTTGAATTACCAAATGACACTAAATTTGATAAATAAAACAGATATGAAAATATGTTGGTTAATTTAGAATATGGTTATCTGAAGTTTTAGGGATGGAATTAAAGAGATTTCAGGATTTAGACACAAAAATCCAAGATGAAAAATATAGCTGTTTTAATCTCAATGTCTTGATAGAAATTTATGTTATGTATCTACTTAATTCCTTTGTCATGCTATATGCAAAAAAAAAGGGGTGGGATTCTTCTCCATTTCCAGAAGACATTGGCAAACAGAATTAATTTATCAAAACCTTAACATCACTTATGCAACTGTCATCTTTTGGCAGCATGTGTTTGACATCCCTTTCCTGGGTGCTACTTTCATTGAGCCCAGGTTCTGGGTGTACTGGCTGCTGACTTCTTAGCACGCTTTAACACCAAAAAAAAGCAAAAATGAAACTGAGTCAGTGGAAAACTCAAGGAAGTTTGGAATTCTGTTTTTTGTTCCTGAAAACATACTAATAAAATATGTTCAAATATTCTGATTGGATAGTGTTGTATTCTCATTTTAAGTAATTTTTAATTCCTGATGCCTGTTTAGTATTACAGCAATAAACTATTTTAGCAAATGTGAACAGAAGATCTACTCCTCAAGCACTGAAAATCATAGCTCTACAGAAGTCATTAAATAAATATGCATTTTCCCCTACAGTTTAGTTATTAACTCTTCCCTTCTGTAAATCTGTTAACTTTTTTCTTTTAATTTAGGAATTATATTTCTCTTCCGACAAAATTTTTAATTGTGAATGTCCTAGATTTTTTTCTCCTTCCTTTTACATAACACAAGCCAGCTTGTGCAGCTCTCCAGAGACTGCTGCAAAATCGTATTTACAGACAAGACACCGTTTTTGACTAAGTGATATCTCACATAGCCATATGATTTTGAATTTCCTTTGCTTTGTATGAAAACAAGTAAACATTTTTCAGGCACCTAGGGTCCACTTTTCCTAAATACTTTTAAAAATAGTATTATGCAGACATAATATAGACAAAAATTTTAACATTTTAATAAATTTAAATATATGTAAAATATTTTAATTGTTAATATTATTAATAAAATTACATAGAAGAGGATGTTTAAGAGATACAGTCATTAGGAAAATTAATATCTACAGTAATTAAGTAATCAAAGACAAGTGGGAAGCTTCAAGAATTACTTTAGGAATTCTACATTGAAAAATGGTTGAAATATTTCATTTCCTCACAGACTTAGCCTGAAGTCAGATACTATATACTATATATAATATAACATATGATGAATAGAATAATACAGTTATCTAAAATTTTGCTGGAAACAGCTGTCATAATGGATAATTACATAGCTTGGGATTGCATGTACATGAGCAGTTTGGTATTACATAGGAAAGCCCTTATATAAAAGGAAGCCCTTATATATGGTCACCATTTTTGTTAATTCAAATACTCTTTAGTCAGGACTTCCTTCTCTGGGACAGAGCTATTTCAGTTAGGCAAAAAATTTCAAGTTTTCAATGACAGTGCAGGATGCTTTTGCATCTTACAATGGAATTAATTGTCTTTTCAGAAGCGGTAACGAAAAACCCGTTTAGGGGTGCTAGTTCTGATGGACTGATTTTAATTCATTGAGAATTGTGACAAACAGGGGAAGAAGGAAATTTTTCCTTCTCATCTGTTTCTCAAACCTGTGGGGTTTTTAAAATTTTCTTCATTGATAATTCATAATGCATAGAAAGAACACTTTTTTATTTTTCTTTTTTAAATTTTTAAAAATTTTTAAGGTTACAGTCAAACCAAAAGTTAGATGGGTCTCTTTTTTATGTTACTTGAAAGTTGATGGGTTTTTTGTATATAGTAAGGGCTAGCTCACATAAGAGATATTGTCACTATTTCACAACGAGGTTACAAGTTTGTTATGAAGTTCAACTTCTGTTCATCAGAAGCCAGACAAGAAATTAAGAAGTGTACCTCAATAAATGTGTACTTTTAAAATGTAGTTCCTTTATTGGTAACATCAGAATCAAATTGAAAAAATAGCACATTACAGGTGCAGTGCACTTGCTGAAAGTATTGGGATGAATTTCTATCAAAGGCTAGGTCTCTGGATGTTCATGGTAAATGCTGTGTGTGCTCTGATGCTTAAGGAGCTCTATTAAAAATTCATGAACAGGTGATATTAGTTCATTCCACATCCAAAGGTTTACAGAGTCTCCTGAAGACCCAGACAAATCGTCTTTCTTCTTTCCCTACAGACACTCTCTGTTCTCATGCCTTAAAATAAAGCTTTTTAGAGGCAGAGGGAAAAGCCTTCAATTTAAATGCAGCAAGCTTTCGCTTGCTTGAGGCAATCACAATGTGTTATAGGGGATACTTCTTCCTTTTACAGTGGTCTGGTTTTGCACAAATTGACCCATATGAAAATCTAAAATTGTCACATACATTTGCTGAGCCACTGTCTATTTTCAGGGTAAGGAGAAAATTAGACTCATTCCGATATTTTATCCAGAAAACAAAACAAACATAGAAAAGACCTGACTTTTAGATGGCTTCTTCATATTCTGCAGTTAGCCTTCATTATGAGAGGACTCAGGACCTAGTGGTCATTCGAAGTGTTCATGCAAATTTGGAGACTACTGTAACAGGAAGAAATAGGCCAAAAAAGGAGAGTTTTTTACTGGAAATCACAAACGTATATTGTGTATAGTCAGGGAGCAAAACTCGGTGGATAAAAAAAAGACTTTACATGAAAGAATTTCCTCTGGGTAAGTAATCACTAGGTAAAATGAATGTTCCTTGCTTGGACTCCAAAACTTTGAATGATCAGAGTTTTTTTTCCACTTTCTCATAGGAGAAGGTACTTAGCTACATGTTTTGTCCAGTCCTTGCTTAAATGCAAAAACTGAGGAGTCCCTCTTTTTGTCTGTCCATTAAACCAGTGGATTACAAACTTCATTGTCACATGACATTCTTCTGTGTTTACCAACCAGCAATCTCAGACATCTAATGAGGTTATTTATTCCATTTTCAAGATACAATTGATAGATAATTCTTTTGTGATGGCATTTTTGATGTGCACATGTACTGCCACCATAAATTTTCAAAAATTGTCTTTTTCCCTTGTGATCAGAATAAAATAACAAAAGACACAAAGATGGAGAGGTGAGACTTCATCTGGGAAAATTGGGCAGCTAATCTAACAGTTAAGTTTGAAAAATTAAAGAGCACAAGCCTGAAGGAAATGCCTACTTCGTTGTTTGACTTCATCTTTGCTTTTTTTTTTTCAATGTTGTCTTATGGGAAAAGCTAGATTGGGCTCAGACTGCTTCTCTGGAAGACTAGAATCATTCTGTGCCAATTTATGAATTAGTACAACATGATGTAAGAAAACTTCAAAAGGAATTCCTGTTGATGGCACTTTTAGACACAGCAAGGTTGTCGAGGAGAGCCATTTGCTGGAAAGAGCACTTCCAGAGCCACTTCCAAAATCATTAACTGCTTAAATTATAGAATAGTTCTTAAACTACATCCCATGTTTATCCTTCCATATGTGCTTCTTAATTGCTGATCTCCTGAACCTTTTGAGGTAAGCATACATGTTTTTCTAGTCTTCCTCTTTTATATTTAATTTTTTGCACTTCTAGAGCATCTGAACCACAAAAGATCAAAGTATAAATGCAGCCATTTCTCTTTTATTGTGACCTCCCTTTTTCAAAATATATCTGAGAATGTTTCAGTGGTTCATACTAAACTCTTTTCCTATGCTTATGCTTTATTTCACAGTAGTTATCCCATACTATAGCAGAGAATTTTCCAAAGGCATTCTGAAGCTTCTGAGACCCTCTGCTATAAATTATGGTTGTATTCTCCACAGAAGACTGAGAACTACTTTGTGCAAATAATGGCACAGAAGCTCTTGCATTTCTGCAGATCTGCTGGAGGCTTCTTTTCTGCCCCAGTTTGCCTACTGCTGTCGTTCTAAAATCAACTGGGGTCGTCAGCTGCATCTCCATGTTATATCCCCCTTGTTCCCTGTATCAGTCCTGCTTTCTGGAGCATTTCAAATTTTCTAGTTTCACCTAAGTTTTAAAAGGACTTGTTGAGCCTTGTCAGAGGGCTCCAGTATCCTACAGCTGCAAAAAAACCAATTTCTAATTAGTTGGTAGTTGAGAAGTTTCCTGTTAGAAATTGAAAGTAATCAACTGCAGTTTTCAGTTTTATGATACTTATCTCAAATATGGAAAAGATAATACTGCATCGTCATAAAAAGTGTCACTAATCACAATCACTTTACATCAATATTCACCAATAAGTATTTTAACCACATACAGCTGAGGAAAACACTTTCTTTTTGGTACAATTCTTTTGTTTCCTCATCCTTATAGCTTGTCATTGTGTTTCCAAACAGAGCAGAAAGTTCATAAATATGGTTGAATATTTGGTAATTTTCAATGTTAGTGGAATATTTTTTTTTGTTTTCCCTCTTACCTCCCAGTCTTCACTCTCACTGCTTATGATGCAGGTCTTTTTTTTCCTTCTCTTTTCTTTATGTGCAATGATAACCATTGTAGAATTTTAACACTTGAATCCTAGGTTACCACAGATTTGGGATTTCTAGGGACTCCTCAGAAAAATACAGCAACTGTATTATGGTTCCTGATATTTAGTTTACTCATCTGGTCAGACTGTTGGTCAGTTTTTCTGTAGCTTAACCTTTGTTGCACATGCACACAAGAAAATTACAGCCATGTTTGTTTTCATAGAAAAAGGAGACGACCAAAAGAAATGTGGTTTTTTCATTAAAAATTTTGGATAAATCTCTTGGTATTCAGACAGCTGCAGGTCAATATCCATGAAAAAGAAAAAAATCCAGTTTCTTACAACTCACTGACTTTTGTGTTTTTCTTCACATAATCTGCATTCGTGGGCCTACTGGGAAGAAATAACAAGTTGCTAGCCAGATAAAATAAATATGGGGAAGTATTACTCCAAAGACTTTCTTTTGATGATATAATTGATTTGATGCATTTCTTATAGTAAAAGTTATCCAAGATCTGTAATATATGCCTCTAGTACAACAGTTTGTTTTAGAGGGTTGAGTATTATTCATAGAAATGAATTCTCTAAAACAAGTTGTATGTCAGAAACATTCCATTAGAGGTGACATTTGTGCAGACAAACTTATATTTTTCTTGTTCTGAGACCTCACTCCAAAAAGTTTCTGCTTGCCAAAGTGATAATAGAACTTGGAGTTCAAAGTGCTGTTGACTGTGTGCCAGGTATTTTGAGATGCCCGCAGATAACACATCGTTGCCTGACAAATTATTTCCACTAACTCCTTTGGAGCAGTCTGTCAGTTCGTCTGTTAAGCTCCTAGTTACTGGGAGGTCTCCTGAAGATCTGAAGTGTAAGACATCATCCACAAAGATATCTGTGGATGATTACTGGATACTTTTTGCACCTGTCAACATTTCCTGTTAAGTGCTTCTGTTTGGCAATGGAGGAATTCCCCAACCTACGGAGTAGAGGTCTCATTTATTAAGTTAGCATGGAATTGCTGCTTCTCATTCACCACTATGACTATATTAAGTGCTACCAAGAAGCATTAAGTATGCTTCTTGAGCAGTATAACTTCTTGCTAGAATGCATTATGTAGCACATTTCCAGTGAGGGAGGATGCTTAGGAAAAAAAAAAAGTAAAAAAATAGCAGCAAAAAAAACCTCCTAACTAAAGATTGAAGTGTAGCTTTTTGTTCTGAAAAAAATATTGGAAGATTCATTCTTATCATAGAAAATATTATTTCCTTTCCTGACATAATAAATTTCATAATGAAGGTTCCCTTAATCATCCTTGTTGAAAAAGAAATTACCAGAATATTCCACAAGTCATTTTCCTAAATCAGTCTACAGTCTGCTATTTCCTTGTAGGGAGTGTTGGAAAATATTTGAGGGAATCAAGATCAAAGTATCATGAAGTAGTATTTTAATCCTGTAATTTCATGCTTTATAGTGAGTGCCACCCATTTGATGAAAGACACCAGTTCTTGGATATTTTTTATGTTTTTTTTTTTTTTGGTGAGGGTTTTCTGGTGGTGTTTTTTGTTGTTGTTGGTTTTGGGCTTTTTTTTGTTTGGTTGGTGGTTTTGGTTTTGGTTTTTTGTTGTTTTTTGATAACTTTAATTGCAGAGCCCATTTCTTTCCTTTCTTTTCCTAAAAAAAGGCACCAAAACTTCTACTTTGTGGGAAGTGGGCCATGTACATCTAGGACTAGGAAGTAACAAAATGTAGGGCTTTCCAAGAGTAGATAACTCACAATTATTTACATTTACATTAAAATTTTGCAAGAATGTTCTTGCACTAAATCTATCCCTCTGCAGCTTGCAAGTTCACAATTTAATAAGATTACTGTCATTTGTGAAATGACTTTTTTCACATTATTCCCTTCTGTTAGAGAGAGTAGTAGGAATAGCAGAAATTTTAAATTTGTTACTGTTAAAGAAGCTGGATCTCAAAGGGAGGTTTTGAGTTTCATATAAATGTGGAGAGATTTGTTATCATACCCAATTCCTAGAGGAGTTTTAGACCATCTGAAGGTGATACCAAACCCTTGTAGACTCTGCAGAAGAGATTCACGCTGGAGTTAGCTGAGCATCAGAGATTGCTGGATTCCAGTAAATGATAAGGTATAATTATGCTGTATTTTCCTACCCAACAATCAGAAGGAATGGCAGGAAGTTGAAAGATAAGAAAATTGAATTGTAGGGAAATGAGAAGGGATTGGACAAACATTTTGTGCCATCAATGTATGTGTGTCCTAAGCATCTAGCCAGGGTAGAATAGTTATTCAAAGATTATTCTAGTCCAAGCAAAGGTAAAAAGTATTCTAAATTTCAACGGGAAACCTCTTTTCTGAAGACTGCTGGTTGATATTTTCTAGCATAAGTATTTCACATGCATTATGTGCCTAACCACAGGTTTTTGTCAAAACCAATTTTGTACTATTTTTTGGAATAAACATACTTTCTTTTATAACATGTACATTTTCAAGAGTTACACAAAACTGAAGCAAATTGTTGGGCTTTTTGTACCCACATAACAGATTTCCTTACAGCATAGATTACTTGAAAACATCCCACCTGTTTTCCCTTTTACATGGCTGCCATACAGAAAATAGCCAAATTTGCAGATGCATTCCTTGTCTTCATGGAACTCAGCAGACTATGCACAAATTATTGCAAAAATAATCTTTAACCCTACAGTGAAAGCTGGTGTCAGCACTTCCATTGCTTTAGCATAGTGTATGTTTGTTCTCTAAGATGAAATCCTAGGGATTATTTATTCTTATGAATAGTGTCCCCTGGGAACTGAGGACCAACAAGATCCCCACTGCTACCTAATCCAGGTATAGGGATGCTTTCTTTCCTGATCCTGATTTCTAATGCAAATCCATAGCGGCACATTCTGGAAATCTCCACAAAGACACGGAGTAAAAAATAAAATTAATAAATAAATGAACCTCTAGTATTCATTTTCTTTCTCTTTGAGAATAAAAAAGAACAAATAAATACAGAACAGATGTTAGCCACACTACTTAATATGCTACAAGAAGGCACACTGATGTTTCAGTAATTGCAGACAGAGCTGAACCTGAAAGGAATGAAGCAGACATTCAGCAGCAATGTGCAGCCTCCACAGAAATAAACCTATGGTGCAGAAAGAAATATTAGACAAAGTTAGTCTGAAAACCACATTTTAATTATTAAAATTATTTTAACCAATATATTCACGATCCAGAACATTTTACATCTCAGGTTTTGCACTCTCAGGAGCATAATTATATTTATTCATAAATATAATTTAAAAACTTCTCCCAGACTGATCCAGACACAGTCTTTTACCATGCAGTATATCTATATGATAGTTTGCAAGAATGTATCAGGTGCTAACTTGAGCCAGTTGGGAAAAGGCAACCTTTTCTTTATTGAAGCTAGTAGATCATCAAGTTATTCATCTTATCCATAGTGTCCTTTCTTGCCTTTAGGTCTCAAGAAAATGTAAATCAAAATCTTTTTGAGTTATGTTTCCCAATGATTCACAAGGTAATCTTGCAAACACAGCAAGGAAATATACGATTTGCAAATTGCTTAAATGACATCTTTGCTATTACCTTAAATTATTGTTGCAGTAAATCCTGTTTTACAATATTTCAGCTTGATAATATTTTAAAACTGTACCTTTATCAAGATAAATACTCTACTTTTTATTTGCTTACGTGTTTTTTTTTTTTTTACTTTATGCCTCCTTAAGGACAGAATATTTTATCTCAAAATCACCTATGGTTCATTTCTTTATGCCAGAATCTATGTGTATTTAAACTAACTCTATATCCTTAGCTAATACCAATTTTTATCCAGAATTACACTAGGATTTGCCTGAAAATTAACATTTTCAAATTGCTAAGGACTTCAGGTTTAGAATAACTTTGGATTAAGCATGTTTGCCTAGGTTTCTTAAGAGTATTACATTCCCTTCTGATTCCTAAAAGCAAATAACAATTTATTAACTATTTCAGCCCTTAGACATTTATTGTGAAGTAACAGCTTCTGGTTTCTATGGAAAATACTTAAGACATCCAATTAATAGTCCCATGTTATATTTAGCTTGTCAAAAAACCAGTCTAACTTTATGAAGACATACCTCCATTTTCTATATTAAATGTAAGACACCTGTAAGGTGTTGAGGTTATAAAACCAAAACTAACCTTAAGCATCTCTAGATCTAAATTATAGCAACTTTAAAAAAGCGTGTTTACTGAGGCAGCTGCTTTCAAAAAGTGACATTGCTTTTTGTTTTTTGCCCAGAGAGCCATCAGAAACTGCAGTGGCAGTGAAAGTTCTTGTAAGACTAGAATGTTCTTCCTATGGATAGATGTCTTTCAAATAACTGGATTTTTATTTTTTTCATAGATTATAGATTATATATTTGGTACGTGTAATTTGGTACGGAGTTTTACGAGTAATATTTGGTAGGGGGTTTTTATGAGGCAAAAGGAAAAAAAAAATTGAAATGACATAAGGGAAATCCCCTGAAAAATTCTTAGCAATATATTACTGAAATAGACACATTTAAAGGAAGTTTTTGTTCAAGTTTAAAATAAAAATAAGCAAAAAAAAAAAAAGAAAAACCCAAGAAAAACAGAAAGCAAAAATCAAACCAAACCAGACCAAACCAAACTAAGAAAAAATAGGGTGTTTTGTAGGGTTTTTTTTGAGTAAACACTTCTGAGAAGGTTTGATTCTAACACAAATCCTAATGAGAAATATTTTGCAGCTGACAACCTCTCTTACATCAAATTTTGAAAAATAATGTGCTGCTGTAGAAATCTACCTTTGCATGGGCAAAATGACCCTTTTTGCTAAGATACCCAGGGAGTTCCTTTAAAAATGCATTGAGTGACATCCAGGATTTTCTGGACTCATCAACAGGTCATACTGGGAAGGTCCTACCCTGAAATACTTATTTTTCATTAAACCACTTTTCTATGTTGTTATTGGGAAAAGGGCACATGAATTTACCCTAGGAATTAGGTTATACAATGACAATAATTTACTCCTCCTTTCAATATTTTAATACTGAAAGGGATCAGTTTCAAAAGCTTTTAATTAATCAGAAATATAGTCCTGATGGGCATGAATTTTATTGAAGCTGATGGTTGTAAAAGAATAGTCTTGAAATCCCAGATTGTGAGCACCATTCCATCCAGTAACTAAGTAGGAGAAAGGTATTTTAATGAAAGCAAGATAAGGGATTTCTAAAGTTCTATCCATTATGGCCCCTCTCTCTCCCAAGTGTTCAAAGTATTATACTTATTTTACTGAACCTATTTGTTCTTCCTGTACTTTTCTGAATTTTCTGTATTTAACACAGCATAAGACTGATCTTTCTCTTAAAATTTTAAACTTAATTAAAATCTGTGGAGGAAGATTGTTCTCTAAGGGTCTCCCATGTGAAAAGGAAAGGTTAAAGGGTCATGGCTAGACATTGCCAACCAATTTAGAGAAGTGAAATTGCTGAAAAGGCCAGGAAAAGGAAAATTCCTTCCATTGAGCCACTGATGTAAATATTTGGAATGTGACAATATTTATGTGATATTTCTAACCATAGCTGTAATATTCACTAGTACCAGGTCTACTCTTTTGTTTATATCTGCGTGAATATTCCAGGTGAGATTCGTGTTCTGATATCCTCATTAGTCAGCATTATATCTGCAATTTTTTGTGATATTCATGTCTTACAAGCCAGGACTTTTTGAGACTCTGTACTTGTACTACCAATGAAACGATAGAGGGGAAGGGTATCCTACATGGTTTCAACACAAAGAAGTATTTCTGGAAAGCAGGAACCTGTGGGAGGAGAGGAAGTTTTCCACTTTCCCTTTCTGTTTAACTTTTTCTTCCCTTTTCCTTTCTCCTCCTCATTCCCCTTTCCCATTCCCTTTACTGTTACCATCCCCCTTTCCCTTGCCCTTTGCTTCCTTCTTCCTTTGCTTCCTTCTTCCTTCTTCCTTATCCTTTCTCACTCTTTCGTGGTTTTCTGGTCTAGTGATGTGCTGAAACACTAATTTGGTTTACTGATTGGCAGCTGTTCTCTGTGTGTGATGGCTAAAATATTCTCTATGTACTTTAGCTCTCTGTTATAAAGCTATAAATCTTGGTTAAATTAGGTTTTACAAAGTGTATGATATTGTTTGAAAGTGGAGATGAAGCCACCCTAGATAGGCCAAAAGCCAGAACTATCACCAGTCAGCTCTTTCTGAATTCTTTGGATGACCACATTCATGGAGTGATATTCAGGAAATTATGCATGACTGTTCCTAATTTCACTGTTTGTGACTTTGTATTAATAAGATTTCAGTGGATAGAGGTGTCATGGCATTTATTCTGGATTTAGGCTACAGGTCAATAAACTCACAGTTACCATAGCAGCTTAACATCTATTTTTGTTTGTATTACATATTATAAAAGGCAAGATTTTTTGAACTGAATAGTGACAAAAAACTGATTAAGACCTTACAGCCAATGAATTATATTCGGCCATGAGATATTTCACTGGGAATATACTGATTTTTTTTCAGTCATAACTGAATTCTTCTGTTCTTGGGTACTTTGACTACTCAGACCACTGGAAAGATCTTGAAAACCAGTTTTCAAACATGACTGCCTTTTTTCATTAGAATTTAGGAATTCATATTATCTTGGCTATATTTAAATGATGCCCATATTGTTACCTTCAGGGAAGATCTTTGAGAGCTACATGCTATGATTCATAAATTCTTTACTGGGTTGAAATACAGTGTGAAATAGAAGCAAAACCAACACTTGAAATTCCTACTGGGGAAGAAACAATGCAAGCTGGGAAAAAGCAATGCAGGGCTTCATATCTCAAGCAGAAAGGCAAAATTTTGTCAGCCAAGGTGGAGGAGACTTAGAATCATTTTTTTTAGAAAATGGCAGGGAAGAGTGCTCTTCAGGGAACGTAGAACTAAGGGCAGCTCCAACACAGGGCAGGGCAGGGCAGGAAATGACCCTAACAGGTGCAGTTCACCCTCAAGGAATCAGGATGACCTGGCCAAGTCCCTAATGGTGACCACAGCTGGCCAGGATTGTTATTGAGACCAAGAGGTCAAGTCAGGGAGTTGAATCTGTGAGTCACAATCGAGCTCAGCACTGTATATCACCAGGTGCTGGCACAGCTGCAAAGGCTCCTACACAAGGTGAGGGTGTGGGGGCATTATTCATAGCCTTTTCTCACAGCTGTAAACCAGGTCCAGGCAGCCTATCTTGTCATAGACAGCCTTGACTGCAGGCAGTAAAACCCTTAAGGTCTCTATGTACGTGTGTGTGTGTGTGTGTGTGTGTGTGTGTGTGTGTACTGATGGAGTTGCAAGGTCGTTACAATAACTGGTAAACTTAGCACAGCAATGAATTAATTGTACTGATGTCATTGTCACTAAACAAGAAATGAATCTTCTCTCAAGGATGACTCACCTCCACAGTTTCTTAATAGAATCGAGAATTTGGTAATCTCTGAGACTGTACAGAATCATGTACTGGTATCATCAGATTTACACAGAAAGGCAGAAGACAATTCTTGAAGATATCTCTGTATGTCTAGTTTATATGGCAATGTCATATTGAGCTTTGACTAGTGAAAAGTACCTGCCCATCCTCACACCACTGTTATTGCCCATCTAGCATCTCTTTATCGCTTTTTCCTTTGCATTTCTACTGTTACTGTCTGTCCTTTGTCCCTCTGTCCCTTCTTTCCCTACAGCCCTCTCTGCCCCATGTTTCTCTGGATTTTCTTTCCTTCAACCAGTTCTAAATTATAAACTTCAAAGGTGTCATTTGTAACATCTTTTACCTTTGGCATAGTTAGTATTATTTACTTCTAAACCTTATAATTGTAATAATTTTTGAGGAGAAAAAAAATAGATGTTGAGAATTCAGAGTACAGAATCTCTTATTTGGAGATGGAGGCAAATATCTTGCTTCTTTTTTATATTGTGTTCACATGCAGAATATTCTTTGTCTAGGATAAAAAAACCAAAAAATCAAAAAAAAAACCCCAAACAATTCCTGACCCCCCATTTTTCTTGAACATCCATCTTATTCTTAAGCCTTGATGTCTTAGCTTAAACTAGAAGCCAAATGCCATCAAAGAGCACAACGGTTAAAATGTGACTAGCTAACCTTCAATCCAGTTTGGGCTTGCATCAAATCTGCAGTACTAACAATAATACATGGGTATGTTTGGAACAATTTATGCATATCACTGCTATGTCAGGGGTACTAGCTTGTTCCACCTACTTCCTTCCCTCAGGACTGGAATGAACCTAGGGTTGGAGTTTTTGGATAGGAGTGAAGTGGAATGACTTGGTCAAAGCAATGTTGTAAGCTTACATCCTTCACAGCAATGAACTTGTTTGCAGGTAGGAAAGACATGTTTTGTTTAAAATCCATTTTCTTTACAAAGCACTTATTTGTAAAGGGCTGCTTCTCTTTACTTTGAATCACAGTGTTAAGTCTTGCCCCTAGTAACATCACTCACTACACATTCACCATCTTATATCCATTGCCATCCATTAGGTGAAATCCTGCTGGATAAAAGAAATAAAGCTGTTCAAGGAATAGATTTACTGTACACCAAGGCAATGAATTAAAAGTCTCCATACTCTCTAGGGTATTCTATATTTCCTGGCCATTTACCACATCTCTTGGAAAACAAACAAGAAAAATCACTTTCTTTGCCCCAACTTATAAAGGCAAATTGAATCTAAAATAAAAAAGGATGCATAAATTCTTTTTAAAAAATGCTGATGCAACATCTCTCTTCTGATTTTTTATCTTTTCACTGTCTCGTGGCAAGAAAATGCATTCACTGAGAGTAGTTTATGGTGTAGTGATTTCCTTGAATTTCTGTGCATGTCAAAAGAAGTACTATGCTAAAATTCTAGATATGTAGGTTCAGTTCCAGGCACTTTGATAGACTTCTTATGTGACCTTGTACAAAGTGACATGGTGATAGATTTTATAAAGTAGTCAGAATTCATCACTAAAGTTAGATTTTTCATAAGCTTTGGCTTAGGCTTTGGCTTTGAGATATAGAATAAAGAAAGTGTCATTTTCTTCCTTGGGTGCTGAACTACTCTGAAAACCAGGCCATACATTTCACAGAGCAAGCCATTAGAGACTATTATCTTTGAGTGCTACCAGCCACAGAACCTGTTTTCTCAGAAATCTGGCCTTGGCCTTTGGCGCCTATCATTTTGTGCCACAACCTGCCACTCACAAAATGAACTTCCATTTCACTTTCCATCCCTCCCTTTTCTTTTGAAGCCTGTGAGAGTCTGTTTTCAGCTAAATGCATTGGCTGCACCTAGTGCAATTCTTTCAGTTAGTGCCATTAGAAGCATCTTTTGTATCGATAATCACGAAATTAGAATTCTGTGATTTGAAAAGAAATTGAATAGCACATAGAAGCAGCTATCAAATACAAAACCAGACTGCTCTAACTGAATATATGGAATACTCTTAGTGAATACTTTGACCCATCACAAAAGGCAGGAAATATACGTTACATTGTCAGAGAAACCTTGACTTTTAAAACATATTGAATTTTAAGGAGATCTGGTAGATTCACATTTAAATTTTCATTTAACAACAAATTTACACTTAATATGGTCATATTAAAAAAATCTCTGTTACTTTTATTACTATTTGGTGTACTGCCTGAGATTAGTCTAGTAAGTAAATTAGGAAGATTGTCCAACGTGTTTATGGGTCATTTGATTTTGCAAAATACTCATGTAAAGTTTCTAAATTAGAAACCATCAGTATCCACATTATAAACCTTTTAGTACCTACATTTAAAATATTGGATTTTTGGTGAGAAAGAACTATCTTGCACATGAACCTCACATAGCAGCTAAATCAGTAAATCCTATGTTCTCATCTGACTCTGACGTCATATGTTAATGCCCCTGAAGTCAGGACTTTTGCAAATTTTTCAACCCAGTCTGGTAAATCCCTGGAATTTCTGCAGTTCTGTTATGCACCCTGTTCTTTATCTCCTATGTTACATTGTCCAAAGCATATTTTTATCAGTCCAGTACTTTATGAAAGAAAATAAAGATTGAACCAACTCCTTGCTTAATTGCATACATATTCATTATATTTGCTGACATGTTAATTCACTTGAATGTGAGAGGGTTTGAAGGACTTAAAGTACATTAATATTTAAGTCTAGCACAGAAATAAGAAATTAGAATAGCCTGTGGCTGGATAATTCATCACATTTATTTTTCTTTTTTAAATTTTAGGATGCTTTGTTAGTGTGCTGTCCTTCCCTTTCAAGTTCCTTTAAGTAGATACTGGTACAGTTGAAATTATAATTCTGACTTGGCTGTTTGTGTGTATATTTTTCAGTATATTTTTAACATGATGGTGAACTCTAGTAGTGAATCCACTAACTGAATTAACTTTGATTTGTTTATTATTAAAGTTTTGTTGCATTGAACATTTTAAATTTTCTGTAAAAATTTAAATTATGGAAATTATGGAAAAATTCAAAAATGAAATTTAGTGATGAGAATAGCTAGCAAAAGAGACAATTAGTTTCAAAAATACTTAAATACCTTACAGAGAGTCTCACAATCAGCTAAAGATGTTTTGGAGAAGTGAAAGAAGGGCAACATTTCACATTCTTAATTTTTAATTCTGCTCCCGTGCATCACATGTAAAAATTCTGTATTACTAAATCCAAGGTTTAATCATCAAATAACTGATTTTTGAACTGCGCAACTTTATTTCTTGTTTAACTTCATATAATACATCTTGGATAGTGCACTCTTTATTGGGTCAAAAACCTGCTGGTCCAGTGAGTGGTGGTATATGGGACTCAACTCATCTGGTTTCCATTGACTAGATTTGTTCCAGGGCTCAGTATTGCAGCCTGTCCTCCTTAAAAATCTCTTGGTGATTTGGGTGAGGGGATTGAGTGCATCCTCAGTAACTTCACAGATGACACCAAGCTGGGTGGGAGTGTTGAACAGGTGGAAGAGAGGAAGAGCCTATAGAGAAATCCTGTAAGACTGTATCGATGAGATGAGGACAACTGCATGAGGTTCAATAAGGTCTTGCCTTTGAGTCATGACAATCCCAGGCAGTGCTACAGGCTTGGGGTGGAGTAGCTTGAGAGCTTCTCAGCAGAAGGGACTTGTGAGCACTGATTGAGAGTTTGCTGACTTCGCTTTGCTGACTGACCACCTGAGACCTCCTCTGAGCCTTGTGCCCAGCCTGTGTCTTGCCCTACCACTTCTTCTCCCTCGCCTGCTCCAGTCCTTGCTTGTCCTGCCTCTCTGTGTTCCTGCCCAATGGCTCTATTTCCTTCATCCCTGCCTGAGCCACCTGCTCTCCACACTACTTCACCAATCCAGCCCACCCACCGCTGGGATCCCTCCTGCAACCCTGTCCGGGGTTCTGCACCTCCTGCTGGATCCCCATTTACTTCATTTCCAGGTGCTCATCGCTGTGGGAGTTCTGCCTGTGCAGCTGTGCCTCTCTGAGGGCTGCCCAGGCTCCCCCCCAGCAGGGACCATGCACACTCCACCAGCTGGTTGGATGGTGACTTTTCACTCCCAATGTGTCTCTCCTCTCTCTCTACCCTCCTCTATTCTTGTTTTAATTTTCCTTCCTTCTGTTCTGTCTTTCCTGTTCTTCTTTGCTAGGACAATGCATGGTTTGTAACCAATAAACCATTCTCAGATATAATATTTGCCTTGTTGGGCTTAATTACATCTTAGAACATCCCTTTTAAAAGAACTCCTCGCAGTTCCCTACAGCAGAGTGCAACATTGGCACTGGAGAGGCCACACCTGGAGTAATGTTTTTAGTTTTGAGCCACTCACTATGAGAAATGCACTGAGGTGCTGGAGCATCTCAAGAGAAGGGCAAAAAAAGCTGGTGAGAAGTCTAGAATATATGTCCCATGAGAGGAGCAGAAGTTGTTTAATCTGGACAAATGAGTCTCAGGGGAGACGTCATAGCTCTTTACAACTACCTGAAAGGAGGTTATAGTAAAATGGGGGTGGGACTTTTCTGCCACGTCTCAAGTAAAAGAACAATAGGGGATAGCCTGAAGTTATGTCAGGGGAAGTTCAGATTAGATATTTGGAAAAAAAAATCACTGAAAGAGCGGTTAGGCATTGGAATAAGTTACTCAAGGAGGTGATGGAATGACAATCTCTGGGTTTATTCAAGCCTCTGGATGTGGCACTTGGGAATATGGTTTAAGGGTGATCATGGCACTGCTGGGCTGATGGTTGTACTAGATGATCTTGAAGGATTCTTCTAGTCTTGATGGTTCTGTGAATGTTCTTCAAAGGGTTGAGTGAATGACTGTGATCTTTTCTGCTAAACAAAGAGTTTGAGACAGAAAGTGCCAATGAGATTTCCTGATTTTTTTTTTTCACTTGGTGTTATAGAAAACAAGTAGTTCTTACTTTTAAAGAAATAATTTTAATTTTTGAGAGCTTTTTTGGGGTTCATTATTATACAAACAGAAAGAAAGAGACTTATGAAACTGGGGGAAGAAATAGGAGATTCCGTTCCGTCCTCTGAGAAGATTATAACTTCCACCACAGCAAAGATTCCCAGTCATGACCATTATAAGGGTCTCTGAGGTAGGGTGTTTTCAATTACATCCATTCACAATTTCTTTCACTTTGCAAGAATAATTAAATCGTGAAACAGGGAATATAATCTGATCATCCCTGCTCCCAGAGGAGAGTCCAAACTTCCAGGCTGGAGAAAGCTTCTTTTCTTTTCATGCACATAAATATTTATGTATGTAAAATGGCATAGTAAAAAAATTGAAAGGTCCAATCTTATGTAAAGGATTTGGGATACTTCCCAGGGAGGAAGAGGAAACTAGAAAAGTTACCTCCCCCTTCTTTAGCACAACCCATATATATTAGATGGTACTAGAATGACTATTGCTATTGATCAAAGCCTCTCGTGGAGATTGTGCAGTGATACCTTCAATGGGTTTTTGAATTTTTTGCTGCTTGTAATAAAATAAGGGTCCACATAATAAAAAACACTTAAAATATTTTGCTGAATGAGAGATTAGCCTGTGTATACCATGTTCCTGTCAATATAGTCCTTCATGTGTTCTCTTGTCACCTTTTGGGTCTGAACAGAGATGTATTTCACTTTGCTAAAGGGTCTTGATCGTCACAAGCCAAATTCATTGAAGCTTTTCTTTCTAGCTGCCTTTTTAGATACAATCAATGCCCTATTTTTAGTAAATGAAGACTTGCATTTTCACTGAACATTCATTTATCCTTTCATTTATTGACAGATACATTTTTTTCAACATTATTTAATACTTATTTAACATTACTGGTATTAGTATAAAACAAGCAGACGGAAGCCCCATTTCTGCAAGCATGTTTCATGTTCCCTAATTAAGTTTATGTTTATCACTTTTATGGGTGATATTGATACTTGGCAAAATGTATTTTGTTACACAGATGAAAGATGCATCCATAAAGGTAAAGAGACTTTTCTCACATGACTTCTTTAGAATGAAAATGGAAACTGAGTTGGGAAAAATAATATCTAGACTGTGAAATAAATTATGGGCTTTACTTCATTTAAAAAAATGTTTTCTCAAAAAAAGATGACTGGAAATAAAGTTTTTCTTATGTATTCCATTTGGTGTATTAAGCCTATTGCTGGAAGCATTTTAAAAAATATTTTTCACCCCCAGTTACAACACCTGGGTCAGAACAGAAGAAGTGCTTTCTGTCCTCTCACAGATCTGTTCAGGCAACATGAAAGGGTTTTCAATGCTCATTGAACCTCTTTTGAAATGGAAGATTTTATTTAGAAATAGGACTTTGGGCTTTTTTTTCACTGAAGGTGGGACAGTTAAAACATACCTAACAAAGTAATAACCAGGTTACAGACATAAATAGAGCATACTTCAGAGTTGTGTCTTTAAGACATATTTATCTCATCTGACACTGGAGAGTCAGATGTTTACTATAGGTAAATAGTAAAGTAATGGTAAAGAAATGGTAAAGAAATAAACATTTTTTACAACTTATAAGTGATATGAAGAAAATGTGGAGGCCACAGTATGCTTTAAATAATTCAA
Organism: Haemorhous mexicanus; assembly: GCF_027477595.1. Taxonomy (NCBI): domain Eukaryota; kingdom Metazoa; phylum Chordata; class Aves; order Passeriformes; family Fringillidae; genus Haemorhous; species Haemorhous mexicanus. Next base: position 58,753,846 of record NC_082381.1, read on the forward strand.
AATCAAATTTTGTAAAAACAAAACAAAAATAAAGCAAAAAGGGCAAGCTTGAGAAATTATCCTGCACAACAAAATGTGTCTGTTTCAGGATAATACATTCACTTACTTAAGAGGAATGTTTGGTAAATAGAAGCATTTTACTAAAATATGTCACCTACTGATTTTTCTTACGATTTACCACTAAGACAACATAATTGTGAATTTTTCTATAGATGTTCAAAAAACATTTTCAGGAAATATAAAAGTAAATCTTGTATCATACTTGGGTGTCGTGTTTGTCTTGCTTGTAAATAATTATGTCTGCACAATAAATAACATAATGCAGTTAGGGTGGGGATTTCAGTTTTGTTTTTTATTTTTTTAAATTGGGAACTTCAAATATACTTTTCATATGAAAGAAATACCTAATTTATAATAATCGGTTAATTAATTCCACCAAATTCAATCTTGCAGAGCATTGCAGTACGGAAGAGATTATATCATTCCAAAGAATAAAATAATTGCACATAGACTGCTCATGGAGTATATCTTTACACTTTAAAAAATTATAGAAATTAGCACAAAAATTTGTTTGTTGTTCCAACGGGTTTCTTTATTTTTTATCAGTGTCATGCAGATTGTTTACCAAGAGTCATTTTCCAGGTGATTTCTGGTGTCTATAAAAGAGACCATTTTTTCCCCCTCAGCTTTGTATTTTCAAAACCCCAGTGTAATCTGTTCCTTCCAAAGAAATATTCCTTTCAAATGACTGATGAATGGAGGCATCCATCAGCTTGTAAGTAATTGACTACTGGACATTTTAACAGAAACAATGCATAAAGTGGCATTATAGATGAGCTGAGCAATTCAGTAGTTTGTGCCACTAGTGATAATTAGATGTTACAGCTCAGTGGTGTGGTGAATTGTTCGGCTCCAAAAGGTGTTTCACCAATACAATAATTCCAGATGCATATCCATGTGTCCAAATCATCATCTGCTCTTGTCCCTCTAAAAAGGAGCAATGGCAGAAATAAACCAGTGAAGAACCAATAGAGTCAACCAAGAGCTAAGGAGTCATGTGCATTCAGGTAGATTGCCACAGTAATAATTTTTGCTAAATCCTATAACTTTCTAAAATCCTGCTTGCAATGCTCTTCTTATAAATAGGAGAAGAATGGTTGTGACTATTCTTTCAGTAAAAAAACAGCATTATTTTTCTTGAAGTGCAGTATGCACTGAACTGACTGTATCTCTATGTCTGTTAGATGAAAGTTTTTATGTAGCATGTGAAGGAAGAGTCATGAGCTACCCAACCATGTCAGTTAAAAAACTAAGAGTAGAAGCATATTATGACTATTAGAGCTAACCATACTGCCTCTATGTGAGAACCAATATTCAGATGATTTTCCATAAAGCATGCAAGCATCCATTGTCTTATTCTCTATTTTTGACAGTAAGGGTTTATGAGTGTAGCAGCAATAATAGAAATACTGATTTCTTAAGAAGATTTCTGTGTTTCTGCTGTGAAAGGTATCATTCAGATTTAGAGAAATCATTGAAACACATCACATTACAATAATCTATGTGATTTCAGAGGGTGTTAAATAGCAAAACCATTTATGTCCCTTTCAAGATGTGCAGATTCTATCAAATCTCAGTGGCTTCCACAGGAAGAAAGAGCAGGTTCATGGTATAAAACAGTAATATCAATTTATTGGGCCCTCGAGTAGTAACAGATTTTGTTTTGGAATGAAAAAAAGGTTTTGCAAGAAGCTGATCCATTTTCTGAGTTATTTAATGATTTATTATTTATTGTGCAACATAGAAATTATTACCTTATCACTCCTTATTGGAGTGTGATTCAATAGTCCATTGTGAAAAACACCTTTCTATAGATGATTTTAATTCCTTTTGGGGAGGTTCTTGGGCTCATGGTTCAAGAATCACAGAATGGTTTGTGTTGGAGGGGACCTTTAAGTTCCAATCCTCCTTGGCACAGACAGGGACATCTTTCATGAGAGCAGGTTGCACGAGTCTTCATCCAATCTGGCCTTGAACACTTACATCTTCTTGGAGCAAACTGCTCTAGGGTCTCACCACACTTACTGTAAACAAAATTCTTCTTTATAGCTCATCAAAATCAACTCTTTTTCAATTTAAAACCATTATCGCTAGTTGTGTTATTTATTGCAGGTACTGATAAAAAAGCCTCTCCTCATCATTCTCGTAATCTCACTTTTTTTATATTGAAACACCACATATCCTTTACACACATTCATGTGGTTATTAGCGCTGAGAGCCCCAGAGCTGGATGCAGTAGTCTAGGTGAAGTCTTCCCGGAGCAGGGTGAAGGAGGAAAATCGTCTCCTTCAACCTACTGGCCACACTTTTTTTTTGCTGCAATTCAAGATGCCATTGGCTTTGTGGGCTGCAAATGCACTTTGCAGTCTCATGTCCAATTTTTCCTCTATCAATACTTACATGTCCTTCTCCATAGGGCTGCTCACAACCCATTCATACCCCAGACTGCCCTGATACTGAGGATTGTCCCAACCCACATGCAGAACCTTTCACTTGACCTTGTTCAACTGCCAAGCTGTTCTGACACTTCTCAAGTCTGTCAAGGTCCCTCTGTATGTCATCCCTCTAGTACATCAACTGCACTTCATTCTGGTGTAATCCATAACTTGCTGAGAATGCAAATAATCTCACTGTTTCTATCATTAATGAACAGCACTGGCCCAAGTACAGACCCCTGAGGGACACCATACATCACTGATCTCAATCTGGACATTGAGACTGCGGCACCTTGCATAGGGCCATTCCATCAATTCCTTATCCTCTAACAGTTCATCCATCAAACCCATATCTCTCCAACATAACAACAAAATGTGGGTGGCATCATTTCAAGTTCAAATAGAGGACATCAGAAGCTCTTTCCTTATTCACCAACTCCATCATTCTGCATGGAAGGCCACCAGCTTACTCAGATATGATTTGCCTTGGTGAACCCATGTTAGCTATTTTTATCAGATCTCTGTCTTTCATGTGCTTTGCCAAGCTTCCAGGCAGGTCTGTTCCATGATGTTATGAGGCATGGAGGTGAGGCTGATTAATTGGTAGTTTCCAAAGTCCCTTTTTATACCCTTTCTAATAATGGGTGTTGTCTTCTCTTTTCCAGGCACTGGGAATTTATCCAAGTGCCATGACTTTTCAAATACAATGGAATGTTCCTCTTCAGTAAAATTTTCTAAATTTCTGATGCATGTTCATGGTGTCAGTTTTGGAAATTGAAAGCTAATTATATACTGACTTTACACAGAGAGAGAACCACAGAAGAGAGAAGTGTAACTGGAATATGCACTACTCCTCCAGCTACTTGTCCAAGCTTACTACTACACAGTAGGTAGCTGTGCAGATATTCTACACTGTGTCCCTGTTCTGCATCTCCCTAAAGGGCAGCTGCATACTTGAAGAAATAAGTGGGTTGAAAAGCAATTATTATCATTTTTTGTTGAAATATGGTAGACAAAGCCAACAGCACTAAAAATAGCAACTTACTCTTGAAATTAAGATTTCCATGATTCAGAAAAATATTTACTCTGTATTTTGTTGATTAAGGTTAAGCAAACAGTCATCTGAATGATATTTTTTTCCTTTTTCATCTCATTTGGATGAACCACTAGAAAGTGATGAGGTAAAGAACAGATTTATTGCAACAGTTTTATCTTCTGTGTAGCACAATTGGAGGCTTAAAAAATAATTTAAAAGTTCAAAGCAATTCAGTTTCTTAGAATTCAAAATATGTTGTGAATGCTGTTTTTCCATTTTTTAGCATATTCTTGTCTTTAAAAAGCCCCTTTGGAATAGCTAAGAACTCCAGGTCAAAAGTTTCATGGAAATGTATGATTTTAGGTTAATTTTTTTTGGAATGTCAGTTTAAGGTTCAATTAAACTCTTGAGGAATGACTAAGTATTTCAGTTCACCCAGCTGGGCTTGCTTTTATGCCATGTTTTATGTTACAAATAAATTCAGGTGGTATTTGTGAGTCCTATGAAATTTTTAACAGGAAAGTTACTTGGAAACGTTCTTCCAAGAAAAGTATTACCACTTAGCACAAAAGTTTTTCTGAATTTAGCAAGACATGTCTCACATTAAATGGCAATAAAACAATAAACCTCAAAAGCATTTTCCTTGCTTCGCTGTTGTACTTTTGCATTGGTTTGTTTGGCTACATTTATTAGGGCTCAAGATTCAGTACTGGCACTTACTCATGTTTGTGTAGTTACTAGCTGAGCAAGGGCTCAATAACAAGGTCATACCACATTTCTTGTAAAGTTTTTAAATAATGTTAATAATAGATAGGAAATGTGTTTGGTGTTAATCTTGTATGTTTTTTTTTTTTTTTTTCAAAGAAAACAAAGACATTAGTCTTCTGTCTTTGCAAACATAGATACTTGCAAAGGATATCTGCAAAGTTAGCAAATACTTAGTAGCAAAGGGAAGTCTCCCAGGCTCTGAAATTAAATTTATTCTTTCAGTCTGAACATTTCTCTTGGATTAATTTCTTCATTTCTCATGTGAGTCACATGGCGTTGAAATTGTCCAAAGCATTTTAGACAAAATTTGCAGAAGTGGAACTAAGGGCTGTGTGCTTAATAAACTAATAAATGATTCAGGCAATAAGAATCTAAATGTCAAAGGCTTTACCACAAACTAAAAGAGTACGGCTACCCCTCAATAATAACAGCCTAGTAATAAGCAAGGTTCTGATGTACTGTGAAAAAGAAAAATTCTTTCAGACTAACTTTTTCAATAACTGTGTTCCCTTTTTGGTTATATAGAGTAAGATTCTAATTCAGGAAATCTGATCCATGTAGCTTACATCATTCAAAACCCATACTAGCACACAGTTACTTTACTCAAGTGATTGATCTCTAGCATTCTGCCACTTGGCCAGTTTCTACGGAGTATATTACTGGGAAAACATCTGTGCCAGTTCTTTTTGTCTGCATCAGCATATGTTGGGCAATGAAGCACAAAATTTGAAAATAGTACCCTTAATTTTAACACACAATTGTAAACTACATTCTACTTTTATCATCTTTCTTCCCTCTTCCCCAACCCATGAAAGTATTTGGTTGCATTTTGCAGTTCAAATTCAGAGGACAAAAATGAAAACCAAATATTTAACTTTGAGCAATCATTCTCCATTACTAAGATTGTCTGGAAGAATATATGAATATATAAAGGTGACTTAAACCATAGCAGGAAAAATGTACTGTATCCAGACAGTATAATTAGTTTCTTGAAGCCTTGCCTCTAGTTTTATATTAGATCAGTTATTTCTTCAATGAAGTAATATTCTGCATGGTTAGACAAGGTCTTTAAAGCAATTACAAAAGGTTAATTGTACCAAATTAGCATATCTAATATTATACTAATGCCACAGTATGTGGTGAATACCAGTTTTACCCACCATATGCATTTAATTGGCATATATATTTGTCTAAGTATTTCTGAATACAGCCTCCTGAATATCTGCAGCTGAATAGTTTAATATTATTTGTAGTCATAATTTTCTGCCATTAATTGTTTATTATTAAATATTATTATTATTAAAGTTTCTTTCTATCTTCCACAAACCTTAACACATCTGTTAATCTGCAATTTTATTTCTACAATAAAATAGTACAGGTGATCTGGCCATTACATCTTTACATCTCTTGAATATATACTTTTTAAAAAATGGAGCTAACCTTCCTATTAATTTCAGAGATGGCACTAGATAGGCTCAGTGAACTAAATTCCACAATACTGAAGCTGGAACATTTAAGCATCCTTTAGCATGTACTTGCTCTTTTGCATTTTTTTTAACCTTAATCTGAGGAAAATAAATGACAATTTATTAAATTATATTGGCACCATAAAAATTGCAAATTTTTCTTTCTGTTTTTTTAAGCTAGTCCACTGATTATATTCTCAGTGGCTAAAAGAGGAAAGTGTGAGCTAGATGTGAGCAGGAAATAATAGTGAAACACAAGCCAAGGTTTTATTTTGCACAACTGTATCAGTCATATGGCAATGCTAGCTTACCACAAATGTTTATGTCTGTGATTTTCACTGTATTTTGAAGGATGGTGAAAAAGTTAAAAAGTAAAATTATTTGGAACACTAAAAATTATTAAGAGGTGAAGAGGAGGAGAAAATGACAGTGTGCTTTTCCTTTAACTGGGAAAAAATTAGCTTTCAGAATTTGTTTTCTTCAGTGGTATAAGGGAGAAGCGTAGATGAAGTAAGTTCAGATCAAGTAGAATGCAAGAGAGAAGCAGAGAATGAGAAGATAATTTAAAAAAAACCAAAAAAATTAAATACTGTAGATGAGAAGTTGATGTTTGAAATAAGATCAGAGGAGTTAGAGAAAACAGAGAAGGCCGGAAAATGAAAGAAATTTTCCTTTAAATAAATTTTGATTTAAGAGATAATTTCAAGTAATTGTTTTCAGAATATAATGTATGATGTAATGAAATCAGAAAAGTATTTTCAATAACTTTTGAGAAGCACACTTTGTAGTTCATGACAGGTGCAGGTGTGTTGATGATATTTGACATGTAGTGTCAACATGAATGCGCTGCTACCAGCAGCACTTTAAAATGCCTCTATTTTTACTAGGAAAACCAAGGCTAATAAGTCACCAGCAACTCTTCATAATGACAGCTGTGATCCAAAGACTCACTGGACTTTTTTGATAATTCTGTTGCCTGACTCTATTCTGAGCAGACTGGTAGATCCATAAGGATTCCTAGATCCTCTTTCATCCTTGATTTGTGACTGCTGGAAAGGCACCAACACAAAAACAGTCCCATAGATATTGCGACTTTAAACAAGAGCTTCTACAAATGAGATTTTGTAATGGATTTTTCACCCGGGACAAGATGTATTTAAGCCCACTCTGTGTCTTTAGTTATTTAAACTGTAGATTAGATGTTTTAGATGAAGGTACTTGTGAAATTAATGTGATTTTTTAAAATGCATTGCTTAGTAGTAGTGATGCAGGGCATGAAAATGAGAGGCAGCGGGAACAAAGACACTCATGCTGAATGTGAGGAAAAAATTGTAAAATGCAGAATTGTCTCTTTCCGACTTATCTGTCAAAAGTTTTCTTTGCTCAACTACTCAGACATTTTTAACTTATCTTTGTAAATTCTAAAGTTGTGATTGTAATGGTATGCTTTTAATAATTTTCTGAAAATATTTAATATTCTTTGAAGCCAGTTTATATAAAAAAAAAATTTACTTACTTTATATGTCTAAAAAAAGAAACATAAACTCAAAAGTACCAATCTATTTATGACTTTTTAATTTCATAAATGATATTTTATATTAATTTTACCATATATTTATTCTGTTTGAATCCATTCTAAAACATGTAAACATGCTTACACTCTTTCTTTTTTCATAAAAGAAGTGACTGTGTTAAATTGAGGTTAAAAATACTAAGCACCCTGTGATTTTTGTATTTTAGAATGTTATAACCAAATTGGTGAGATATGGATGTGACAAGTTGATAATAGCATGGATGACCAACTTCTGAGTAGAAGTAAAGGTCTGTGTTTAGTTCATGATGATAGAAAGTGTTAATATGCAGGAAGGCAGGATTGCAGGGGATCCTGGATAGGCTGGAGAAGTGGATAGTCAGGAACCTTACAAGGGCACCAAAACTGAATGCAAAGCCTGATACCTGGGATGAATAAAGCCTTGCACCTGGAGTGGCAGTCACAAGCAGTTCTGCATTAAAGGACCTGGTGCCTCAGGGCAGGAGGCAGCAATGTCTCCAGGAAACAAAGTAGCCCCTTGCTTGCAAAAAGGGATAATTACCTGTTGTCTTTTACCTCAGACATATCTGTGCCTACAGCTGTAGCTGAGTGCTGTACCCCCTTTGCTTGGGGAAGACACAGATCCACTGATGGAGAGTATGATATTTGGTGCATAATCCAAGCTATTAGGCCTTTCTTTGTAATAGAAATTTGCAAGTGAAATTTCATCACAGTCATAGTGTGAGTAGGAAGGAATATTCAGATCACCAGCTGGGTCACCAGTCCCAGCCCCTGCTTGAAGCAGGTCCCATTATAGCTAGTGGCTTAGGGTTATGATCAGAGCATCTCTGAGTATTGCCATTTTTAATCACTTCCACAGTTCCCTTTCCAGAATTCAGCCAGAATTTCTCATGTTCCAGTTTTTATTTATTTGTTTGTTCTTTTGATCATGATTGTTGGTACTGTTGCGACGGGATAGATTGGTATCTTTTTTGTCTTCCAGTTTTTTTCCTTTATTTTTGCCAAGAGGATTTCACAGCTGTATATAGTTTGAACTGTGGCAATAATGCTGCTCTTGATCTACACAACCACAAGAGCCTCTGAACATAATAACGAGTCAATGCTAGAGGAAAGCATGGAGTATTGTTAGGATATTGCCTAAAGCATCTAATGCCCCAGGAATCCATTTACAATTGGAATCCTCTCCATCACTTATGTTTTAGCGTTTATTAGGAACTTGAAGATCAATTCATCAAATGCAGTGTGCTGCTGCATATAAAAGAAAAGAGGACACTGCTCGAGGTTCTCTGCTTTATTATAGTGGGACATCAGCACTTAAATGCTTGCAATATAATCTGAGCCTTGTAATTAGTAATCATTCATTACAAGCTGAAAACACCATATAGAGCACTTACAGCCCCAAAGGACTTAATTCTTAACTGCAGCTAGTGTTGTTTTATGATTCCAATAACTAAAATCTATTGACTGTGATTTTATTATGGTTTGTAAAGAAAGAAATTGAGTGTCTCTTCCATTTTCTTCTAGCCTCAGGCAATTGCTGTCTGTTTTATTTTCTGTTACCATTGAAACTGAAAATCTGGAGAGAATTACATTTCTTTGTATTAGATGGCCAATGGAAATTAGCAATGTGCAAGGAATTGATGGTATTAAATTAACATATTTAAACTTGATTATCAAGCTGTAGTGCCCTGTTCATTAATATACTTAAAACCATATGGTTGCTTTTGTTTTTGGTGTCAGCTTAGTAGGGTGGGCAATGCTTAGGCACAACATAAGATACACTTATTGATTCTTAAAAGGTCTTCATTCACACTTGAGCCAAAGCAGCTGGTAGAGGGCTAAAGAGCATTCAAGTCACCCAAATCTCTAGATATTGCTTTCTGCTGTACCATCTGTATCCTATTAAATATTCTTGACTTTTGCCAAGTTTGGCCAATTTATATGTTAAATCAGTTTCTGAAAACAGGATCCAAGATTCTTGTGCAGGGAAAAAAACCCCTAGTATTAAATTGCAAGCTCTTATACATTAATCATTTGTTTTGGAAAAATCCAATTCAGCTTCTGCTGCAAAAATAATGGCAGTAGGATGTCACATTTCTTCATCTCTGAGACAAAAATAGGAGGGCAAGTGTAATTTCAATATATTTTATTCCTGGAGAAGGGCATCATCTTCAGACCTGAGAGAGGGTGTCATCCAATTTCTTGCTGGAAGAGCCAAAATCCACCAGTTCTGTGAAGAAACTGTAGAATCACTTGCATATGCTTTTTCATCCAATATATGCTGTAATCAAATAAGTCCTAAACTGTTTAACTACTGATATTTCAACACCTCATAATCAACTAAGTATTGAAATAATCCTCAGTGTCATGCATTTAGTGTTACTATTTGATGGTGATAATCTTTATGTGTGCCAGGATTTTAGTGTTCTATTAGTTTAATTTTTTGAATTAGGAGATCAAAAGTCTCATCCCTGGGTAAGATATTTTTCCCATAAATTGAACACCTGGTGCATTTTTTCACCATCTACTGATTTCATGTCAGCCATCTCACTGCAGAAGTTGGAATCTGACCATCCAACTAAAAACAACTAAAAGTGATTTTTGTTTTTGCCTTTTTTTTTTAGAGGGATGTTGCTTTTGGCTTTATAAAGATCTTCTGATTCTTGGCAAAAAGGGAAAAAAATAATTTTAAAAAATTCACTGTATCTGATTTAGTATCCCTTTGCTCTTCCTCTATCAAATTTTAATTTTTATACATTTTAAGTTCAGTCATCTCAGACATTTGCACTCTCACTTCAGGATTTGTATATGTATTGCTACCAGTAGAGATCTTGCCAAATTTCTGATAAAATAGTTTCAGAGTCCCATTCTTCTCCCTCAGTGCAGTAATACCATAAAGCATGACTTTTTTGCCATTTCTCATTCTTATCTTGAATGAATGTGCATTCATTTCAATGACAATGCCTCCCTACTCAGATTTGATTGATATAAGAATGTAGCCTAACTTCAATGGCAAATCAGTTGCTCAAAGAAATAACCTTGAGTTAAATAATAATGTATATAATTTCTAATACATGTAAGAGTGTCAAAAATAATTATGGATTAAAATATTTGGTATGTTGCACAGTCCTGTCTCCACAGTTCTCTATTTTACCTGTGAAGCTATGAGAAACAAAACACTCAGGTATAGAAATTGCAGCTACCATTAATTCACTTTTAAATAAAAATTTAAATTGATTAACTTAAGTATTTTTCTTTTATTTGCAACTACTTCTCCTGCCCCAATTCAGGAATACAAAATCTTTCTAAAGGGGAATAGATTGCCAAGTTTATTGAAAAAGAAATAAAAATAAAATATTATTTTTTCATAATGAAGTTTCACAGACTCTTCCTAAATCTACATATTAGTCAAGCCTGTACATGAGTGGAGTAAACCTGGAATGTATTGAATTTATTTCTCTGTTTGCATTTTTAACTGCTTGTTTTGTTCATATGTCTGTGTGTGTGGTGGGCGGGGGGGTGGTTAGTGAAAATGTTGCTGAGCTGGCTTTTTTAAGACTTGTCTTGAAAAATATGGGCAATAATCATATTAAAGCACTAAAGCCTTCTTTTTAGTGTCCCAGTTTTAATTGCCATGATACACAGACATGTTTTTCTTATTGGATTCTGCACTGTTCATAACATGTTCCTTGTATAGAACTCATCCAGATGAAAATATAAATCTTGAAACATATTTGCAAGTAATGGCTTCAGAAAATAATTATTAACTTGTTGATTGGTAAATAAAATTTTTTTTGATCTATGTACAAATTATCGGTAACCAAGAAGAGATTATAACCTTTCCTCTTTAAAACTGGCTTCAAATTAGAGAAAATAAATTTCAAAAAGTCAGTAAGTGTTGAATTACTTATTTGGCTTTCCAAATGACAAGTCAGATATTTCACAGTTACAGTGCTCAATGTCAAGTGGTATATCAGAATTCATTAGAATGGTGCCACTATTTCATTATAAGGTCTCAACTTCCTAATTTAAATTGGAGTTCTCAGGTCCTTTCATTAGGTGATGATGGTTAATTTTCTCAAATTCTTCATAACCTATTTGGTACTTATAGAAATTAAAAGACATATCAAGGCCCTCTCTAAAATGAAATCATGGTAGGATTTTTGATCTCATATAATACTTCCACATGAATTTTCATTATTGATAGTATTTCAGATTTTAGACATATAACATTTTCTCACAATAGAGGAATAGATTTAAATCACAACAGAGGAATAATTTAAAATATCTTCATTATCTCTGTGGGACATGGATGGGACATAGCATAAAGAAACTATTTTAAAAAATCTTAACATTATCTTGGCATTCTGTGATCTAACAGCGGCTATTCTTAACCAATTTTTACTGTAGTTTTACTTGATTAGCTTTAAGTGTTATTTAAAATTATCTCTGACATTTAACTTTAAACAAGCAAGGTTAAGTGTGCATGCATAAGTTACTTTAACATATCTGTCACAAATATTTATTTTTATGATGTCCAGAGCCCAGCATGAAAAGGAAATGAAATATCACTTAAGAAGTTGGCTCTTACTGAAATGAATCACCTCTGCAAATCAGTGTGATTCCTAAACTTTAATTTTGTAATTTTGTATTTTGAAACAGATATGTAAGCAAGAAGTTATGAGTAAGGTATTTTTATCTTGTCATATGATAAAAATTACATATATTTAATTCTATATCTCTTCCCTAGGCCTCTAACAAGTTTAATTGCATCATCTTTCTTCTGCACTTCCAGAACTTTAAACTTGAAGGATTTGTGCAGCGAGGGTCTCAGCAAGAGTATGTGACCTAGAAATGTATTTTTAGAACTCTGTCTTAATTTAGGTAGCAGTAACATCATGGAATGTCAGGCTTTCAACGGGGAAAAGAGTAAGAAGCCTTCACACATACGGTTATCTCAGCTGCTACAGGTAACTGAGAGCTTCTATATTAGGGAATAATAATGTGCTCCTAATTCACATTTTTCACAATAAAATTGTGAAATATTCATATCAGTGTAAAGGATTATAAGAAAGTTGTCACTATTATGAAAAATATTTCTTTTATTCTAATATCTCTGCTGTTCTAATTGCACTGAACGATTGCCAGGGGCTGTGCACGTGTAGTAAGTGAAGATTGTCTTTTCTTGGTTGGTGTTATGTTTTGAATTGAACAGCTGCCATTATTTCCTCTGTGTGTGTGCTCTCAAAGTCTCCTAATTTCAGGTCAAATAAAACTACACAGGTATCCAAAGTAGTCATACACACTAGCTCTAGTACTGGAAGCAGAGCAGAAGAAGGAACACAGACTGTACAGCCTAATTCATCTATTTCTTGTCACCACTAGATCTCTTGTGAAAGCTGTGCTGACTTACCTGTCTTACTGTCACACTGCACTCCACTTGGTGGGTACCTAACTGCCTCACAAATAATATCTTCCCTGGTTAAGTGCTCTAATTTCTAGTTTAAATAAGAAAGTTAAAAACCTCTAAACTATCAGCCACTATTAAATATGAGGTTTGTATTTTCCAACTCTTTCTAGTTGTATTTATTCTCATTTCTCCTTTGGATATAACAGCCTTTGTATTTGTCACTCAATTTCCATTATGTCACTTCCTTAATGTTTTTGCCCAGCGCTCTTTGATTTTTTCAGATGGTCATGAAGGAAAAGGATAAATTGGCACTCATTCGAACAACTTCTGTTACTCTTCAAGCATGGTAGAGACAGAGGGAGGGGAGAAGAATAGCAGCTCTAAAATTATATCCTGCTTTTCCTGTTTATTTCCTTCACTGAATTCTTATCAAATTCACTCATTTGTAAGATAAATACCAGTTTTCTTAACTGTCAGAGATACATGCTTGTCCTTTCTCTAAAAAACAAAAAAAAACTCAGTTCTTCTTGTCTATTGCTTCATCACCAACAATAAAGATTATGGAATGAAAACTGAACAGGCAGCTTATGATAGTGCATAGAAAAGAATATCACATTGTGTTGTCCTTGCAGTGCTTACCACACTAATTTTTTTGCTAATAAATTAATCTTTGCATCTCCTGACATTCCTTGGCATATGCCTACCAAGCCACTCAGCAGGACAGGCAGGGAGTAAATAAAATGTAAAAAGTCAATGAGTCAAGATAAAGTCAGTTTAATAAAGCAAAAATAAAGGCTGCATGCAGAAGCTAAGAAAAACAAAATGTTTATTCTCTTCTTTCCTTCAGTTGGTGGTGTCCTTCCACTTCCTGGGAGGTAGGACTTGAGTACCCATATTGGTTGCTCTGGAAGGCAAATATCAGTAACAGATGCAACCTTCAATTCCTTTTCCCAAAGCCCCTGCTCCTCTCTCTTGACTTTTTATGGCTGAGTAGACATAATATGGCATGAAATATCCTTTTGGCCAATTCGGTTAGCTCTCCTTGTTGTGTCCCCTTCCAGGATCTTGCCAAATCCCTGCCTACTGATGCACTGTTGGAAAGACAGAGCTGATGATGTGCCAGTGCTGCTCAGCAGTAGCCAAAACACTGGTGTATCGCCTACATTTTTTCAGCTGCCAATGCAACCCTGGAGAGGGCTGCTATGGGAAAATTAACTCCAGCTCAGCCAGATACACTTTTTTCATGCTACTTTCTTTTGGTTGCAAATGAGAGAAAATTTAACAAACATGTCTTAACATATTAAATTTTTTCCCAGAAAATACTGGTCCCACTTATGAATATTCCAGTCTTACTTCACACCCTTCTTCAGTATTATGATCAATTGCCTGTGTGAAGACAGTGATTTGACAATGGTTGTAATAGTTTCTCATTCAGCTGGATATTTTCATTAATTACTTTAATTCTCAGAGTTTCACAGAAAATGATTTTGAGTGTGTACAAAAGTTGAAAACAAAGCAACATCTTGATCTGAGGGGTAAAAAAAAAAGGAAATTCAGCTTTTTTGGGAGCTATTTTCCACAAATTTAGTTAGATTCTTAAGTCTATTTATGGGTCCTAAGTGAGGAAAATAAGTTTAGAAGTTTAAAGAATAAAATAAACCTTAAGGAAGAAAACAATTTCCATAAAATAGAATGGAAATCTATTACTAAGAGGTTAGTAACATATATATGATAAAACAGTTAAAGAGAATGAAGCAAACTGAAAGCCATGAACATCAATGTTGAGCAAGAGGATGTGTCCAGAGGAGATAAAGGACTGATTAATTCCTTTCACATGGAGATGAAGGTGTAGAAGTCCCAACAAGCTAGTTCATTTAACCTCAAAAATAAGGTCACATGCCCTCAGACTTTATATTCATTAGTGCAATCTGAAGGTATTAAATATGTATTTGGCAAATAAACCATAAGTTAGTCAAGTATGGAACAGTAAAGATGCCACAATATAAGTTCTTTTACCAAACCACCACTACCATCTTTGTTTTTGCAAGAAAATTTTACAGGAATTGTGAAGATTTTCTTCCTTTATTAGCAGGGGAATTACCTTCAAACTGAGATGAAAGAATAGGAGTTTGTATTTATTTGATTTTTAAAAAGCAATCAAAGCTTCTTACCTTTAGTCATATCCAAGGCTACAACAGGCACATCCTTTGACAACATGAGGACATCCACATGATATTTCAATTGAAATCAAAGATGTGTTTGGTAGAAAGAGTAGAAGCCTTCTTTTCCTGGCATCCATTATGCACAATGGTCTACGAGATCGTCCAAGAAGTTTTCTCAGCAGCATTTTGAACATAAAAGGAATGGTAAGGAAAAAGAAGACAAGGTTACAGAGCATGAATGGGGGGCAGGAATGACAGTATATTGAATGTCTGTAAAGTGAAAATAAACACAGCATCAGGAAGAAAGTGATGAATGAAGGGGAACAAAGTAGGGAAAGATTGTTGAATAAAAATTCTGTTTAATTGGTCTACACGGAAAATATATCGACAATCCATGGTACCTTGCCTATCACTACTGCTCTTTCTTTTTTGTACTGGTTTTGGATGAGATATGACTAATTTTCTTGATAGTAGCTCACATGGTTTTGTGTTTTGGATTTTTGGTGAAAATAGAGTTGATAACATAGTCATGCTTTAGTTATTGCTGTTTAGTACATAACATTCTTTGCATGTTTCCCCGCAAGGAGGAGGCTGGTGGTGCACAGGAGATTGGGAGGGAACGCGTCCAGGACTGCTGACCAGACTGACCCAAACGCTTTTATTCCATTCCATATGGCATCAAGCCAAATAAATAAAGCTAGGGAAGAAAAGAGAGGGGCACATTTGGAGTGATGGCATTTGTCTTCTTCCCAAGTCAACATGCTAGAGCTCTGAGTTCCTGATGCCTGACACCTGCCTGCCCATGAGAAATGGTGAATGAATTCCTTACTTTTCTCTGTAGCTTTTAACCTATTGATCTATTTTACCTCAACCCATCAGTTTTCTCACTTTTACTCTTTCAGTTCTCTATCCCAACTGCTAAGGGGTAGTAAGTGAGCATTTGCGTGGTGCTTAGCTCTCAATGTGGCTAAAAACACAGCAGTCTATTTTAGGAACCAAACAGGGCACAAGGGTTAAAGCAAACAGATTTGATTGGAGTGTGCTAGCCCAAATTTATAACTAAAAGGGTCTTGTACTTGCCATGGGGCTTGCTTGCTTGACACTATATTGAGGCCCAGATACTTCTTGCTTTTGCTGATTGCTCTAGTCCTTGTTATCTTCTCTACTGTGACTGGGATAATTTCAATGAATTGTTGCCTGGATTGGGAGTTGACTAGGACTTTACTGCTTTTTGTGTGCTGCTGTACAGGGCAGGCTGGAACTCCAGGGTGATATAGGATGTATGTCCACTTGGAAAGAGGTACACTTCAAAGCATCTGTGGCCATGGCTATGTGCATATCACAGCAAGTACATCCTGAAAAGATTGTGGAGCAGGCAAAAATCCATATTGGAACTGGTACAACTCAAAATGTCAGCGCTAGAACATCTTGAAGCTCCTGTGGCCTTGGAAAAGTCTTTGTCATAGTAAGTATGCCCCTGAAAATATTGCTGCCTTGTACACGTGACAAATATAAGAAATACTTTAAAGCAGTATACAAAGGCTGATAAGGACCAAGGAACATTTTCCCAGTGGACATCTGTGGAGAAGTTCCTGTGTTTGTACTGGCTTTTTGACTACTAAAAGTCAGGGACAGCTACAGAATTCTTCCAGAAGCATATAATTTTTTTTTTTGTAAAATTTTAGATGCAGCATAATCCTGTTACCATGGAAGATCAGGCAATTATTTTAACAATCAAATGTGCCTACAGACATATTTGATGCAACATTCAATATGGTACGTGATCTTTTTCCACATGACATTTCTTGAACATGATTTTTTAGCATATATAATGGTTTCATCTTTATAATTTATTTAAAAACAACTTTGCTAATTTTGCTTTAAATAGTATTGGATTAATTTGGTGACTTAATGTAGCACACTGTGGCTAGATAGAGCAGCAAATTTTGTCATCACTAAGAAGTCTCACCTGGGAATTAAATTTTTCATGGTGATTTTATTAATTGATCTGAAGACTTTTGCCCTTTATGTGGCATTAGTTCTGTAGTTTCTTTCTTTTCTTTTGCAACGTTTATTATAATAACCAAGAGTGTTTCAGGTAGAAAAATCCATCCATTTAGTTTTTCAATGAACAACTACATTTTGCTCTACAACTAGCTATCCTATTTTTGCTTCAGTATCTTATTTAACATTTTACAAGTTAGAACATTTCACATGATTGATTCAGCTGACATGTCTTAGGAAAAAAAGATAGAAGATTTTTTATAGAAATGCTATTGTCCTCTCTGAGAAAACCCATCCATTATTATTTTAAGTTTAATACACTTTTTATTCCTCCCAGGAAAGTAAATTCTTAGGTGATGTAATTCAGCAAAATTCCACTGACTTCAGGGAAACTCTGCCAATTTTATATCTATTCTGAAACTACTTTCTTCATTCCTATTGAGTGTATTTAATAGGGATTATTTTCAGTTACCATTGTGAATGCTGAGATGGTACTTATTATCCTTTTTAGTTGAATGTTATTGAGCAGTTTTGTTGTATCTTCTCTATTTTTTTTCATTTGTTCTGCTCATGAAAATGTGGTGTGAGGAAAATAAATTGTAACCAGTGATTATATGAAAACATTTCTCTTAAGAAACTAGATCTCTGTGATCTTGAAGAATAGAATTCAAAAGGATCATTTGAGTTACAGAACAAAGGTCAGGTTTTTTAAAGGGTCTGAATGGTGCCTCTCAGAAATGGACTATCCAACTGATGAAGGATTTCAGAAACGAAGAGTTTTAAAACAAACTCTTACATGCCACTCCAAACCACAGACAAATAAGGAGGACAGTGTAACTATTCATAAAAAAGCAGGTGCAATCATTTATTTCAAAAGCTAACAATAATGGCTACAAAATTGACTGTAGAATTTTAGGGGAAAAGGTATACACAAAAATGAGTATTATCAGTCCAGAATTCCAAACTGTTAAGAATAATTTAATGGAAACTCATACAATATCAAACAATCATAAAGTCGAAAACAAAAGGCATTTATGTTGACTGCACACACAGAACACAGTATTGTCCACAGAAGAAGTGCCTTTTTAGTGATTTATTTTTAAATAACTGAGTCTCTAGTATACAAATAAAAAACAGGAAGGAAATCTTTGAAACCAATATATGTGCCAGCACATAGCAGAGTGTTTTGTGATAGACTATATATTATGACTTGATATTTTGGACTGCTCCCAACAAAACAAGATGAATAATGAAATAATAAGGTCCCAATTAGACGTGAGTATTTTATGTGATTCAAAATGAATAGTGATTTATGAATTTCCTTCTGCTACTTAATAACATGAGGTGAGTGGGTTTTTAGACACTTCGCCTTTGGCATGATTGTAATGAAAGCAAAGACGCTTCCGCTCCCTCCATAATCATCCACATATTGGCAGAGCATTAAATTATTACTTCTGTATCAAATGAATAGACTTTTCCTCATTAATGTTTCTGAAGGAAAGAGCTGTTTCATTCAATGTTCACTAAACTCAATGAATACTGAAGTTTCCAAAACCTGACTGATTTAAAGGTATAAATCTCTCTAAACTTTCAGTGTAAATTGGCCATTCAATTGCTTTTTTCTGGATCCAGATCTCACAACTTATCTGCCTGTCAGGAGACAGGCTTTATTCTGGATTAGGCTTCAGAAACAGAACATTACTGCTACCAAAACTTCACATTTCTCTGAAATTATTGCGTCTAGGAACAACTGCAGAACTGCTCAAGCCAACCATTCATTTGTACAACAGGCAAGGTTAATTTTCCTGTCTCAGGAGCTACTAATGTTTGGTTTTTTCGTGGTTTATTTTTTGTTTGTTTTGGGTTTTTGTGATGGGTTTTTTTGGTTGGTTTTTGTTTTGGTTTTGGTTTTGTTTATTTTTTTG
Source organism: Haemorhous mexicanus (assembly GCF_027477595.1). NCBI lineage: Eukaryota > Metazoa > Chordata > Aves > Passeriformes > Fringillidae > Haemorhous > Haemorhous mexicanus. The sequence goes on from NC_082381.1 coordinate 58,772,664, forward strand.
TTTGGTTGGGGTTTTTTTTGTTTAGTTTTTGGTTTTTGTTTTTTTTTTTTAGCCAGACAGCGATGGAAATGAGAATGAAGGGTTGAAAGGAAGGAAACGGTATAATATTTGAAAAATAAACAAAAACCTATTTCTTTCCAAGGACTTGTCTAAGATAAAGGCACACTTAAAATGGGTTAATAGTAGAAGAGTGTCAAAAGACACTCCTGTGAATGCCATTATTTGTTCTTGCAAGGTTCATAATTTCTCCAATTCTTCTCAAGCTTATTTGTGGCAGCTGAAAATTTGGCTAATAATACTCAAAAGGTGTCTTTATCACCACATCTGTAAGACAGTGATATATTTGGGGTTAAAGAGAGGCAAACAAATTGCAAGAGCATGAGGCAATAAAGAAACTGCATATAAATATAGAAAAGCAAGAAATTATAACCTTTTTTTGGTTTGCTGAAAGCTTTTTACCACTGACAATGCTTGTTTATTTGGCCTAGTTTGTAGTGCTTGTCAGCAGGACATAAGATCTTTTCTTTTCTGGCATGAATGTTTTGTGTGCCGATAAAAACTGAGTTTTTTTGCCATACAAATTGCTTCAAAGGAGAGTGAAGAAAAGTTACAGCTAAATAATGTCTTCAGAAGTATGAGGTTTTTGTATGAGAAAGCTCTGCCAGGAAACACATGTGAAAGGCTCTATTAGGCACCTTTATTTTTTAACAAGTCTGACACACAAAATGCCATTACATTGGTGTTGTGCTAACTATTTGTTTTAAGGTCACTGAAACTGGTATGCTTACTCAGGGAGCAATACAGCTACTGAACTACAAAATAAAAGTAAAGGATTAATTTAACTTGTAACTAAAATATATAGGAAAAACCCAAAAATTAAATAATCCTGAATAAATTTCTGTATCTTTACTGTGTTTCCCTTAAAACATGTCTTTTCCTTCTAAATTATTATCATGTGACAGTACTTATGAATTATCTTCTCTATTTAATAGCATTCTACAGCATTCTGTTCTGAATACTTGGAGAATATCTCATGACTGCATTTAAACAAAAGAAGGGGATCTTACCTTTTCAGTTACATTTGCATAGAACTGGCTGCTTACATTTTCAAAGACTGCATATGGGCTTGCAGTCTTTGCATCAGAATTGTTTTCTTTATTTCTTACAGCCTCATCTTCACCCCTTCTGTCCTCCCTGAGTAATAATGTCAATATTTTATACTTTGCATAATTTGTAAGGAGATAATTGGTTATTTAGCTCATGTGTGATTTTAGTTTAAAAGTCACTATTTATAAATTACTTTGACTGCATTTCCATTTCACGATTAAAGTCTATGAATTATGTATTCAGATACCATTTGGTTTGATAGGCCTCTCTTCCTTACCAGGCTGTACATACCAGATTATTTCAGCAGTTAGCTCAAATGCTGATAGTTCTGGGTTGTGAGGCTGTGGTTGATAGACATTCTTCTTGCATAGCTTCTCACGTTGCCTATCCAATGACTGGTAATCCTTCCTGGGCCATTTTCCCAGCATATGGTCCACAGCAGCCTCTCTGTGCCCATATGACACAGGTGTTCAGGCCTTTTCTGATGGAATCCTGCCAGATTTTATGGAGCTATGCAATGAGATTAGTTAGTCATTTCAATGTTGGAATTCTTTATCCCTTTTATTTTTTGTTCGTACAAGCATGCAAATGGGTATAAAGCAAAAACAACAACAACCAAAACCAAAACAACAAAAACAACAAAACCCAACAAAAACAAAAATACAAGGAAAAAAAGCCAAAAAAAACCCAAAAAACCAAACAAATACAAAACCAAGAAAACCCCAACAAAAACAAACAGACAAAAAAAACCCAACAAAACCCCCAAACAACTGAATGCTTTACAAATCTCTGTGAGATTCCTTTAGTTTATTTAATCTTGTTTCTAGCACATGTATCAGTATACTCCCCCTACAGGCGCTTCATAAAATTCAGATATGGAAAAAACCTCAGAAAGTTCCATGCCATAGATGCTTGTAAGAGACTTAGCCTTGATTTACAACCACAAGAGAGCAACACCTACAGAGATGAACTGTTTAAAAATACAGGTTCCAGAAGCTGTAAATGTGGAATACATTGTGCACATATATGCACAGAGCATATTCATGCATTACTGGGCATTCAGTTATTTTCCATAGTCTCATTCTGGATATTCCAGTCTCCCTTTGGCCCATTGCAGTGCACCAAAGTAACTGGTAGCAGGTTACTTGTTCTTGCTTACAGGTTAGAGAGTGCATTTTCTTTAGCGCAGTTGACTGCCGTTCTTCTAGCATCTCATCACCCTTTGATGTTTTAATGTATGGTTTTCTATTTGCTCTATCTCTCTGTTCACTGGCCTAACACACTTTTCAGAGTATTGGTGTATGTTTTCTGTATATTATTCAAAGGATTCTGTCTTTCAGTTATCCCTACATTTTAGCAGAAGTAGTTTTAAGGCGTAGAATTAGCTGCTGATTTTTATATTGGATCAGGATTTGGGGTGGTTTTGGCAGTCTGCTGTTTTTAGAAATTATATTATCATTATTATATAGTTGTTATTATCATTATTATTATTATCACCATCATCATCATCATCATCATCACATCATCATCATTTTCATTTTCATTTTCATTTTCATTTTCATTTTCATTTTCATTTCCATTTCCATTTGTTGGTTTTTTTTTCCCCCTGCAAAAGTAATGAAACATAATTTACATAATCTGACGTTTCAAAATAGTTTTTGATCCATTTCAAAATAAAACAAAAACCCAATCAAAGTACTTTAAAACACTTTAAAGGAATATGTAATACCTGTGTATCCAATGTATCAATAAAGTAATGGAGTTTATTCCCTGGTTCAGAATGATAATTTCAAATATTCCGTCCATATTCACCAGACTACTGTCTATTCCACGATAGGTACCAGTTTAGACGTATCTCCAGCACATACCTGAAGAATATTACTACTGAAAAAAAAATGTTGAAACATAAAACATTTCAGTAAAACATATGAGTTGCAATGAGAAAACGGTATAGTTTTGATCTGCCACACTATTTTTTAACCACATAGCTGTTTTTACTTTTGGAATCTAATTTTCAAGTTCTGCTTGTGGTATTCATGGTTTTTCAGCTGACTCAAAAAAATTGTTGTTAATGACTTAAATCTTATTTATAATCTTTTTTCTTATTGTTCTTTGTGTTGGCTTTAGGAAAAAGCATATCCTTTTCCATAACTATCTCTTCATAAAATTAGAATACATCAAATCCAACAGAAGTGTTCAAACAAGATATGTAGAACTAGAAAACATATTTTATTTTTCTCTGAAAAAAATTTATTTAACTGTTATTTGTGATCAACCCACGTTAGTGGATTTTGCAGTGACAATGTCATTAAACAGAAATAAATTAATGGTGATCATCACTACAATATCTTCTCTTTGACCTAATGACAATATATAGTCCCTTTGCAAAACTTCCTTACTGAAAAATGAAACACATTGTGTAGTAAAGAATAGTAGAATTATCTTCCTTCTGTGGAACACTTCATAAGTATCATTCTATTTTTATAATCAGTAATGAATACTTTCTAATGTGTTCTAAACTTTTGCAGTTCAAAGTGTGAAATTATACTTGTGTTGATAATCTTAGATAAGTCTTGAGTAGGATTTTCTTTCCAATGCTGATTGGTTGGCAAAATATACACTAGCAGTTCAAGAATCTAATCTCTATTTGTTGTTTGGAAATTAGATATTATAAAACTATTTCCCCTAAAGTCTGATTTTAACAGACAGCAGAAAGGAGGAAAAAATAAAAGTCACCAGTCACAGAGATAGATTATATAGTACCCACTTCAGTTGTGTGGTGCTGGCTTTTTATTCAAAAAGATGCTTTCTGTAGGATGTGTAAGGCGTTCTACTTTCTGCTCACATGATTTTTAGTCATTTTTTTTCAGTTATGCTCAGGTGCATTAATCTGTTTCATATCAGTTAAGAGAGATAGGTATTAATTTTACCTTTTTATAATTTTCTTTATTCAAAACTGTCTCTTCCTTGTTCTGATTAAAGTATTTGCATATATACTATTGAGTCTGTTCAGCAGAATAAAGAAGCAAAGTTTTGTCTTTTCTGACACAGAATTCTGAAAAGTTAGTGAGCTGCGTTGGTTAACATAGTAGCAGAGTCAAGTCAGAAAAATCTCCTGAATTATCAAGTCACATACAACGTAAGAAAACCTCCCTCTGCAGACATCTTAAATTGACCCTGCCAGCTGCTGAAACCTAATTCTTAGTATGAGGAACACATGTTTAAAAGCAAGTGAACAGTATAAAAGTAAAAGAAAGTAAAAGCAAAAGTAAAAGTGAAAGTAAAAATATACAAAACTGCCTTGACAATTTGATAAACTAGAGATGGAGCTCATCCTTTCATATGCAATTCACGAGGCAAGATTTTACAAAATTTGAAACGGAAAGTTCATCCAAGTAACAGGACATAATTAAGTTGTCCTGAATAATTGTTTTGTGTGGTCTGCCATCTGATAGCCAATCACTTAATAAATTTTTAATGCAGCAAAGTTTACAGGAAAGAAGAAAGCCTACCACTGATTAGTCAGCTGTGGTGGGTGCTTTGTGTGGCATGTACATGTCACTCTGCAGTAAAGCAAAAAAATGTCTGCCATTTACTCTTTATCTACCTTCTTCTCTGAATCCAAAGTGAATCTTTCCATTCTAGATTACACTGAGTCATCTCTGGTAGTGGTGGCTCTTACTGTCCATCCAATACAATCTACAGTGCAGCCCTCTGTCACACTAACTTTTGGCACAGGCTGTGTTTATTCTGCTGGTAACTAAAATATATCTGCTTTGTGGTTACTTGCTCATAAACAAGACAAAAGATCATTGTCAAATTCATACAATCTGCTAATTTTTTTCAAAGGATTTGAAATATTTTCCTCTATATCTAGAGTTTTAAATAGATATTTTTGTTGTTTTGCAAAAGCTTCTGTTTAAACAACAATCAACGTAGCATAGAATTATAAAAGAGAAAAAACTGGGTCTGCATTTAAAGGAGTCTGAGGTGTTTATTGAATTCCTAAGAAAGAAATTACTCTTTTCCAGTTTACACAGAAACAGCTAAATTATCACTTCCTATATATCCAAATTTTGTGTCCCTATCAACCGAACACAACAAATATATATTTGTTCATCTTTCTAATTTCAGGGGTGTGAAAAGAAGAAGGGGGAGGCATGGAAAATAATGAAATTGAAAGGAAATCAGACAACTTAAAAGTAGATGTTACTTCTACAATATGCAGAACTTCTTAAAATGCAAGTAAAAGTGTAACTATAGATTATATATTCTCTTCAAGACATTCCTGATGTGGAGCCTTTTTTTAGCATGTCATCTGGAAAAGATGCTGATATAAAGGCGTTTGACAACTTCCTTTGTCACATTCTTTCATGCCTTATATCAGTCAATCGCATGCTTTCAAGTGGCAGCAAAACTAAAACACTGAGATAAGCAGAGGCAAAGCATGAAGAGAGCAAAAATATTGAATAATTCTGCAATATTGTATAAATATGAGTTTGATGTAGCGATTTTCTCTTCAAAACTTGAAAACTAAAGAGAAACATTGCATTAAAATCACTAAGGGTGGAACGCAGCTGTTTTCTGCCCCTTTGATACATGGGAAAAACTGACAATACTTTTTCTATAAACAGATTGCACCAGTTTGAAATAATGGCTATAAGAAACAAAATGGGTTTTTATTTCAGCTGGGTGTTAAGAAACATAAGTAAATAATGACTTCAGGCACTAGTCCTAAAACAGAGCATACGGAACAAAGTCTTCTCACTGTCAGAAATTTCTTATTGTATTAGTAAAGAGTATTTTACCTCATCTTTTAGGAAAATGCATGTTTCTCAGAATAATAAGACGAAATCAACGCAGGGGAATTTTTTCTTGGAAGGTTTTGGTAGATGCTGGAAAAGAAGAATGTAGTTACTGTCAGTATTCTCTGTCTGGACACTGATTAACCTGTAATGACATTCAAAGATAGGTAAAACTGTCACAACTCAATGCAATAAAATAATAACCAGTGAGGATAAACCTAATGGAATACATTGTCTGCTGTTTTTCTCCTAAACGAGAGTTAAAATAAACTACATATCCGAATCTGACAATGTAAAGTACATGGCTCCATCTCCAGAGTATTTATTTCATACTCCATAAAATAAGATTCCATTATATTTATAATTCATTAAATATGATTTTAGTGGGTTTTTTAAATGCTTGTGAATTACCTCTTGAATAAGATGTGCGTTTGTTGTTCCTCCTGTTCCTCAAGAAAAATAAGGCAAACCCCCAAGATGCAGGAAAATAACAGGACTGAGAATCGTACTTTGGTTTCCTGTCAACAAGTTGATCAGATTATATTGCCAAAATATAAGCTGAAGTATTCTGATACTTAAAAATTACACTGGTGTTCGTATGTTGAAAGTAAATATAATCTTAAAACAGATGCTTTTAAGCAAAAAGTTTTAAAAATTTAATTTTTCTTGCTTCAAGTGTAAAAGTAATATTGTTAAAACATAGAAAGTTGAAAAACACTGCTTTTAGTTTATTATTTAAATTTTTGCTTTTTATTTATTTGGATTATACTACAAAATAATTTTTAAATGCTGTTTGTAAAACTGTGTGGGTAATGGTATTCTTAACACGTGATAGATGATCAGATTTCCTCTAAATGTGTGGGATAGAGAAGGAAATAGCAACTATATCCCAAATGTGTTCCCACCATGTACAATCATATGTGTTGCATAGAAGTGGAAATTGCACTTTCATGCTCAAATTCCATATCACATTTTATCTAAAACTCCTGGTGTGAGACTTTTTTTGTTTTTAAAAAAAAAAAAAAAATGCAAAGGTTTTTTCTGTTCTTAAACATTTTTTAAAAAACAAAACAAATGGTCATATTCTGAGAAATCCTAGAATGGTGAAAAGATTTCTGTTTTAATGCAGAATATTGGGGCAAATCAATTCTTCACCCCCCAAAAACCCCACTAACACAATCTTGAAGAGAAAATATCTTTCTACTTATCTCAGTTATGAATATTTAAAAGTCGCATATGGCAGGATTCTTCCTAAGCTCTTACCATTGGCTTAGTTGCTCCAGTGGAATTAATGGTAAGATGCCTGTTAATTTCAATGCAAGCAAATTTAAAGCCAAGATTTTTGCTATCATTCTTGACAGACTTGTGCAGAAGATATGAGTGTAAAATGCTGCGGTAAAATAGTGGACTGTGATTTGGAATGAGTTGGACTCCATTTCAGGAGAGCTGGTAGCATAGCAGCTGTCTTTCTGTCAGTGCAGACTAGCAGAAGCCATTTAATGCCTTTGAGTAATGAGACAGATGAAACTAGAATAGTCTTAAGTGAAAACACAAGCTCATGTCTTTAGGTAGAAGCTGAAATATGCAGTACCACAACCTCTTGTGAGAAGCAGCACAACAGTCACTGAGATAAAGTCACTGATTACATTAGAAAGAGATTACAATCTCTTATGGAACAAACAAAACTGGAAGGAGCAGATGATGTACCAGATTGCCTCTCAGAGAAATCTGAAAATGCTGGCAATGTGGGTAGATAGCAATCTCACTAAACTCAACAAAATAAAGGGACACACCTTGCGGCGGAGGAGAAATAAACCTGTGCTGCTGGCCTGTAAGCTTGAGCACAGCTGTGCAAAGAAAGACCCTTTGGTCTTGGAGAAGAGTAAATTAACTTGAGTCAGGGATATACCCTGGCAGCAAAAAGGGACAGCCCCACCCTTACACATTAGGAAGACCACTGCAAGCAGATCAGAAGAGGCAGTCCTTCCCAGTACTCAACTCAAAAGAGACACATCTGGGTGCAGTGTTGAGTGCTGGGCTGGCTCTCACTAGAGAGACATGGATATACCTACTGGTCAAAGTAAAGGGAAAGAAGTGAAGGCACAGGCAGTGGAAGTAGGGACAGGTATACTGAAAAGCGTATAGGGATGCAGTCCAGTTGTGTTTGTGTAAGGTGAGAAATGTCAAGGTGAAGCTGAAGCTGAACTTGGCAAGAGATACTAAAAGATACTATGTATATATTAGCCAGAAAAAGAAGGTTAAAGAACTTGACCTGCCTTGTGGGCAAGGCAAGTAAACTTTTGAAAACAGTCAAAGAGTAGGTTGAGGTACTCAAAAAATTTCTTGCTTTATTCTACAATTGCAGGGTTTTTTTCCCCTCACTTCTAGAGTGAATGGACCTCAGAATAGGGAATGGTAGAGCAAAGGCCCTCCCACTGTAGGACAAGATCAGTTTCATGGCCAGTTGAGGAACCTGAACATATACAACTCTATAAAACCTGATGAGATGTATCCCAGAATCATGAACAAATTGACTGATTTAGTTGCCAAGCCATGCTCCATGGTATTGGAAAAGTCATGGCAGTCTGGTAAAAACCCAGGTGACTGAAAAAAAAGGAAAACATTCTCCCACGTTTAAAAAGGGTGGAAGGGAAAACCCTGGGAACAACTGATTTGTCAGCCTGCCCTCTGTGCCTGGGAAGATCATGAAACAGATACTCCTAGAAGCTAAGGCTCATGGAAGACAGGGATATCATTTGAGAACTATGGATGTCATTTATTTGAACTTCTGTAAAGCCTTTGAAATGGTCCCCCACAACATCCTTCTCTCTTAAATTGAAGAGATATGCATTTGATGGGTGGACTGTTCAGTAGATGAAAAATTCTTCGGAAAGTGATACCTGGAGGCTAGTGGTCAGTGGCTCAATATCCAGGTGGACATCAGTGAAAAGGGGTACCCCTCTGGGGTTCAAGACCAGTACTTTTTAATGTCTTCATCAATGACATAGAGAGATCCAGCTCAGCAAATTCAAAGATGGAGCCAAGCTGACTTGTTCATTTGACACACCTGAGGGACAAGAGACACATTGGCAAGAGGTGGGCACATGGCAACATCACAAGGTTCTACAAGACCAAGTGCAAGGTCTTGAACCTGGATTGAGGCAACTCCAAGTACAAATGCTGTCTGGAGGATCAATAGATTATGAGCAGTCCTGCCAGGAAGGACTTGGGGGTGCTGGTGGATGTTCGGCTGGATATGAGCCAGGTGATGTATGCTCCCAGGCCAGAGAGCCAATCTCATGTACCAAAAAAGGCCTGGCCAGCAGGTTGGAGGAGGTGATTCTCCTCTTCGCCACTATCACAAGATCCCACTTGAAACATTTTCTCCTGTGTCTCCAGTACAAGACATGGACTAGTTGTAGCAAGTCCAGAGGAGAACTCGGACTCTTCTTACAGAAGATAGACTGAGCTAAGGTTTTTCAGCCTGGAGAACAGACGATGCCAGGGTGACCTTATAGCAGCCTCCCAGAATTTAAAGGGGACCTAAAAGAAAGCTGGAGAGAAACTTCTCTTTACATTAAATATAAGACAAAAGTATTTCACAATAAGAGTGGTAAAGCACAGGCAGTGGTTGCCCAGAGATGTGGTATGTGTCCCACCTCTAGAAACATTCAAGATCAGGCTGACCTTTGATCAGCCTGATCTAATCAAAGATGTCCCTGATCACTGTTGGATGATCTTTAAAAGGTCCCTTCCACCTCAAACTATTCTAGCCTTTCTTTCATACTGGACAGACTCCTCTGGGGAACTATGAAGATGATAAAGTGACTGGAACATCTGTCAAAAGGCAGAGAGACTGGGAGAGCTTTGAGTGTACCTCTTGGAGGAAAAGCTCAAGAGGCTCTTCTTCAGGTGTATCCATATTTACTCATATGCATTAAGAAGAAAGAACCAAACTTCTCAGTGGTATCCACAGACAAGAAAAGAGGCAAGTGACACAAATTGAGATACTTGAAAATAATTCTAAACAGAAAGGAAAGGGATTTCATTGTGAGGGTTATCAAACAATGGAATGGGTTTCCTTGAGAGGCTGTAGTATTCCAGTCATGGAGACACTGAAAACTTCTTGGATGTACAGTGACAATGTGAAGGTGTGCTGGTCAGTATCAGTCATTCTGTGATTCTGTGATAGGTCTATCAGAAAACCACCACCAAAAAAGAAAGAAAGACTGAAGAATTACAAAGCATAGAATCATGGCTTCATTAATCTGACAAAAAAGGACTTCTAACCTTCATGCTTTATAAGATATAGTTAGAGCCAGTAGGGAAGTGAACGACGCCTGTTTCTTGGTGCCTCATATGTTGGTGGAGCAGGAAGTCTTTATTCACACTTCATTGTTTTTTCCACCCTATTTAGATACATACGTATTCCACCATCAGCATACCATTTTATTAGAAAAAGAATATTCACAAGTCTAACGAATTCCTCAGATCAAAGAGTGATAACACTATTTCATTTGCTTTAAAATATTAAACCAAATGGAGAGTTTGGCCAGCTCAAAACATGTTTGGTTTATCTTCATTTGCCCAGTTAACTTTCCGACTACTGCAGCCATGTTTGCTGTGTTATGGCTGCAATAACCTTTCTTAGAAAGAGGTAAAGTTATATATTTTCTTTTTATTCCTTATTTCCAAATTGTCATATTTTGCTTTCTCATTTCTTGATTAGTATAGGCACCTGAGATACAGAAAATTACAGGAAGAAAGCAAAATGAAGCACATTATAGACAAGCACATGATCTGTAAGAATTTGTTATGAAAGCATAGGATATCTATAATTTTATGCTATGCTGTCAGACTGGATGAAGTTTTTTGTACTAGAAATCTGGATAATTCAAAAGATGCATTTCAGATCAGATATAGCTGTAATTTCTCTTTATAGTATTTACCAGAAGCTTACTTTTGATTAATTTCAGAGAAACATTTGGCAATCATGGCGTTGGAATAAAGCACTGCTTTGTTTACCTTTAGCAAATACTATGCTGACATGTAGTTTCAATAGCTTGATAATAAGCAGTAATTTGTCATAAATATTTTGATGACATCTGCCAGCTTTACATTCATTTTTGAAAAAACACCATGGAAATGACCTCTTCAATTAAATAATATTATATCAATTTTTAAAATAGAGATCATAGCTTTATTTACACTTGTTGATACTTTAGCCTGTTCACATTATAAGGAGATGAACAACCACCTATTCCTATCCCATATTCAACAGCCAGTAGATTGGTAGTTACAAATATCTCAACCCAACAGAGTAATCTCTAATCTTCTCATGGTTTTTCTCCTCTTTGAATGCTCTGTTTATGTCAGATGTTTGAGCTGATACCTTGTAGACCAAACAAAGACTAGCATCCGGGACCAATTTAAAACTGCACAAGGTTTATATAGGAAGATGATTTTTTTCAGACCAACAGCCACTGATTCCAACTTCAGGTGGTTGGAATATTTTTATTTTATTTTGATATAAAGTATTTTTTACAGCTGATGGAGGCAGAGACTATAAATATAATTAAATTAAAATGTAGAAATACAGGAAATATTTTTAAATTTTATTCTGCTTTTGGAGTAGAAATACTATGAAAAATACTGTGTGAGTTCTGATTCTGGAAAGGCATCTTTGATGGGTTTCTTTTTCTCTGCCTTCTAATCTTTTCACCTCCCCTAGGCAGTCAATTCTATTGGTTTTCTATAAAATGGGTAAAAAATATCCAGTTGCTTGAAACTGCTAAGATTTTTCCCTTTATAGCTATAGTATATTAAGTCCATGAAATGCTTTTCCTATATGCAGTTTGAATTTTTAAGTTCTTCTCTAAATCCACAGACAATGATGCAGCCTTTAGTATAAATTATAATGAATTTGGACTTTTTTTGTGATGCAAAATAATCACCATCACACGGCTGCTAAAAGAAGATGTCAGCAGCTTCAAATCACTAGAGGTTTGTCCTTTGCTGTAAAGTAAGAACAATGCTATGCCAGAGCTTTGAAGGAAGCTCTGCATAAGGAAAGAGAAATGCTTGAAAACATTACTAAACTGTTGTGCAAAACCACCAGGGAAAACCAGTCTTCTGCCACAAATAATTTTCAGCAGATATCTCTCAAAGATTTTTTTTCTATCTCATAAGCTGCTGATCAGTGAGGAGAGAAGATACCTGAACACAAGGTGATTTAGGTCTTGTGTTTGATATTACGCATCTTTTATTCAACCAAATAAGTAGTGAAATACCCAGAAGAAAACTTTTCTGTATCACATTTCAGGCAACTGTTACGCCATTGTTTTCATTTCATTAAACTGCTTCTAGAGAGAGAAAGAGAGAGAGAGCAAATAGCTCAATCTTTCAACATGCAGCAGCAAAATGCAACTGTCAATGTTTATGTCCCCTGCAAGAGAAGTACTACTTATTATTTATTACTGAAAACTCACAGAGTGATCTAAACCATTAATTACCTTGTCAGTGTTTCTTTCAATGATGTCTTACTTTTGGTTGGTCATAGTCTTAACACATCCCCCAAAACAAACATAGTGGAAGCAAAAAGAAAAATATAGTGTAGAGTTAATATAATATATAAATAACTTGTATGCAATGGGATGGACAGAGGTTTTAATCTCCTCACACATTCATGTATCCATTTGTCTTTCATTCATCTTGTCTGCCTGATATCTTTTATTCCTTTAAGGCCTCATATACCCATATCATATCAAATACTGACATTTTTTAGTTCATCAATTTTATGATACTTAAAAGCTCCTTGAGACCATGTGGATTGAGTAATGGCTGGCAGTATTATAAAATTAGGTTGCAAAGGGATACCCAAAGGTAATCACAGGAATCAACAGTCTGTGTGGTCCTATTTCAGTTGAGCTATCAATACAGAAATCACCAATCAGTGCAGTGTTTAATTGGAACTTGGGGAACTAATTTTATGTTATACAGTCATTTTGACTTCTTAGTATATATGGCATTTTTCAGACCGCAAGCCTTGCAAAATGGACATAATTCTCTCCAGCTTGAAAGTTTATCTGTGTTTTTTTAAATTAGTTTCCAGTTCTGGTAACAAGAAAATCATGTGATTATATTACTTACTAATTTATAAACATAGTGTCACGATGAGATACCTAAAATTTGAAACTTGCAGCATGGTACATAGTTTTTGTCTTGTCTCTTGAAATACAAATGCATTTTATTCTATTTCAAAGGCAGTAATCTTACTATTTCATTATTCATTCACATAATTAGAGAACATCTTGGGTATTTAGGGTGTCATTGATTTTGCAAAAACCAGGCAGGAGTACCTGAGAAAGTATGTCATAAAATAAACCCCATAATACTTAAAATATGAAAAAACCCAAATTTCTTCTCCAAAAGGATTCCTTCCCTTATTTGTGGATTTGTCTCATCACTGTATAATCAGTGAATTTAGTCTCAGATGCATGTGTGTACAGTGAAAGTAGCTTTTGAAAGAGAATTAAGAGAATTGTAAGCCTAGTAGACGTCTTATCTGAAAATAGAAAATTTTCATGTGGTTGTCAGATGTAGATGCAATTCCAGACAGTGCAACATGTTGCAAACAAGCTACATAAAATAGCCACACTGGAGATAACTTTTCTGTAATACGGAATCATGGAAAAATATACATCAGAAAAAATTTCTGGTGGAAATCTTGTCCCGTGCTCAAATAAATCACAACTCCATTAATTTCTTAAGAACTTTTTTCCCGTCTTTGCATAAAATCAAAGATGACTGTTGCAAAGCTGCTACGACTAACCTCTTCTGACTACCCATAATGTGCAAACATTTATTTTTATACATAGGTGAAAACTTCACTTTTCTCTTGTATGTCTCTCTTCTTGTTTCACTGTACAGCTCTGCTTCCATAGAATCAAAGAATCATAGCATGGGTTAAGTTGGAAAAGACCTAAGTAATCATCTAGTTCCAACACTCCTGCCATAGTTAAGTAAAACTTTTACTAGACCACAGTCTCATTGAACCCGGCCTTGAACACCTCCAGAAACAGAGTTGAAAATTTAGCTGAGCAATCTTCTCCAATGCCTCCCCATACCCACAGTAAAGAACTTCTGCTTAAGATCTAATCTAAAACTACTCTCTTTCAGTTTGAAAACAATTCCCCTTCTCCTATCATTACATGTCCTTCTGAAGTTTATTTCCATCTTTCTTGTAGGCCTTTCCAGAAGGCATAATTAGGTCACCCTGAAGCCTTTTCTTTTCCAGGATGAACAATAACTTCTCTTAGCCTATCTTTCTGTGAGAGGACCTCCATCCTTCACATTTGGTGGCCCTCCTCTGCACCTTCTCCATGTCCTTCCTGTGCTGGTACCCCAGAGCTGATGCAGCCCTGCAGGTGGGGTCTCAGAAGAGCAGAGGGGTAGAATCCTCTCCCTGGCCCTGTTGCCCACGCTGCTTTGGATGCAGCCCAGGACACGTTTGGCTTTCTGGGCTGTGAGTGCCCATGGCTGAGTCATGTCCAGCCTCTCCTCCACCAGCACCCTCATGACCTTCCAATTAGCACTGCTCTCAATCTGTTCATCTTCCAGGCTTTATCAAAACCATGAGTGGCCCCAGCCCAGGTGCAGGACCTTGCACTTGGTCTTCATAAATTTCCTGAGATTCTCATGGTCTGACTTATAAAGCTTGTCCAGGTCCATTTCAATGGCATCCCATCTTCAGATGTGTCAACCATACAATTCAGTTTGGTGTCATCTGCAAATTTGCTGAGGGTGCATTGAAACCCATTGTCTGTGTCATTAACAAATGTGTTGAAAAGTATTTCTCTCAATGCAGACGCCTGTGGGACACCACCTGTTACTGATCTCCATTTAGAGAGTGAGCCATTGGCCATTGACCACTACCTTCTGGATGTCACTTTCTGAACAATTTCTCATCCACTGAACAGTCCACCCATCAAATGCATATCTCTTAAATTTAAGAGAGAAGGGTGTTGTGGGGGACCATTTCAAAGGCTTTACAGAAGTTCAAATAAATGACATCCATAGTTCTCAAATGACGTCCCCATCCTCCATGAGCCTTAGCTTCTAGGAGTATCTGTTCCATGATCTCCCCAGGCACAGAGGGCAGGCTGACAGGTCAGTTGTTCCCAGGGTTTTCCCTTCCACCCTTTTTAAACGTGGGTGAATGTTTTCCTTTTTTTTCAGTCACCTGGGTTTTTACCAGACTGCCATGACTTTTCCAATACCATGGAGAGTGGCTTGGCAACTAAATCAGTCAATTTGCTCATGATTCTGGGATACATCTCATTGGGTCTCACAAACATTAGAGTACACTCAGGTTCTCCAGATGGTCATGAACCTGACATTCCCAGTTGCAAAAATGTTAGTCCTGCAGACCCCTTTCTGCTGTTCATCTGCTTGATAAGTGTGAAAACAGAGATTATCTTCTCTATACCTTCGCATTCGATACCTGAGGATAGCAATGCTTTCTCTCACCCCTCATTTTCCTAAAGGCTGAACACATCCTGATCTCACTCTTCTTGAATGTCCAGTGCTCTAGTCCTGATTGCTTCAGTGGCCTCTGAGGGACACACACTACTATGTAAATGCTCATGTCTTGCAGAAGAGATCCAGCCAGGGCAAGATCCCTTCTCAGACTGGCTGACTCCATCCCTGCTTGTGCAGCCCCAGGCAGAAGGCCATATTCCTGCATGGGGACACTTCCAACAGTTCTGCAAAACTGCTCCCACCCAGTCAGCCCCAGCCTGTTCTGCTGCAGGGCTTTGTCTGTCCCAGGGGCTGGGCTTTGCTTGCTTTTGCTTTAGGTGATTTTCATGCAGTTCCTTCTCCTTGCTTCTCCAGCCTTTCTGTGCCCCTCTGCATATTAGCTCAGTCTTCCAGTATTGACCACTTTTCCAGACTAGATATTATCTACAGATTTGCTGAGGCTGAAGTTTATGCAGCCATCTAGGTTGTAATTAAGACAATAAAACAAATAATTAAATGGTAGTGAAACAATACTGATCCCAGATCTGTTCTGTGACAGAAGCCCACTGTAACTGGCCTCCAGCTGGACTGTGCCACTGTTCATAGACCTTTGATCCTCATAGTCTTGCCAACTCTCAATTCACATCACAGTCTATCTAACCTAATGATACTTCAGCACTTTACCTGAAAGTTACTGTGTGATAATACATTGAATATACTAAATACTGTAGGATGCTATATTGTTTAAGCCTTCATTTTCTGAGAGAAAACAATAAGTTAAGCTAAAATATAAAAACCCAAAAATCATTACTTAGAATGGTCATGAAATATGTGCAGAAATATGAACTTCTAGGCATCTTTATAAGGAAGCCCATGAAGAACATTTAATATCAATGGCATAGGAATCTATGGTTTGTTCTGTTCTTTTTAACTTTTGAGGTGATTTCTTGTCCTTTATGTGCCAGAAGCTGTTTCTACTTCTCTGAATTCATCATCCTGGTGCCTCATGATTGACTTAGCTATTCCAGAAAGATATTTTCTGAAAGATAGGCATCAAAATGAGAACTCTGTATTGCCACAATAGCATTGCAATGCTGACAGTGACTAAGGGTCTTTCCCTTTTTGACCTTAATCTTCCATTTGCCTCAGTTTTCTGTCTGTAGGGTTTAGACAAAAATTTCCTTCATCACAGAGTAATTACAAAGTAGAGGTAGATACTTATGATGAGAGTATGTGGGTATTAAAACAAAATCTAGTAATTTCAAAATTTCAGTGGCAAAACAAATCTTCCTCTAGAAATTATGGTAAACTTTGTATTCTACAGCAGAAGTATTATTGCTCACAGATTGTATTCATCTATATCACAACTCTAGATAAACTTTTAGAAAAGATTGTATATATCTAAACAATTGTATTAATTAAAACAGCTTGGTGAGGGCAGTGACCAAACTTCCTGACTCTTGCAGTAATACCCACTTTGAAAATAACCTGTACAGTATAGGGAATATAGAAGTATAGGGAGACATGAAGCAAGAAAACTTCATGGCAAATTTGACTGGAAAGTAATTGTTTTCTACATGGATAGAATTGTTCAGTAATCTTTTATGAAATTTCAAAGTAAATCTAACATATTCACTAAGCTAGTTCTGAATGACAGAACTAAAATGCACTGCACATGGACAGAACGACAGCAATCTAAGAGTAAACCAATATTCCTGGAAGATGTGAAAATAATTACATGTTCTGCCTGAGCTACTAAGTGGAGAAACATTCTGTCTCTGACTTCTGTAAAGCATTTCAATTTCCAGTTTCCATACTTTCCATTTTCAGTGCACAGCCTGTTTGAAAATGCAGTGATTTGAAAGCAATGTCTGCTAACAACAAGGCATACTGAGCAGATTTCAAATTCTCCAGGAAAGGAATTACTGGTGGAAAAAGACCATTCATTCCCTCTGAAGTTACAGCAAGGAACTGAAAAACAAAACATCTCTATCTTGCTAATTGTATGTTTTATGTAGGCATCGTACCATTTGCATAGACATTTGCTCTGAGCAAGAGAAAGTTTTATGCTTAATATTTCTCCATGCATTTCTCCATTAGGCCTTCATTTTTATGGAAGAGTGCTTCATTTATTCTAAACATATCAATTTCCTTTATAAAGGAAATTATTTTAGTAGGTCAAAAAAGGGTATTTGTATCTTATTTGTAAAATAACCTGAAAGATATGTTTAAGAGCTGTTAAGTTTAAGATACAAAGTGCACAGTTGTTCTGGGGAAAGAATTTTTAAAAATTTTTACCAATTGCAAATCAATATGGGTCACTACCAAAGCACATACTTCTGTCTATATTTAGTGAAGCCAAACTTTTCATATATGTCTAGCCAACAATAACATGTTGTGCTGCCCATGGCTGGGGCAAAAACCTTTTAACTTTCAGTTTTAGCATTATTAAAATTTTGTATTGCACACTATTTGTCTCCTTTACTCCTAAAAATTACTTCTTTTTTCTGATGTTCTCTTTTATTTCAGATACAAAATACATGGTAAATTAACAATATCCTTTTGTACATACAACGTCAGTATTTAACTTGCTAGTCGCCGACATCTAATTTCTCTTATCGACCTTTCACTGGAGATTGTCACAGAGTTAGAGCATGAATACGTGCATTAAAGGGATGACAGATATTACTGCATATCTCTGAATAAGACAACAGAAGCTGACTTTGCACTGTACAGAGGAAGATGCCCAGTCTGTCTTGATTCAAAGCAGGTCTCTGAAGAGACTTGGCAGTACTAGTGAGATGGCTAATATGGGTCCTTGCTAGAATATCTGCATATCTCATTTTCTTTCTATTTTAAAATTTTGTTAGAGTAAAAAAGTACACAGTAGAGTAAACTTTTGCTCTTCAGTATGTTAAATGCTTTTCTACTATAATTAGTGTTACTTCTGAGTGGTAATTAATCTGAGAAATAATCTTGCAGTACAGTTAGTTTATTGCAATGTTTAAATACCATGAGAAGAAGAAAGGAAGAACCTGGATCAGAGTAAACATTTCTCATCTCATTCCTGAATACAAGGAGCACCTGTTTCATTCCATGGAATGTAAAATGAGACCATCTAACCCCATCTCTGGTAAACAGGCAATAACTTAATCCAGTAAACAGTGTTTTTTCTGGGTCTTCATTGTCATTCAGTTCTGATACCTGAAAAGTAAAAATTCCCTTGTTTACACACTCTTCATATATTCAACCCTAGCTACACCTGTCATGTTTTAACCTTAGCCAGAGGCCAAGCCCCATGCAGCCTCTATCTCACTCCTCCACCAGTGAGACAGAATTGGAAGGGTGAAATGTAGAAAACCCATGGGCTGGCATAAAGACAGATTAATAGGGAATGCAAAAGCTGCACATACAAACCAAACAAAACCAAGTAATTAATTCACTGCTTCCCATGGGCAGGCAGGAGTTCAGCCATCCCCAGGGGAGCAGGGCCCCACCATGCTGAAGTTTTCATATGCCTAGCCAACAAGAACATCTTATGTTGCACAGGGCTGGGGCAAATAGCTTTCTGCTTCCAGATTTTGCATTGTTCAATTTTTGTATTACACACTATTTGTCTCCTTTACTCCTAGAAATTTCTTGGGAAGTCAAATGTTCCCCCCTTCTCCTTCTTCTCCCCATTGATATGCTTAGCATGATGTCATATAGTCTGGAAGAACTCTTTGGTTGGTTGTGGCCACCTGCCTAGACTGTGTCTCCTTCCCATTTCTCATGCACTCTCAGTTTCCTCATCAGTGTGGCAGGACAAAAAACAGGAAAGGCCTTGGCTCTGCTCAGAAAAAGAGTCTGCTCAGAGAAAATAAAAATATCTCTGCTATCATTACTGTGTTCAGCACAAACACAAAACATACACTCACAATGGCCAGTGTGAAGAAAATTACTCTACTGCAGCCAAAACCAGCACAACATGAGAGCAAAAAATGAGATAAATTTGTCTATAACTATATTGTCTGGGTGAAAATTTTGTTTATTTCTCTGTGATATTTGCAAAGTTTGAAACATGACTTTTAAAGCTCTGCAATTTCTTGTAGAAGTCTGTATTAGTTTCCCTTTCTCCTCACTTTTATTTTCATTATCTCTCATTATTTGCCTTTAGTTAATACTGATATCAACACCCACAATGTTCCTGGCAACATTCTGTATAGACAAGAAAGGAAAAGACATAAAGAGGAGATTTCTGAATTCAAAAAACTTTCTTGGCCAAGAGTATAGCATTATAACAACCCACATAATCCATAGTGGCTTAAAGATAATGGATTTAGACCTTTGGACTACATGGAGAAATTGAACAGAATAGCTATTGTAGAATATATTGGCTTTTAATTGCTATGCCAATCAATATAAACATTTTAACTTCTTGTTCAGGTGGGTTTATAGTTGTCTCTTAATATCTTATATTGCAAGGTTACTTCTGTAAATTGATTAAAAGTATTAAAGGCTTTCATGAATAAGCAATATTTATTTTTTCTTTTTTTGGTCTCCCAATGAAGCAGTAATTTTCTGCATGAAAATGTAACAGTTGAAAAATATATAAATGCAAATTATTACAGGATGACATGGGTTTAAGAGGAACCTTCATTTTAGATACTTTTAGATATTTTTCTAATGATGATTCTCAGTTTCAAAATGGTCATGATTGTTCACTGATTTTATCCATTTTACACTGTCTATGTCGTTCTGAACTTATGGATTCTCTTCCTATGTAACAGGGCCCTAGGCAAAATTTTTTTTGGCCTTGATGAGCAGTTTCTTTAATTTGGCTATCCAGTCTGATTTCTTGTCCCCACAGCACTTTTCCTTTTCGCTTAACCTGGGATTTGCCGTCTGAGCTGCAACAGGGGAATAACCCGTTCTACCCCTGCCTGGAACTGCTCTTTTCCCACTTGGTCAGGCAAAATGCTCATCACCCTTAAGCCTCGTGGAAAGTAACAACACTTTTAGAGTAAACTCCATGGCATAATGCCTTTCTTAAAGAAAAAAAGATCAAAGAAAGAAACAATAAAATGTAGACGTGTCACACTACTACTTGCTGGATACATACTGTGGTTTGTATACAGTTTTCATACTGAAAACTTCCCTTCAGCCCTTGTGTGTGCATTACTCTAGAATCGTACCATATATCCTTTATGAGGTTTGACATGCCATAGAATGCACTCATACACTTCTTTGCAGGTCCTAATTAGTTGTATTTTTCCCAGAGATTGGGAGCAACTGTGCTTAACTGCTATCAATAGTAATAATGTACATGCATTACACTAAAAAATATTTTCTTAAATTTATAGCCATGTAGTTTAACATATTTACATCATAGGAAGGCTGGTTTTTGTCTGACAGCCAGTTCAGTAATTAAATCCATTTGACATGAGTAAGCAGTTTATTTTCATGTTTCACTAAACAAGTTTAATAATAATTGCATGTACTGCGCAATTTAGGAAGACTCTTTTATTTCCCTTGTGTATCTTTTCAACATGATATTTGTTTGAAATGGTTTACTGTGCATTATTTAAGGGCTAGTAAGCACTAAAAATTCTTGAGTTATGTAAAAAGAAAAAGATAATTCCTCTGTCAGCAATATATTTATTTGAGGAATTTCACAGTATGAATTTTTTTTCATTGACATATAGGAAACAGAGTTTGGATCTTAGATATTGGCAGTTAATCACATACTGGTACCCAATGACTTTTTTTCCTTTGTTTTTTTTCATGTGATTGTGAAAACAATCAATAACATAAAACAATCTTCTTCCTTGTGTTTGAATCACAATTACAATACATTTTAATAGCAAAATCCACCAAACTCCTTTATGTCCATGTTATTAGAAGAATAGAGTGGGTAGGCAAACAAAAAAACAAACCACCAAAAACAAAACAACGAAACCCTCAAATCAAAACAAAGAAAACATAATAAAAATTTAAAAAAAAAGCTAAACACCAAATCCCCCTGTCCCTCCCCCCCCCCCCCCCCCCAGTCCCCAAACCCATACAATTTTCTTTTTGGTTAGGGATTTTGTTAGTAAAAGACATGGGTCTTTATGAGACTGTCTAATATTAAATTCAAAGTATTAACTAGACTGTTTCTGAGTAGTCTTGCAAATGTTACTGTCCACAAATGCAATAGAGAATTGGAACAGGCACTTCTGTTATATAAAAATTCTTAGAATGTCTGATCTGCATTACAAAGAAAATTCAAGGTAACCTGCATAGTACGTATATGAGACCTAAAATGATGGCCATGCTAAATATTTAGGTCCTAATACTTATTAAAATAAACATCTGTGTTCATGATCACTGTCAGGTAAGCAAGAAATATCCAGGTCCAAATAGTGGCGTAAAATCAGTTAAAATTTATAAATCTGTATGTTTGATGACACCTGAGCAGGATATTTTAACAACAGCAGCTGCTTCAACATTCTGAAAATTATTAAGCCTTCTCAAAAGTTTTTTTCCTGGAGGAATGCTGGTCTCAATCAAGACATCTGTCAGCCCTTTCTGATTTATTATATATTCTCATTTCATATGTGAGTTTAGCATTGTTACTGTACTTTTGAGGGCTGTGACACTTTTTTTATTTCGCTTTCAATGTCTGATTTTTCCATGCGTGTTGCTGGGTTTCACCTTTTGCAAGGAATAGCATACAGTGCAACTGATTACTGACAAAGCTAATAAATTAAAAAGAAACTTTTACCTGTGGGTAATTAAATTAGACTTGATGAAAGTTGTAGAGATTAATGCAGGCAATCAAACTATGTGCCTTAATCACTTCCACTGTCAGCTATAATTTATGGCGGAGCATCTTTACAACGATTCACTTTATCTAAACGTTAGAGGCATGTATATGTAGAAAGAATGATACTGCAGTTTGAGTTGATATCCAGTGCCTTTTGACAGATTCAGCAGCAACAACTAAACTTAGTCTTTTTTACCACTACCAAGCAATACTGAAATTTTCCATTTAAGCATTCATCACCTAAATGTACACAAACAAACTTGACAAGGGTCCTGAACTAGCAGGACATCTACAGAGATTGAATCACAGATGTCTGGCATGAAACCTTTTAGAAATCAGACATTCCATCCAGAGCACTTTTTATGCAATGCTATTTACTTACTGACTTTCCTTTCTGCAGTTATGTTCAACCTCACTTTAAAATTAGCATTCATGGTTTCAGCCTGCTACAGTGAAAACACCTTAATTTCAAAAAATGTTTTCATTGAGAGGGCACTTTAGGCACCAATAAAGAATGCAGTTAATTTGTTGAAATATGCATGTAAGTTTCCATCATTCTAGCAAACGGATCTATGCAACTGCTGTTGAAAGAGATCAAATAATTTATCACAATTTTTGAATATACACATTTATAAGAATGAGGTAAATAATCTGCAGCATTTTTAAACTGAAATACCAAAGAGAAAAAGATGTATCTTCACAATTCTGTGACAAAAATATTCATCACGGCAAACAGACTGAAACAGAATAGAATTTGTATACTGATACATTTGAAAACTGAGACCCGGACACACAAAAGTTTTGAAGCAACTGATTCACACAGTGGCTGAGACATTTGTTTCACAAATTGTGAACATGTCATATACCTTAAAAAAGCATATTTAAGTTGTAAATTCTATTTTCATGTAGCATCTTACTGTAGGGGATCCTTAAATTCAGGATAGCAACAGGATTTTAAACAATCTGACCCTAGGTTTGTATTAAACTTTTACTAAAAACTTAAAGTTTCCTATTCCTGAATTTTTGCTTAAGATATTGTGATGGGTCAACCTTGGCTGGAGGGCAAATGTCCTTTAAACAACTCTATTATTCCCCATCTTCAGCTGGACAGGGGAGAGAGAAAATAAAACAAAAATGTCACAATAAGGCCAGAGAAAGATCATTCACAAGTTACTGTCATAAACAAAACAGACTTGACTTGCAAAAATTAATTACATTTATTGCCAGAGCAGGGTAATTAGAAGTAAAAACAAATCTAAAAATATATTCCTCCCCATCCGTTCTTCTCAAGCTCAATTTCACTCTCAATTTCACTAATTTCTATTTCTAGAGTGGTACAGGGGGATAGGCAATGGAGGTTGCACTCAGTTCATTGGCCCTGGTGCTGCTTCTTCCTCACATTCTCCCCCTTCCCCTGTGCAGGTTCCACCTACAGCAGGCAGTCTTCCAGGAACTGCTTCAGTGTGGGAGTCTTTCACAGGATTCAGTCCTTCAGGAACAGATTGCTCCAGTGTGAACCCCTTGCAGAATCACAAGCAGACCTTGCTCCAGCATGGGGTTCCTCCACAGGCTGCAGGTGCATATCTGCTTCCACATGGACCTCAGTGGGCTGCAGAGTGGGCATCCTTCCTCACCACGGTCTTCAGCACAGGGGATCTCCAGCACAGCTGCAGGGGAATCTCAGCTCCAGTGCCTGTGGCACCTCTTCCCCTCTCCTTCTGCACTGTCCTTGGTGTCTGCAGAGTTGTTTCTCTCACATATTCTCACACCTCATTTTCAGCTGCTGCTTCACAGCATTTTTTTTTCCTCTTCTTAAAACCATATTATTGCAGTGGTGTTGCCATCACCACTGATAGATTATCCCTGGCCAGTCATGGATCTCTCTTGTAGCCAGCCAGCATTGTCTCTATTAGACATAGTGTAAGCTTTTTATGAGAAGTCACAAAAGCCACCTCTGCCACCTTGCCACCAAAACCCTGCCATGTAAACCCAATGCACTCATCAATGAAGTCAGAAAGCAGGGAGATTTGATGTTCAGTAAAAGGCAAAAGGTATGTTTCTTCCGTAGCCTAAATATCAATTCAAAGCCCAAATGATCACTTCCTGGAAAGACTTCAGTATAATTTCAGCTCATTTGTAAATGCTATTAATCCATTGATGCAAAGTAGAGCATAATTTGACATTCAGTGTTGCAAGAGTGTGCTTTCCCAGAAACCTGGACAGGTCTACTTAGTTTTGATGGAACAGATACTCTACTAGATTCAGTACTTTTAGTTGAGGTGAAAGCTGATTTTTGGAGGTTCATTTGCTCAAGAAACATCAAGCATAAGACGTCCCTTACACCTGTTTCAACTCAGCCAAAAAAATTCTGTCCTTTGGGCATCCAAACATATTGAAAACATCTTAAGTGTTTGTTAATTTTTTTTTTTAAATGTAACTCAGGATTTTTTTAATACCTTCCTATCATCATGCCCCTTTTAAACATACCTTGCATTTATTTTTATTTGATTAAGAACTTCGGAATGATTTTTTAATGCTATAAAGGTTTATTTAATGTGGTCATGACATATGAAATACACAAAAAAATAAGTGTGTAGTGAGAAATAACATATTCTAACATTATGGATCTCTGGGATCTCAACCAATAATGCTTTGTTTCACATTGTTGGTGTAGGATAGAGCTCAAGGCTGCAAAATAAAATGAGATCAATTTTCCTAGTACGAATGTATGCATTTGAATAACAATACGTTTGACCAAAAAAAGGAAATTTTTCTCTCTTTTTCTATATGTCTTATAATTTATGCCCATTTAGGAAATAACATTTGTGCTAGCCCAAGATATTAAAGATTGCATTGTTCTCTTAATGAATTTTGTGTATGAAAAGAAATTGTCTGATTAATCACAGCATTGCAGATTTTATTTGGCAAACCCCAGTCTGACATGAATATGCAGTTGTGCACTTTGTGCTGAGTGTGGCTGCTCTTATCACTGCTGGGACCATCTAGTATCTCAGAGCTGTCATGGCACAGAGGTTACTTGAGATAAATCACTTAACAGCAGCTGCAGGCCCTTCCAAAGTAACAGATTAGATACAGTACATGCAGGGTAATGCAGAATGAAGCAGACTGACTGAATATTCTGGAATCTAAATCAGCAGCATCCTCCTCCCCAGTTAAGGCTCAGACCTGGCAAAGTGTCATAGAAACTGGTGAAGATCATTCTTCAGTAAGGTCAATACAGTCTGGAATAAGAATATATTGAGCCAGCATAGCAAATACAATGGCATCGTGGACATTTTTTGCTGCTGTTTTCCTTTTCTGACAGGTTAATTCTTTATCTTGTTTTCACTGTTACACCAATACAGCTGAATACCCTTTCCTGTGCACAGTACTGCTTCCTAGAAGGGAGTAATTGTCACAGGAAAAACCCAAACTGAATTGTGTATAAGCCTTTGATAACTCTAGTTCAGAATACAGGTAATTTTATGCAATTCATAATTATTTTATTGCTGGACTGAGATGAATGAAAGAAAGTTTTATTCAAATAAAATTTACAGACATTGAAATCAAGTCTCAGCTAATGATTTACCAGGGAAGAGTATATCATAATACATAAGGATTTGTTTAGAAGCAGATACTACTGCCGAACAACAGGGTACGAGGATCACTCCCTTCTTGCAAACAAAATCAAGAGAATTTTTCAGTACCCCTACCTTGCAAGTCCTTTGATTGTTTTATATGTTACAGGTTGTGCTCTAATAAGAATGCAACTTATTTGTGTGGAGGGGCAGTGAGAGAGCATCTGGGTGGTACTTAGCTGCCAGCTGGGCTTAGACCATGACAACATGTCACTGAGACGTTTGGATAGATATAAATACATTTTGATTCCTGTGAAATATATAGTCAAGTTTATAATTGCCAACAGATTCTCAGAAGCAGAAGGAAAATAGCAATAATTTTGCCTTGGTCACCCGTCAACACCAAATACCATCAGACATTTTTGATTTAACTTCTGTAAAGCTTGCCTTTAATTTGCACTGAAAAAAAAAAAAAATGTTTGAAACATTTTTAGATACCTTATTTTCAAAAGGGCAGATTGTTGCTTATTTCCATTTATTCTTTATTAAAATTTTCCTAATATAGAGGAGACTGGTAAATTCTTTAATGTGTGGTTTATATCCACATTGTTGTGGCTTTATTTTCATGCATGAACCCTGGCTTAGTAAAAGACAAAACTAGAGAACTTTTGTCAGACTATTTCAAAAATGTAGGGATAGTCACAGCTGGGTCTTGAAAAACAGTCAGTTAATTTGAGAGAGTCTCCCACTAAGGAGTTCTTAAATCATGGCCATTCAAATGTACATAAAAGTAGCTCGTTCATGTACTAGATCTTAGCAGTTATGCAGTCAGATGAAGAACACTCAGAAAGCTGATTGGATCAGGAGAGGAGAATCATGATGTACTGTAAAAAAATGGCAGTAGTTTGAAAAATCTCAAAAATGATATCTCTGGTAACTTTTAGAACCAAGGGAACCTGCTACAAGAAGCTAGTGAAAATGGGTATTTTATTTAAGAAGAATGAGCGTGTTATCATGGTATACAGAATAGTTTTTTTTTAAATAGTGACCACAAACTGAGCAGGGAAGACTGCAAACTCCAAAGAGGAAGCCATCTGTATTAGGGAAATGTCAGATACTTTATAAAAGTCACTGCTAAACCCCAGTGACTTTCTGTCATTATGAAGAAACTGAGGCAGAAATAACATTAAGTTGGCAGTGTCTAGATGTCTGCTTTTCTTACATGCAGTAAGAAAGAGTTTGTTTTGCAGTTTTGCACAAAAAATATTTTACAGTTTTTTTATTTATCAGAAATACTTATGCTCTGTCCTGCGACGTAACTGTGTCTTTGATATGGCTGCTTCATCTGTCGGAGAGTCTTAGGAAAAAAGACCTGAATACAGCACATTGGGGTCTTTTAGGTCATGTGCTAGACAAATGTCAGTTTCAGTTGATAGACAAAAGGCAGGAGCAGGAACAGAAATTCAGATATTCACAATATTTGGAATCCTCTAAGGAGTAGCATGGTGCACTCTAAAGTGAGAAAATATTTAGATATATTCCCTACTTTAAATGGTGCATGGGTGGGAGATTGAGTGTTGTGAATGTGAATTTGGACACTCATTCATGTGTTTCTGTGCGTGGAAGTGGGACATCCTTCTATTGTCCTGAAAATATTAGTCCAGAAAACAGCTCAATCATTCCCACATAGTAATTCATAGTTATATTCTTATGTTTCCTGTGTAACAGAGAAGTGTACCCTTTCCTGTTATATTCTGTAAGTAGATGGCAATACCCCATTTTCCTTTTCCTTACTTTCTCTTCCTCCCAAAAGATAAATGCTCTCTCATTTTCACATGCACTCCTGCTCCCAGCTCTCATTACAGTCCTGGCTGTGCCTTACATCTGGCAAGCTTAACATGCCACTATCTGTCCTCAGAACCAAAGTGCACTGGAATACTCAATAAACCAAGAGAGTTAGCTGACCTATATTACCCGACAGACCATGTGCATGTCATTTTTGTAAAGCACCTTGCATGCCTCTGCCAGCCAAGAGCCTTCACGTATTCCATCCATTTTGAAATAAGCATCCCTTGTGTACCAGCATGTACACCTTTATGCATATTTTACCATGTACTCTTGTTTTAACTGAACCTAAATGATGTTCTTCTGACACTTGCAGACTTTAAAATATCTTTGACTGTCGAGAGTCTGAGGGATTTCAGGCACATAGTCAATGTGATGCTCTAAAACACACACAAAAGACAATTGTGTTTATTAAATGGTTTATAAATTTCACAGATTTTACTCCAAGCACCTCAGCACTACAAGAATTACAGACTATTGTTTATTCTACATGATTCTAGAAATAATGACCCTCCCTGAAGCACTGTAAGTAGGTTTAATAGAATCTAAACTAAGTTTTAACTCAGTTTAGGGTGACCTTCTTCAGCTAAACAGTGGCTCTTGCATAGAGTAGGGAAGTCACAAGGAATTTATATTTTAGACTAAACAACATGGATTCCCCAAATCAGGCAAGCCATAGAGAAAAGACACTTTAAATAGTGAATTTCCACTCTAATCACCTTTGTTAATATAATTTTTCTACCTGTCTTTAAAAAAAGAAAACAAACCAAAATATTAACAATGAAAGTTTTTAATTGTCACTCATTTTCCTCTGCCCAAAGACTCTTTCTTTCGGATGCCGCACCTTCTAAAACCATGTCACACTTTAATTTAAGCTGCACTACTCCTGAAATTGTGGTAAAAAAGTTGAGAGTCGTCTGACTCATGCTTTCCATTCAAACAGTGGGTAGAGAGGGTCAGGGGAATGTTGGTAGTAGCACTCTACTGCTTTTAACAGAAGTGTTAAAAAAACACATTTAAAAAGAATGTTTTTCAAATTTTACATTAAAACATATGCCTTCAGTCTGAATTGTGACAGACAAGTAATTCAAATGTATTAGGAGTTATAGTACTTATGCAAATATTCAGTGATTTCCTTCAAAATGTTAAAGCAAGGAAACAAGATGCTTTAAATGCCTTTTTACTTACTACTTCATTTTTTCCTTTTTCTCATAATTCACTGCAGGAAACATTTGCTGCAAATTTTTCTTAGGTAAATTACTGGTTCAGTTAAAAATAAAATATTAAGAGATGCAACTAGCACAGAAATTCATAATGACAAATTCTGAGGCAGAGGCTTGAAAGTGTATTTTCTATGTCATACCCTTCTTAGACAGCCTTCCCTGCTGAGGGCTCCCTGTTTTGACTTGACATTACCCTGTTGGGTTAAAGCTGGGAAAGAATAGAATAGAATAGAATAGAATAGAATAGAATAGAATAGAATAGAATAGAATAGAATAGAATAGAATAGTTCCAGAGCTAAAATTATCATCGGCTCCAGCTGCCTGATCACTTCAAGGCTGATCAAAGTTAAGGCACTTTTTGAAGGACATTGTCCAAATACCTCTCGAACTCTGACAGGCCTTGGTCATCAACTACCTCTCTATGAAACCTTTTCCAGGGTTTGATGACTCTCTTGATGATTCCTAACGTCCAGTCCTCTCATGTGTACTGTGTCTGGATACAGGGAGAACAGATCAGCATCTTCTCGGCTATTTTCCCTTCTCAGGAAGACGCAGAGAGTAAAGATGTCACCTCTCTGGCTCCATTTCTCCAAACTAGATGAGCTCAAGTGATTAGACTTAGTCACTTCTCACAGGACATGTTTTCCAGTGTTTTCACCAACTTTGTTGCACTCCACCAGATGCATTCAAAGACCTTAAAATTCTTAAAATGCGAGGCCCAGGACCATAGTGCATACAGTACTCA
Source organism: Haemorhous mexicanus (assembly GCF_027477595.1). Lineage (NCBI taxonomy): Eukaryota > Metazoa > Chordata > Aves > Passeriformes > Fringillidae > Haemorhous > Haemorhous mexicanus. The sequence continues at coordinate 58,802,273 of NC_082381.1, forward strand.
AGAGGAGGCCACACCAATGCTGAATACAATAAATTCTTTTGATCCGCTGGTGATGCAGCATTTGATCACTCCAGGGCTGCTCTCCAGCGTGGTGTTTGTGAGAGTCCCCAGGACGAGGTGAGAGATGAGAATCTGACTCCATGTTCTTAGAAGGCTGATTTATTATTTTATGATATTATATTAAAAGAATACTATGCTTAAACTATACTAAAGAACAGATACATCAGAAGGCTTAACAAGAATAATAGGGAAAACTCGTGACTGACTCAGAGTCTGACACAGCTGGCTGAGATTGGTCATTACAGTAAAACAATTCACATATTTGGATAAACAATCTCCAGACCACATTCCAGAGTAGCAAAACATGGAGAAGATGAGGCTTCTCATCTTCCCAGGAGAAGAAATCCTGGTGAAGTGGATTTTTCAGAAAATATGTCAGTGACACTCCAGCTGCTCCTCACCCAATTTAAAACTTCTGTTCAGTGTTGCTCTCTGTCTGCAGAATCTGACACTTATTAAATTTCATGTCATTGATGGTTGCCCAAAGCTATGGTCTACCCAGTTCTATCTGCAAAGACTCCTGCCTCTTAAGCAACTCTCAGGTAAGTATCATTGAAAAACTTCATGATGGAGCTTTCAGACTTTGCGTAGACCATTTATAGAAACGTTGGCCAGATGCTGTCAAGATGCAGCCAGTTCTTCACAAGTGGACAACTTGTTCAGAAGACTAGTCGGACAGACAGTGTCAAAAACATTGTGTAAATCCAGATAAATTACATTCACTCTGCTCCCTTCATCCACCAGCAGGATTGTGATATCTTATTGTAGAAAGATATCAAATTAGATAGAATTTTCCCTTTCTGATCACATTGACCACGTCTCATGCTTGTGTTCGATTTCAGCAGAACTCAGTATCATCTTTGAGAAATATTTGGTTCAGCTCCTCAGAAAGGACTGTTCTAGACTCTTTGTCTTGACCTTTTACTTTAGTTAGACACAACCTGCACAACTGAAAAGGTAAGGAGGTATGCCAGGAGATATGGCATATTTGCAAATTGCAAATATGCCATATCTCCTGGAGAAGCAAAACCTTAGTTCCAGATGGTTAGATAATGTATGGTACTAGATTTGGGAGCAGGCTCTGGGGCATTAATAATGATTATATTGAACCATATCTTTAGTTCTTTTTCGTTGCTGTTTCCTAAATGCCCTCAACAAATTTCAATAGGAATAATTTTTAAGCGCTATTTATAATAATCAGTTAGCACTTTTTTTAAAAGTTAAAATACCTGTGCTTCAAATTTAGTCAGTCATCAAGTATATTAGAGATTCCATGATATCCACATGTTCACAGACAGGATACCACAGATCTTCTTAATTAAGAAGATGATTGATTTATATTAATACAATTGTCTATCAGACCATCATATTGTTCATTATGCTTAATTCTGAAGATGACAGCAAGTTAAAATTCAAAAGAAATTCTTTCTTTTATCAAGGCATAAAATAAATGTAAATATATCTATGTCATGACATTCTAATAAGGAATCTTTATAAATTTTTAACATCTTTAGAGAGGAATGAAACTAGAAGAGATATTAACTTGAGATGACAGTAAAGTCATCTCAGTGACCATATGATAATAAATAATAATAAATATAACTACAAATATTAGCAAGTTACTAGATTTATGATTAGGAAATGTTTCTAAATGCCTTCAAAAGTAAGACTCTTAAGATGCTAGAAATCTATTGCAGGGGTTAAAGCCTTCAGTGATGAGAAGCATCTTCTTACATCAGTAGTTTGTATATCTGACTTTCATAAGTCCTTGAGCTAGATGGTAAAGAGTATGATTTCTGAGACTGAGTCTGATACTTTGATTTATGAAAATACAGTAGAAATAAAACAAAAAGAGAAGAAAAATGGGACATCGGGAGAAATGATACGCAGCAGTGTAATGTAGGGGGACAAGCCAAATATCTTGAAATATACATCATGCTCTGAGATAAACACTCTTCCTGTTTCTTCTTACAGATGGAAAAATACAGTGCAGCACCACCTGATCCACATGCTCGGCATATCAGCAGCATTGTTAATATAACTCAGGTGGAGTGAGACTGACTTCACAGAGGAAAATTGTCCTGTCCGTTGGATTTAAAGAAGCAGCACCCTGTGGATATTCACATTGCAGGCTGGGCTTTAGTGGGGGAAAAAACAACAAAGAAACAACAAAGAAACAAACAAAATTAAATACAAAAAAACCCCACACATAATTTACATCTAGAAATGGAAAGTACAGTTTTGCAAGAAGACATTAAAACAAGCAAGAATAAAGTCTGTGTGATATCTTAGTGGAGAATAAGCCTTGATCCAGTAAACCTTGGAGTGAATTTCATCCTCACCAAATTATGAGTGGACAAATGTCACCTAATATGTTTTGTACTTGAAAGATCAAAATACTAAGGCACAATTCAAGGGTGAAATACACAATTTCACAAGGGTGAAATACACAAACGTTGCTATCAAGAATATATTTTTAGAAAAGTGAATATTCACTGAGGGGAGGATGAAAGTCTAACAGTAAAGCTGCAGAACTGACATCTGCTCCTGCTTCTGCCCAACCCAAAAAACCACTACTTGTCTCTTCCCAGCCCCACCCTCCCCAAAATAAAGATTACCAGATGAATTAATCATTGAAGACTAAAACAAGGATAGTTGTGGAAACACTGCAGTTGTAAACTCAGCTAAATATGTAAACTGCACAAGTAGTTTATACTACTAGTATGAACTACTATGTATGAGCTACCTGTAGCTCATTCACTAAAATAAAAGAATACAAAAAACTTACCCAACAGTTTTAATGATGAAATTTTTTTTGCACATCGGTAAACAGAGATGGTTTAAAACTTTGCTCCTTTATTAAACCAGCATAATTCTTCTATTTATAGGAAAGGGACAAAAATTAAATTTGAAGCCTTATTCTGGCACTCCTGAACTTCAAATTCTTCAGGAATAAAGAAGATAAGATATTTATCCCTGAGTTGAAATTATGTTCTATCTATTTTCAGTCTGCTTGCACAAATGTGAGCCTTTCCATGAGGAAAAAATTTTCTTTTTGTGGCAATGCTGTTGCAGAATGCCCAACTAAAGCAAATGCTGCTGGGCAACACATTTAAAATAGCTGTATTTGTTGACATTTGGAGTTGGTCAGTGAGTAAGGATATTTACAATATGTCCTGTTGTCTTGAACTAGTACAGAATCACCAGAAAGTTGTTGCAAGCAGAATTGCAAAAATTGTCCAACAGAAATGAAATATATCAAGAGGAGTAAGGTCCTGAAAAAGGTACTGGAAATTGTTGATATGCAAAAGTAGCTTGTATCATGCATTTTTTCAGCTAAAATTCTGTGATTAAATTCCTGATTCTCATCCAAGCACTCCACAGTAAATGCTGCAAATTATGTATTTGAAGTAATGCAGTGAACTATGAGTATATTCAACCCATGTCACTCTGCAAAAAATCAGAAGCATTGTTCAGGGTTTTTCCTAAAATTAGAATGTACTGCAGAAGTAGGAATATGTCCTGAAATACTCTTGTTGGATAAAGCATCATTCTTTACTTGTGTGGATTGTAAGATCAGCTTATATTAAAAGCAAGTAGTTCACTGGTTTTTAAAAAAAAAACAAACCAAAACCAAAAACAATTAAAGGAACTGAGCTAATTTTCAACCATTAGAATACTTGAAATTAATGTAGTACTTTTTCAATGAGACCAGTACCTATTTTTCAAATTTAGGATTAAAATTTATTTTTTCATTGTTAATTTTTATTAACACATTTACTTGACTTTTAAGATTTATTGATTGCAACAATTCAGTATGTACAGAACCCCACAATGGAACAGAGCAAATATCAGAAAGACTACACTGAGTAAATGAACTTTGGGAAAAATGGACTTGAAACTTGTGGAATATAATGAATTGACAGAATTTAAATTAGCCTGATGTAACTTGAATCAGTTTTTGAAATCCGATTGCTGGGGTGATCAATGGCCAAAAATTTACTACAATGCCATTTTTAAATTTGCAAAATTAGCTAAAATTTGCAAGCCATATGCCAAAAATCTTCAAAACTCTGAGCCTTGCAAAAAGGAAAATAAATAAAGCCAATTGGAATCAATAATACAAATAAATGGTGTACTAGCTAATACATTGGAGAGTGGAATACTAGCTAAAACATTGGAGAGTGGAAATAAGATTTATCCTTTTATATGTCTTTATATTTTCTGATTCTGTTTTGTGCTGTCTTTCTTAAATATTACGTGCTCCATTTCAGGAAAATATCCTACAAATTTCTGAATAATCTGACACCTAAATGTGTGGTTGGTACACTGAAAAAACAAAAGTATTGTCTGCAACACAAAGAAAACAAACAAGTACATCAGTGAGCTAAAAGTAAGAACACCAAACAAAGCTGCAGCAGAGCCATCAAATATTCCCAAGAGGAATGCAGGTTAAAGAAAAAACCAAAACCAGTCCTGTACTACTTTTTTTTAAGTGAGAAAGATCAGGAAAGGAAAATGTAAAAACAGATAACAGTAGAACTGACTGTCCAGTGCCACTTAGATTGCAAGGTATCTGCCTAGGTCAATAATATTGCAGTTTTGAAATCCTGAATATCCAGAAATATAGCCTACAATGAGACACTTTGAAAACTTGCATGTAAGCATTGAAGCTAAAATAGTGTTTAATCAGAGAAAATGAGATTTGATAGCCAGACTACATTTGGGAAAAAAAAATCCTTAATAAGAAATTATTGTGAAAAATTGCTAAAACACACATAGCTCTTGTGAGATATCTTTTGTACTGACAGATTTATTATACAAAATATATTAGATATATTCTATAGACGGCAGTACATTGAAAACCACGAAATTGATTCACTTGCCTGTCCATTCCCTATAGTACCTACTGTTCAACATCCACTTACAAGTGTTAAATTTCTCCTTAGGTGGGGTGCCAGATAATTTATAGACCTCCTAAGTAAAATGTATATTTAACAAAAAAGTAAAAGTGTATTGGAATAGAAATTTAATGAAGATGCAAACAGCTATGAGTAACTTTCACAGTGTGAAAGTATGCCAGAATGCTGTGGGTAAGTAAGCTTAAATGTATTTTTTATCTCCTTTAGGTGCAGCAGATTTCCAAGCAACAGCACTGATATATGAGAAACTGAGGTGCAGCTACCAGGGAGATACTGGTGAAAAACATAAGGGGGTTTTCAGTCTTTAGTTCCATCCTTCATTCTATGTGAGAAGTATAGTGCCATGGGGTGGTAATTATAATGGAAATATTCCTCATTCTTAACCTTGCCAGTGTTTCAGTAGCAAATGAGCAAATCTATAAAGTTTAACAGAGCAAATTCTGCATCTGTTTCTATTGAATCATGAAAAGCATAATTGTTAAGTGCCCTACTGATATGATTCTGGGACAGGTGGTAATAATTTATAAAGATGTTATTTCATAGCAGTATTTGAGTATTGACAGAAATATAAACTAAATTAACAAAGATTATTCTGCAACTCTACACTTAAGAAATTCTAAAACATGGAAAATAGAAATATAGTTTCAAAATGCAGCCATTTGCATTTCAAAAATGACAGCAGCAGTACAAAGGGGAAGGAAGCTACTATAAAACATCTGAGAAACAGCTTCTTTGAAAAGATTCCTCATAAACAGACCTAGAGTGAGGCACTCCAGAAAGTAAAAGGGACATGACTTGAGTCGGGGTGTTTGCAACTTTCCAATGTGACAACAAAAACATCTTCTGAAACAGCAACAAGAAAGAAAGTACTCAGCAAAAGGAACGAGTGAAAGCTCTTGTACACATACGCCTTTTTTTTCTGACTCAGTAGTAACAGTTATCAGTGGAGTGCCCACATGCTATTCTAATTCCTAGTTTATTGTGAAACAATTCTGTTTTCTAGTAGATTTGACAGTTACTCTGGGGGAGTTTGGGAGAGTCCACTTGAGAAGAAAATGGGCATCATTTCTGAGCAAATGGGGACTCATCTGACTCAGCTGATTTTCTCCAGAAAAAAAAAAAAAAAAAAAGGCAATCATTATCATGGATTTCAAATCCATGAGTAATATTTATAATGACATTTCATAGGAACTAAATCACTTGCTTCTAATCTACATGAAGAGATATCTTTGAGGTGAAGGATTTTTAGTCAATTTTGAAATATTTTTAAAGGCTACTGAGGAAAAGAACCAGTACAAATAATTGCAATAGCTCTGGCTCCATTTTTCCAAGCCTCTTTCCCTCCAGACAGGATAATTTACTGTTGAGCAATGCTTTTAACTAGACTACTGAAACAAAAATACACTGAGCTTGAAAGAGCATCAATTGCTAATCAATCATGGTAGAGTAGATAATACAAGCAGTAGCCTGAATTCTTACCAACTCAGGAAGTATGTATGCATGTATTCATGTATGTATGTCTGTCTGTCTGTCTGTCTGTCTGTCTGTGTTGATATAGACCTGAGCAAGCAGAAGGTCTGGGTTTCCATTTTTTGAAGATTATGCCTGAGACAATCTAACAGAGTGCAAATTTACCCAGGTGAAAGGGTAAAGGTCTTTTCTTCACATGACATTCTTACTTACTATTTGGTTTGCTGACAATGTAGCCGTACTATATGTTCATAACTCACCTTATTAAATTAATCCCTCACAAAGCAATAATAAAAGAGTTGTTTGATTATTCATTATTTATCTTTGATTTGCATTAAGCAGTGTGGTGCTTCAAAAAAAGAAAAGCTTAGCATCAATCTGATCAATATTTCTGTAGAAAGTTTTTCAACAATTAGAGGTAATATAGATATTTCTCTGTCTAAGTTGTATATACTGATATACATATATACAGAAATGTAAATATCAGTTTATTGTTTAGAGAAAGGTTTTTATTGAATCATTACATCAGTGTCCACCTATGTCACATAAAAATATGACTCTTTCACAGGTGTCCCATTTCTTTTCATGAGATTTTGAGTGATTCGATTTGTATTAGTTCCCAGGGAATTTTATTTTATGGATAGGAGGCTGGTTATTGTCATGATCACTTGAAAAATCTCTTTATCAGTACAGTGCTAGCAATTTATGTTAAGATCATAGTTTAATCAAGATTGTCTAATTGTGATTTGATTACAAGTGCAAATATGAAGCATTCCATTTTCAGGCATTGCCTTTTTTAAGATACACCAGATTTTCTTATAAGCACTTTTTCAGAAATAGCTACTACAGTAAACATTTTAATTTTTTTATATTCTTACCTAAGTGCTCCAAATTAATAAGAGTTTACTTTTCTCCTCATAATTGTAAAGGAACATACCGATACAACCATTAAGATGTCTAGAATGAGAAGTTTACATCACCAAGATGTAATTTAATTGATTAACCTGATATAATTTGTTTCCATAGTGACTATCCTTCTGCTTAAAATGTTTTAGTAGTTAGTCAGTGTACCCTTTATGAGAAACAGGACTACTAATTAAAAATACCTAAGAAATCTGTTTTCCTTTTTCATGCAGAAAATTTACAGTGCCATTTTAAGTAGAAAAACTTGTTTTTTAATTAGAATAATGCAAAAAATAATCTTTTGACCCAATCTTCCTTAATGTTTACAGTTTTAAGTGTTGTTATATAGCACGAGGAAACAGCTAAAGAAAAGCTTTAAAGAGCTCAAGTTCAGACTTTCTACTCAGTCATAACAGCAACTGAATTAAACAAGTGGAACTCTCCTGTTAAGGTTCTTTCAGAAAGTCACCAGAAATGTATTGTAATTCATATGAATCTTATTTTCACAGTCTACTTGGCTTTTGCAGTTCTTGCAGGTCAACTTAATTTATTATTTCCATTCCTGCAACCTCCTCATCTGTGTGGGCGGTTTAGCTAGTGGCACACTTCCCTGTCAGTCAGTAAACAAGCCAAGTGATACTCCTTGTTCAACCAGAGAGGCCATCTTTCAAATGAGACATTTGAATAAAGGTATGATCTCTCAGAAGTATGTAATACCTCACAGAACATTTTGCAAATCTGGGAACTTTTTACCTTTTGCCTGAAGCTTAGTTCTCTACTACTGCAATCAATACTTAATTTTACTTCACAGAAAGTGTTAAGTGAATGGCCAGAACAAAATAAAACCCACAACACTTTGCAAAATTTTGATTAATTAAAATGGCAAAAATATTTGTATTTTTCACCATTATATATACATGTTGTCCCATCTCCACATTACAAGTGGCACACACCTGAACAACTGTTTCTCCAATAAAAATTATTCAAAATTAAGTTTCTGTTCATCTTTACCCTTGCATTAATGGTACATGTTTTTGACTTTACTCTAAAGCTGCTATTTTTCTTTCTTCAAGGTACAAAAAAAAAAAAAAAAAAAAAAAAAAAAATCCATAGAAAAAGTGTGCTAATTTCAGTCAAAATTCAGTATTCAGAGCTATAATTTGACTATCCAATACCTTGTACTGCTATAGCACCTGCAAATGTTTAGCTATCAAAGGGCTTCAAGAACCTTAACTAAAGACACTAAATTAAAGTTGGGCCTGATAGTAATGTCTTCAGGTTAACATCTTTCTGCAATGTTCTACACTTTTCCTTGGGATTGTATTAAATTATTACAACATGCTTTTAAGGTAGGGAGGTAAAGTAATCTCCATTATATTGACATAAATGAAACCTTCCATTCAGTTACACAGGGGCATCAAACTCTGAATAATTTCACCTAGACTCAGACATAGTTGTCCTCTTAAACTTGAAATATTTCCCTTCAACTCCATCTGTGAAGTGTTTGATTGCATGCCAAAGTCATTAGGTGATTGATTTATAACACTTCTTATATTGTTAAAATGAAGCCTTATTTTACCTTAGAAGCAGCACTACATTTATGATAGGTGAAGTGACTTTTTCATTATAAATTCCTTAGACACTAAAAGCTAAAATAAATGTTAAGAATTTCTCTAATCATCTTAATTTAAGAGAGGTTTCATATCATTCTCATATCCATTTTCCCTTTCTATGTTTTCCCATCCATGTTTCCAGATATTTTGAAGGTGTATCATCTAAATAGCTATTTCAATAGTGCTTCTTGCAGTGTCATTTATTAAAAACAACATAATTTTCCCTCATTTTTATACAGTATTACTTTTGAAGTTTAGATTTTTCCTGATGTCCTTCATAATATCAGAGCTTTGACTAGTGCTGCTCTTCATTATTCTTCACTCCATTTCTTCAGCCTGGGTTTCACGTTTTCAGAACCATTTTTCTTCTTTTTTTTAAAACCATTTTTTAGAAAGACATTGGCAAAATAAAATAATCCATAGATAAAATAATAAAATAATCCATTATTGGGCAAAATGGCTAATTCTGGAGCAGAGGTATGACCGCTTTGTAGTGAATTGGCAAATAATTCTAATATTTCCTTATCCAACTTTTTCAATAATTAATACTTTGTTCTTCTTGGGAATACTGGTTCAATATATTTTGAAGAATTTTTATGAGCAGTATTTGTGAACTTGTGGAGTTTTTCTCAGTATATAATATAGTTCCTAATTTGTTGACAACTACTATGCAAAGATTATTTACTATACTCCTGAAAACACTAAACAAGTAATTTGTAAACAAAGTGTTACCTTTTTGCAGCCACATTATCCTTAATGAAGTGAGGTTTTTCCATACATATGAAATCCAGAATGTTTTTCATCGATGAACTGGGATATGCAGGAAAGAATGGCAGAATGAGGGCTTTTTTCCCCATTTGTGTTTTCTACCCTCATTTCATAATTATTTAAGCACAAAGATACTTCACCACTTGAAATTACAACAGATTTAAAATTATAAATGAGAAAATTTGATTCTAAGGCATTAATGAATGTTGATAATAATTACACTTGGATATCTGTCTTTCCTTGGAGTTATATTGTATCACTTCTCTTGCTATGCAAGCATCTACTTCCCTATTGTTCTAATTTTGATCTCAAAGGATGCATCATCTGTCACTAAATGTTCAATATAAAAGTGCTCATTTTGTTTCTTTTCATTCACTGTAGAAGGAGAGTACAAGAGTGTCCCTCTGGTGTGCTCATCAAAATTGTGATCTCACTCATTAAAATGCACAGAAACTGGCTCTTTTCTTTTATCCACAGTCCATCATAACTTTATTGTTTGAATCTCATTAACACTCTGTTACTTCTCCTTCTCTTTAGAATTCATATTTTTGTTTCAGTTTTAGATTTGTTTTTGTTTGTTCACTTTTCATTTTGCTGTGTTTTTTCTCCCCACTAATAGGAAACTAATTAAACAGAAAAAACCAAAATTATTCCATATAGATTTCCCAGCTAACTTTATGTGTCAGCATTTGAAGCATATCTTCTAGTATTTATGTAACCTTGTACCATAATTCGATGGTAAAGTAAAATATTTTATGTCATTTAAAACTTCATGGTTTTTGTGCAAAACTCATGAGTTATTAAATATTTTTAGGTTTAGCTTATTCCTGTCTGAACTTTTCTTCTCCTACCTCTTCAGATTTTACTATTTCGATAAAAATTATTTTTAAAATTATCACCACACTTTCTTTATCCTGGAAGTAAGATATCAAATCCATTATGTTTTTTCCAAAAATTAATCAATCAGAAGTATTTTAGCGCTATGTTGTTTTCCAATGATCATCTAAAGGCTGTACTAGATGAAAATTCATTCTCCATCTTTGCATATGTGCGTGCATGTACACACATAACCATTAGTTTTTCAGTATTATAGTCTGGTTTTTTCATGAATGTCCCTCTGCCTTAGCAGAAAAGAATAGTGCAGAATTTGGGATCAAAATTTAATTAAGTGTATCAAGTTTTCCTCCTCCTTTCTCTTGGTAATCAATCTTCACAATAAAACTTAGAAAAAAGAAGTGATTGTGCACAATTCTCTTTAAGACCCTGAATTTATCACTGAACATGGGAAAAAGTGTTGAACATTTTTGCAGCCATTAAAATAAAAGACTTTCTTTACATGTTACCTCATCTTATCTCTTGGACAATTTGGCATCCAATTACTGGTATGAATGTGGATGAGCACATATTTTTCCAAATCAATAGATTTATTCACTTAACTCAGAGCCATAACAAAGGAGTACATATTGATCTGCAAACTGGACCTCACAGAATTTTCTATAGCTAATATACAACTTGGTTGACAATAGTCCCTGAAGATCTTCTTATCACTAGATAACAAGAGTTAAGGATCATTAGAGTAATGAGTGATTTGACTATCTGTCTTAACGGTGATTTGTGAAGTAATATTTTTTCTTAAAATCTTCTTCAAAGGAAAAAACCACCAACTTTATCAATAATGTGCCATTTTGTATCCTTAGTTCACATGTATGTACACACATAGATTTTATATTGTTTTTAAAAACACAGTCCTTAGTATGTAAAACATCTTGAGCTGTAAGGCAAATACTGCATCTTCCAGCATTTTGCCAGTAAATAAGGGAGTGTATTTTATGTTCATCAGACTTTGTATTTACTACTTATTCTGGAACATGCCTTCCTGTGCAACATGTCTACTCTACTGAAAGATGCTGTTATTTCTGTTACTTCTTTTGTAGTGTCAGGAAAGCGTGGTAACCAAGAAAAAAGGCATTTTACATACCTTTTCACCAAGATTGGCTAAAGAATTTTGGGGTCTTATCTTTCTTTACTTTCTTTTTTTTTTTTAAGTGTGACATTTATTAGAAATTTTAGGGGTCTTCTTTTTGTTCAAATAATTTCTCTTTCATCAAAAATTATGCGTGGTTTTCTGAATACTGTTTCAAAATATATTTAATTATAATACATTCCAATTTTCATTTCAAATCAAAATGGAAAGTGACCCAAAGTATTTAACACCTAAGTTGTATGAGCAATTTTAGCAGGTATTAAAAATGTTTCATTATTTTTTAGTGGTTTAGTTCCATACCTACTGAAAGGTCTTATGTAGATTAAGAAACAAATTATCTGCAGAAGTTCACTAAATCCTTTGGAGTTATATTAGCAAGGAATTTAACTTCAAATACTCACTTTCAGCACATCTAAAATCCAGTAAAATCTCTCAATTTTCATTTCATTACAAGAATAACTGTCACTTGGGCTTTAGCTGCAAAGGCTTTCTTTTTTTCTACACATACAATTTTTCTGTGGATATTCACAAGCTGATGACTAAGATCTGTGAGTAATACATGAAAATTATAGCATAAACTTAACACGGGTTCTTTTTCATAAATTCCTTCTGGAAAACATGTGGCCTTTAAGCTGTTATATTTGTCATGTTATTGTGGAATAATTTCCTCTCCCCACATTCAGAAACAATAAAGAATAATGGGATGGAAAAAAGGGGTCAAGTGAAAATTTAAATTTTATATGACAAAACCCAAAGTATTGTGCCTTTTTTAAACTATATGTGCCCTGAATAGGAAAAAAATATTTATGTTTGTGATAAATCAGCAATCATATATCCCATGATAAGGAGAGGGAGGACCATGGAAAACATCTTATGAAAAGTCTGAAGATCAGAGCAGTAAAACAGGTATGAAACCATCTGATCTTCCCTTTTTCATGCCTGACTTAGGACTGTTTCTCCAAACAGAAGAGTCATTTGAATTTGGCGCAGTACAGGGGAACAATTGTGAAGACTTATTATTTCAGTAAATCAATGCATAGGATTGTATCCATTCTGGTATTTCCTGAGTTCTTTGTATCCATTCTGGTATTGCTGAGTTGAATAAAAATACAGCTTATGATTTCCTATTAAGCTTAATATGTCATATTTAAACAAAAGCTTTTTATAACACCAGGAGTAGTTAGCCACATTTGACTGTAGTGCTAACACTTTAACTCACTCCCTAGTATATTTATAATGTTAAGGGGAAAAAAAGTGGGAAAATGCCCAAATAATGATATAACTCATAATAATAATCCACAGAGGGTAGCTAAAAGGCATTCTTTTCTCACATGTGCACTGCATTGAACTGCATGTATCACTTGCAGCCTAAAAGAAACATGAACTAATAATTCTTCCAATCAAGAATACTTAAACAAGAAAAGCTGTCAAAAGCTATTTGATTTCCCCACTAGGATGACACTAGACTAGTTTTTGCTTATGACTGTGTAAGATTTTACTTAGGAGTACCTTGGTCTATGAGAATTGAAAAGGGCAAGCAAGAAAGACCAGCAGTTTCCTTAGAAATTTCTGATACCTGAACTTACATCAAGTTAGATGCTCACTTCTTCAGGACAAGGGAATCTTAAAAATCAAATGTCTGGAAAACAAAATTGCAAATTAAATTCAGCCTAATGGACTTGCCAAAGAATCTAAACATTTTCTGTAGGAAGCGACTATCTGTTTTACCATGGTCACAAAAAAATCTTGGCAGTGTAATGAAATATTCTTTGAAAATGTAAGTTTTGGTGAGTAAGAATAACAATTATGAAAAAAAGGAAAGAGGAATTGTGGGAATCATGAGGCAAAGATTGGAAATGTAACACAGGACTTCATTGTGATAGTTTTTAGGGGTTTTTGTTGGCCTTTTGAATCCTGAGTGCAATTCTTGTATCCTCTTTTAAGAATTTCTTTGTTGAACTGAAAAATTTTCTGAGAAAAAGCTGAAGATGCTCAGAAGTATTGAACGGCTTTGTATGAAGAACAATTGAGTAATCTTACAGCTGAAAGAAAGACTGCTAGGGACATTTGTGATAGAGAGTTACAAAACAGTAAATGGAACAAACAGAAATGTAAATAATTGGCTTGGCTATGCAGATGGTCACATGAAAGGCAGCTGTCATGCTTTAGAAGGTGGTGTAAACCATCAAAGACCCCCCAAGCATACCCAGAAACATTTGTGGGCCTTCCATCAGAGGGCTGCAGGTGATTTACATGAGGCAGCATAATAATCTCCATGCCAGGGCTGGTACCTGGAGATTCCCATCTAGCCTGGGTGTATATTAACCCATTAAGTTTGTGTTTCATGGGCTTCATACAGCCTGGATGGATAAAGACTGTCACCATCACTTTGAGCAATGGGTGGCTTCAAAGTCATAATAATCAAGTCTCCTTTCTGGACCCACTGGTGGTGGCATCTTTCTATCACTATCTTCTCTTTCTCTTTCTCTTTCTCTTTCTCTTTCTCTTTCTCTTTCTCTTTCTCTTTCTCTTTCTCTTTCTCTTTCTCTTTCTCTTTCTCTTTCTCTTTCTCTTTCTCTTTCTCTTTCTCTTTCTTTCTCTTTTTTCTCTTCTTTCTCTCATTGTTTCTTTTCCTAACTTCTCAAGATGTATTGTAAGACTGACTTAAAAATTTCAATCAATGCCTTATAAAGTGCTTTGTTAAATTAAAGATGGATGAGTTCAAGTTAGCTAAATTAAAGTTTGTGAAGTGCCTCCACTTTGAATGTTGTTTTAAAATTTGACAAGTACCTAATATTCTAAAGTTTGAAACTAAAGTTTGTTATTGATCCTCCTGAGAGTTTATTGTTTCTCCTGCACACCAGCCAGAGTGCATCAAACAACCTACCCCTAAAGTCACCAGTTACACCTGATACACCCTTCAGGTAAGTTCTGATAGCTTAAACATGAGGCGAATAATTCCAAAGTTAAATCTTGATAAAAGATTAAAATGCATGTATGTCATTACTATACTTGATTTTTAAACCACATTACTACAGACTTAGAAATTAATCAAACAACTTTCAGTATTCAAAAACATTTCTGCTAATTGATTTTTCTGTGGGATATATAACTTTGTCTTTTGGACAATGTCCATTATTGTTAATTTTTCTTTAAGCCAAATAAATCCTTTCCGTAGACTAAGACCTTCTGTTTCTATTTATATCTTGGCTTTTCATGTTCAGAGCTTAGTTGTTAAATCTAATGTTTATTTAGTTTTCCTTGAAGTTTCTTCCACTGTAAATAGGTGACATATGTCAGCATCCCTGTCAGTCTCTGGCTAACTCAATACTCATTGCGGCAATTTTTATGAAGTTAATACAAATTAATAAATTACACATAGACCGAATCTTGGAATTACCTTAGGATAACAAGGAAGAAGAAAACAAAAAAGCATTCTCATTTATATAATTTAACACAGAATTTTATCAAAGTTTGTAAATTAACTCAGAATTTTTACAAAAGTTTGTAAATGAACTTACAAACTTACAAACTTACAAGTTTATTTATCATCAGAATATTTTTTTTTTTTAAATCAGTAGCATTTTTGTTCCTAAAGTGCTTTTGTAAATTAATCTATTTGCCTAGATCAGTTCTGAAATCTGGTTTTGATTCTGCTGCTAACAGTCTGCAGGAGTGGGATGAATTAAGCCTAATCTCACAGAACCTAATCTCATAGGAAATGAAAAAGAGAGGAAGGGGTATAGTGATAGCACTTTAATACCCTTTCCTGACAAGGACCAATGTGTTCCTGAAATAAATACATCAGCCTTCCTCCGCCAACAGACACTTGCTATCTTGCTATCTTGAAATGCTTTTAAGAAAAGGAAGGAGAGGAAAAAAAAATGTTCAAAGGTTGCTAAAACCCTGGAAGGATTTAATTTGTTGTTTGAGTATATTGAAAAGAAATCTTTGGGAAATCATAATTCACACCCTCATACCTGTTTTCTCCACTGTATCTTGTCCTGTCCTGTAAATCATAACAGAAGGCAACATGTTGCTCTCCACACTACTAAACTGCATTGTTACAATAATGAGTCACTGGAAGAGTTGTTTTCCTGTCCATTCGTTGCACTGACTTGTTATTATCCAGGGACTTTTTCCCACTGTCTTGGCACATAACACTTCCTGTCTGTAGCTGGGTTTCCTTAGGTACATTTGGAGATCTCTCAGAAATGTCTTTCCATCATTTCCTTAGTCAACATCCTTTTACCCTTGTTTTTTTTTTTTTCAGGACATTTTTCCTGGGTCTTTTCTCCCATAAGCATGTGTGGCACCGGCAGGCATTTTCCATCAATATCTGGGATGTCTTTTCTTTCTTTAACAAAAAATCTAAGATAAATGAGGAGACAGAAGTATATACAATCTTTAAAAAATTAACTAAGTGCAAGATCCATCATTATGGGATTCCTGCTATTTCAATCAGTCTGAAAGCCACAGAGTATTTACAAGTGCTGTAATAGTTTAAAAAAAGGGAAATATTAAAGGAATCCATTCTACACAGAACAAACACAGAATCTGTAATTTTTTCTTCCTAGTCATCACACCTAATCTAATAATATAAATGTACATGACATTCATAACAGTGTAACAAAGCTTACATCCCTGTGAATTTTTCTACTGTCAACATACCTAGACAACCATCCATAATGTTTTTTTTTAATACACTATATTACTTGCATATATACACTTTTTTCTGCTTTGTAAGTGCATATTAACATTACAGCATACAGTCAGGCATATGCTCTTTTGCTATAGGAAATATGAGACTTCATTTAATAAAGTCTTTTGCAAACACTTTGCCATAGGCAACTTTCTTAAAATTTAATATGTGTAGAAACTTTTGGGTTGTCTCTCATGACGCAATCAGAGACTACTACAAATTGGTAAATTCTCACAAATTCTTTTTGTTCATAATGATACCTCTATAAACATAGCTCTTTTGGCCAGTCCTGCTTTGGGGTTTTTTGGTTTTGTGATTTTGAGTTTGTTTTTCTGTTTTGTTTTTGCTTTTTTGGTAGGATTTTGTTGGTGGTTTTGTTTCTTTCTTTGTTTGTTTTATTTCAGTACAGAGCTATGACCTGCAGTGAAACAAGAGTACTTCATAAAATTCTTTAGGAATTGTGCCTAGATAGTTTTCATCCACAGGTTTGCCAAAAAATTGTAGTCCAAATACCTGATGAGGAAAGGGCAAAGGAGGAGGTGCAACCACATTCATGGATTAGCATTAAATGTTAGGAAAATCTGAGAGTTTCAGTCTCTTGGGCCTATAAATAGGGTGAATAGAAAACTGTCAAAATGCCTCCTTTCCTTGACAAGGGAGACACTGGATAGAATTATTTTTATCGTCCATGCTTATCTTACACCCTTATTCCAATTATGTGATGCCTTCTGCACCTAGAGCAACGATGCTTTGTTAAGCTGTTGCTTTGCTTTCCTCAAGGCTGCTCTTGTGTCATATTTGTATTAATCTCTGTGTAGGTGTGATGGTTTCACAGCAGGGAGAAAGCTTAGACTGCCTAAACCCCTCCCTTCCCCCACCACAAAGTGGGGGGGGGGGGGGGCGGGAATATATTAAAAAGAAATATAGGTGGGGCAAACTACAAGAGATTAAAAACATTGAAGTCACAATTTTACCATAATAAGGTAAACTGAAAACAGCAGCAAACAGAACAATGAAAAGAAACTTGTACAAAAGAGGGAAATGGTTTAGCCTATAAAAACAAGGGGATTGTGCAGAGCCCCTGGAACAAAGACAAAATGGCCTCTGCCTCCTGGGCAGCCCACCTGCTCTTAGAACAAAACCAGGATGACTGCTATTCCCAGGCAATTCCTCATGGCCCAGGAGAACAAAGACAAGATAGGGGAGAGGTTCTCCTGTCTCAGCCCTCCCCTGCCCCAGAAAAGACAGGAAAACAAAGGGGATGAAACAAAACCTGCAGAGCTACTTTGTTTGAATCAGGAGGGTGTGCTGCCAAAATGCTGACTCCTATGACGGTGGTGTGGGTTCAGGGGCTCTCCTTCTCCAAGGTGCCGCAACAAAAAAGTGGAGCTTGGGCAGGTTGTCCTCCCTCAGCCTGTCCCTGTCCCTGTCCCTGTCCCTGTCCCTGTCCCTGTCCCTGTCCCTCTCCCTCTCCCTCTCCCTCTGCGTCTCCCTCCCCTCCTTGCAAGTGGCAAAAAGCAAGCAAACATGTTGTGAAATTTACCATGAAGCAGCTCCGGATTGCAAAATGTCATTTCCATGATTATGGCACAGAGACCCCCTGGTGACTCCCTTGGGATCCCACAGAGAACAGAGGGGGTCCTCTGTGTTTCCATTCCCTATTTTGAAAGGGTCACTGTGCCACTCCCTTTCTGCGAAGGGATTAAAAGGTAACGTTCTTTTTCCAGTGTCCGTGTAGACACCTGGATACTGCCCTCCTCCTGGGCCCCTTCCCACCCCCCAGTGTGCTCATGGCTGTGATCGAAATGGTTTTTGGATAACCACTGAAAACTCTGCTGCCTTGTCTCGGTACCCCAGACAATAGGCAAAAGGGAGGAAAACAGTGAAGACAGTGACTTTGAATAGAGGTGTTAGGGAAAGTAGGACAAGAATCATAATGCATATGCGCACACACTTCTCTGTGTTGGAAGAGACTATAAATGTAGGTCTATTTTATTTAGGGAACTTTGAAACACCCTTCCATTTAAAGAAAAGCACACTGTCTAGAGAACAATTTTTGTATAACCATGGTTTAATATGTTTATTTCTTTACATTAGAAGCAAATGGCTGAAAAATTCAAATACTGATGCTATACACTGCAGTTGTTCCCATTTGCATTTACATGATGTCTTTGTTGGAGATCTTAAATGAACTATGGCTTCCAACGAATTTATATTAATAAAGAGTTGCAAAGGTTTCAACACTGCATATGTATAACTGGCCGCCACACATTATATAAAACTGAACCAGATACAAATTAAAGAGGATTTGTTAGGTTCTTGTAAAAACATGATTAATGGGAAGCTTACGCTGACCCTAAGGCTTAATGAGAGATACAATACAGAATAGAAATCAGGATAATCCTGCAATAGTGACACAGGAATAATGGCAAACTATGGATACAAACTGATGTTAGCTGAAAGTATTTGTTGCTTCAAATTCATACTTTAGAGAAGAAAGTATTTGCTAAGAAAGCCTAGTTAAAAAAATACTATCCAGAGCCTTATTAATGAAAAAAAAAAAGCCCAAGTTAATCTCACTACAGAAAAGGAACAAGCACGTAAAATTGTCTAGTAGAAAGAGACATAATATTGAAAAGGGGGAACAGAGAGGTATTTCTACTCTGAAAATATTAAGTAATTCAAAAACAGAGTAAGCAGAACTAGATGTTAGAATAGACAATTCAAAGTAGAGTGGTGCATTTTTGGGTACAGGGAACACATCTGAAAAGCATAATTCTCTTACTTCTGGTTTAGAACCACTCAGTATCATAGGGTAAATAGGTATTCATTGAATAGAAGCACATCATAATATGTCTAGTGGTGTGTGAATGAAGGAGGCTGCAACAGGAAAAAAAAAAAAAAACCTACTAACTGTTGAAAGCAGTGTAAAATTTGAATTCATAATACAGCGAAATAGTGAGCAGAAGAGATCTGTGTGTGTTTTCCTTTCCTTTTAAGGAAACAGGCATTTTACTATGGACAGTGTAAAGCAATAGTAAAGTCTGACACAAGCTGTAACAGCACGGTATCATCAACTTAATCAATTATCAATTAAAATCTGGGAAAGAATTTCAGAGATATAGCACCATGTTGGCAGCATTTTCAATCAGCTTTCTTGAATACACAACACGTCAATGTAATTGAATCAGGCAGTGGTTCAGCATTGAGCCAGTCTGCAGCCTGAGTATACACTGCACAGTTCTATACAAGAGATGTCTCCAAAATACCAAAGTGTTGAAGGGAATTTGTGCAGTGCCACCAGTGATGAAAAAAAGCAACAACTTTTTTACATTAAAACAGAACTGCTCTGGTTTAATAATAATTGTAATGTCTCTGCCTTTTGCAATACATAATGGCAAAAGGTTTTGGCTTCACTGATTATCCTTTCACTCTAGGAAAAAGACAATTACATTAAATATGAGGACTAACTTATCATTTCTGCTAGGACATCATTGAGATGCAGTAGTACTGAGAACACCTACTTGGTAGACAGTACTTGTGCTTGGGGGAAAAATATCTTCAATAAATACAGAGCTTGACCATAAATATCCTTCAAAAGTTGTAATGTCCAAGGCAGCAGACAAATCTTGAACAGATTTAATATTACTTTCTTCTGATGAACCTATCTGTAGCAAGTCACAAGAAAGCAAGCAGGGAGACCAACCCTCCAGGGTGCTGGAAGGAACATTTTGGTAATTCACTCTAACAGACAAAATACTCATTTGTAGAAGTCACTGTTGAAACAGAATGGTGAGGTTAATATATTGCGGCCCATGAATACCCAGTTTACATCTTCAACAGAAAACCTAAAAAGAATAATTTGAAATCTCCTATAATGTTTCAAATAACATGAAATGTTTTGTACAATGATTAAAAACTTAAAATCATTGATATTTTAAATGGATATACTACCAGATAAAATCATTGACAGAGACTAAAGGACAGGAAGGCAATCCCTTCATGTGTCTGCAGTATTTGATATTAATACACTAAATAAAAAAAACTCATATAAATTTTAATGGTTCTTTGTTGTATTAACTTATTTTTCTTTTATGATCAATACCATGAAGGATTCTGCATGATAAGGAAAAGAAAGGATAAACAAGACCATGAAAAGGATTGTTCAGACAATACTTTTTGAAAATGTTCACCTGTATCTAGAGTTTTTTAGAGAAGAAGGAGGTTTTATTTCAAAACTTTGGCACAAGGAATCTTATATGTAGTACAACTGGTTTATGCAGCAAGTATATCATGTGTAGAGCAGTAATATAAGTGTAGTGTGTCTGCTGAGTAATAACTTTCAAACTATGCTTAATTATGTATGAGTTTGATAAGGAAAAAAACATACATTGAATTTGTCATCAGACAAAATTTAGATTCATGCTGTTATTCTTTCCACAGGATTTGTTAGGATGAAGAAATTCCCAATCACTACAGGGACTTTGTTTTACTCAGTACTATCTGAATTTTCATAGATAATTGCTGCCTGAGGAATTTAGTCCAGCATGTATCACTACTGCTTAAACATCATGCTAAAGAATAAACATCACTCACTCTCTTTTTCTGCCTTTTAGTTTTTGTGGAGCATATTGTCTAATCTACCCTATACATTTCATCATAAAGAATGAGCAAATGACACCTAATATAAGAAAAATTAAATGGATACACTTTGCTTACCAATTTAACTTCATAAACTAAAAAGTATTTAAAAGAAAAAAACATGGTGAAGAAGAAATAGAAATCAGTGAAAAGCAGGAAGATATTTCTGTATCTAAAGAAAATGGTGAGTAGCATGTTATGGCATCCATGCAGTGTTTTAATGTCAGTTCCTTTGGTCAGATTCAATTGACAAGCAGCATAGCTTTCATAAGTCTGTAGTAAATATACCAGATCTGTACAAAAAGAAATAGAAAACTTGGGGGAAAAACCCAAAAAGCAAGTAACCCAGAGGAAAAAAAATAAAAAAGTTTTTTATTCTCCTACCTTGCTTTAATAACACCATCAAGTTCTGCTTTGATATAGATTGTTTGTCCAAACAGGTGTCCTAAAGGTGCCATTAGGACATTGAATGCAAGGCAGTGTTTGAAAGAATACAAGTCTTGTAGCCATTAATTGACATACTGCAGAAAAATTAGAAAGAATTTGTTCACCTCAAGATTAGAACAGCAGAGGGAGCTGTCAATCTTCCCAGGAAAAAAGACATAATGATATCCAGCTTCAGAGATGGGTATGTATTATCCAATCAATTCTAGATCATCACACAGGGCTTTAGTAGTTGTTTGTACACTGTCCAAATATACAGATAAATGTGGAGTTCCATGACTTCATAGCTTGACCAAGGCTGACAAACCAGTGCACATAGTTGAAAATCAGCCAGAATTTACACTAGCTCTAGTTATTATCTATTGAAATCTAGTTGCTTTTTTATTTTTTAATATAAATTATTATTATGCTTTTTTCCTTCTATTTTTATTTTTGTCTGTTGATAAATTCCTAGAACTTCCCTTTGGCTTCTTCAAGCTCACTTTCAAACCTATATATATCCTACTAATATGTGAAAATCCTCTTGACTGCTTATTAGTCAATGATGCTCCAACACGCGTGATAGTAAGGGCAAAATAAAAAACACAAGCAAGCAAAAATTGCAGTAAAAGTAGAAATAAGATCATGTTCCAGTCATGAACTTTATACAGAGAAATGAGCAATTAATTGTTTCTTCAAAATATCTTCCCAGCATTTAAATGGCTGTACTCCTTTCATTTTTCCTCTTGAAACAACAAGGCTAGGAAGGTTTTTTTAAGTGTGTCATTGTGAGGTTCTTCAGTTACAGAGTATTTAAGTACATTAAAAAAAAAAAAAATCATTAAATGTTAAAAGATAGATTTATTCAGTGTCAGCTCAACACTACTTGAGACATGGTACAAATCACCTCTGTCTGTCTTTACTTGACTGTTAAATTTGCCCAAGGCAATCCTTTTTTAAATCAATCTTAGTGGTAAAGAACATGATAGCAAAATTAGATAAGCTTTAAATCAAATAAACCCCTCTCAGATACAAACAAATCCGCATTAATTTGAAAATCAACTATGTTTTAATTTACTGCTAATACTTATTTGAGTAACATTATTAAAATAGCAATGGTAATACTTTTCTAATGAACATAAGCTTTTGGAAGCAATATCAGATGGTAAACTATGGCCAACGGGCTAAATGTTAACTTAATAATCAAAAAAATAGGAGCAAAATTTAAAGAGAAAATTTGTCTTATCTTCTCTGTGTTGCAGTCTCTAATGTTCATAGTACTCCACACTTGCATGCTTTTATTTATGGGTAAGGTAGAATATGCATCTGGTTTTGGCAGCTGTCTGGCAATATGAAGAGCTACTGGATTCCATTATCTTCACACTCCAAGGAATTCTATACCACTATTTCAATATTACTATTATTTTATGAATGCATTGTAGAAATACCCTTAAAATAAGGAAAGTTCAAAAAAGAGGAAGGTTCATTGTCTCTACAGCTTATGCGATTTTCCATGTATTTTCAGTGTACTTTCAGCTACTTCTGCAAAAAATGTTGTCCTCCAACACAATATGATTTTAATTATGAGCTATCACATGTTCTGGCTAACATAAAGTAGTATTTTGAGCTACTTTCAAAATAAAGAATTTAAGGTAAAAAATGTTACAGCTACACAGAGACTTGTCTCTGATGCTGAGAGCCATAACATATTGAAGAAGATCAATTGGAAATGCAACAGCTATATGATTTCTTGAATTCCACAATGACAGTGGTTATTCAAATATAGCATTCTGCTTAGTCAACAGTTATTTTTGCCAACTTACATTTATTTACATAATCAAATGAAATTTTGATACTAGAGAAGTTCCTTTGACCACAATATCGCATGCTCTAAAGCAACAAATACTGAGGTGTATATTAGTGCAGAGATACAGATGCTTTTGCAAGTCACATGTCCAATGTGTTTGAGAAACTATTTTCTTTCATATTTTTTAATTGCAATTTAAAAACAGCATGCAAGAGAATATGGTCTTCTATACTGTGGGTCAAACTGGACTTTCTTGGCTTTGTTTGAAAAACCTGTGCAGTATTTGGGCTGTTAAGGTCTTCAAATATTTTAACAACATAGATCTTCTTTGTTTTTTCAGAGTGTTCTTTTGTGCAGCTGTAGCTACTTCACTTTGTTTCTGACCACTTCATTGCTAGGAATTTTTTTCCTCTTTTTTCTTTTCGCTTTCTTTTTTTTTTTTTTTTTTTTTTTAATTTTCCAACCATAATTTTATGGGGCATTCTAAGTCTTAAAGCAAAACCAAATTAATTAAAACAGTTAGACCTGCTATTTGAATTGGTGTATGAAGTTTGTAATACAATACCCTCTATATAATCTATCATTTTGCAGAAAATAATTACATTTTTTGAAAGGTGTTCAATTCATATTAGATATTCATAAGTTGAAAAAACCCTAAAGACTAGCAGTTCAGCATGTAAATCTCAATGTTATTCACATGTGAATTGCTGTAAAACAATGAATAAATGTTATTGAAGCACTTTCTGTAGCTGCTGCATAAATCAGCACTCTGCCTTGATTCTTGGTAATTTATACTTTTATCACAATGAGAAGCAAGATTTTAATGTCATAACAGAATCTGGAAACATTAGCTGTTCTTTTTTTATTGAGCTTTCTGTATATGTATGTTTGTGAATGTGATGTTCACATCCGAAGATTACATATTGGTTTTGTATATATTGGTTTTGTAGATATAAACATATATATATATATATATATTTATATATAAACATATGTATATATGTATACATGGTAATAAACATTTCATAAACCATTTAATACCTGTAAACATGAAAACTTGTGCAGACTGGCTGCAATCATCTCCATGAATTGTTAACCAGGAATTAAACTGGATTTTAGTACTATGTACTTCATCTTCAAATCCTTTGACCAGATATCTCAAGTATAAAAGTCGTTATTATCTTTTCCTTGTAATATTTTAGTCATTTTGGCAAACAATTTTGCTTTCTGAGCTTTCCTTTTTCTAACATTTACTAAATTTTATCTAAAACTTGACTTAAATTTTGTTCTGTCTTTTAATATTTGAAAATATTAGTAGTCTTTTTTTTCCCATTTAAATCAGCCTTATCTTTAGAGTGCTTAAATTAAAGGTTTTTAAAACTTTTTTTTTGCTGTTTCATAGTTTTGGTTTTATTTATTTTTTTCAGTGTTGAACTATCTGTCATTTTCTTCAGGGGGGCTGAATACTTCTGTTTTATTAAAGAATGTGTACCAAAAAGACCAAGTCAGTGATAAACATTAGGGTGAAAAGGCCTCTTGGATCTTTCCATCTCACTACTGCTCATACTCCAACAGAGGTACCATAAAAAGATATAACTTCAGAATAGGTGATGTTGGAATATATATCTGGAGGCTTTCTGGTCCAGATTCTTTCTAAAGGAGGGCTACTAGCATTTGATTACCCCTAGAGGGTGGATGTGGGCAGGAGGGGAAAGGAAAGAAAAAAGGGGAAAAAAAAGTACAGGAAAAAAAGGAAAAGAAAAACAAAAGAGAAAGAACGAAGGGAAAGAAAAAGGAAAAGGAAAAGGAAAAGGAAAAGGAAAAGGAAAAGGGGGAAAGGAGGAAAGAGGAAAGAGGAAAGAGGAAGGAAAAGATAATGAAAAATCATTACATCAAATCTGAAAGTTTTATTTTCCTTGACCCATCACTGTGCACTTATAGTCAGTCTTGACCTATCTTCTCTCTTACCTGAAGATAGAAATGGTCTCTTCACTGAAATCTTCTCTTCATATTGGAGCTACAGCTTTAGATACAACCAATACATTTTGATGGCTGCAGGTTCAGAACATTGGAATGCTAAACTCTATGGCAGTATTCTCTTGCTTTTTTCCTATGTTAAAGCTATGAATATTTCCTTAATGGGCTTCTAATGAAAGGCATATAGCACATATATTCTTATACATTGATGTCCCCTAAGTTAAACACCTTACATTAATTTAGAGAAAAAAAAAATCCATATTTTTTTATTGGTAAAAGCATAAAAAGTTTATTTCTTCAATCTGAAGAATAAACAACATCTTGACAAGTGTAAACTGCTGTCAAAAAAATTAAAAATTAAATACATAAATATGTGTGGAGACTCATTCACATTTACCTTAATGCTCTTATTCAGATAATTTAGTCCATAGTATTAAAGTGATCTTTGTTAGGTTTAAAAGATCAAAATTCTTTTCAGAACAATTTATGAGAATTGAGAACTTCATGACCTGTTCTGAAAACATTCTCAGAAATTGAAAATTACTTGGAAATTTCTTAACTTTCTTCATCTTCTTTGAGACTTGTTTTTCTTTTTTCTCAGTAAGAAAGATATGGCAATTATTAATAATAGCAGCATAACACACCTATGAAATACTGGAATTAATTTGCTTTAAAAAGAAGTAACTTAATTTTCTTTTTTACAAGAACTATGAAGTTTTACTCTTCTTCTAGAATAAGTGACTGCATAAACTATTTGGAATTTGACAAAAAGTTTGAGACCCACAGCTTAACAATTATAATAATTCCTACTGAAATAGTATTATTTGATCCTGAAGTAAATTATCTGCCTCAAAATTAAATGTAAACATTTTATGTGCAGATCCAATGCATTACAAGAACAGTAAGTTTGTTATAGTCAAACATTAAAACTAAAGGGTGTTCTTTCTTTTTTTGAAGTTTTAAAATTAGTTCTACAAAGTTAAAATACAGTTCATGGGAACAGAAGTTGATCAGATCTACCCTTTTTGACCAGAAGGAGCACTAATATGCCCATTTGCTTCCTGTGCTAGCAAGCTGTCCCTTACTTTTATGCTGATTGCCCATGATTACGGTGTGTTGGAGTCAGAGGTTGTAGAACTATTGAGAGGAGTATTTGATGTGTGGCAGTGGGGGTTTGAACGTATTTGGTCTCTCCCTGCTTATAGCAGTGGGGTTTGAGGAGTATGTTTGGTGTCTGTCTGGGGTTGTTTGCCCCCTGTCTCGCCATGGCAGTTAATAATTCCAGATTTTTCCCTGTCTATCCTCAAAAATCCTGACCTTGTAGACGCCCCTTTATCTAGAGAATTCGCTGTCAGTTATGATTTTTCCTTTTTGCCATTAGTCTGTGGCTTTCCCTCTCTAAGTTATGTTTCCACCCTCCTCTCCATAAAAGACGCTGTTTTCCTCTTTTTCCCGGTCTCTGCTGCTGCCCCCTCTTTGAGCTGCATGGCTCTCCGCCGCGAGAAAGAAGAAGACACTCGTGGCATCAGCTGCCCCGCTCCTGCCACAGGAAAGCCGCTGCTGCCCCCCACGCTGCCGCGGTTCCCGCTGTAGGAGAGATCCCTCGTATGGCCGCTGCCACTGCCCGCACAGTGTTATGTCTCCTGCCCCGCTTCAGCGCTGCTCCTGCCATGGGGAAAGAATAACTCCTGTGCCACGCTGCTGATTTCAAGCTGCACTGCTTGGGCACCGCTTCTGCGTGGGAAAGAAATAAAGCAGCTCGAAGAAGCAAGCAGAGTCCTTCCTTTTCCCTTTGCCTCAAACCTTTGGCGTAGGATCCACATCCATCAGCCTCCTCTGGTGGTTTAGGGACCCCAGCCAGTGGCCGAACCACAATCCTGCCTGCTGGCAGCAGAGGCAGGGCACAGCCCCGCCTGGCAGGCGTGCCGGTCGCCTCCCGCAACCGGGGCGCAACGTCAATATGGTATACAATCTATGGGTATTTATCTCTGCATGTCCCTTAGCAGTCGCTCATGGAGATTGGAGAAATTCCTAGAAAGAAGAGTCTTTGGGTAACAACATAAAAATAAAAGTGTTCGTCTGTCATGGGATGACGTTATGATGCTTGTATCCCCATTTGTGTCTTCTGTTTATGCTGGATATTATGTTCTGGGCCTTCAACACTGGCTGTGAAGAGTGAAAGTTTTGTTTTGGTTTCTTATTAGCCACTTCCCCACGGCTGGCGGAACACAAAGATGGGACAGTACACAGTGCTGCTTTTGCTTTTTGCCGGGCTTTTCTCTTTGCTCTCTCTCTTGCTTCTGCTTTGCTACTGCTTGCTCTTGCTTTTTTGCTTCTGTTCATTAGTTTAGCTAAACAGTCCAAATTTCTTCCTGGACTGTTTCTCCTTTCATTTTAGATCTACTTGAACCTGCTCCAGACTGAAACCTGGGAAACACTGAGAATTTGCACCCTGTGGCCTCAGCACCTGCCCCAGCGCCGGAGGGACTGATAACAGCGACCACCCCCAGGAGAGACTCTCTGAGTTTGTCATCTTTTTCAGAGAGGTGAAAGAGTGGTGTCATCCAGTATTGTTCATTTTGTGTGCTAGGAGGTGCTGTGCCTGTTAAATAAACAGGTTCTTTCCACTTCTCTCTGAGGAATCCTTCCTGAACCGGTTGGGGGGAGGGGCCGTGTGGGTTTGCTTTCTGGAGGGGCCCCTTTTTGGAGGTTTTCTTCAAAATTTGCCCTAAACCAGGACATCGTCACATAAAAAATTTAAAGTTTAGCTTTCCTATTCAATGACTGTCAGACATTTAAAGAAAAACATTTCTTAAATGAAAGCAAGCTGTATAGTCAGGCAGAGGTGACCTTTTCCATCAACATACATGTTGAATTGTAGAAAAATTATCTTTATTGGATATCTTTTCACTATTACAAGGCTCTGCACCCATATGTTATCACCAGCTAAACCAATGGAAGATTTTTGGTGAATGCATAATCAGGTACCTTGTAATTCAAAGAAATTATATGGGAAGAAATAGAAAATGTCAGTCAGAAGAGTCAGAGAGAAGACTGTTCTAACACTCAAAATTGTTCCTGCACATAAGCATTCAGGCTCTGCAAAATCTCACTTTTGGAAATATTTCAGGAGTAACTTGTAATCCCACTGTCTACTGTTGGTGTTGTGGTCAAAGCTGACAATGACATTTCTGTAATCTGCCAGGTGAGATTTTGCCATGGCGTAATGGTGTAACTCCAGCCAGGAGCCAAACCCCATGCAGCCATTTACTTAGCCCCCCACCAGCAGGACTGGTGAGACAATCAGAAGGAAAAGGGAAGAAAACTGAAAACTCATGTGTTGACATAAAAGACATTTTATACCCAAAAAAAAAAAAAAAAAAAAAAAAGCTATGCCCAAAAGCAAAGCAAAACCAGGAATTAATTCAATGCTTCCCATGGGCAGGCAGGTTTTCAGCCATCTCCAGGAGAGCAGGGGCCCATCAAATGCAATGGTTACTTTGGAAGACAAATGCCATCACTGCAAATATCCCCTCACTTCCTCTTTCTTCCCTGCACTTCACATAGTGACGTGATGCCACAGGGTCTGGAATATCCCTTTGGTCAGTTGGGGTCACCTGTCTTGTCTGTGTCTCACCCAGCCTCCCATGCACCCCCAAATTCCAGTGGGGCAGTAGAGAAAGCAGAAAAGGCCTTGGCTCTGTGCAAGCCCTGCTCAGCAATAACAAAAACATCTCTCTGTTATCAAACCAGTGTTCAGCACAAAACCAAAAACACAGCCCCATAACAGCCACTGTAAAGAAAAGTAACCCTACACCAGCTGAAACCAGCACAAAATTACATCAAGAGAAAGGAAAAAAATCAATTAGATAGTGAAATCAAAATTTGAAAACATATTCCCAGCTACAATTTATGTCTAATTACTTTGCTAGGAGAATTAAATAGGAGTAAAATGAATAGATAATCTATGAGTGATTAAAACGTAAATGATTTTTGATAACTGACGCTGATTATGTCTGGAGAACTAAATTTCATGCGTTTTGGGGGTTTGTAATGAAGGACATTTTTTCTGCAATTCAGATTAATTTATTTCTTTGTAGAATGGTATGAGCTGTAACTGTGGCTGAGATCCATGGACACAAGTATTTTTTAATTCACACAGCTTTGTATGTCAGGTGGGCCTTGTTTTCATAATTTTTAAAAAGTAAAGGAGCCTTTCTAAAGGAATTAGTGAAAGAAATATTTGGAAAAAGGAATCCCAGGAAAGAGTTTATAAGGAATATCAAGCTGTTTGCTTATTTAAGTGATGAATGAAACTGAGACCTCAGAAGGATATATTATTATATTATTCCATGACATTCATTAGTGGAATTCACTCTTGAGCTGGTGGAAGACTGTGAAGTGCTGGTTCTCCCTGTGTAAATTCTTGTAGAGATTTCCAGTAAAGCAGAAAAAAAAAAATTTTATCCTCTTAAAATATCTGTGATTGACTGAAGACTAATTGTTTAACTCTTAAAGGCTGAGAACTGCAGACATTATGGGAAGTTGCTTGGACAGTTACTGGCAGGGTTGTTAACACAGATTTTCTGAGCCCTACAGGTGATAATCACAGAACAATCTTTCCTTCCTGATGGTTTTAATCTGTAAAGGGTTATGAGATCTGGGATAGAATAATCTGAAAAATAAACATCTTGCCCACAGCACACTGTTAAAGATATGATGGGCAGAAGCATTCCTTGTGGGTCTTCCTTAGAAAAGCTTACCTCAAGAGAGACTTCCTGTTAGAAACCAGTTTTCCACCTAAATACCCTGCTCATTTTTGCTGGCTTTATGGAAACACTACTCGGAATATGTCTCTTCTTTTTGCCTTCCTTTTCAGACTCTTGAAAATATACTGAATGAAGGTGGATGCATTTATGGGTGCATTTATTCCTTTATTGCATTCTTTGTACATAGAGGGTAAAAGCATAGAAAGCAACGTGGCTTCAGACAAACAGAGCTCAATAAACTTTGCCAAGCAGAAGTGGTCATTTTAAAACAGATAAAAATTACTGTTTGTTTTAAAGCTTCAAAAGACTCTTAAAAATGTACATAAACAACATACAGGAGTGCATGATCAGAGCTTATGTCCTGGTTTCATTCATATACTCTTTATTCTATTCACTCATACATTCTTTATTCTGCAATTAAGAAAAGAATTCTATTGGAATGCTTTCAACACTTACTCCCAAATGTTTTCAGATAGCCAAAATAATAACCTGCATATCAAAGAAGAACTAATAATTCATCTTGTCTACCTTACCTGCCAATTCAGACTCGGTTTCTTGTCAATGCTGTATTTGTTCTTCTAATTTTTTTCATCACTGTAGTTTTTGTCAGCATAGCATATTTTCTAGTATTCTGTCTTCCTGAAGACTTTTTTACATTCTGAAGATTTTGTAGTTGGTGTTTTTCTTGGGAAACTGTTCAACAGTGAAGGAATTTCTGGACAATATTGTCAGTGGTCTGTTTAGTCTTGTTTTCTGATGACAGGAAACCCAGTTTTTCTCACTCAGACAGAAAATAGTGTTTTACTGATCAATCCCATTTTAAGTTTTGCAATCTCATTCTACCAAACTTTAAAGTTTTGGAATGTTATAAGAGATTTTAGAGAAATAAGTAACTGGTAGGAAGGAAGAAGATAAATATACTGAAATGGTCTCATGAATCAAAATTCCTTCAATAGTCAGACTATTCAATCCTTCTGGAAAGCTTATATGATTGAGTAGTTGGCATAAGGATTCTGAGACATGCAATCTTTTATCAGAGAAATATTTTAAAATAACCTGCATACTGCAAATTTTATTCCTATTTCAACTTTTCATTTGCTACACCTCATCTGTTCATTCACCCTTGAGAATGGCAAAATCTCCTTGCACTTAAATAACTACCATTCCTTTTAATTCATTGATTTTTCTTTTCACATGATTTTTCATTCATTTATTTTGTTAATTGTTTGTTTTATAAAACATTATTTTAAAAAACAACCAAAAACTAAAAGAAAGAGCAAACAAAACTTTCTTTAAAATACTGATAATAATGCTATTAGAACCCTCACAATGATTTACGTGAAATACTAGATAAGGTACATTTTGCATGTTATGTTATACAGAACACAAGTGGATTATTGCCTTGTAAGAGAGCATGATAATACCATTCTTGCTTCATTAGAGATGCACAAGGGTTCTAATACCCCCTACGTTATTATGTTCTGTACATAAAACGCCCATGTTACCTACAAGTGGATTATGTAGCTCCGGACACTTATTTCATCCGAAACCGTTCCTGAAGATCTTCTGTTTTGATTTTATATATTTTGGTTTTAATACATTTTTTGTTATAAATATGTTTTCAAAATTATTTTTCTTTCCATTTACAATAACAATAGGATATATGATACGTGATACATGATTATGTTAACATTGATATCAGAGCATGAAAAAAATGCTGACATTAAGTGTATCTGATACAACATCCTGATGAGTCAAGTAATTTTAAAAGGTGTAATTTATTTTATAAATTCATTACACAGAGAACAGTGCCAGAGGCTTTCCAAGACATTATAGTATTATTCTCCTGTGACAACAGCTCCAGTACTAGCATTTCCATTAGAATAGGAAGTTATAAAATAGAAATATTGAGAATTTTTGGCTGACATCTGATCTTTTTGTTTAAGAAATCCCAGAAGTATTCAGTAAAGAGGGGATTTTTACCATTTTCTGTAGAGAATGTAAATTACTAGACTTGAGAATGGCATGAACTATCAGTCATACTAATAAATAAATATAAACCTAAGACAAAGGTTTAAAAATCAGCACAAGCACTTTGGAAATTAATCCCATCCCCTTCCTCCTTCTAGTTTTAAAAAAATCCTAATGAAGGTTATGAAAATTCTGTTACACAGAAGAACGGTTCAGCCTATTGTTTCTGTAACATTCATGAATCAAAATGAATCATGGAATTTCTGGATTGGTAGACAAAAACACTATAAGTAATGCAAAAATGCACTTTCTTTTCCATTTTTTACTAATTTGACTAGGATTAAATAATGCTAGGCATAGTAATGTCATTCATAATTCAAGTTTCTCTTATATCCAAGGGCATAGGTCACAATCCAAGTTTTCTTTCCTTGGTTTCTTACCTAAGTGGAAATATTTCTGCACATTTGAATTTCTGCATTTGATACAATCTACTATGAATGAGGCAGAATAGAGGCTAGATCACAGTCCTTTTCAAGTTCCTCTATTAGGAAGTACATTTGCTTCACCCTTAGGGTGACATAAGAAAGAATATTCCTATATTTTCTTTCTACTTCAAACCTTCTGTCTTTTGGCAGATTTTGGCCACGTCTTTAATGCTACTTAAATATAGTTTTTCTCTTAATTCACTAAAGGTATCACAGTCGATCATGTCTATAGGTACTTAGGGGCTTTTAATTATGCAGATAATTCTGTTGACATATATGCACACCAATGAAATTTTACTAAATCTACAGCAAATCATTATGCAGAACATTTTTCACAATACTTTTTGGATTCACACCCATACTGAGAACTTTGTTTCCCATTAATTATGTTACATTAATTATACTACAGTGAATTGTTTTTTTATAAAGAAAGTATTATAAAAATGTTTGCCTGTAATGTTTAAGAAGACTAACAGAAAAATATTTGTATTGTAAATTGCATTTCTCTACTTTTAAATTCCAGCTTCTCCACAAGTTTGAATAAGCTCTTTCTTATTCTGTGGCTTGTGATGTTTTAGTGTGTTTCTATATTCAGGAACACTTATCAATCAAAGCTTTATCAAGATTTACACACTTAAAACACTCCTATAAAATAACCACAGAATTCGAGTGAACATCTCAAAATAATTAAGACTGGAAATTAAGTTTGATCTGAATCTTACTAGTTATGGAGTGGAATATTTAAAGAATAAATTCTAAAAGAGGCTTTTAAACTTGCTTATGAGTTGCCTGAATCAGAATAAGAAAAGTGAAATACCAAACTAATTGCTAACACTCATGAGCTGAAACTTGCTTTTAACACCTAGCAAGAGAAACAGTCAAGGGACTTTAAAATAGAGAAAACTGTAGGTTTTATTTCACTTTTCCCACTGGAGTTCAGGCTAAAATGACTGAGTAAAAAAAAGACATTTATTTAATGGAAATCAGGGGTTATTATTGTGATTAGAGGCAATTTAACATGCAAAAATATTTGCTGAATACATTAGTCCAATAATTTTTGTTACCATTTCTCAGCTGCAGTAATGAACATAGTTTGGCCAGTTGCATAGATAACCAAATATTGAAGAGAATATTTTCCACTATAGTTTATGAAATGATAAAAAACTTGTTTTATGAACACCTACACCCAATGTATAAGGAAGACTACTTCTGAATACAACCTCAGAAATATTGAATTCCATAATATTTTAGGGTTTAATACTTTTTCTTTTATTTCTGGAATTAAATCTTGCAGTGAATCATATGGATCAGTTTGTACAATCCTGCTTCCAGTTAAAATTTTCCAGTGTTAAGAAATCTACTAAACTTGAAATATGTTTTATGTCTTCTTGTGGTGTTTAAGCATGTTTTTGCTGTCATCTTGTTTTGATTTTCTTTCTTCTTGTCTGCTTCTATAGGCTCAGCATCAGTCTGCTTAAACTCTCAGAAAAACTGTCCCTTGTCTTGTCACTGATAGGGACTAAAGGTCCCTGTGTATGGTGGGAGAAAAGCCTTTACTCAAAGTTCAATGCAAAGATGATCCTGTGCTCCCAGCATTCTCAACCACTCCCCAAAAGAACCATAAAAAGTCCTGTAAATTTTAATCATTCATAGGCATATGTTCTACAGTGTGGTCTGAATGAGAATGAATCATCAAGTGCAGCAGAACTGGATTAAAAAATGAAGAGCAACACAAACAAAACATATAACAGGTTCCAAATAAAAAAATCTGAATCCATTGTAGG
Source organism: Haemorhous mexicanus (assembly GCF_027477595.1). NCBI lineage: Eukaryota > Metazoa > Chordata > Aves > Passeriformes > Fringillidae > Haemorhous > Haemorhous mexicanus. The sequence goes on from NC_082381.1 coordinate 58,836,552, forward strand.
AAAAAAACACCTAAGAAGGTATTGGTGTTGGTATATACAGTTTGCCTGTGTGGACTGTTGAACGGGTGATGACAGAAACTGCATGCACATGCAATGATCAAAAGTTATGAAAAAAATTAGATACATTATGAACTGAGTGTTTTCAACGATTGACACTGTCCGCACTAAAGTGAGTACACATTACTAAAGATGGAACTTTAGTAATGTGTACTCACAATCAGGTGTATCCAGGAGAGAGGCTGTGTGTAGTATTAAGAATAGCTTATGGAATCCTCATTAGTTGAGATCTAGCCCTCTTGACAAGTTTTGCTAAACCAGTTCACAGGTGTGAATATCTATGGATATCCAACATGAACTGATCTATGTACTAGAGGAAGCTATAGACTACAAACCACAACTCTTGACATCCTATTTACAAGAGAAGGAATTGTTGAGGAAGATATAATTTGGGACCATAAAGTCAGGCTGCAGAAACTCATGAACCTCTACTAGTAAGAGCATATATTACTTTTAAGCACATGTATCCAAAAAAAAAAAAAAAAAAAAAAAGTTGAAATTGAGGCCTTCTTTCCATGAGACAAAATAGGCAGGGAATAACAGCCTAAAACAGAGGCCTGTGCTTTTTCAATGGAATTCTTTTATCCCTGTGTATATCAGGTGACAAGTTATTTAGGAAGCTTCTAGGCAAAAGGAGGTATTATAAATGTAAAAAATAATCGTTCTACAATAGCCAAACTCCAAGGAATTTATTCCTCACTGCTAGGAAAGATGTTAGCATTTAGTGCAAAGTATGTTATTGCTTGTAAGGGAATTGGAGGTCATCACAACGCAATTTAAATGTGACGTCATGAGAAGGATACACACTATATATGCCAGAAATGGAGGCATGAGAAATATACCAACAACGCGCTAGTTCTATGAACTGGGCGGCCAAGAGAGAATGTATGTGGGGAAGGATAGGGGCAAAAGGCCCTTTACATCCCTAAACATGTCTGTGAGATCCTATAAAAAAGTCTGTTAAGAAATTTAGGTCTGGGTTATTGAATTTCAAGTTGATCTTTTATGCAAGAAACTAGATACAGGAATTAATTTTTTGGTAGATGATATTGTGGTAAGATACTCCCTAAGAAGACATCACTGAAACTCAGTAGTTTGTTTTGTAAAGTAAAGCAGTTCTGCTCTTTTGAAGGAGCACTATTGAACAGTTTCGACCATGCAGTGCCAAGTGACACCTTGTGATCATAGTGCAGCCTGTTGCAGGAGTCACACAACTGAAAAAATTGCGTACTCCTTGTCCATGGAGATAAATCCAAAAGCTAACAGGGAAAATGGTATTTAAGAGGCAGAGACAACTGAGATGATGTCAAGCAAAAGAAGTTTCTGTAACACGAGAGACAAAGGTTTCTGTATGCAGGAAAAACAGGCGCTGATCTAACTACCCAAAAGGCAACACAGGAGAGCAGTCCTATTTATAATGAACGACACATTGAATTTATTAATAACAGGCTAGGCATAGCAACAAAAATGGAACAGAGAAGAGAAGCACAGTGACAAAGAGAGACTGAAGGAGTAAGAATACACTTGAGAAGGCAAGAACAAATCCAGGACCAAGGTAGTTTAGACTACATTCATTAACTGACCCCATACATGTAAAATTGGAGGAATAAAGTCAGGAAAGTACAGAAGCCATACATAAGACAGTTCAAGAAAATTGTGTACACAAAAAATAAAAATTTCCTTTCTAACAGCAAAAGTACAAACAAAAATACAAACAAAAATACAATATATCAACAGAAAAACCTGCTTTACAAAAAAGGTTTCCTTTTCTTGTTTCTTTTTCTTTTTTATTATTTTATTCTGTTTGGTCTGCAACTTTCAAGTCCCTAGCAATAGAAATATCCAGCAGGAATTCAGGCAGGATCCCAGCTGAACTTTGACTTCAAATTCAAGAAAAAGGTTTGAAGGAACTACAGGGTGATAAACCTCAGTCCCAGGGAATGTGATGGAAAAACTAATCATGGAAGCCATTCTGAGACACATAAAGGACAAAAAGACATTAAAGACTAGTAAGCATGGATTTACCAAGGGTAAGTCCTGCTTGACTAACTTGGTAACATTCTGTTATGGCTGGCTTTGTAGGTGAGGTGAAAGCAACTATTTTCTGCCTAGACTGCAGTAAGGTTTTCAGCATGGCCTCCCATAAGATTTTCTTAGACTACCAGATGAAGCATGGTTTATATGAGCACTAGTATGAGTGAGTATAAGGTGAGTATGGTCTTGGTCTCTTTTCAGTAGTGTCTCTGAAAGGACAAGATGCAAGGGTCACAAACTGAAACATGAAAAAAACCTCTTGTCTCAGTATAAAGCAAAACCTTTTAACAACAAGAATGACCAAGCACTGTCATTGTTTCATAATAGAACCTGGGGAGTCCTTGGAAATATTCAAAACCTCTCTGGACTTAGTCTTGGACAAACAGGTTCTGGGAGACAATGTTTCAGCAGAAACATTGGAGAGAATTCCAGAAGGCATTTCCAACATCTTCCAACCAGTGATTCATGGAAAGGTTTGAAGAAAATGTTTTAAACCTGATGAATTTGCAGTTTCCAGTCAGTAATTTCACTGGATAACCTTAGTAACAGACCAGAATAGGCTACCAATAAGAGTCAGGCCTCCTTGTAATATTCCATACTTCAAAGTGCTATTCAAAAAATATTATCCCTTGCTATCACAAAATAAAAAGTAAAGAAGACATCTCTAAAAGAATGAAGTTACCAAAAATTTTTTAACATTTTCATGGAAGAGAGAGGAATGGAATTTGGAGGAGAAGCCTTTGGGGATGGTCATACATAACAACTCAGTTTGAGTGTTATCTGCAGCATCTCTAGAAATACTTGAATAAGGAACCTTGTTTTGGAAACATAAAGATACTTCCTTTCATTAGGAAAGTGACAAGATACATTAAAACAAGCTGGGCTGTAGACAGGTGTGACACTGTGGGGAGTCATTAAATGAAGCAAGCCCAATATATGACACCTGGTAGCCCTGAGAGTGCCTGCTATCTTTTCACAACAGAAGGAGGTAGAGAAAAGCCAAACCTGTTTCATCACTAAAAATCTGGTCTTCAGTGTGAGAGAATAAAGCAGACAGTGAACTTTTTAGTGATTTTGCCATTACAACTACTATTATATTATTGCTATTAATAATAAATCAAAATAAATTTTGTATGAATTTTTATTAATCTCTAGAGGAAAATAATTGTTTGGAAGTCTCTAAGCAGGTCTGTCTATAAACTCAGTAAACTATATGACTGTATGAAATGGTCTGCCAAATATCAACCACTATATGGGAAAGAAATTGTAGTCTTTTTGGATTAAATTAATGGTTCTCTTTTGAGCAGTTCAACTTAAATTTAGGAGATGGATCACAGGCTTAGCTTTCTATTTTCTTTTTGCCTATTTTGGGGGGTTTTCTTAATAAATAGATATATCTATCATGTTTAAACAAAACTTTTTCTTAGTTTTTATAAAGCAGATACTGCTTTGCCTAGTTTGTTTCCATGGTTAGTTTGTTTGGTTTTTTTTTTTGGTTTTTTTTTTTTTTTTTTTTTTTTTTTTTTTTTTTTTTTTGAAAGGACAAGAGGAAATGGCCTTAACTTGCAACAGGGGAGGTTCAGCTTAGGTATTAGAAAACACTTTTTCACTGAGAGAGTATTAAGACATTGGAGTAAGTTACCAAGTGGTGCAGCCACTGGAAATAGACAAGAAGGCACCTTGATGAGGCACTTGGGGGTATGATTTAGGGGTGATTATGGTGGTACTGGGTTGACATTTGGACTAGATGGTCTTGAATGACTCTTCCAAACATAATGATTCTGTGTTTCTGTGAAATTGATAAGTTAATTTTGTCATACTCCTTACACAAAACTCAGATTATAAAAGTTCATCACACCTAAGCCATTTGAATAAAACATATTTATAATTGTTACCTTTTTTTAAGTAAGCTGGTAGTTTAGCCAAATGTAATTTTTAGAAACAGGCAAAAGACAGATTAATATATTACCAGTTGTATATAAAATATATGCTTTCTTTAGTATATTAGTAATATTTCTTTAATTATTAGCAATGCTTCTACAGTGTCAAGGCTTTCTCTATTTCCCAATCTGCTCTACTCATTCCCACCGTGAGTAGGCTGTGTTTGAGCAAGAGGTTCAAAGGGAGATATAGCTGAGCAACTGAATCACATTTGCCACATGGAAAAAAATTAAACCTCAGGTAGAGGAGGAGGGGGATGTCCCTGGTTAGGGGCATGGGGGATGTCCATGCTTATTGTAATTTTCTTGCCAAATAATTATTACTTATGGTCATACCCTGCTTCCCTGGAAGCGTCTAAACCTATAAATCTATAAACCTTCTGCAGTAGGAAGTAGTGAATAAATTCCTCTTTCCGCCTTGCTTGCATGTGCAGGTTTTCTTTTAGCTATTAAATTTTTGCCATCTCAATCCCTATGTGTCCTCACCTCCATTTTCTCCCTTTTCCTGGGGCAACAGGGGTCATCAAACATATACTGGGTTTGCATGAAAATTTTTGCTTGTAAGAAGGCCACATGATGGCTTCCATGAGAGGATGACTGAAGTTTTCCTTGTGTCTGACAGTGCCAATGCTTGCCTGCTCAAAGATGGTCCCACCTCTGGTCAAGGCTGAGCCCACTGGCAGTAGTGATAGCACCTCTGGGATGGCAAATTTAAGAATGGAGGAAAAAGTTACTGACCAAGACTAAATTACAGCCAGAGAAGTGAGGAGTAAGAATATGTGAGAGAAACAGCTCTGCAGATACCATTGCCAGTGCAGAAAGGGAGAAGGTGCTCCAGGCACAGAAGCAGAGAATTCCCTGCAGCCTGTGGTGAAGACCATGGCGAGGCACCCTGCTCCTCCGCAGCCCACACAAGCTCATGGTGGAGCACAGATCCACCAGCAGCCCACAAAGGTCCCTGTACCACAGCAGGTGGATATGCCTGAAGGAAGCTGTGACCTCATCGGAAGCCTGTGCTAGAGCAGGATCTAGGCAGGACCTGTGACCCCATGGAGAGAGGAGCCCATGCTGGAGCAATTTTTCTGACAGGAATTGTGACCCACACTTCAACAGGCTGTTCCTGAAGGACTGCATCCCATGAAAGGGAAGGGGTTGTTTTTGAAGGACTGCACCCCTTGCTGAAGTAGCTCTTGCAGCCCACGGGAAGGATTCAAATTCAGGAAGTTCATGGAGGACTGTCTTCTGTGGGAAAGACCCTACACTGGAGAAGGGGAAGTCTTTGAGAAGGAATGAGCAGCAGAGACAATGTTTGATGAACTGAGTACAAACCACATTTCCCATCTTCCTGGTTTGCTGGTGGAGAAGAAATAGAGAATTTTAGAGCAGAGCTGAGTCCAAGAAGAAGGATGGGATGCATGGAAGATATTATAACCACTGTTTCATGTTCTTATTATCCTACTCTGATTTGATTGTTATAAATTCAATTAATTTTCCCAGCTTGGGTGTATTATGCTATGATAGTAAATGGTGGCTGATCTTTCCCTGACCTTAGTTCACCCTTTTGCCATAATTTCTCTCCCCTCTCCAGCCAAAGAGGGGAGTACTAGAGCTGATTTGGTGAGCACCTTCTGTCCATCTAGAGTCAATCCACCACAAGAAACTGTGTGACTGTAGGCCAGGTCAATACACCACAGGGGCTTTCATGCTCTTGCTGCTTGTCTACTTGAAGGTTCATGCTGTTTCTGTCTCCCTCTGAATTTGCTAATCCCTGCCTAGTGATGCTTAAATTGGTGGTATAGATACACCAAGTAATTAACGGTCTTTAGCACTCATATTCTAAACCAGTTTTAAGACTAAAGTGCCATGTACCAATGGCATAAATTTAGCACAGATGTAATGGATGAGACCTACTACCTAATCAAAGCCTACACACTCTCAGTTAAAAGCCATTGCCCCTTTTTCCTTTCACTACATATTCCTATCCAAAGTCTCTCTTAGTTCACTTGCAGAATTCTCCATGTACTAGAAGGCGCTGTAAGTTTTTCCCAAAGTCTTCTCTTCACTGGACTGAACAATCCCAATTCTCTCAGCCTGTCTTCACAGCAGAAGTGATCTCTCTGATCAGCTCCTTGGGCTTTCTCTGGACTCTCTCTAAGAGGTCCCTGTTTCTCTTATGTTGAGGGACCCAGTGCTGGACTTAGTAACCCAGGTGGGGTTTCACAAAAGCTGAGTAGAAGGGGAAAATCACCTCTCTCCATTTGCTGGCCACTCTGCTTTTGATGCAGACCAGACTATATTTGGCTTTCTGGGCCGTGAGTGCGCGGTGCTGGATAGTGTGGAGCCTCCCAGCAACCAACATCCTCAAGTCTTTTCCCTCTCACTCAATTCTCTGCCCAGTCTGTATTGTTTGTACTTGTGCTCTGGATTGCCTGACCCAGCTGCAGCATGTTGCAATTTGCCTTGTTGAACTTCATGAGGTTCACACTGGCCCACCTCTCAAGCATAACAAGGTGCCTGTGGATGGCAGCCCTGCTGTCCAGTGTGTTGACTGCACTACACAGCTCGGTGTCACCACCAAAGTTGCTGAGGGCACATTCAATCCCACTGTCCACGTCACTGACAAAAATATTGATCAAAGATATCAAAGATTTAATGGGACATATCTTAAATATAGATAAGTACTTTCAATTTTATGAATAGACTTCTGGGCAGGGTACAGAGAATAAAAGTGTTCACTTTTATTGTTTTCTGTGAGCTCAGATACGTTATTAAACAATCAAGAATTTGTTGATAGTTGGACATCATTCACTGAAGCTCCAGGAGACTGATTTTCTTGCATAATGCTATTCACAAAACTACTGTTGATTTTCTGTCATTTTGCTTGTAGGGGTTTTTGTGGTTTTGTTGGAGTTTTTACCTTTCTCAGCTATTGCTGCAAATGAACATAGGATTTCATTGGGATTTTTATAGTGATATTTTGTTCTTTTTTCAGAAAACTCAAATTTCATTTAAAATTATAGGCCTACAGTGGGACATTTTCCACAGCTTTTTTATTACTGGACTTTGATGTAGATTTTTCAAGTACTAATAAAATTTTTCCGTTTGCATGTTTTATTGCCCCTTTTTGCACCGGAATACTGAAATGTTAGTCCTGCACATGAGCTCTTGAGCATTTTCCAAAACCATTTTTATTAGTAATTAAATATTTTTTCTAACTTCTTCATGCTCACTGTATCAATATGTGAGCATTGCCTTACTTATTACAGAACTTAATCTCCTGAAAATTTGCCTTCATTTGTACTCATTAGAAAGAGTTTTTATACTTTGGTATTCTAAAATAAAAACAAACAACTTTGGAGGAATGAAAGCTTGCAAAAATAAATAAAAAACATCCTCCTTTTGTTTTCCAGATTAATAAAATATAGAACATGATTGGAGAAGGACAGTCGCCAACAGGGAGCAGCAAATAAGTCTACCAAAGAAGCTGGAGGTTACCAGATTTCATGAGACAGAGGAAATTTATCTGAGCACTGAAAGAACAGTGATGTGATTGCAAGACCACAAAGTTTTACACAAGTCTTACAAAGTATCATGGTGATTGAGAGATGTATCTGACAAATGGAAGAAAAATTATTCGGCATGTATCCTTGGTTTATTTAGGTAGCTAAAGCGCAGTCAGTCTTACTTTTCTACTTTTCTACTTCATGGGAAGTAACATATTTCAAAACATACGCAAGACTAGATGCTAATTAGAAAGAGTAGCACCACAATCACATTTAATCAGCATGCATGCCTGCTATGATTAAACGGCCAGCTTCATTAACAAGAATTTGTAATGTACCTTTCTTAATGCTACTGACACTATTCCCCACAGCGTTCAGTTTTGGAAGCACAGGGGTTATGGGCTGGATTTTTAGCTACACTGAAAATTGTCTGGACCTTTAATCTAAAAGGCAATTAATCAGTAGCTTGAAAGTCATTATCAAAATAAGTGCCTGGGCACTGGGGCTGATATTGTGCATTTACTTTATCAGCTGGAATGGATGATAAGACCGAAAGTGCCCTCAGCAACTTTATCTACAATACTAGCTCAGGAGCAGTGTTTGGCATGTTGAATGTTAGCACTCCAATTCAAAAAGATCTGGAAAACCTTGAGGACCAAGCCAGAGTTAAAATCCAGAACCTTACTGATGTTGCAAGAGGAAGAAAAGAAATCTCCATGTTAGGCTTATACTTGAGGGCAGGGAAATGTTTGCCCAAGTCCTGCTGAAAAAGAAAAGTGGATCCAGTGAGTGCTGAATTCTGCAAAAGTCACCAGCGTGCTTTTGTGGTGAGAAAAGCAAAAGACAAACCCACCTAATCTAAGAGGAGTGTGGTGAGCAGATTTAAGGAAATTACAGTCCTCTAGGCAGCAGGGTCTAATATGGAACATTTAATCTGTTTTTGCACACCACGCATATCTAAAGGAGGACACCAATATCTGGGCCATGTTCAATAGAATCTACTAAGATCAAAGGCAGTTTAGAATAAAATGGACTAGTTTAACCCGGTGAAGAAGAGAACAACAGATCTCCAAGCAATTGAGAGGATGTCATTACAGTAATGGAACAGAACTGTTCTAGAAAGCAGTTGGTGATAGAAAAGGTACTGTGGCCACAAATTTCATCTTGCAATGTTTAGTCTGGACATTATGGGGAAAAAATTTCATGAGGGTGATAATGCAACACAGGAAGAGCGTACTGAGAAAGCTATGCAATCCCAGTCCTTGGAGGCCTTCAGGAGAAAGACTTCTATGATATTAAATTTTAAATTGGTGAAAATGTGTATTGACTTTCATTCTATTTTGAAAAACTTGATTTAATGGTGGCTTAAAATATGCAGTTTTATTTCATCTTAAAAACTTCTGTAAAACCACTGAAATATCTCTTGCCAACTTCCAAGTATATGTGATGCATATCACCCTACATGGTTAACATGAAACAAACAGAATAGTACTATTTATAGGCTGATATTATTCATCCAACATATTGAAACTCCTGTTTCTTTATGAAAAGGCCCAGATGGAAGAAATTATTTCTCAAGCAGACTATAAAAACTTGCAGTACATTCTTCTTGAATTTTAAGTAACTTAAAAATAAGATTTTTACATTAAGAAATTTTACTTTCCAAAATACAATATTTGATAGTGCAGCATCATATTTTATTAAAAAAAAAAGTAAAACTTTTAAACCTTACCAGCCCTGATACTGTTCAATTTAGTCACCTTCTACACAGTCTACAAACAAGACTTTTGCTGTGACCTTCCTAAGACTGACAAGCGAGTTTACGAATTTGTATGACACATATTGAAATAATGTTACCTTTCCAAAGCTGAGAGCAGAGACAAGAGCAAAGTTTTTTCTCTGGAAGCTTTTCCTGACTACCTTTTCAAAATCTTCCAGTCAGGAACAAATAACCCATGCAGCAAACTTACAGTACTAGAAGTCAGATATTATGGCATTACCACTTCATTATTATAAGAAAAATTTCATCTGTTTGCCTGTTTTGTTTCAAGGTTTCTCTTGATTCGTATAACTGAAGTTGCAAATAGATAAGTATTTTCTGTGTCAAAGGCAAATCCAAAGTACAATACTTGTCACATGTAAATAATGAAATAAAAAAACCCCTGAGAATACTGTGTAAAGATATTGGTATTGGCAACAAGGTATGAAAGGAGGAACATTCTTTAAACAGAATATTGGTATTGCCTAATATGACAATGAATTTACATAGAATTACTATCAGTCTTGTCATGTTTAATTCGGTCCAAGACCAATTAAACTGATACATATTTTTCTATTGAAATCTAAATTATAAATTACACCAGAATTAGGGTGTCTGTTTCAGTACTTTATCCTTCTAGCCAACTTCCTTAAAGTGGAAGACTGGTACATGAGATTGGTTTGTTGTAGGTTTGGGAGTTTTTTAAAATTATTTGAAGTTTCCAGAAATGCTGGATAATTTTCATAGTCTTTAAATTCTCATGGAGTGTGGGGCTTGTAGCTTAGCAATATAAATTCATTTATTGTAGTCATACTGTCCCAAGGAGGTCTGGACTGCTTTACCTCGTTTCTATAAAGAATACATACTGACATATTTTATAATAAGATCAAAGGAATAGTGTACTACACAAAGCCAGTTGCAAATGAAATATCAAAATTGGCTGCAGTATACATATTTTAATCAATTATAATTTTGGGTTTTTTGGAAATCAATAGAGGAAATGAAAAAATGAGACATAATACTGAAATTAATAAAGTTTTGAAAAGTTACTTAAAGTGTATTCATATATACATGGTTTACTAGAAAGAACAGAACAGATTTTGTAGTTAGGCTATGGAAGGAAGGAAGTGGCAGAAGTGGCAGAAGGAAGTGGTGGAATTGGCGGAATTGGAGGAAGGAAGGAAGTGGCGGAAGGAAGGAAGTGGCGGAAGGAAGGAAGTGGCAGAAGGAAGGAAGGAAGTGTCAGAAGGAAGGAAGGAAGTGGCAGAAGGAAGTGGTGGAAGGAAGTGGCGGAAGGAAGGAAGTGGCGGAAGGAAGGAAGGAAGTGGCGGAAGGAAGGAAATGGCGGAAGGAAGGAAGTGGCGGAAGGAAGGAAGTGGCGGAAGGAAGGAAGTGGCGGAAGGAAGGAAGGAAGTGTCAGAAGGAAGGAAGGAAGTGGCAGAAGGAAGTGGTGGAAGGAAGTGGCGGAAGGAAGGAAGTGGCGGAAGGAAGGAAGTGGCGGAAGGAAGGAAGTGGCGGAAGGAAGGAAGGAAGTGGCGGAAGGAAGGAAGTGGCGGAAGGAAGGAAGGAAGTGGCGGAAGGAAGGAAGTGGCGGAAGGAAGGAAGTGGCGGAAGGAAGGAAGTGGCGGAAGGAAGGAAGGAAGGAAGTGGCGGAAGGAAGGAAGGAAGGAAGGAAGGAAGGAAGGAAGGAAGGAAGGAAGGAAGGAAGGAAGGAAGGAGAAAGAAAGGAAGAAAGAAAGAAAGAAAGAAAGAAAGAAAGAAAGAAAGAAAGAAAGAAAGAAAGAAAGAAAGAAAGAAAGAAAGAAAGAAAGAAAGAAAGAAAGAAAGAAAATCCAGACTTACTAAATAATTAGTCAAGTTTTTATTTCTTTAGACTGCTGAAAAAGTCCTTTTGAACTGATTGAGTCTGTGGGTTTCTTTGTTTTGGGTAATGTGATAACAAAGCCAATTGGGGGCAGCTAATTTGCTTAACGCTCGTTACTATTGTCATAAGCTGTGATATATGAACTCTTTATTAGTAAGCAGAAAGAAACAAATTTGTGAGATCAGCCAGTGTCAATAGAAGTTAATCATTTTCAATAAATTCACAAGCTGAACATTCTTTTCCTTTAGAACATAATCTCAAAGAAATCATTTATGTGGGATCATATTGAGGAAAGCAAGGAAACTTTAAATGGCACGCTTGATTCCATTGGTTATAATAGTCTATGGATTAAATGAGATTAGTATATTGGTCTCTAGGAAGAATACTCACATAATCCATAGGAGAGATTTTTTTATCTCTCCTAGAGATAAACCATGGAAACCTGATGTGGGGAAAACAGAACTAAAACAACCCCACAAAGTTACAGTTCTCTGCTTTTATTGTTTCATGGCTATCAAAGTAATTCCATAGTGAATTGCTTTATAAAAATTATAAAACTGATGCAACTTTCTTTACCACAGAATGGTATGTTTATTTTTATTGTTATGGATTACATTTTACCATCATATGACGAGAATGCAGCCATCCAAAGGAGGCAGTTCAAAATGTGTTTTATTTTATATATGTGTTAGCCAAGGCCGAGTCCTGTGGCCAAAAGAGAAGGATGAGTCCAGTAGAAAGGGGAATAAAAAAACAAAAAAAAAAAAAGCTCTAGAACTGGCAAAATATTAGTAGTGCCTGTAATTAGCCTAAGTAACAAGCAGGGATTGCATAAACTATATTTATTTACCTTACTGGTTAAAAAAAAAAAAAAAAGAAAAAGAAAAATAGTTTCTGAAAAACTATGTATCAATTTCCAGATATCTTTTATAAATCAGATACACTTTTTTCCAATTGGGTCTCATTAGCAACACTTCAATCCACACACTTTTGCCTGTAGTGCTTCCACACACAGAGATAAGACTAAAATGCTATCGTATCCTCCTGAGCAGGAGGAGGAAGAGAATGGGTAGTGCAGGAATAGGATGACACGCATGTGGTAAGGTCTGTGGTGGCACCCACCTCTACAGAAAGACAAGGTATTTGCTAATGAATGTAAAAACACAGTTCATATTCAACAATTAACTCTGCAATTAATTTCTGGCTGTAGTTTACCATGTTTCAAAAGGTTAAGTGCACAAAAAAAAGGAAATTGTGGTTTGAAGTTTCATTCAAGATTTACGTTGTCATTGTGCATGTGGCTAACTATCCAAAACAACCTTGAAAGATTTGTATACCACAAACAAGTGGAATGAACCTCAATAAGGAGAGAAAAGTTCCCCCTAAGGAAAAAACTGGGCACATTTCAAAAAAACCTTGATTATACAAAAAAGGACTATGCATAAATTAAAGACCCCCAGGGGCAGCTTCAACTTGCAGCCAAAATCAAGTTTTGCTGCTTTACTCTGTTGGCTAGTTTCTAATTGCACACTGCAATGAAAATCGTTTATAACTAGAAAGGTCCCATAACAACATGGCAAAGGCAGAGGGGCTGCAACAGAATATTAGAGAAACTTACCCTGTGGGCGATCACTAGTTACTGAGGAAGATAATAACTGCTCAGCTACTCTGAAATAATTTAGTCATAAAAGAATGTTCATTAAAATAACGTTAAAGAGTGTTTTCAATGTGGTGTGCAGGGACTTAGCTGCGTGATTCTTTTTAATATTAATGGGAATTGCGTGGCTAAACCCACACGCACTGTGATGAAAATCTGCACTTGTAGTTTTAACAAAAATCCATAATAGGAAACATATTCAGGTGAAGCCTTAATTCTGTTTTGCCATGTTATTGCTAATAATACAGTATGTATGATTAGCGCATAACAATTCTAATAAAAATGCAGCTACACCTAAGCTCATAATGAAAGAAGTTGAGGAGAGAAGGAAAGGCTTACCTCTGTAGCAAAGCACTGATTAAACAGAGAGGACAAATATTGATGGTAATATATATTCTTCAATGTGCATTGTTTGTGTAGTAGGCTGCAGCACAAATGTGTTGGTGAGCTACAAAATAGTTTAATTGCATGTTTCAAATGAGAGGAAGTTAAAAATATGAATGAAAAAAGAGAAATTTTAATGCTTAGTGGAAAAAACCCTTCTGATCAGACAGAAATAGGAATACCTTCCTTTAATGAGAATTTACATGCAATTCTTGGAGCCTAAATGTCTCAAAAAACATAGGACCCATGGTGAAGCCAGTTTGCTCTTATTCTTCTCAGCTATGCTACCCTAGACTGGCATAAATATGACTAATTGGGCCGATGTCAAATAGACTTCTGATAAAAAAGCTAGAAAACTATTTGGTTTTTTTTTTAAATGGTTCTGCAGTGACAACAAAGAACCATATCTGAATTTCACTCAGACCAATAACATGCAGACTAGCAAACAAGGAAATGATAAAAGAGCAGGTCCTATTAAGGCAAATTTTTAGTCCATTTTTACTGATAACTGCTACTTTCATTCTCATAGTGAATATCAGAGATATCTGTTCTCCACTTTTATTACATCTTGTGTTTCATGTTTTGCTTTGTGAGCAGAGATCTTGGGTTTTTTTGAGTGAATTTGAGAGAGACTGTGTTGAGAATTAAAAATTTCAGTAAATGCCAATTATTTATAACAACAATGCCCTAAGACACTATTTGAGTCCAGTTTTATCATATGAAATATAGACTATAGCCATTGAAATTTTGAAACATGAAAATGACAAAGCAATGGATTTTCTATTATAATCACACTTGTTGGAAGCCCTCTTATTAGGAGGCAGTAATATGAAGAGGAAGCTCAGCATATAAAGCTTTTATTATGTCTTTTATTTTTGAAAGAACGTTATGAGAGCTTAGCATTGCTTTTAAATGGTTGACACTATAAGCGTTCCATTTTAATTGGCACTTCTGTGATTTATCACTGTATCATGTTGGGAACACCACATTAAGCCGCTTGAAAGTGAATAGCAGGCTACTACAGTACATCTGAAAATACTTAAAGATTTCTGTTGAAGGCACCTATTAAGAAGAGACACCTACTAAGAGAGTTCACATCCCACTTTTTTCTAACTACTGTGTTGTACTGAATTGTACTGAATTGTATCCTTCCCTCCTGAGCAGAAATATAATTCTTGCCATCCTAGCTATCACACTGCCATGTTCTCCTGTGTTGCAATGGCATGAACAATATGATTTCAGTTTCTAAACTGAGAACACCAGGAAGTTTAATCCCACTGAAAGTAATTTTCTTGATCATCTCATCTTGTTATTTCCTCTCTAATCAGAACGGTGTTCTCAGTCCTCACCAGTTCCATAATGCTTGAGGTAAGTAAAACACTGTATCAAAACCTGGGTTTAAATCAAGGGTGGAGTTTCTTTGTGCTGAGGTTTGGAAATATATTAAGCGGCTGCCACTGACCCTGCCATGGCTCTCATACTGAATGAATTTCCATCTAAAAGCAGTCAGACCCGGAGGCTGCAACAAACAAATACTGCCTCTAGACATTGGTTCAAACCCCAAGCCCTGTTTGTCTCTTAGTGCTGTTTTATACTCAGCATTCAAGTGTTAGACTGATGATCCTCAGCAGCATCTGCATGACTCCATTTTAGAGAGCTGCATTGTTCAAAACCTTTCTTTCTAATCTGCCTCAGATAGCCTTATTTCAGGATCTTGATTCTAATTTTAGAAAAGCAATCTTGACACATTGTGATACATGTAGACTTACCTTAGTATTTTGATCTGGCCAAATGATTTCTTTTCAACTCCTATATTGCATATGGCATTTTTTGCATCGGCATCTGTTACTCCATGTACCATCTGTCTTTATCGACACTAAGGTACACAGATGTGCTGTTGCTGTGCAAAATGTTAGTGATAAGTTTAACCTTCCCTTTTCCTAAAAATTGCCACAATAACAATAATACTTTCTCAACAGACAATATTTGCTCTTATTTATTTCAAGTGGCCTTTTGTAGCCTTTTCTTGTTCTAAAAACTCAGATTTTCATGAAAGAACGCCCCACCAAACTTATGATGGTAATGCTATCATTGTAGTTCAAGGTTATTTTCTACATACTTATATTTGTTTTAGTGCCAGTAGATTGCTCTGTACAGAATTAGAATTTAAAAAAAAAACCAAAACACCCTTATGGAGACTTGCCAAAAAAAGAGTATAATATGTAATAGTACCTTATAACGGATGCAGGTTACTGCAGCGCAAACTTATTTCTCATTTTTGGGTATAGACTTCTGTATGCATACATGCAATATTTAGAAATATTAAACTGAAGGAGAGTTTATCATAAATAAATGGCCAAGAATTACATCAGAGAAATAGGAAAAACTCTTACATTTTATCGCTATGTGTACACAACTTAGTAATGGGATGCCCATGATACTATGACATAGGGATACTATATGCAGTCTCTTTGTCACACTTACTTTTCAAACTAAAGTTGCCTTAAAGCAAAGGCAGTATTCAACTCCTAAAACAAAAGGTATGGATTCAAATTTATTTTAAACTATTGTAAATAATTAAATACTGTTGAGATTCTTGGAGTCTGATCTCTGATCTTCCTATTATATAAGTGAAGAAGATTGAGATGGACACTTACCTAACATAAATCATAATATCATATAATTTTATATATAAATAAGTTTCATTGTAAGAAGAAATGAGTAATTTTTCATAGAGATTATTTCATTCAGATTTATGACATTTTAAAGGTTTCTCAGGTAAGTATTCAACAGTAACAAAAGTATGACACTCCACCCACTTGTAAAAATGGCTGTATTGTTCAGTGTCACAGTATTTCAGAGACACAAGCATAGACACCTTCTGAAAAACAAGAAATTCCTCAAAGGAATCACCAAGGAATATCATGCTTTCTCTTTCCCTCTGAGTAAGGTAAAACCTTATCCACTGTGAACACATTGAAGGAAAAAGCTCTATAGATTAAATCACAGTTTGAATTTTTTTTTACCTGAATTTGAAGAGTTAAGAGAAAATCATAAGGATATTTCTCACCTGAACTTGAACTTGAACACTAGATCTGACTTCTAATTTAAAGCTACAATATGATTCACAACAATGTGTTGTTTTCCAGGCTCCATCCACTCAAAATGTGTGTATGCCTTCCCAAACACAGAGTTTCTCTAAAAAAACCTGTATGACAAAATGCTTTCCCAAAAGCAACAGAATCTTAAACTAAAATATTTGCATGCATTCTTTTCTGTTTGTCTTCAACATTTCTATACATTTTTGTCCCACTAGCTTTAAAGTGGAGACCAAAGAATAATGGTCAGTGACACAACTCCTCTTTGCTGAAAAACACTGCTGGACAAAACATGATGGAAGTGGACTTACCAGATCTGTGTCGCTAACTGTACTGCAAAATGCAAGAAAGCATGCTCCAGAAAAAAAATACATAGAGAAAGATAAAAACAAAACTGTAGTAAAACAAGTATCCATCACTCCAAATTAATCACATATACATAAGTCCAGCCCTATCCAATCTTAAAGGAAGATATCATTCAAATAGAGGAATTTTCTTAAGTTTAAATTCTTCCAAAATCTTTAAATGACTGAGCTTGGTGTTAATCAATCTTTTGTAATATTTTGCAGTACTTTAGTCTTCTATAACAGAAGAGAGAAAGCTAGGAGAAATTACAAAATTAAGGTAAATCCTATTGCATATAAGAAATTACAAAATCTTAGGTAAGGCAATGTCTTACCTAAGATCTGTCTCTTTTCCCTTTTTGCCTTTTTTATAAATTGGCTTTGGTTTATATTTTGGTTGTATTTTATTTATTTATATATTAAATTGCAAAGTTATATTAGACTATTTGACTGAATATTGTCTCAATCAAGGAAGATCCTATGGTAGTCCCAATATAGCAATTTTTTGAATCAGTGTGTCCATTTTCTCACCCATTCTGACTTTCATTCCAGTCTAATTTCCCTTCCATTCTCCAAAGAATTTGATTCTACAAAGGGCTGTGCTGTCCCATTTCTCAGATTTCTGATTTTTTCTAGTTTCTGTGTCAG
Organism: Haemorhous mexicanus; assembly: GCF_027477595.1. NCBI lineage: Eukaryota > Metazoa > Chordata > Aves > Passeriformes > Fringillidae > Haemorhous > Haemorhous mexicanus. The sequence goes on from NC_082381.1 coordinate 58,853,840, forward strand.
TCACAGTACTGCTCCTGCATTGCTCACTTTTTTCCTTATACACACAACACCCTTAGGCCTTGTACTGATGAGAAATAATAGCAAGACATAAAAGCACTGCTTTCTTTCTTCTTTTTTTTTGTTTTCTTCTTTTTTCATAGGAAACCTTTCTTTTCCTCACACCCATATTTCTTAGCAAATTAGTACAGTTGGACAGAAGACATTTTATAAAGAGATACAAGGCAAGTAAAACTAAAAACTTCCCTAAAACTCCACACTGTATAGGATTGTAATACTTAACACATTAAGCAGGCAACCTCTCATACTTAAACCTATAAATTCCTTATAAGAAACTGAATACCCTGATCCTAATCTTGCTTATCTTTATTAGTGCTATATACACATGTAGATGGATAGCACATAAATTTCTCAAACATTATTTCCTTTGTAGAGTTTTCTGTCTCTTGCTTAAGATGAACTCTATGAATCTTGAATCTGAGGGACCATATATCTCATCACAGGTCTTCTATAAAATGGTAAGAGAGATAGCAAAAAATATTCCTGGGGGCAGACAGAGGAGAAAATAGGAAACTGGGGAAAAGTGTCAGAATTAGTATCATCATGAACAGAAATAGATATAAAGTGAAGATTGGGAAAGAGTGAAAGAGTGAAAGAGAAAGCTTTCAGAGCAAATAAGGTATTCCTCTTCATATGTAGAATAGGAAATCCAAGGGAAAGTATAACTAATGCACAGAAAGAAGAGAAAAAATGTAGTCCACAGAAAAGCACGACTCTAAAATAATAGAGCACTGAATTACTTGATTGGTAAAAAATATCTTTGTTTATAAAAAAGACATTGATATTTCTAGCAGGTAAAATTTTATTTTATTTCCCTAAATTTTGAAGGTTTACTTAATAGTCATATGGTAATATCAGATTGCAAGGTGTCTATACATTTAGCGGGAAGGCATCTGCCTATGGAAACTGCCTTTCATCATTTGGGAAGCTGATGAAATTTACTTTGCAGAGGATCTTTTAAACCTACAAATTCCTACTTTTTTTTCATTATGGCTTCAGCCCATTTTGTAGAATTTACTCTCATTTTGTATTTTCTACTTTGTTATTTCTTTTTTATATTTTTCCTGAAAAATTGTTCATTTCAGTGCTTAGTCACTGAAAATAATGAAAGAACCCCAATTTTCACTAGTATTATTTGCATTACATGCTAATCTGCAGACACCTAGTACTGTTGATGATAAGATATATAAATTCAAAATCATAATTAAAATTGGGGAGGGCAGGAAAATCCAAACCAAGAAAAACTTGATCAAGGAGACAAGTAAGGGAAAAAAAATTGAAGTGCAGAAACAAACACACAAAAATTATCCAAAGAATGTTCCAACAAAAATATTCCAATGATGCATCTTTTTATTTTTAGGTAGAAGAGAAGACTGGCAGATGTATTTGCCAATAATCTCAAGAGTCACCACCATGAACAGTGCATAAGTGAAAGAAAATTTAATATTTATAATTATTAGGTAAACTTATACATTGATATTAGAAAATGTTTTACTGAGTAGAGTTGTTGTGTCAGATGCCTACAGCATTCTACAGAATGCACAACCAATTTACTAAAAGCTACCTTAAGTGCTACAATTTACTAAAAGCTTAAGCATATTTCATATCATTTCACTACTAATTTTTTGTACCTAAGATGTAGAAAATGAAACATTGCATAATTTAGAATTGTGGGAATAGTTAAAATTAATAACAATAATTTGTAATAAAAGCCACTGTGAGTACATCTGAGAATTAAATGTACTCAAGAACATGTGCAACTTTACATAAAAGCATATAGTTAATCAGTACGCTGATTAACTAGTTTGGAGCAAACTGCAGCACAGATCTTCAGGACAGAAATTTTTTCAAATTCTACTATAGCCACTACTGGACTTCTAGTACATCAGATGTGCCTGCTAATATGCCACTGCATTCCACAGAGAAGTCATTTTTCAACATCTTCTGCTACCTATGTAGCATATATGTATATATCACAGAATCTATTAGGTTGGAAAAGCCCTCTGAGATCATCAAGTCCGACCTATGACAGAATACCACCTTGTCAACAAGACCATGGCACTGAGTGACACATGCAGTCTTTTCTTAAACATCTCCAGGGACGGTGACTTCAAAGCCTTCCTGGGCAGCCCATTCCAATGTCTAATCATGTCTTCTGTAAGAAATTCCTCCTTATATCCAACCTAAACGTCCCCTGACACAATTTAAGACTATGTCCTCTTGTCCTGTCACTAGCTGCCTGCAAGAAGAGATCAGCCCCCCACCTGGCTACAACCTCCTGTCGAGCAACTGTAGAGAGTGATAAGGTCACTCCTGAGCCTTCTCTTCTCCAAGCTAAACACCCCCTGCTCCCTCATCTGTTTCTCATAGACTTAATGTCTAGACCCTTTCCCAGTTTTATTGCCTTTCTCTGGACACAGAAAAATAATATCATAAATCACAAAGGTCACATTCCTGACTGCGTATGCCAACATGAAAAGCAAGGTTGTAATGTTTCGATCAAGAAGAAACTAAAATGATAACAGGAAGAGTTAGGTTGATTAGCTGCTTTTGTTGCTGGTTTATTTTCTTGGGTTTTTTTTTTTTTTTGCTTGTTCTTGTTTCTTATAAGCTATCTCTATGATACCTTAACTTTCAAACTTTACCTTACTGCTAAGCATCATTTTGTGCGCAGTTCCTACTAATAAAATATTTGCAAAACAAATGGAGAGAATTTTGTAGAGCAATAGAAAGAGAACATGGTGGCAATCATAATGTTATAGTCAAAGCTTATATTCTTTATGAACTGGATTGGCCTTCTGTTGCAGAACTGATTCTTGGCATTTGCAAATTATTTGAGTGAGACCTTGGTATTCACATCCTCTGGAATGGAATGGGTTTTTAAAGGACACTTTAGGGTGTAGTTAAAGGAAAATGCATAGGTATAATATAACCAAATATAATTGAAAAACAGATAGAAAACATTTACAAGATATAACTTGTTTGACATACCTTTGCACAGCTCAATTGTCATTTATATTTGATCTCTTTTCCAGGCAGAAGACTGCATTCCTATTGTGTATGACTTGCATGTTGCATACAAAATTGACAGAAAACACAATTCAGCAGTGGAAGCAAATCAACAGACATCTGATGGAATACTTTATATCCAACTCTAAATAAAGCTGTGTGATAAGGGAATGGACACAGATTATTAAGGCTTTTTTCACAGTCTATTAGCACTTCAGATCTTAACTATTCCTCAATACAACACAGAAATATTAAAATTCAGACTAAAAACATCAAACTTCAAAACTTCACCATGTCAATTCCCTCTGCTTAATGGTACCATTAAGGTTACCTGTTAAAAAGAAAGGAGAAAAGGAAAAGGAAAAGGAAAAGGAAAAGGAAAAGGAAAAGGAAAAGGAAAAGGAAAAGGAAATACCAAACATAACAAATAAATTAAAAAACCCCAACCCCAAAGAAGCCAGGTACAATTGTGTGCCAACATGCCATTTTGCATAGGCTTATCTATATGCCCTTGCCTTTTTGGAAACTCAAAATACAATCACTGTAGTAGACAAACTATAGCATACTAAATGGGTTATATTTTTCTTTTCTCCTTATCCAGCTTCAGTGCTTCTGTACTGCCTGGAAAGGACCATTGAAGGATGACTTATTTTGCCATTGCCATTTGCCATTTCCCATTTACCTTTGATAAGATCTGTAGTTGAAGACCCAATGTAATGATGGGCCATGATCATCTGTCAGTAATGGGCCATGACCCTTCAGGGTAGCAGCGATGAACACACCCCCACCATTACAGGTGAGCAACCTGCATGTGCAGAGCTGAGCATATTCTGGGAACGTGATGAACCTCAATTCACGTGCCATTGTCATGGCTCCCCCACTGCAGTGAAACGGCTGTGCCAGTGCCACAAAGCAGCACTTGGCCAAGATGGAAATGAGTGGGTGGCAGGTCCCAACAGAGCTATACACACAAAGAGAGGAAAGAGGGATCTTCACAGGATGCCACAGATTCCCGGTGGTGACTACCTTTCTCACTTTTTGTAATTCTTCATCTTTCCATACTTTTCTGTCTTTTCTTCTTGCCCTCTTCTTTAAAGTGAATAAAAGTGAAATAGTATTTTGATTACAAATGTTTGACCTCATTTGTGTATTAATCTCACTCTGGATATATTCAAACTCCATGTGTTCATTGTTTAGAAGGCATTCCTGGACTGGGACAATGCCATAGAATCTGAAGTAAATATCCCCCATAGCTGAAATCTAGACAATAACAGTCAGCACCTACTTCAGTTATGGACTCTTTATTTCTCTTTTTCTGAATGCAGAGTAAATTCTTGTTCTAGCCACAAAAAAATGCTGTGGCTGTTTGATTAAAACAAGCAGATGCATCCAAGTTCTTCACCTGTATGGCATAGCAGCTATAATCAAATTACAGTTCAGAAATGATGGGATCTAACAGTGTAATGACACAAAGTTGCATTCTGCCAGCTAACATCTAAAACACAAGCAAAATTCACGATTTGGGAATAAACAACAAATAACACTCTGATAAATTATCTATTACAAAACTCCCAAAAAAACCAGAAAAGCTCTCTCCTTCAAAAGCACATACTTTAACAAAGTAAGTAGGAAGTGATTTTTGGTTAGGTTTTGGGGATTTTCTTTCCGTGTTTCTCCTGATTTTTAATTTTTTTTTTTGTTTTAATTTAATGAAACTTAAAGTACCAAAACAATATGAGATTCTTCATTTGCAAAGTAATTCAATTATTGGAGAGTGAAAATATCAGAGTAGAAACATTTTATTTTTATTTTGCCACCATAATGGGCTTCATGAGTGAAGACAATATAATTGAGGTTCTTGTTAAAGTAGGTCGCTTGGGGCAGATTATCGTGAACTGATGCTGAATGACCATTTTTTTAATCCATCCATCCATGCACCCATGCATGCATGCATGCATGCATGCATGTATCAATCCATCCATCCATCCATCCATCCATCATCTATTTATCTATACAGGACATAGATAGATAGATAGATGGATGGATGGATGGATGGAGGATGGAGAAGAGCAGGTTTAACTTAGAACAATTTGGTTGCAATGGAAAGGAGATATGAAGCCTTTCTGGTTGTTATCTATAAAAATGTAAAAATATAGAAGTATAAGATATTACGTAAGAAAATCTATAAGAAAAATAAATAAATAAGCATAGAGAGTGGAGAGGAAAATCATCGCCATCCACAGACTGAGCAATGAGATTTGATTGTTGCAATTTTGACATCCTATGGTTAAAGTGATAGTTGAAGTCTTGCTTCGTCACTACTGGCTGAAGCCCATGAAACATAAATTTCAGTGGATTACTATGCTTTCAGGTTCAGATGGGAATGCCCAGGTACTGCCCTTGGTAAGGAAATGGTTTTGCACTGTCTGATGCAACATTGTGGATTATGCACAGTCTTCTGCTGGAGAGCCCAAGAAGTGGGTCTAGAGCCCTTTGGGAGTCTTTGATGGCTCATGACCCATTCTAGATATGACAGCTGTTTCTCATGTCACCATGGTTGAACCAATTCCGCCTTGCTTGACATACACCCCTTGTCAGAAGGGGTGAATATCCTCAGGCCTACATGTAACTGTTCTAATACCTCCCCTTGGCAGGAGGGACTTACGCCTAAGTGAGTTGTGTTAGAGAGTAAATTTGCACAATTAAAAGAATTATCTCATCTTGCAGAATCTATCTTGCAGAAAGGTTTTCGACCTTTCCCCTTAACAGGCTCAAAATCCAGATTGTTACCAAGCAAAGGCCAGGTTTTGTGATTGTCCTCTGGCAGTAGTGCACACTCCCTCTTCACCTGGGCTGTTCTTGTGCAAGTCTCAGGTTTTGCCATTACACCCCCAAAACCTCCTCTCCTCCCCTTCAGTTTCAGGGGTGCAAACCTGGCTGCAGCAAAGCAAATTGCTGATGGTTGGTGTCATTAACTGTGGCATTGTGTGTTTTTAGAATCGGTTATTCCTTTTGTAAGTCAATAATGGTTTGGTCCTGGGTTCCCCCCATGTACTTCCCTCACAATGGTTTCTCCCAATTTCCTCCCTTTTGGAGCTGCCCCCACCCCCCCCATCTGTCATGGTAACCACCCCCCTTATCTCGAGAATTCTCTGTGTGAATCATCCCTTATTCGAAGTATGATTTGCCCCTGGAGTTTTGCCCCTTCCCTGTGTGATCCTCAGTGGCTTAGCTGTAACCCACGCTCCTCCCTGGGTCCTCACTATTGGTAAGCTTCATGTTTCCTCCCATCACACCCACTCCCTTTATCAGCGCTCTCCCCCGCCCCCCAAGACCTCCTCCTTGTCACGCGTCCCTAACCCCACCAGGGAAGATTAAAAGACCGTTGGTATCTATACGGGTGTCCCTCCTCCTTTCTTTTCTTCGGTAGCTCGTAGCCGAGATCCCGCCTGCGCCACCCACGCCGCAGACGGCAATCACTACCCAGGGTGCCAGAGGGAATCCGGGAGTGGCACTGCGTGTGGCCATCTTCGGCCGGGCCGGGGGCACCCAGCCGAGCTCCCGTGTAGCTCCCGTGGCCACCAGAAAGAGGCTATAATTAACCTTTAACCCTTTAATTTAACCTTTAATTTAACCACTTTGGTGTTTCACACATGAGGCAAAAGATTTAGTTTCAATAAACATTTAGTTTCTTACATCACTGTATTCAAGATCACCAATAAAAAGTCACAGTCAAAATAATTCTTAATGCCTTCAAATTTACACAAAGCCTAAAACTCTGGTGGGTTTGCATTGATACTATTTTTCAGAAGAGCACCATAGTAGAAATAAAGAAGTGAAAAATTTTCTTCTTCTCTTTCTGGTTAAGACCAAAATCAAACCAAGCCACTGCCACATAAATCCTCAAACCTCAAAAAAACTCCCAACACCCAAATCTCTCCACATGATAAGTGAGTACATGGGTTTTTACATTCTGCCATCCTAATTCAGCAACCAGTCATGACATCACAGAAGGTCAGGTGCAGCAGCGTGGTGTTGTGTGTTTTAAATATGTTTATATGAGTTCAGTTATTCCTTTTCTAAGTTAAAAATACGGTTTAATCCTCGGTTCCCCCCATGTACTCCCCTCACAATGGTTTCTCCCTAAGTTGTTTACCCCTATTTTTCCCTCCAATGGCTTGTCCCTCAATATGACTGATCCCTCGATCCTTTCCTTTATGCCTTTATAAGTTTATTTCCTCCCTCCTGGTGCTGCCCACTTCCCCTGTCTATCATTGTAACCACACCTCTTTATTTTGAGAATTTTCTGTGACAATCATCCCTTATTCGATATATGATTTGTCTCTAGAGCCTCTTCCCTCCCTTATGTGATCCTCATTGGTCCAGCTGTGTCCCACGCTCCTCCCCTGATCTTTGTTTGTTGGTCACCTTGTGTCTCCTCCTATCACGCCCACTCCCTTTATCAGTGCCTCCCCAAGCCTTCTTCTCCTGATGCCCCTCCCTGGTCCCGCCTGGGAAATAAAGCTCCTTGGCGCCTACACGAGTGCCCACCCTCTCCTTCCTTCATCTCGGGACTTTGCAGCCATGCTCTCACCTGCTCCACCCACGCCAAAGACAGCACGACTACCCAGGGGTTTCCCAGGGCCCAGGAGTGGCGAATCTTGTGGCCACCTCTGGCCACCTCCGGGAGTGGCTAGCCAGCATTTGTCCAGCTCCCGTGGCTGTGGAGTAGGCTACACAGCAGCAAATCTTTTAAAGAGGAAAAATAATACAGAGATCTGTGCTATTTTATAGGTTTACTTGATGATGTTTTTAACAATTGTGCGTAGGAACAATTGTTCAGAAACCATTTATCAGGAATCATTAAGTGTTTTGACAGGGAAATTAATGTGTGTTTGCTTTATAAGTATCAATGCTCTTTCACAATTCAGACACAATAATGCTGGCAATATCACCAATCACTAGTTTTCCTTTTCAGATTCATAATAAGGCCACTGCTAGTGGAGGGAACTGAAACAACCAAAAAGCAAAACAAAACCAAAACCACAAACTGAAACTGAAAAAACAAGAGAGCAGCCCCAAAAAAGAAAAATTCAAGAGACCAAGAAACTATTTTCCTACTACTTTTCCATCTTTCTGTAGACATTATTTTCTTAACACCAGTGTAGCCTAGCAGGAATTGAAAGACTTCTTCTAAAATGTTCTTACTAGCTATGATAGATTATTACTGAAATACAGCTAAATCCATGGACAAATAATATCTTCTCTTGTCAGATATTCCAGCAAAACCACAGAAATTAACCACCAAGGATATTTCTTTTCAAATTTTTATGTGTAGTAAGGAGTATGAGTGTTTCTTCTCAGCAACAATATTATAAAGAAATTTTGTAAATAGTTTTACAACTAGTCAGGTGAGACAGACCATAGGTAATGCACTGAAAATCTTTTACAGGTTTTTAATTTGTATATGGTGATCTTCTATTTTGAAGCATTAAAGAAAAGAATTATAGTAATAAAATTCTTTCCCTTTTATTAAACAAGGAACGGCCTTGGGAGGTAAAGAGATAGGAAAGGGGGGAGCTTAAACCCTGAAATTTTAATAAGAAAATAAATACTTATAAAGAATCACAGAATGAGTAGGTTGGAAGATACCTTCAGGATCATTCAGTGCAACCCATGCCCTAACACCTCACCTAAACCATGGCACTGAGTGCCACATCCAACCTTTTTTAAAACACATCCAGGGATGGTGACTCCGCCACCTCCCTGGGCAGACCATTCCAGAACTTTCTCATTCTTTTGTAAAAAACTTTTTCCTAATATTCAATCTATATTTCCCTTGGTGTAGCTTAAGACTGTGTCCTGTGGTTCTGTCAGTTGCTGCCTGGAGAAAGGGACCAACCCCACCTGACTACAGCCATCTTTCACAGAGTTGTAGAGAGTGACAAGGTCACCCCTGAGTCTCCTTTTCTCCAGGCTAAACACCCCCAGCTCCCTCAGTTGTTCCTCACAGGGTTTGTGCTCCAAGCCCCTCACCAGCCTTGTTGCCCTTCTCTGGAGGTGCTCAAGTGTCTCAATGTCCTTCCCAAACTGAGGGGCCAGAACTGGACACAGCACTCAAGGTGTGGCCTCACCAGTGCCCAGTGCAGGGGAAGAATGACTTCCCTGCTCCTGCTGGCCACACTATTCCTGATACAGGCCAGGATCCTGTTGGCCTTCTTGGCCACCAGGGCACACTGCTGGCTCATGTCCAGTCAGCTGTCACCAGTACCCCCAGGTCCCTTTCCAGCCACACCATTCCCAGCCTGTAATGCTGCAGGGGGTTATTGTGACCAAAATGCAGGACTCAGCACTTGGATTTATTAAACTTCATCCTATTAGACTCTGCCCTTCCCTTCCACTGTTCTAGGTCTCTCTGCAGATCCTTCCTACCCTCCAACACATCAACATGCAATCCCAGCTTAGTGTTGTCTGCAGATTTACTAATGAAGGACTCAATCCCCTCATCCATTGTCAATGAAGATATTGAACAGAGCTGGCCCCAGCACAGAGCCCTGAGGACACCACTGCTGACTGGCCCCAGCTGGATGCAGCACCACTCACCACCACTCTCTGGGTCCGGCCATCCAGCCAGTTCTGAACCCAGCACAGAGTGCTCCTGTCCAAGCCGTGGGCTGCCAGCTTTTCCAGGAGTGTGCTGTGGGAGACAGTGTCAAAGGCCCTGCTGAAGTCCAAACAGACAACTCCACAGCCTTTCCTGCATCCACCAGGCGGGTCACCTGGTCATAAAAGCAGATCAGGTTGGTCAAACACGACCTTCCCCTCCTAAAGCCATGCTGGCTGGGTCTGATACCCTGGCCACCCTGTAAGTGCTGCGTGAGCACACTCAATAGAAACTGTTCCATGACCTTACCTGGTACTGGGGTCAGGCTAACTGGCTGTCAGTCATAATTGCCAGGATCCTCCTTCCCACCCTTTTTTGTGAATGGGTGTCACATGGCCAGCTTCCATTCCTGTGGAACCTCACCAGTGAGCCAGGACTGTTGGTAAATGATGGAGAGTGGCTTCACAAGCTCATCTGCCAGCTCCCTCATGACCCTGGGATGGATCCTATCTGGGCCCATACATTTATGAACATCTAAGCACCTCAGCAGATCTCTGACTGCCTCCTCCTGGATAACAGGGGGACCATTCTGCTCCCTGACAGCATCTACTAGCCTAGGTACTAAAGAGGAAAAACTAAGGCAATAGAAAAAAGTAGCAAAATTGATTACTGGGAAAGTAAGATGAAATGTCTTTAAACTCTTGGAAAAGCACAGTATGAAGTCTCTATATCATATATAGAGTGACTTCATGTTTCATTTTTCAAAATTGTTGTTTTTCTAACATTCTCAACTTCATTAACCATTCTATTTGAAATGGATGAGAAGTCAGGGAATGAACTTTTCCTTCTTCCCCATCACAAACATGTATAACATGTCTTAAGCATCAAGCATCAAAATGAGTTTCTCTTGTTTTTCTTTTTTTTTTTTTTTTTTCTCTTCAGGGAAAACTCATACAAAACTGAATGGTGACAGAGTGATAATCTACCAATCTAAGTTACCTAAAACACCCTATGTTGTCTTGGGCAACTCTACTGGTAACATTCTCAAAAAATTTATACAGGAAGCTCTGGTGCTGGAGCAGAGGAATCACTTTCCAGCTCTCAAAACTTCTAATGTCTTCTGGTACACACTGTGCAGTAAACTCTTATCTTGTTCTTTGGCAGGTGGTCAGTTACTGTGCCGGTAGTTATGCCACAGCTTTAGACCTTCCTTCATGCAAATGACAAGTTTTCAATTAATATTTTATTAAGTAAAATCAATAAAACAATAATAAAATGTAATAAAAAATGCTTCTTAAAATCAAGGGCAACAGTTCCTAGCACAAGACGTACACCCTCTGCACTCACACATGAGCTGTCACTCTTAAGCCTATCTACAACCCACTGCAGTGCTGTCCAGCAGAAGTCAGTCTCCAACACACATTCCCCAATGGATAACAGGCCCAGATCAACTGTAAGGACAAAGTGACAGAACCACTGCCTAAATCTGTGCATTATATTTTGCTTATGGTTTCCAGGCTGCAGTGAATCCAAGGAGAGGGCTCTGCTGTCACAGCACAGCCAGGCCTGTTGGCAAGTGGTGCCAACAAACCCTGGGGTCTTTGGCACATCATCTCTATCCAGCAACCCCAAAGATTTACCACATAAAGTTTATGATGCCTGATCGCTGTGTACCTGTCCATGCAACCATTATTTTTCTGGTGTCATCCAATCATTTACCATGTCAATCACTTCTCTTGGCTATTTCATTGGTTTTCCTTTTTTTTTTGATCAAAATCCTGTTGAGAGCAAACATACTCAATATATAGCCAAAATAATTTTTAGTAAGACTGAAATGTAGATTCAAGTAGTTATTATTATTATTATTTCAGATCTAGGTAAAAGAAAAAAGACAAGTGGGGAAAAAAAAAAGGTATACTACTAGATAAGAAAACTATCTAGAACAAGAACATTTTTATTATTATTATTACTATTATTCCTCCTACAAACTCAATTTTGCTGGTGTCACACTTACTTTTTAACTGTTCATTCATGGAATCACACTGGTGTTGTTATAAGGAGAACAAGAAATTGATTTTTTCCATTCCTGGTCTGAGATTATTTAAAGGCACAACAGAAGACTGTTTGTAACAGTAAAATCTCCATTTTCAATCCTGGACCCTTTGTCCAATAGCCCATGCTTTTTCTCTTCTATCCTGTATTTTAAATTCTCAGAGCCATAGCCCCTGAAGTGTGGTCTAGGTGCAGCTAAGTTTGGCCTTTTTGTAGTAATTATAAGCTCGACAAATATAGAGGATCAGATCTGTTTGCCAGTGCAGTATTTGCACTTAATGAAAATTTACCCTTCTATATTAATAAAACAGATGTTTAAAAATCCAGTATAAAACCTTGAGGTGTGTCAAATACCACAATCCTTGAATTGCCTTATGATATTAGAATCCTTATGATATTAGAAACCTAACAGCAAACCTAGGGATGCTGATATAGGGAAAGTAATTTGTTTTTAAAGGGAGAAAACAAAACTGGTTTAAAATCTCATCAATTCTTTATAGTTTTTTATTTTTTCTTAGTTGTTTTCATGGAATGTAACAAAAGTCTTCAATTTTTTTACTAGTCTTCCTAAGCCTACAGCAGTGTTAACTTATAAGTAAATACTGATTTTTTTGCACTGCCTGCAAAAAAAGCATAAAATATTCTTGATACCCTTTAATCACTTTCATTCCACTTGAGCATATTTACTGTGTCAGCCTTCCAAAGAAAAAAGCATCACAGACAGCATCTTGTTTGCACTGGATGATGAAGTTGGCATTCTGTTCTTTTCCTTTTACTCATATTAAACTACTGCCATGCAGCTCTATACAATGAGATAAAATTTTAAATTTTTATAGCATTTATATTAATTTCAGTTTTTTGTGCAAAGATAAAATTCTAAAGATGTACATGTTTTCTGTGTACAGTCAATGACATTCAAGATATTGGGAAATCTAGTCATAGTATTCATTTTCTGTTTATTTTCTCAACAGAATTTCTGAGATGGCTGAAATGTGAAAGTGAGACAGGTGCTGCTCACATTTTTTTTAGATTAAGCAGTGCATCATTTGGCCATATGAGAGTGATATTTCTTGCCAGCATCTCAAATTATTCTCTGCTTAATTAATAAGTTTATTGTTTCATGGGTGCAGGATATGGACACTAAACAAATGCATTTGCAGGCTATTAAATTAAATAATATGAAATCTTTGTGTTTTACTTATGCTAAAGGAGCACATGTTTTTGCAAAATCACAGAGGAAAAAGTACTATGACCTTCAAAAGCAATAAAGATGTAAAATCTCAAAGATCAATAATATAAAAAACCCATGCAATTGATAAGATAAATAGGGTACTAGTGAAATCCTATTCCTTCTATAAAGGAACGTTAAATCCATCTATAAATTATAGTCTACTGATTTTAGTATTCAACTTTTAGTGGAAGATATTATTATTCCTTTTATGCATTTATGAAAAAGTTTTTCCATACAACAAGTTTTGCTGTGATTAACAAATTAAAAAATCATAGGTGCTGACACAAACTGTGCTTGTAAAAAAAAATCTATATGCCAGCTATTAGGTAAATGTTGGACATTTATATAGCGTTTGAACTTTCAAATATTAACCTCAGTGCCACTGTCATGTGAATTTCCATTAAGTAAGTAAAAAAAAAAATTAAAACTGAAAGAAATTAGGCAAAGAAAATAATGCTAGGAAGAGCCAAGGTAAGGCTTACAGGCAATATTTAAACCAGATGAGGAATTGCCTTACTGCAAGATCCTTATTTGACACAACAATTTGAGGAAGCTGCCCAAAATGGATTCATTTACTGAGTACTGGATAGGACTTCACAATCAGTTTGGTCAATTCATTTGAGTCTTTGTGTCAAGAGAATTGCAAAAGTGCATGGTCATTCATCTGTGCAGAGATAGTACATATTCACCAAATATAAAAGCAGACAATGTAACAGGTACAGACCCCTTTCAATAGAATAACATACCCATTAATTTTCAAACAAATTCATGTTGCTGATGCAATAATCTTATTTTAGAACTATCAGATAAACTGGGGACATAAAGAAATATCCTGCATAATCCATTATGATTCAAAGACTAATTTTTACCTAATAATAATATTTAATCATCACCCTGACTCTTAAAATACTTCTGAGAATTTCAGTGACTAATATAAGAAATGCGTTTGGCTAATGCACTAGTTGGCTGATACATTCCTGAATTTAAGAGTATGTACTCTAATGTAGGCAGCTGTTCAACAATTTGGAATCAGCATTATAAACAGGTGCATATAGTGTAGTTATGGTTACTAAGTCAGTTTTTTCTTTTTACAAGCTGCCAAGCATGTAGGTTTCTTCACTTTTTTCCAACTGCAATAGTCATGTTCTGTCCTTCTTGCATGAATTTTTGTGTGCATAAATTAATCACTTGAAATTGTCTGTAAGAATGCAAATCTTGTCTTAGGTTTGATGGAAATCCTACAGAATACAGACTGAGGAAAGGAGCGAAGGAATACTATAAACAAACGCTAATTGATTTGGAAAGAGAAATTACTATCATAGTTCTTTGCAAATCAAATCACTTAATGTCCTCCAACCACAACAAAGAGGAAGAATGATCTCATGGCTAAGTAGTGAGAATGGAAATCTGGTATTCCATGTCTTGCCTATTTTCTTGCTGAAAGGCAAAATACTGCACCTAGTAGCAGTGGCAGTTGTCTCAAACAGGATCATCAAGATTTCAAGAGACTTTCAAGATGACCCACTCCAGCCATCCACCCAGCGCTACCGCTGTAACCACTAAACCCCTAAACCACATCCTCCTATGTCAGGTCAGTGTCTCCCTCAAGGCATGGTGACTCTACCAGATCCTTGGGCAACCTATTCCAAAGACTGACCTCTCTAATAGTGATTTTTTTTTCCTTGTGTCTAATCTGAATCTTCCATCTCATGTTAAGACAATTTCCTCTTGTCCTTTCATTGTAGGCATGATATAAAGAGATTGGCCCTCACCTCACTAAAAATTCTTTCCATGTAGTTTTTAAGAGAAATGAGGTCTCTCCTTAGTCTCCACTCCTTGAGACTAAACACACCCTGCTTACTCACCCGTTCCTTTTAAGAACGTGTTGTGAGAGGCCCAAAACTGAACACAGTTTGCTCAAGGTGCAGCCTTAACAATGCTGAGCATAGGAGGATGATCACTTCCTTATTTCTGCTGACAGCACTATTCCTGACTCAGGCCACTATGCCACTGACTTTCTTGGCCATCTTGGCACTCTATTGGCTCATGTTCAGCTGCCTGTTGAGCAGCCCTCCCACATCCATTTCCCCCAAACAGTTTTCAAGCCACTTTTCTCCTAGCCTGTAGCACTGCCTGGGGTTGAAAGTCAAGTGCAGGACCTGGCAATTCACCTTACTGAATTTCATGCAGCTGTTCTTAGTCCGTTGATCTAGTCTGTCAAGATCTCTCTACAGAGCCTTCTAACACTCAAGCAGAAAACAGTCCCACCTAAATTTACAGATGACTTTGTGTCATCTGCAAATTTAGTGAGGGTGCAATACTGACCCCCACATGAATGAAGATTTTAAACAGGACCAGCCCCTAAACTGAGCTCTGGGGAACACTGCTAGTGACCACACACCAATTGTATTTAGGGCTCATTACTCACTCTCTGGGCCTGACTCTCCAGCCAATTTTTTACCTATCACCCAAGCAAGCCTCAAGCAACCAGTCTTTTTAAAAAATGCTATAGGAGACAGTGTTAAACACTTCAACATATTGACAACAGTTACAATCTTTAGCTCATTTCCTGAACCGGTCACTTTGCTGTAGAGGAAGATCAGGTTGGTCCAGAAGGACCTTTGTACATCAGAGCTGGCTAGGCCTGATACCCTGTTTTTCCTAAACATGGCATGTAATGGCATTTGGAATGATCTCTTCCACAATCTTGCTTGGAAACAAGGTAATGCTGACAGTCCTGCAGTTCACTTCAGATCATCTTTCTGACCCTTCTTGATGATGTTACACTTGTTAATTTCCAGTACTCTGGAGCTTCTCCAGTTAACCAGGACTACTGATATACACCAAATGAGAGTAGTTTGGCAAGTTTTTAACCAGTTCCCTCATTACTTTGGGGTAGATGCCATCAAGGCTCATGGATCTTTTCAGTGTCTAAATGGCATAAGAGGTCACTAACAATCTCTTCCTCCATCATGAAGGCCTCATCCAGCTCTCCATTCTTTACATCCACCTCTGGTGACTGGATATCCTGAGGACAACTGGTTTTGATATTAGAGACTGAGGAAAATAAGGCATTCGATACCTCTGCCTTTTTCTCATCCCTGACACTACACTACTCTTAACATTAAACAAATAATGGAGACTTGCCTTGACTGTAGTGTGCTGCCAATGTATTTATAGGAAAACCTTTTTTTGTCTTCAAACGCAGTTGACAAATTCAGTTTTAGTTGGGCTTTCACCCTTCCAATTTTCTCCTAACATCATCTCACAACATCCTTATAGTCCTCCCAAGTTATCTCCCCTTCCAGAGATGATAGATTATCTTTTCTCCCTCTCACTTCCAGCCTAAGTTGTCTGTTTTACCAGGTTGCGCCTTTCCCCCGATGATTTGTTTTTCCACACATGGGGACAGCCTGCTCCTGAATATTTAAAAAATTCCTTTATAAAGCACATCTAGCCTTCCAGGACTCTTTTGTCCTCCAGGACTGGCTCCAAAGGGACTTTGTCAATCGATCTCCTAAACAGTCCAGAGTTTGCCAATCTGAAGTCCAATGTGGAAGTTCTGTTGGTGGAACCAAAGTTTCCTGGTCACCCCACCCAAGACAGCCACCAACAACCACATCATCTACAAGTCCTTTGTTCACAAACAACTAGTCTAGCAGGGCACCTCATCTTGAAGGCTGATGTACCAGTTGTATTAGGAAGTTGTCTCTCACACACTCCAGAAACCTCTTAGGCTCTTCTTGTCTGTTGTGCTGTGTTTCTAGCAGACATCTGGCAAGCTGAACTCACCCACAAATACAAGGGGTGGTGACTGTGAGACTTCTGCCAGCCACTTGTGGGACACCTAATCTGTCTCTTCTAGCTGGTGGTGTATAACAGATTCCCACCATGACATGTGCCCTGCTGATGTTCCCCAATCTTTACCCATAGGCACTAAACCTTGTCATCTCCATCACCATCATTAATTTCAATACAATCAAAACACTCCCTATCATAGAGTACCACATTACCACTCTTTGTGCTTTGCCTGTCTCTCCTAATACTGCAGTTGTGAGAGTTATTCTGTGATAGCAACTACATCGTAATTTTTCTGCTGTACAATGGCTTCCAGATCCTTCTGCTTGCTGCCTAGACTGCATGCATTGGCATAGATGCTCTTCAGCTAGCCTAAAATAATCATTATCATCTCGAATGAGCCTCATTTTATCTTCTTCTCCATTTGAACCTAATTTAAAGACTGCTCAATCAGCCCTGCCCACCCAAGCCATAATGCTATTCCCACTCTGAGTCAGGTGTACCCCATCCAACATAAGTAGGCCTGGTGCCATATATACAGACCCATGGCATCAAAAATCTCCATGGCACCTATGGCACCAGTCTCTTAGCCATCTAGATTTCAGTCGAGTATTCCTATTCCTTTCAGTATTTTCCCCCTAACACTGAAGAAATTTTGAGGAGACTACTTCCTGTGCATCTACTCCTTTAACCAAATAGCCCAGTGCCCTGGAGTCCCTTTGGATTGCCCTGGAAATTCTTCCTTCAATCTTGTCTCTATCCACTGAGAACATTAACAGAGAGTAGTAGTCAGAAGGCTGCACTAAAATCAACCTTTCCTTTACGGGGACCCCAGGGAGGAAGAACACTTTCTTGTGGGTTGGACCTGTGCCGCATATTGGACTCTGTTCCACCCAGCAGGGAGCCTTCTAAAACAATTACCTTTGTCTTTTTCTTTTCAGAGTTTGTTGCAATATGTTTGGTCACCTGAACCGGCTTAGGCAGCCTCTTAGATGGTACTTCATTTAGATTGTTATTTTCCTGGCCCTCAGTTTCCAGAATCTCATACATATCCTGTAGGGGGATGTGGGGAGGGAAGAAAGAACCTATTTCCATTCTGCCCCATCTTCCGAGTTCACTCCAGGGTGCTGTGGAGAGAAGAGAGGATCCTCCACTTCACGAGATGCATTTGGCCAGTACATTTGCTATAGAGCAAGTAGGGAACAGCTCTGCCAAACAATCCCTTCCTCAGGTCTTTGTACCACCGAACTCAGCAGATTGTCTACCTGCTCTTGCCTCATGCAAGTGTTATCTCTATTACGCTCTGATGCTATGTGGAAACCTGCTGGTTTCCACAACAGCTCTGTTTTCATTGCCACATCCTTCCTGATACATACAGATGGCTTAGCATAACCCTGCAGACTAGGAGCCATTCTTGCACTCTTTTGAGCTGATGGGAGGGAGACCACACCGTACTGCTTGTCCTGCCTTCGCAAAGTGCCATGCCCTTCTGAAATGACACTCCCACTCTGTGCCCCCTGGAGCCATTTAAATCTCCCAGAGCGCTCCCAGCACTGACCACTGCTCGTCTGATTGTCTGCTGAGAACTTCCAGGTTCTGACAAGGTTCTGGGCTGCTGCTTGACTGTCCCTGAATGAAAAAAGAAAAAAAAAAAAAAAAAAAGAAAAAAAAAAAAAAAAAAAAAAGAAGAAAAGAAACAGAATGGATTAAAAAAAAAAAAAAAAAAAGGAAAGAAACAGCCCTATAGGGCCCAATCTAAAACTCAGCCCTGGACTGAACCTCAGCCACTGCTGCTACTGCTGGTGTTTCTGTACATACTGTAGGAGAGAAAAAAACCCACAGCATTTCTTCACTAAAATATCTGACTGCTTTTGAAGATTTTACTAGAACAGTGGAAACTGAACCAGCAGATTTTGTGTTATACAATGGAAAAGGAAGTCTCTAATATGTGGAGTTGTTTTGCATTAAATATGCAAATTTCACTACACTAATCCACATAATTTGGATATGTCACAAAAGAAATTTTCTAGAATATAGATACAATTAAAGAGGATATTTCATCTAGAATTGATATAGAAATTGATAAAGATAATACAGTAATGGATGACATATAGACCTTCCTGTATATTCCATCTTATTAAATGCAACTCTTCTATTCTGGTGAACCATATTTAACATAATTTCACAGTATTTTGAAAAGCATATGAATATGAGCATATGAATATCTCCTTAAAATAATTGAATATAATTCTCTCTTTTTTCTTCTTTTTTTTTCTTTTTTTTCTTTTTTTTTTCTTTTAATAGGAGGGCATAAGCAATTAAGATATTGTCTAAGGATATAGGAAATCTGATTAACAGATCAAAAAGACCATCTGTGGAGATTGAATTTAACGCCAGGGGGTAATTCTCCTTTCTACAATGCTTATGTAAATCAACTTAATCCAGAAGGCTGAATAAATTTCTTTGAAAGATGGATTTTCTTATTTGTAAATATATATTTTCAAAAAGTATGCTGTTGAATATCATTCAAGGCTGTGATTCAGAATATTACTATATATATATAACACATCATACAGGTAGAGAATGAGTCAGGCTTCCAAACACAAGAGAGAACTATGTCAGATCTACTACAAAAGTAAATTTTCTTCCTGAAAGATCTTGCAATTTGATCTGGCAGTAACACTTCTGATAAGAGCATTTTGCTTTCAATTTTTCTGTTTTTCCAGTTGTTTAGTGATCTTTTTTCAGCTTGAGTCTGACTGCTGTAGATCTTGATGGAGATGCCTCCTTAAAGCTGCTACCTAGCAGTCATTGCAAATTTCATGTAAGTACATTGTCATATGGAGTCACCAACAATATTTCAACTTGATAAACTAATACTTCTTTCTTGAGCCATTATAATGAATTTATATTAAAAACCATTATGACTTGTTAATTGGTATTACATTATGCATTAGATTTATGTATGTAATTCAAATATTTTCTCTACATGAGTAAGTTACTTTAGTAAGAGCTCAAATGCATGTCCAATTTACAAACTGTAGAGTTTTCCTCAATATTCCTAAAGAATAGGCAGCTTTCCTAGGAAATACATGGTGTCCATCTCCAGGCTAATGCTCCCATAGAATCTCTCTGTTATTCACATTAAGTCTGTGATTAAATTCTTGCAAAGCTACAAACTGAGGACACATATATACAGACATATGGAAAATTAAAAATAGGGTCTTTGTTATCTGTTAAGCACCAGTACATTTTTTTAACTTGTGCTCCTGTCATCTGAGTTAATAGAGCCTCCAACAGAAGAAGATTTTTTACATCTTATACTGAGGCCTCCATAACATAGAATGTGAAAAAATCATCTATAGGACTATAATTGTTTTGAATCACCTGCCTGTCATTTGATACTCTTTCATAATTTATTCAGGAAAGTTTAGTCACTATCCAGTAAATGACAGATGCTTTGAAATTCTCACGTGTTTAACCTACAAAAAGATATGACTAATCACAGTTTCAGAAGGAGCTCTGTTGTATTCCACTGAAGCTACTCAAATGTGTAAAGATTAGCAAAATTAGAGATTGAAACAGATTTCTTTTGAGACTTCAAAAGTTTGTTTAATAGTTAAGAGGACAAAGGAACAGTTGAAAGTTTAAAAATGTGTGAAGTTCTGCTGCTTGCTGCATCTTTGGTGTCAACAACAGAATTGCTTTAGTATTTAGCTTTTACTAGTTTTATTTGTTTACTTCTGTGTTCTGTTTAGCAATGAAGATGAATAGAATATTTTAACTGCAACCAATGAACAAACATGTACTTATTAACAAGGTAGATCTTGCTCCTTTACCACATAATGAATCAGGAAGAGGAGACAGTCCAAAAGAAAGTCATGGGAGTTCAGATAAACTAGTTGTCTCACCTTATGTCTGCTCAGCTTGTGGTGCTGACTTTGTCTCATTTCTCTTCTTTCTCTTTCTTTGGAAATGGTTCCTATGGCCTTTAAGAGAAATCTTGGAGTAATAATCTTCATGAGTGTGTAACATAAGAATAGTAACAGCAGTGGCCAAAAGTCCCATGTCTTCATCAGAAAAAACATACAGAGCAGTATCTTGAACTAAACTTTCATACAGAAGGAAATATTAAAAAATCTGACTTGTTTAGTAGTTTTGATGGATTAGCCAGGCATTGACAGGCTTACACTGGAATGTGTACTGAAATTCAGTGTTTTCAGGAGAAATGTTTGCCACTGTCCCCATAACTTTCTTGGATAGAAGCAGCAGAAAGAAATAAAGAATCTGTGCTCCAAAGAGTTTGCAATCAAAATACAAGACACAAGAAAAGGCAGCAAGAGAGACAGAGTGAGAAGAGGAAATATGACATGATTACATGGATAACAATACAGCAGTATACCTACAGTATTTTTCCTAGTAACTACTATATCCACTCACCTATTTCCTTTAATTTCTTTATTTTCTCTTAAGGACATTTAAAAACAGACAAGAAAATATTATACTCATCTGTTACAGGACCCTGTGTACAACACAATGCCATCACAATCATCATCAAAATATATGTGAATATATTTAGAAATAAAGAGACAGCCCCACTACACATGCAGAGTATGCACATATAAATGTGAAGTATATTTCTCAGCATGAACCACTAAATCCTTGATATGAAAGATATTACAAAGAAAGTAAGCAAGTTTCATCTATTTGCAAAACTGGTAAATGTTTCAAAATTAAAGTTTCTTCTACTCTTACGCAGAAATTATTCTCAACATATTTTAAAAGATTATCCACGAATACATCATAGGGATTTTGCACTATATCTCCTCTGTTTGTGTGTTGCAATGCTGAGAAGCCTGCTCATATTTACATATGTTAACTTGAAGTCATTTGACATGGTAGCTTTTCAGTGTAATTTGGTGATTTCAGAAGAAAATATGCAGTATCTAATTTGGAGTAGAGAGACATATCAAATTTTTTTTCTCTGATTTAATTCACTGCACCATAGATCCTAGTTGCATTTCATGATGATTGTGATTAGAGTACCACATCTCAAAAATGCCAAGAAAAAGAGAGACTAATTAAGGCAATTTGTTTCATCCATTGTGTTAAAGAGGGAGCCTTCTTTGTTAGGAACCTGCATTGTCAATGAGAGAAGCAATGAATTTATTGTCTTGAAAATATAGACACATTATGTCCAGAAAATAGTTATAGTCCAAAATATGAGCAAAAATACCAGAAAAAACAGTCTCTCTCTTTTTCTTAAAAAATCCCAGTTTACTGATTATCTATATATTATATATCTAGATATGTTTTTACTGGAATAGCACAGCTTGCGCTACTCATTAGATTTCGTGAACACTCCATAAATGTACTTCATATGTTGTAAAGAGTTCTTGCAATTCACTTTGTTCTTGTTACATAATAAAACTCTAAAGTGCACTTTTTAGCAACCTTGTTATTTTCTTCTATAAAATCTAAGTTACTTATACAAATGAGGCTACGATTTTTACACCATTGTGGCATTTTCAAATGTTATCCCTGTACTACAGTGCTTACCTGTATGTATTTATAAGTGGACTAATATTTTTTATTATGTTCCAATATCACAAATGGACTTAGGAGTACTGTGGTAACTAGAAGTACCCTTGTACTGGATATGGTTGCCAGCCTTGTCTTTGACTGTATTAATCACACCACATCAGAAACTCTATGTGGAAATTTATGTGAAAGAGCTATAACAAATTATATTAGAGCAGCCTGTAGATCATTGCTTGAATGTGGGAAATTAATGAAAAAAGTGCTCCATTAGAATACATGTGTGCTCAAACAAAAATTAGTCTCACCTCTTCAGAATGTAATTTAAAACAAAAGTTAATATAGGGGGCATTTTCTCCCCTCAAAAATAATTGCAAAGCTATTTCTACTCCTTGTGAGCATTTAAATTACTACACACTGATAGGTAAAATTAGGAATTCTGTAAGTTAAACAAGATCTTGAGGATGTTTTCTTGATGCCTACATTAACTATACATTATGGATATGAGCATCTGTTTCCATAGGAATCTGTAGTACTGACAGGCTATGGACACGAAGACCAAGTGAAAGGTATCTCTCTGAGAAATGAAGATACAGTGTAGGAGAAACAAATAGGTGGTGGTGACTATAAAAATGAATTTGACATTTTAAAAAGATTCATATATGCATTCATTTCTTATCTCTTCTTCCAGATAAAATTTTAAAGAAGTCATGTGGCAATTGAATAAAAGGATGCCATAATAGCCAACAACTTATCTAAATGAGTGCAGGGACATGTTAATCCTTACGTGTGCAGGTGACAGATTCATGTACATATGGACAGATGCAAGTGTCTCATGGAAACAATAATCAATGGCATGTAGTAGCTGCAAAGAAAACCCATATCACCTTTGCATATTTTAAGTGTATTACATCTAGATTTTGTATCAATATTCATAGATCACTGATGAAGTAGAGATTGATGGAGTTTATAATTGAAATTAGCTAGGTATTTTTCCCTATCTAGAGGTAAGTTAAGCTGTTGCTTGTGGTTTGTTTTGTTTGGTTTTATTTTTGGGAGGGAGTTCCCCCCTCAGATTTATTCCTCACTTTCCCCCCAAATTTATATATGTATATTTTTACATATTATTTATTAATATTATGTTTCTATTATTATATTTTTATATGTATTCAACCATTAACAATGTTTGAAAAGATGAGTGGAAGTGCTAAGTCTACTGAGTACAGATCTTTTCTTGAAGGAGTAACCCTTTGCACCAGTACAGTTTGGGGGCCAACCTACTGGGAAGCAGCTCTGTGGAGAAGGACCTGGGGATCCTGTTGGATAACAGTCTGCTCCTGGAGAAGGTCTAGTAGAGGGCAAGAGAGTTGATTAGGGACTGGAGCATCTCAAGAGGAAAGGCTGAGCAAGATGAACCTGTTCAGCCTCAAGAATAGACAACTTAGAAGGAACATCATCAAATGTTGTATTTGAAGGGAGGGCTTCAAGAGGGTGGATCCAGGCTCTTTTCAGTGGTGCCAGGCAGTAGGACAAGATGCAATGGGAAGAAACTGATGCACACCTGAAGAGGAGGAAGAACTTCTTTACTGTGTAAGTGACTGAGCACTGGAACAGATTGCCTGGAGAGGAGATTGTGGAGTGTCTCTCACTGGAGATGTTCAAGAACAGCCTGGTTGTTATCCTGTGCCATGTGGTCTGGGATGACCTTGCTTGAGCAGGGAGGTTGGGCCAGATGACCCCTGTGGTCCCTTCTACCACAACCCGTTCTGTGATTCCATGATTCTGTTTTTAATCCATTTCCCTGTTCCAGTTTCTCCTGCTTTGCACTTACTCTGTCTTATAACCATATGGGAAAATTCTGTTAGATTGAACTGTACATCTGTAGAATCCTGATGATTGCAAAGAAGATAATTATATCATAAATCATACAGGTTCAGCCCTTTTATTTGAGTACAATATGTGTAATGAAAAATTATTTTGACAATAGTTGATGTTAAAAGTATAATTTCCTTTTTTGATCCTTTAGCCTGCATCTAGTCTACATGCAGATACTGAAATATAGAGTTCCTCCCCAAGGATCTGACCCAATTTATTACTTCATTCAAGTTACTGAGAATTCTATTTATGTCATTTTAAACTTCACCTTTACATCCAGGATACCAGGGTTAAACTAAAAGAGAAAACTACAAGTGTTTTTCTTGATTCTTTTCAGTTTTTTCTAGTCATTAAAATTCAGTCTTCTTCTATTCATTAAAATTACATCTATAACACATGCCCTTGTTATTCACATCTTCTAATATTATTCACAACACCCACCCAATTACCCATACTTAGCAAATCTAAATGAAATCAATATCTATCAAATGGAATCATGCTCTTCCTGCACTTCATTTCTAAGTCTTAATCAAATTACTTTTGTTCCTCCTGTAAGAGCAACATTATTATGCACTTTCAGTACCATTTTTAACAATAGTTCTGAACGTACAGAAATTTCTTCCTACATGTGCATTCTAAAAATGTTCTTAGTAAGTTCAGATTGTTCAAGTGTCACCTAAACCCACTTCTTCATACTAAAGCAGATAGCTGATGTCCCATGGATGTAACCTGATGATCCTCTATCTATAGACCTCAGCTATCCCGTTTCTATGCATTTTTGCAAAGAGATTTATTTCATGTGAAAGAGCATTGCTACTGTGCTTGCAAGAATCATCAGGAAAAAGACTCTTTTATGCTTTCTGCTATGTAATTATCCCAGGTGATTTCAAAGGAAAGAGGGTGAAAGAATCAGTGCCCTAATCCTGCAGGATCTCTGCCAGTTTGTGCTGTGTTTTATGCTCAGAAGCTCACCTCCTAGTCTAGCCAGCCTGCATCAGCAAGATGGCTTTATTGCCAGAGAAGTGTCTGGAACCACTTGCTTTGCTTTCGCTCATCACACCGTCCAAATGGACACATCTGTTAGGAGCAGGATTTCCCCCAATAATTGTTGCAATTAATCTTATGCTTCATTTATCTGCCTACAATTCCCATTTACCTATTTGACATTTTTTATGACTCTGTAACACAAAAATTTTCGGATATATTGTTGACTTTTCTTATTTTTATTAGCCTCTCTTAACTGATATTTCACTTCCTACGAAACAGAGAATGGGAACATACTGTTTCAAAGTAGGTGATGGTTACATGTAAACAGCTGATTACCAAAAACTCTCAAAAGATCTTGCTGTGGAAAGGGAAAAAAAATGTGCATAAATTTCAAAAGAGAAGGGGAACTTATATATTCACTTCTGATTTGTTTGCATGTGCAGCAGTCATTTAAATGAGAAAAATTTTCTTCTTACTTCTGCCTATAAAGCAATATATAAAGGCCAGTTCTTCATTTATAGAAAGCTAATTTTTACTGGCTTTGTTTTATTTTGTGAGATTTTTTTTTTCCAAATGTGGTATACAGAATTCATAAAACAATAAAGTACATGGAATGGACTTGACTGTTAAGGATCTTAATTCAGCAAAGCAGTTGAAGTTATGTTTACTTTAATTTCACAGCAAAGAAAACCATATGGACAGTAAGAATTAAGTTTTCTAAGGCAAAGACTACCTTATTGCATCTTTCATACATGTATAACTGACAAACAATTTGGGGTTAAGAGACTGAGGTTATGCTTTCTGATTATTTTATTTTAGGAACTTTTAATGATTCATCGGTTCATTATTGAACAACTTTCAAGAAACTTGGGTTCCTGACACTATCAGTTTGCAGCTGCAAGAATAATATTTTGCTTGGTTCTAGGATTACAACAAAATTCAGGCTGACAGGGAGGTCACTTGGGGATGTCTGCAGTCTCAGAGCAAGTTCAGCCACAGGGTCAGACCAGGTTGCTCAGGGCTTTGCACAGTCAGGACGTTGGACCACCCACTGTCAGAGACAGCCAGCCTTCCTTGGCCTTTGCTCGATGGATAGGGTGCCTTTGTGGGGAAAAGATTTTTCCTTACCTCCAGCCTGAATTTCTTTTTGTTCTTCACCGGTGTGAAGAACCCAGCTTGCATGCTCCATGCCCAAAACCCCACCCGTGCTGAAGATGCTCTCTAGAAGGGTCTGATCTCTAGAAGAGACTCTTACCGTGCTTGAGCCAGCCACAGCCCCACAGCTACACTAACAGTCCAGGCCATCCTGACCCACCTTTTCAGTACCTTCTGCTCAACACAGTTATGTTTGTTATCATTCTTTCTCCACTGAAGGCCTGAAACTGAAAGTTTGTGGTTTCTCCAAATGGAATTGAATGTGGTAAGAAAAGTAAATGATAACCAAAAAGGCTTGTATAAGTAGGTAGATGACAGAAGGAAGATTAGGGAGAATGAGGTTCTTCTAATGAATAAGGTTAGGAACTAATTTACCCAGGACACTGAAGGAGCTGAGCTGCAAAATGCCTTCTTTGCTTCATTCTGCAGTTGTGCAAGACATGTCTTCAAGAATGAAAAGCTCATGCACATTTGCATACATTCTTCATGTTTACATATTTTACTTTCAAGGTACATAAACATATAGGACACTATAAAACTGAAAAGTGACAGTGCTCTGAATTCTTGATATTGTTGAAAATATATTTCAAGTATTGTAAAGTGACAATACTTATGTAAATCAAACTATGTGGCTCTATCTTGCATATAAAACATCATAAAAGAAACATTTAAATTAATTTTTTTTTCCTCCAAAAAATATCTAGCTGAGATTTGAATAAGAAAACATTTTTACACTTTTTTCTTTCCAGATGAAAATATTAGCTAGCAGAGCAGAAGGGTATGAAGGCTTGATGAAGAGAGGGCTCAGGAGCCTTTTATAATACTATGTTTGTCTTTACATGTTATACAATTCAACAGGTGCAACAGGAGGGACTGCATGTAGTAATGGTGTTTCTATGGCAGTTCGAGGCCTGTCAAGGTCACCTGCCCAACTCTCTTAGTGATATGGCTTATCACTAAAAGAAATAGAGTTTTACTTGTTGCTGAACAAGTAAATGATGGCTTCTAAAAGATGCCTTCCAAAAGATGCAGATGCGTCTGTAGGTGTGTCGGAGAGAGAACTGCATCTACAACAGAAGTTTCCCCAGGGAGTCTCAAGGGAAGTAGAAGATCAAAGTTACAGTTTATAGCAATTAACAATGTATTCATCATCCTACATGCCTCTCTTTAACTTGATGGATATATTTTTTCTTGTTAGTATGGAAGGAAGTTACATATAAAAATCAGGAGCTCATTAACATACAACATCCTAACTTAACAGGCCATTAAAGTTATATACAAGATTTGCCATCTATTTGCTGTTGAAAAGGGTTGAAAAATAGAGATAAAATGTGATTAAACTATTACAGCTGTTGAGAACTAATTTACAGAACAGTAAAAATGGATCTAAAATTTACTGCCTATAGGCAAAAAAACTGTAAATACTTTACCATAAAAATAACTATTTACCACACTCTTGTATGTCAGTTCTGTATGTACATCAGTTTCAGTTGATACTGGAATTTTCCATTTCTTTATTTTTATTGCCAATGAAGTATTACATTGTATCTGTTATGCTCTAGCTAGAGGAAGGAATTAAAAAAAAATAACAACAAAGGAAATATAATTTGAAGATTTTATTTCTAGTATAGTCTAGAAATATCTGCCATTCTAAGTTATTAGTTATATATTACTTTTATATTAAAGTAATTTAAATTATTTCTCTAACTAGAATGCTGAAAATTTACTTGAACATACATGTAAGGATATATTTTGCTTTTACTTTCATTAGAGCTGTTGGGAGTTCTTTTAAATTTCAAGAATTTGGGTGCTTTTATCTCCTTTATATTGCATTATAACTGAATTATTTATACATACATATATATATATATATTTATTTATATATTTTTATGTATATCCATATATATACATTCTGTTTCCTTTCTTCTTCCTGTATTAGACCAATGATGCAAGATTTAACAGATGCAAGAGTAAATGACTGTTAAACATAAATTCTGACTGGTACTGCAGTTTTCACAAAGAGAATTTGCTCATCCTTGCGAGGTTATCCTGGCTAAAACACATCAACATCAAAAAACCTCAAAGCCTACCTTCTTGATCTGAGACAATTATTGTAGCATACTAAGTGTTAAAACTATTTGGATGAATGTAGCACTTGTTTTTGGAGTTAGGTTCCTTTCTAAATTTTTTCCCCCCACAGCAATAGGTCTGCAACCGGTCTGGAATACAAGCTCTAATTGAAAAACAAAACCTATATTTGTTTGAGTTAAATGGAGTCTGTTTCTATGCCACTACCCCTCCTTCTCTGGGCCAGTTAAAATGCAAATACACAAATAACAAGCACTTTCACCCACACAACATGGATAAAGAATAATGCCACTTGCATTGTTAAGTTTTGTGGTTCTTGAAGGGTTGCCAATAGTTGTCCCTTATTTTCTTACAAATAAAACTAAAGGACGTGTTCTATTTGTTGATGTTACTTTAACTATTTTTATTTGTACTAATACTCCTACTCACCCCTTAACTATTAGATTTCCACTATTGTTCTCTAAAGGCAATTTCAGTAAATGGACATCTGTAAATAATAACGCAAAAAATAAAGCAATTCTGCAACAACGAGTCTGTAGGGTAATAACTAGCTGCTACTTAAAGGAAAATTGTTCATTTAAGCAAAAAAAGAAAGTGACTATTATACCAAAACCATTTAAGTATAATGCTCTGAAGAGAAGTGGACATGATTCTGACCTTGCTTGCCCTGAAGTTGATATGGCTGTTAGACATGATGGTTTTATCTGTCTTTTACAATTTCAGCCAACAAAAGCTAGTTTGTTCAGATCACTATGCCACAGAGAACTCAAAAGTCTCTTACCAAATGGGTGTGTGGTCCACTGGGGTGACTCAGCTATGCCCTTTACAGCCTCTGCAGCCACTGCTTGTACTAAACACCATTTTTAACAAAGACAGTGAACTCTAGTAGTAAAGCTCCAAGTCAAGTGTTGAAGAAATTACCCTATCACTTTGTAGAAGTTTCAGTAGTTAATTTATCTTTCTATGGAGGCTCTGAGTCAGATTCAGATCATGCATGCTAAAATATCTTTTAAACAGATACTGTATTTTATTTACTTTCAAGGAGATATGTCCCTATGGGCTCCTTTTGCTATTTTGCAATAAATACCAAAATCACCACCAGGTGCCAAATCACCACCTTAACCTGTAGCAAATAAAAAAGGTCGATTTTTTCCTGAGGAAAGTATTTAACAGGTTCTGAGCACTCTTGGAAGGATGCAACCTATCTTTAAACCAAAAACTTTTACAATGAAAACAAAATAAGATGTTGTCATGGCAACTGGAATGCAGAGGACAAGTATGTTGATAGGAAATTACAAAAAGATAAGAAAATACAAAAAAAAATTGAAGGAATAAATTGGATTGCTAATTAGGAATTCAGTCATATAGTTACACATCTTGAAGGGTGTGAAATATTTCCCCAGTGAACATCAACTATTTGGCTGGTGAATACTGACAGAGGTGTTGCTGCCTGTTTCTTGCCCACAAGGCATAGAGGGAATATTATATTGTGTTCTGAATTGTATTGAATCAGGGACTTGCCTCTGACAAAAAAGCAGAACTTTCTGCTTTCCTTTCCTGTTTCTTCATGAGACATGGGGAACTCTGGGCAGCAAACCTAAAGGTCATCCCTTCACATCCAGGGCACTAAGGAACATGAATAGAACAGCTCTGTCACCCAATAATCTATTACTTGTTTCTCTTTCTCTCACATCTTCCTATAAGACATTATTTCTTCTTCTATAACTGTTTTTCTTAGTGCCAGTGTTCCAGGTGTTTGTCCACAATTTCCATAGTCTTTTTTTGCATATGACATTGAAATACATAGTCTCTGCATTACAAAGGAGCTTGCTGAAGTTGCAGAGCTAATAAATGAAAAGTAAAGAAACACCAGAATTAACATGGTAATATGACATCTGCCCTCAGTGTAGTGCAAATCTGTTTTTTTCTCACTTGGCCACCACTATTGGAGTGATGTCGCTATGGCATCAGTCTACATTGTGAGGTACAACAAAAATTTAGTGATATAGTCCTGCTTTAAGCCTAGCAGCATACAGCTACTTACCTACCTATTGTTCTGTAATATTGTTGCTCAGGAATTTTGCTGGTTCATCCAGGTACTTGATAGAAAGAAAACAGCAAAGGAATAAATCCTTGAAGCATACAAATTTGAAAGAAAAATTAGAAAAATTTGGTATTGGAAGAACATCAGTCAGTTTTCTTAATTGTTGCGCAAGGCTTGACTGTGAGCTTTGTAGATTTTAGTGCTAGTCTTTTCTGGTATGTCCAGAAGCCTGCTTTCTAACAATGATGGTTACACTTGATCCTCTAGTCTCAGAAGACAATAAAAATTGTATACAGTCTTAAAGTTTATGTCTTCCACTTCTTCTAGTCATAATAAATAATTCCTAAGAAAATGGAATAGGACTATCATATTAAATCTCACCAGAGAAAACTTCTTTTGGAAGTGTCTGCTTCAAGGTATTCCTTTACTTATAAGTATTTCCTCATCTTCAGTACTGTACTGATTAATGGCTGGTTTAGGATTCCTTAGTCTCATCAGACTTTTTTTTCATAGAATATCCTGAGTTGGAAGGGACACAAAAGGATCATCAAGACTAGCTCCTGGCCCTACACAGGACAGCCCCAAGACAACACCTTGTTCCTGAGAGCATTTTACAAATGCTGTGTCCACTCCTCTGGGAAGCCTGAGAAGTAGACACAGCATCTGTACTGTTCCAGTACCCAACCACTCTCTGGGGGAAGAACTCTCTTCTAATATCAAAACTAAACTTACCATGACACTGCATCATGTAATTTCCTCAGGTCCTGTCACTGGTCAGCAGAAAGAAAAGATCAGTGCCTCATCGGTTCTCCTCATGAAGATACTGTAAACTGTGATACAGTCTCATTTCAAATCTCTTCTTCTCTAGTCTGAAAAAGCCAAGTGACCTCTGTCACTGCTCATATGACTTTCTCTCTAGGCCTTTCACCATCCTTGTGGCCCTTCTTTGGATGTTCTCTAATTGCTTAATGTCATTCTTGTATCAAGGTAACCAAAAGTGCCCCCAGCACTCAGTGAGACAGAGGCAGAGCCATCTCAGGGCAGGGCAGGACAATCCCCTCCCTTGCCTGGCTGGCCGTGCTGTGCCTGATGCCCCCCAGGACAGGGCTGGCCCTCCTGGCTGCCAGGGCACTGCTGACTCACGTTCTGCTTGCTACCAACCAGGACTCCAAGGTCTCTCTCCATAGGTTTGCTCTCCAGCCTCTCATTCCCCAGTCTGTCCATACATCCAGGCTTCCTCTTCCAAATATGACACTTGTCTTCACTGAGCTTCATACAGGTAGTGATTTCCTAGCCCTCTGATTTGTCAAAGACTCTCTGCAGGGCCCCTCCTCTTCATGGGAGTCCACAGCCCTTTCCAATTTAGTGTGATTGGCAGGCTTAGTACACCTTCAACTCCTTCATCAAAGTTGTTTATCATGATGTGGAGGAGCACCTTTTAATTTTATTTTATTTGTATTAATCTATTTGCTTTCAACTTAAGCTGACTTTCACAGAGAATTGATCTCGGCTTTTTTGTGTTCTACAGTAAGTATTAGGTATTGTATATAAGAAGATATTTAGCTCTATTTTGTTGTGTTACCATATAACAGAAAATGTGGTGGGACAAGCTTTCTAGGATTTATTAGTTGACTAGATCTCTACTGTATAGTGTGCTCCTTACTGTCATTTTATAGTTAAGAATTTGTGTTGGTAAAACTGGTAAAAACAGCCACCAGCTTCTTTAATATTGTATCCACAAACTCTTCTTTGTTACTTCAGTCCTCCTCATCCATCTTTAAACTAGTACCTTGAATCTTGTGTTCATTTTCGGACCCCACACTACAAAAAAGACATAGAAGTGCTGGAGTGTGTGCAAAGAAAAGTAACAGAGCTAGTGGAGGGTTCTAGAGAATAAGTCTTATGAGGAGTGGCTGAGAGAGCAGGAGTCTTTCTGCTGGAGAAAAAGAGGCACAGGGGAAACCTTATTGTTTTCTATAGCAACCTAAAAGAGAGTTGTAGTGAAGTGAAAGTTGGCCCCTTCTCTTAAGTATCAAGCTATAGGAAAAGAGGAAATAGCCTCAAGTTGTATCAAGGGAGATTTAGACTGGATATTAGGAAAAACTTCTTCAGGGAAAGACTGGTCAGGCATTTAAACAAACTGCAGAGGGAAGTGTTGGAGTTACCACCTCTGAAGGTATTTATAAGACATGTAGATGTGATATTAAGGGATGTGATTTAATGGCAGTCTTGGCAATGCTATGTTAACCATTCCAGACTCAATGATCTGAAGAATCTCTAGAGAACCTGTTCTAGTGCCTAACCACCCCCACTGTAAATATTTAATCTAAACCTATGCTCTTTCTACTTAAAGACATTATGTCTTGTCCTAGCATTACATGCTTTTGTAAAAAGTCCCTCTATAGATTTCTTGCACAGTCCATTTAGGTGCCGGAAGGTTCCTACAAGGTATCCCTGAAGCCTTTTCTTCTCCAGGCTGAACAATCCAAAATGTTTTGCCTTTCTTTATAAATGAGGTCCTCCAGCGTTCTGCTTACCTTGGTGGTCCTTCTCTGGACATCCCCCAACATGTCCACATCTTTCTTATGTTGGGGGCCACAGAACTGCCTGATATACTCCAGGTGAGGTCTTACAAGAGCAGAGTAGAACTGATTTTATGTCTCAACCCACTGGCTTTGTCTGCTATCTTCACCATGAACAGATCAAACCCAGACTGAGCCAGAAAACAAGAATCATTGTTTATGGATTGATGTGAGAGAAACAAAAGTGGTATCATGCATCCAGCAGTCCAATATGTTTGCTAAGGAACCTAAAAGAACCCAGCTCTGCAAACAGTGTCAAGCAACATGTCAACCACTTGTAGTATCTTCATTAACCTCAGTCAAATCACTAGCTAAACCGTGGCTAAATTTCCATATATATGAAGCTTTGTCAGAGACTGGATGGACTGATGTTTCGAGACATTTTGGGATGCATGTGGGTGTATGGGAAGGGCAGATAAGGCCATGCCCTGACAAAACAATGAACTGCCACACATGCCCCCAGCCCTTGAGCCGGCATCCCAGCCCTGCATGTCTCCCAATCATTGGCACATTTGGAGGCAGGGCTCCACTCTTCCCTAGCCCAGCTTCTGAGTGGCCAAATGACCAGAAGTCCCACCTGGGAGGTGGGACTGCAAAAGCCAAGGGGTATTTAAAGCTGAGCATGAGGCGGGAATATCCTGACCCTACCTTTCTCTTAGAGTTTCAGTGTGAGCGCTGCTGGAAAGTAGGAGCTGGTATCTATATGTGTGGTTTTCTGTTTCTTTCTGTTCTTTCTTTCCCTCTCTTTCTTTCTTTCTTTCTTCTAATTCCCTCTTCTTCAAGCATTTTGAGTAAACTGGAATGGTTTTAAAGTTTGATAAATTGAATGGGCTAAGCTAATGCTCTTAGAAGTGTTTTATGTTGATTAGAAGAACCGTTTCGCAGAGTTCTCTGATTTTCTTTAGTTTCCCAGTAAACTTTTGTGTTATTTTGACTTCTTGAGAACATCTGGTGGGTATTTCTCCTGTGCATTTTACCAAAATAACTAGAACCACTGTAAACCCCTTTCAGTGAGTTTTTTGAGGTCTTACAATCTTCTCAAAGAGAAAGTGGGATGTGATTCCTTTTATAAATATGACAGTTACTATTTAAGGTGTAAGAGAAACACAATCCACTGCTTTTCCAGTGTTCTTGTTGCTGAACCCATGTATATACTGAGCCAGTTTCTTGCAGGTGTATTGTATAGGAGAGATGGTCTTTTTCAACTGTGGTTTGGGTTTTCTCAGCTCTTTTTGTCTGCTGCACAGCAAGGATTTTGCTAGCAGTTATTTAGAAGAATTGCTGTGAGAAATTCAACTCCAGCTTTGAAACAGCTTTGATTTCAAATACACAGACACATGTCCTTATGAAGTGCTGGTGATTCCAAAATGATGCAGGAAACTAGTTCTGCTGAGGAGTTTGTGAAGATGATCAACCATCGGCATGCACCAAGCTACCCACCCATTAGCAATAAAAATAAACAAGTAGATGGCTGTCAAAACTAATGAGGAAATAAATTGCTTTTTCATCAGTTTCTATAAAAGCAATGCAGTTTTTGGTCTTTCTTCCCCCACTCTCTCTGTTGTTTTCCACAAAAAAAAAAAAAAAAAAAGGAAACATATGGTGATCATTGCAGAAAACAAATGTGTGGAGAAGAATTTTGATACAATCTCAGGTGGAATTTAATTATCCATGCAGAAGCTGTGTTCTTTGGTCAAAATGTATGATCTTAGTTTCAAGTAGAACCAAGCCTGCATGTCAATGGATTTAAAGTAGTCTGTTTCCATAGGTTTCATTCTGGTTTTTATGTCAAGATTTCTCTGTCTCTTAAGTACATACATACAGCATGGCCTCTCTTTATTGTAACACTTGGGAAATTCTAGGGTGCTTGGAACAGACTGCTCTTTAGCCAATGGTTCCTCATGAAAAGTACAACTCTCTGGTTTTGCCTGAGGGAATTTAGTTAGCCAGCAACGTATTTGTTACCCAAAACTGACACTGCTGTGCACTGGTTTGTGGCAACTTTACTATAAACAATGTTAGGTCTTGACTCCATGTTCTATAAATTCTTACATATATGTATGGGGCAGGTGGGGTTAAGTGCATTAGTGTGTGTGTACATTTATATTTATGCATGTTGCTAGTGCTGTATGGACAGAAAGGAAAACATTTTCAGCTTATTCTCAATCCATTTGATAGCACTGTCTAAAAATATCTCAATATCAGGCAGACAGGATAATGAATAAAGAGAAAACTTGCTAAGAAGGATTTGAAGTCAGCCAGAATTAAGAAAGAGATATCAAGAATATTAGGTGTTTTATGATGTGAAGGTGTAGTTTAATTGTAGGATATTATAACAAGGTTGTTTTCTAGCTGCTTTCAGATTCTTTCCCCATAACCATGGCAGACGTCAACAAGGCTGGGTCATGTAGTTAGAAATTGCTTGGTGCCAGCCACTCTATTAACACTGGGCAGGTTTCCTTTTTTTCCTTTATGGGACAGTGAACTATTGCTAACTTTGTGCATAGAGAAGCAGACTTATTACCTTTGTTATCTGAGCAATTTCTTCTCTTGTTCTTTCCACCTTATTTTCTTAAAGGATGTATTTTTGTTTTAACTCTAACAATCTATTCTCTGTACTGATGCAAAGTATACGTTACTTGAAATCTTAGCTATTATTTAGGTTCAAAAATTAAATTTTATCCAAGATATTTGGTATATGTTAATTTTTATATAGGGCACTAAATAATGCATGAAATCAATACAGATTATTGACCTTGAGACAAAGTATAGCTGATTTGAGTATTTCAGTGCCCATATAGCAGAATTTTTAAAGTTAATAGCTGGACAGATATTTGTATTCAGTTATACTTGATTTAATTTTTTTACAAAACTCAAAATACTTCTGAATTTTTGTGCAACAATAACAGACTTGTATGCCAACTTCTCATGAATTTTGACCTCTCTCCTGCCTTTACGTGGTAATTAATCCTCCTATTTCAATTATAACCACACTATAAAGGAGACAGTTTTACAGAAACATAACAGATGGATTTCAGACTCCCAAATCCCCGTGACTACCCAGAATCTGAGTACCTAATTCATAATACTGATTTGAGAAATCTTTCCAAACATCACCCAGAGTAAGCCATATGTTTTCAATTAGATCAGTAGAGCAGGCTAAGTTTGTTTAGCATTCTCATGGATACAGTTTTGAGAAGAGGCTGCATTTCAAAGATGTGAAGTCCTCAAGCCTCTACACAGCATGCATGCTATGGACTTTATAAAATAACCAGATGTGTTTCAAGTGCAAAACGTTTATTTTACTAGAACTAGGGGAAAAGGAAAGGAGTATGAACAGAACGGTCCCGATTTCATGTAAATTCACACAGATTTAGTATTTTTAGTGAAAATTACAAAAGAACTGCTGGTAAAATCTGCTTGACAAAACCAGCTCTAATTGTTGGACGTAATGCCATGTGTATGGGACACCTCAGTGGTCAGCTGAGGTCAGGTGTCCCTTTTGTATCCCCCCTAACTGGACCGTCCCCAGCGTATTCACTGTGAGAAGCAGGAAAGTCCTTAACACTGTGTAAACATTGCTCAGCAGCAATTGAAGCATCAGTGTGACGACATGTTTTGGTCACAAATCAATGCATAACTCCACACAAGTAACTATAAGGAAAAAAAAGCTCTATTCCAGGAAAACCAGTAAAAAATGCCTGGAAGGTCTGTGTGTCAAGGAAATAGAGGTCAGGAAACAAAAAGATAAATTTTAAGCATTTTTATAAACAACTTTTATTTTAGTATCAGTTCATTTAGAAATACACAAGGAAATAAAATTATTTTTTCCCTATCTGTGTATTTTATAATTGCAATAGCCATGTCAATTGGTTATAGGTCCTCCAACTCTTCCCAGTTGAATTTGGCCAGGGAAAGGAACTGATTCTTATTTAATGAGATGAAACTAAAAGATGCAAAATATAGCTGGATATTTGGAATACATCTTTGAGAAGTGTATTTTGATTTATATTAATTACATTACCCTCTTAAGATATGATAGAGAGATGTTCTGTGTAAGCATCAGTTTCAGGGGAAACTACACTTTTTTATAAATTAGTGAATCTAAATTATGTTTTATCTAAATTATGTTCTATCTAACTAAAAGGAATTCTTCAAGGAAAATAAAATAAAATAGCTAATTAATGTATGTCTGCTATTTAAATTCTAAATTGAATCAAATAGCGAAATAGGGAAGGGAAGGTTCCGGGAAGGGAAGGTTCCGGGAAGGTTCGGGGAAGGTTCAGGGAAGGGAAGGGAAGGGGTTTCATTCGTGGCATAACTTAGCACCAAATTTCTGTGCAATGAATTCCAAACTGCATTTTAGCCCTGTGGCATAGAAAAAATGTATATGCTTCAATATGGAACATTAGACCAGAAGGTATTCATTTCATTCGTAAAATATCTTACTTCCAAAGTAACAGTGAATCTAACTATTTTAGAAAAGTATTCCAATATAAAATGAGAAAACAGTCTCTTTTCCTCAACTATTTTTGCTGGCTTGCTTGCTTGCTTCCTTCTTCTATTTTCTCCTCCCCTTTCCTTTTCTGAGAACAGTAATAGTATTAAAAAATAACTTAGCATTTGAAATTTATTATTATAGAAGTTTGTAAAATCATCTTTTCAAAGTTCTCTATTGATGTAAACTCAACCACAAACTTAATAGAGCTTCTCCCATTTTGTGTCTCTAATGTGAAAATACTGTTAAAGTTTTATTTCCATAAAAGTTTTATTTTCTACCATTTTTTTCTTACTGAAATGAATAATTTATTTTCTGTGATAAGACATCATTTAAGGAAACATAGTCATGCCATTCTCTTTGTGTTAAACTATGGGTTTCTTAAGTAAAACAAATAAAAAATACTTTCCCCTTCCAAGCCATTACCTGAAAAGTATTGTAATGAAAGAGTTTGAGTCTTCACAAAAGCATTACAGAATCAACTAGGTTGGAAAAGACCTTTGAGATCATCAAGTCCAACCTATGACCTAAAAGTAATCTTGCTAGTATCCAGGCTATCAACAGATATTTAAGCCTTACAAGCCTAACAAATTACTTGTTTTGCTTCTGTAAGGAAAATTCATGTAGTTTTTTAGAAGTGAGTTCTCAGAGATAAATTTGTTGATTGCTGAAGAGATGAGACCTTTTTGTATATTCTTAGTCATTCTTTAGATATACCGTTCCTCTTCCTTTAGAACCTTGGCCACCCAAATAAAAAAGAAAATGTTGAAAAATATCTTTAAAGTGTATCTCTATGCACTGCTGTCTACTAAATAGTGGTGAACAGGTTATGAACTTTCTTTAAATCCATTCCTATTACTTCATATTACTGCCTGCTTACTACTCAGTCTTGTTTTTTAAGCCTGCCTGGAAATCATAGCAACACACAGCCACTCACTCAAACACCCCTTCTTTGCCCACTTCACCCCAGTGGAATGGGGAGGAGAATCAAAGAAGAACTTGTAGGTTGAGATAAAAACAGTTTATTTAAAATAAAATACAGTAATAATGATAAGAAGAAAGGAAAAACAAGTCATGCGCAATGCACTTGCTCACCACCCTCTACCAATGCCAGAAGCCCCTTCCCAAACACAACTGTGCCCCTTCTGGGTAACTGCCTCCAGTTTATATACTTGGCATGACATTCAAATGTATCCTTTCAGTTAGAGTCACCTCTCCCAGCTGTGCTCCCGAACAGTTTCTTTTGTTCCCCTTCTCACTGGCATAGCATGAGACAAGGAAAATTTTTTCACTTAGGATAAACACAGCTTCTCAAAAAAACCAAACACCATTCTCATTCCAAAACCAAAATACAGCACTGTAACAGCTCTGTGAAGAAATTAACTCTATGCTAGCTAAAAACCACGACACTGAGTCACAGAAGAAAGCTAATGCCTCTCTTTTAATTTCCAACCTATTGACAAGAAATTTAACCCTTAGGGTTCTAAACATACTACAAAATTTGAAAGAAAAAATGCATCATGACCAAGCATTTTGATAGCTCAATTCCCTACAAAGGGAGAGGAAAGAAACAAATAAATAAACTGACACAAGAACTCTCTAAGAAAAGCAAAGTGCAAGACAGGAGTCTCATTTGTAAGTAACTACAGGACACTGATTAGGCAATTAAAAGATGACCTAGTCTTTTCAACAGTACAAAAAGATGACATGTAAGACAACAGGCACTTTGAGCCACTATATGAGGTATTTTACATCTTGCTTTAACAGATGTTCTGCACCTCTTCAGAAGCCACCAGAAAGAGGGTTAATGAAAATAATTAAATTCAAGGGTAAAGGACAATGAATATTTTCTAGTAATGTTTATCTGCGGAGGCTGAAAGACGAGAATGACACCTCAATATAATAAAATTCTCAAACTGGAAGGAAAAGACCCACATTTCAATAAAACTCTGAGCTGTCAAAAGCTTCCCTAGCTTTTCTGGTGAGAAAGTAGCACATGTTAGATTTGCTACATTCCTCCAAGATACCAAGAGGACCAAGATACTTCATGGTCCTAAAACATTTTGAAAGTTCAATAAAAAATTCATATGGACCCTCTTCTCTCTCACTTGCATCCTGACAATGTCACATAGTAGTTATAAGTATGGGGAATAAGTGACTCCTCTGAAAAATAAAAGTAAAGTTTATCTTAAAAAATTTACATTGCAAATAGCTGCTAGAAAGTTCAGCACTTTAATGTGCTGCTCTGTACTGTGAATCTCATTTGTCCTCACCTTAAACCCTGAAAGTATCAACATTTAGTATCATATATACTTCTGGTACAAATCCTGGTACAGAGATAAAGCTCTGCTGTATCTAAGACTCTTGGTCAATTTACAATATTTGTTTTAGAAACAAGTTCTGAAGGTTGGTGCAACTCTTGTAAGCCATGTTTTACCTTAACCTTAAAACAATTTTCTAATGATGCTGAAACTGTGCTCAGCTAACCTCAAACAAGACTTACACCAAAAATTCAAAGGCGTAGGAGAGACACAATAAAAATGCATCTGAAAAAATATCTGAAAAATTAATCACAGTTGATCATAATTATGAGTACTTATTCCCAGAGAGTGGAGGGTATATGACAAGTAATTTTTTTTTAAATAAAAATGGAGACATATCAAAGAGATAGATAAATGAACCTTATGTTTATAATCAAATATGTGCTTATGCACAATCACACACACACACACCACTTTCAAATAAATAAATAAACTCTATGTGATGTATTGCATTCTAACAATATTGTGTCTTGAAAGAACACATGATTGCTAACACTTGCTAATACCAGGCTGTGCCCTGCCTGTTGGTGGGATCTAAACCAGAAAATTCAGGTTCTTAAATGCCAAAAGCCCTTAAAGGCTATTTTATTCCCACTCACAGAAATAAAGAATAAGGTTATTTTAAAATCTGAATAAGTGTGTTTTACAATTTTCTGTGTTCTTGAAGAGGAAATCAGTTTTTAATATCCTTTTCCTCTCCAAATCGAATACGTAGTTTTAAAAATCAACTTCTTATGTTAGCAATGTATACAGAATGTATGCAGGCTACATATAGTTAGAAATATCAAAGTATATTTTCTGGAGAACTGTATAAAAATATAAATAAATGAAATATAAAAAATTAAATGAGATAGGTTTGCATTCTTCCTAAGAGATTCTTTGCTTGTTCTTTGAAAATTCTGAGGTACTACTATTTCCTTTTGTGAATCCATGCTTGCTATTTTTAATCAAATTACAGTTCTATATCTGTCCTGCATGGCTTGGATGACTAGCATTTCCAGCAGTTTTAGCCTTTACTGGATTTTATTTTATGGCTTTGTCGATTAAGGTATCACCCATAGATCCTTCCTCAAACATGGTGTAATATTGGTTTCTTGTCTCATGCCTCCTCTGCTTTCAATTAGCTATCCTATACAAGCAGAAGATTGAATTAATGTTTTATAAAGATGAAGGTAAAAATCCAGTACTATTGATATAGCCTATTTTCAGAATGTTTTAGTGATCTGATAGACTATGCAGCTGCTGCAAGAAACCTAAGCTGTCTCTCGTGTCTGGTTGCCTGTCAGACATCAAAAAGCATTGTTCTAGGGCATAATTTGCTTTTGTCTATCTGTGTCTTGAATTTAAGATAGTCAAACTTTATAATAGGTGACATTTGAAAGTGTGCAATGGTTACAGGTCATGTGGGAACACACAAACTATAAAGAAAGCACACCAATGGTGATATTTTCTGTATTTTGCCAAATGGCTTGGTATTTTTGAAAGGTTTATGATATGCAGCTTTTTCAGAGACTTTCATTTGTCTTTGACTGTTAGTTAATATGTTTTATTTTGGATGATGTCAATGTTTTGGCGTTTTTATGTAAAGTATGAAATTATACAGTTTGTACACAGTTCTGTACATTTGTTGTTTTCAAATGTGTGGAGGAGATGCTACTTTCTGAAACTCTCTTGGAGAATTAAACCTCATAACCTGTCAAAAACAAAACAAAACAAAACAAAAAAAAAACCCCAAAAACCCCACACCAAGAAAGCAACAAACAAGTGAAAACTTGCAATTGTTATTCTTCTTCATAAAGTGTTTTCGAAATTGTCAGAATGTAACTGATGAGCTGAAATCTACAGGTTTTGCAAAGAACCTGCAATTTCTCTAGAGTATGATATACTTTGTTTAGTTTTGAAAAAGCCTGGCTTATACTCCAGGGATGGTTTCTAAACCTTAATAGTGTTAACTATACCATCAACCATGGCAAAATGAAGAACCATATAAATTCTGCCTTACTGGAATTGAATTGTCACTCAAGTTCCTTAACATATTAACATTATTTAAAATTATATTTAGCTATCAAAATACTGATTTAATCCACTTGATTAGAACTTGGAGATTGCATAAAGGTTTGTGTGAAAGAAGAAGAATGCTATATAATCTGATTATCAGTAAATAAATGTAAAATATGATCTGGCTACAAAAATGAGGTGGAAATATTTGTTTTACATCATGAATTTTGCTCACAACGTACCACTAA
This sequence comes from Haemorhous mexicanus, assembly GCF_027477595.1. NCBI lineage: Eukaryota > Metazoa > Chordata > Aves > Passeriformes > Fringillidae > Haemorhous > Haemorhous mexicanus. The sequence continues at coordinate 58,895,925 of NC_082381.1, forward strand.
AATAAAAAGAAAAAGAAAAAAAAAAAAAACAAAAGAAATAGTTCTATGAAGTCAGTATCTGCTTTAAATGAGAATTTGGTAAAAGTGGCATGATATGTCTGTGTTCTCATTGGACAAACTTAAATCTAATCAATTGTATAGGCATTTCCACCCCTTCCACTCCAGAATGGAATAATCTGAATAAACTGTATAATCCTCCTTTTCAATACAACACTGTTGTTCTTATTAAGAAGGAGTCTAGTTTAGCATCATGATACTGGTATTTTGGAGTCTATTAGAACTGTATCTGGAGTCACAGAATGCAAAGATAAAGTTTTCTTTGTTTTTTTAAAGGAATTTTCTCAAGCTAGTGTTTGTGGAAATGATTTTGGAAGTGCAGAATCATATATACTAGTGTTCTGGATGAAACCTGTCTATTTCATCCTTTTCCGCCCTGGTAGTGGGTCTCTACACCTGACAAACCATGTCTTTTTTTCTGAAGAAAAAAGCATTAAAACTGGATGTTAAACACAGTTTATCTTTCAACATAGCTTATATGATTTTGATTTTGGTTTTTGTCTTTTGTTTTTATACTCTAGAGCCTCTTTTTAACATTACAACTGATTTCTTTTTTTTAAACTTTAAACAAAATAAAACAAAGCCAAATATTCTTACTCAAACTTGTTGAACTGTTAATTGCTTGCTTTGTTTTTCTCCTCTTGTATGTTAAGGAATTAGAATAGCTATATTATAGAAAGCTAAGTATTCTACTGCTGTTGCTGTTGAGAACAAGAACCATAAGTGATGGCAAACTGCCCTAAATTTAAATGTACAAATATAGGATATGAAAAATGTGATATTTAGTTAAACTTCCCCTACCTGCTTGATGTAGCCTGAATAAAAATGATTTGCACTGAAAATTAGTTTTATCCAGGTTTAAGCGTACTGCAGGATCAACCAGATTACATAGCATACTTCAGCCAAACATTGGCAGAATTTTGCTGTCTTTTCAATTCAGTGCTGTGCTGTTAGGTAAATATGTAAATGGCATACTTTGGAATTCCTGTGAGATTGCACAGGATTCAATTATGATTCAATACTTAACTGTAATGTCATCTTATTTGCTTCAAGAAGCAAAACATTTTATATGGTTTACTGCTGTTATGATTATTAAGCTGTTAAGGAATTAGTTGCTACAAATTCATATATACTTCTTTTTAGACCAAGAGATTACTTGCTTAAACAGAGAAGCTTCAATTAAAATTATGCGTGTCTAACAATTTTGCTTTTTTTTATTCCTCTTGAAATACTTCTAAAATCCCTGTTGTGATATTACTATCTGAAACTTGACTGCATGTTGCCTGGAAGAGGTGAGAGAGAGGTCTCTTAGCTTGCAGAAGTTTTTATTTGAGTTAGGTTCTAGAGCTAGCAATCTGAAAAGAGCAGGTTGGGCAGGTTAAAAAGCTTCCTCAATGTTTGGAGGTTTTTTGTGCCTTTGTATTGTATTTGTGCCACTTTGTATTCCCCTGGATAGCCCTTTTATTCCTCTTTGATGTGTTTCCATGGACAGGTGCTGCATCATAGACTTTTAATATGGCTGGAGAGTCTGAAAACCTTTCTCCTTTGCCCCGTCAAAACTGCTTTTAAGTAGCCCACAATGGATATGTCAAAGCACCAGAAAGCAGTGCCCTGCCACCAGCATTTCCCAGAGAAACAGAGGTAGGTGAATATGAAGTTGAGTTCGTTGCACAGAATTTTGTCTGTTATCACAAAAGAGGAGCAGTTCTCTAAATTAATTTAATCTAGGACATTGGAATCACAACAGGAATGCTATCTGTGGATTGCAGTTTTAGGAATTTTTTTTTTTTTAGTATTCATTACAGTACATTTGATGAATATTCCTTCTGCTTTTTCCAGAAATTATTGCCTTAAAGTATCCTGAATTTTTAAAACTAAATCTGCTACAGATTCTCCAAAAACTCATTACTTCCTGTAAAGTACTGTCAATGATTGTGTTTTGAAAGAATTTACTGGAACAGGTAAACATTACCTAAACCACATTGTTAAACGGAATTGCATATTTTTCACCATGCATTGTCTAATACTGCTTATTGAAATGCATTTGGGGAGGAGGGGAGGAGGGGAGGAGGGGAGAAGAGAAGAAAAGAAAAACATAATTCCAGATCACAGACCAGGAGCACTTTATTTTTTGTCTTTTGTATCCTTTTGTAGTGCATGATGCAGAGAAGAAAGGACCATCTGAACCTCTTCTTATAGGTCTGTAGTATAGTTCCTTTTCAGCTTTCTCTTAAAAGCAAATAACTAGCATGATTTTAATTACTCTCCATTTCACTGAAGTTCCTTAGCACTCACCCCTGCCCATCCTCTCATAAACCTGGTATGTACAGCCTCTGTATACACCTAAGTAGAGGAGCTTAGGCTGTCTCAGATTTGGTACTAACTTCATACAGATAGGCTCTGCATACATTTTTCTATCTGTTTGCACTTTATCAAGAAATTAATCAATGTTTCAAACCTAACATGTTGAAGAAAAGCTTTCCTATATCCATTTTAAGCCACGCAAAATTAGGAAAATTAAAATGTGTTAGCCCTTTTATTTCTCCTTTCCTTTTGAAACAGGTATTAAAACCCTCTCTAACTCAGTCATCAGAGGGAAATGAGGAAAACAGAATGACATCACTGAAATGAAGGCTTTATGAGGTAGCAACTTAGGTAATCTTTTAAAAGCAGCTTAAAAATGTGGCCTGTTTAAGACATGTGTTATACTTACCTTGATGTCAGTGGTCAGCATGAATTCTGAGCCTGAACTGGGGTTATAAATGGTACTTGTATTTAATTTTTTCTCTCTAAAACATGGTCAATTTAATGATTTGGTCTATAAAGCACTACAAATTTCACTCTGAAGAAATATGTACTAACTCGTACAGTAAATGATTCAACTTCTTTCTTCCTGTTTTTGAGGTAGAATATGTGTGCTCCACATACCATTTATCCAAGACACCAGGGAACACCAGAGTTTAAATTCATCTCTTAAAACTAAATGGGCATAAGAAAACAATTCAAGCAAAAATGCTCCTTTCATTCTTACTAATTTTTTATGTTAAAAATAACAACAACAGCAAATAACAATAGCAAAATAAAAAGTTATTACAAACTTTCCTTCTAAATATAACTGAGTAGGTCATGTTAAGGACCTTAATATTGTGTTATAAAGAGATCTGTTAAGTAAATTTAATGTCTGGCAATAGGTGGTTCCAAGGATAATCAAGTGCCATCCTGCCTAAAACGGAATTGGAGTGGATACTCTAATGCTTTAGACCGTCCGGAAAGAATACATTACTGGCTCAGTGACCACTGAGGAAGCCAGGTGGCTGACTTATTCCCTCCTACATGTGTGACTTGCTGTACAGTCATCTGTTCTGCAGAAAGTATTAGAGATTCATAAAACTTAACAAACAAACCAGCAAGCTAAAACATCTAAAACAAACAAACAAACAAACAAACAAACAAACAAACAAACAAACAAACAAACAAACAAACCCCTCTGGCAAATATTTCTCACTGTTCCATGCTAAATTATTAATTACCTATTTGCAGTCCAAAAGGCTGCATTTCAACAGTGAAAATAATAAACTGAGATAAGGAAAATGGGCAATAGATGGAATTAGGTTCTTAAAGAGTTGAAAACCAATCAGCTGTAATCTGTACACAAACAAAACTAAGAGGTTTGGACGAGATGCTGACAGTTGCACATGTGGAAATATGCATTTTCTTTTTTTCTTTGACTTTGATTTTATATGGAAGTTGATAGAAAAGGCTGAAAAGCATTTTTCTCCAACCAGGCACCAGTAACCCATGGAGTTTGCATCAGGATGAAGTGCTGGAGCAGCAACCAGTGTTACAGTTCCTCTCATTTATAGCTATTACCCTAACTATTCTGAATTAAATAGGAGGAACATTTGTATGGATATTGGTCCTGTAACAAAGTTAGGCTCTGAAGGTCATGAATTTAACAAATACATTGCATAACCCTTGGGGTTTTTTTGCAATTTACCAAAAAAGGTACAGAAATAGAAAAGGCATATGGCACTCATGAAAAAAAATGCAGGGAATTCTGTACACTATTCTGCTATAAGTGTTTCATCAGGGGTTTGTTTCCTCATGCAATTCATTCTCTGCTGTGGTATTATATTATGGAAGAGAAAAATCCAAGGTTTAGTATAGCAAGTTAGAATGACACATAAGCTTGGAACCTTACACTGGCTCCTAGATTAATTTTAATAAGACTTCTTCCACTTCCTATCAACTTTCAGCCTTCAAATGCTGTATGGGTTTTGGAAGCCAAACATTGTTTATAGATCTGTTATCTCCATTGATACTAAAGATTTCTAATTTAAATTATATCAGGAAATATGTTAATTTCAGAAGAGTCCAATTTCATCTCAGGATTGTATTGGCTATGCAATTGTAACAGTACTTTCTGAGGTGAAAGTGCATACATCCAGAAGTTTTACACTTGGTAAACAGCCAAGTCATATGGGAATTTGACAAACAAATCTGACTCAGTTTTATTTCAGAAAAACAGTGAGAGAGTGTTTGGTCTACACTCATATGAGACGATCTTCAGAGCATCCAAAAGCAGAAGTTTAACTCCCAAACTCCTGGTCCAACTGCAACATCTTTTCTTCTTAACTGTCAAATATATGTATTATTATTAATAATATGTATATTATAAATATATGTGTATATATATATATATATATATGTGTGTGTGTGTGTGTGTGTATTATTAGCAGGGCTCAGTTCAGCATTTGATCTAACACAGCTTAATTACACCTTAATTGCAAAGAGCAAGTAAAGTCCCAAGAGATTTTACAGCTCTTGTCCATGTGCCAGGCACTTTATTCACTCACTCACAATGCCAGGGAGAATGCTTTTCTGAAGGCAGAGTAAGAGCCAACTTTTACAACTTGCACTTTGGAGAAATAAATGGGGTATCTTGCTCCTTTGCCTCTGAAACCACTATTGCATGCCAGTGCGACAAGATATTGGATTCAATGAACCACAGATCTGGATTGCTATGCCTGTTTCTATGTGATTTATTATAGCATTTAAGTTTAGAAGAACCTTTTGCCCCATGAACACTGGCCTCAGCAGTACTGCAGTTACTTGAAGGTTAAAGGAGATGTCATCCAAGAGACTCCACCATTCCCTAAGAGTCTGTAAAGCATGGAAATGTATAAGTAGTATCTAAGTGATCGTACCCAACCTAGATTTCATACACTTCATCCCTGGATAAAGAGTCTCTTCTATTTAGTGAAAAAAGCATACTAGAAAAGACACAATTTGAAAAAAAAAAAAAAAAAAAAAAAAAAAGGAAAATCTGAAATTTGCTAAATTAAGTGGCTAAATCTCCATAGCCTTTCAACAGGCTACAAATAGTTTATTTGTCCACAAAACACATTCAATGTGGCTAATTGTGCCATCCTTATGCATTTAGAACCTTTGCAACTAATTGCAGCTGTTCTGTCTGTCTTACAATGAAAGCCATGTTTCCAGTGTGTCTGATTACTTCTTTAATCCCCAAAGGACTAATGAAAACCTCTTCCTAGTTTTTCAAATCTATTATCAGATCTAGCTCTAATGTAAAATGAAAGAAACCCTAAAAAGTCTGTTATAAATTCACTTCTTCCATAAGATATGAAGAATTAGGAGGTATGTGGGACAGAAATATTTGTGTTAGAAATCTTGTCTTTTTCACAGTTCCAACTCAAAATTAGTAAAAAAAGTTTTGAAAAAAACTTCACAGGTAAAATCCAGCCATTTATCGATTTACTTAAACAACAGATAAAAAATATTCATTTCTGGCACTGATATTCTATGAATTAATTGGTTTGAATAAGTGGTAGAGAACTAATGAAAATTTCTGCAAACAAATAATGTACAAAGATAAAGTGTATGTTGGTACAGATTGGCTTTATCATAACATTTTCAGCAGTTCAATGTGTCATTTATAATTGTTTCTGTCTCTGTAAATATCTGATGGTACTAAGTGGGAAGATATAACCCTTTTAATAATCCTGTGTAATTATAATCTCATTCTGAAAGTATGAAGCACCTTGCATCATTAACAGATCCAGTTAATGGAATAATGTATTCAGTGTGAGGTTCTTGGAGTGAAATCTATATGCAAAAAATCCTGTTCCTTCTCTATCATGTGATAATTTTGATCTTCAATGCTAATCAGGTATTTTGGCACCTGCTAAATGGTGGACATAGTTATTTAAGAAAAATTCTATAGAATTATATGATATATTTTAAATACAGATTCACATGGTGGGCTGTCTTCAGAAATACGTATATATAATTTTTCAAAGCATTTTAAAAGAGGCAATAATTTCTAAAAATATTTCTGCCACTTAAGAACCTAGACTTTTTATTAAATACAAATATGCTGTTCTTCTTGTTGTCAGTGTGGTCTTCCATCTCTTCTCAAAATCAGAATTATGATGAACTATCTTATTTTGGCTAGTCCATACAGGAGTTTGAAAAGTTAACTGCACAGGATTAAAAAAACCCCAACCAACCAACCAACCGATAAAAAATAAAACCAAAATACTCCAAACCAAAAAAACTGTAAACATGGAATAAGCATGTTCTAAACTATTGGTTATCTGGTTTATTTAGCTAGAATATGAAGGGCATTTTCATTTAAAAAGTATGATCTGATCGATTTCTCAACGAAATTAGTAGGTAATCTTTCTTAATATGGAGGTCTGATTAATTTTTCACTGAAGTGGCATTAGTGTCCATTACATTTAGCTGATTTTTCAAGCTGGTATAGAACAGGTATGACTGAAACAGGGTTTAAGCTTGTGTAGAGGTGGGCAAAAAAATACTTTGCACATCATGTCAGATTTTTATTCAGAATTTTTTTTCATACTAGCTATTTTTGTGTCAAATCAGTGAATAATTCTATTGAAATTTTCCAGGAAATAAAAACCAGTTTACAGTATAAATAAAGCTACTTTGAAACAGCTTACCAAAATTTGCATAAGAAAATTTGCCAAAATGTAGTTTAATGTTGAGTACAAACACACTCATTACATACATTCATACAGCATTAAAAGGGCTTAGATCATGGAGTGTTCAGATCCAATTTCTTACAATAATATTCTGCCTCACATTTTTCTTTATTTTTTACACTTAAAGAATGTAAAACAGCCCATCAAAATGAATACATGCCAAAAAATATCTTCAAAATATTTCAAAGCCATTTTTTCCTTCTCTTAAGATCTGATTAGTGAGATCAGATCTTAAGAGGACAGTGAGAGGTGCTTCCACCCGAACTATGGGGCAAACATGACCATATGGAAAAGTCAATAATATGGATTTGATTTAACGATGAATATGAGGTAGAAGAATGGAAAGAAATAGAAAAGATGGGGAGGGGAGGTAGGGGGTGGAAGGGAACAGAAAGCAGAAGACAGTCATCGCCTTGTTATCAGAGTGGATCCAGCAGCATCCCATTGGTCCTTCACCCTGGGTTTCTTGGTGGTAGATGTCCCAATGTCATTAAAAGTTTTTCATTATTTATACATTTTTGATAATAAAGGAATAAATGAATTAATGCCCATTGGCTGCATACTTCTCTTATTCTATTGGCTAAATGATTTCCTCATATCTCAGGCTAATTAGTCCCATGTTTAGTCTTCCTCTTCTGTTCAGTCAGTAGGTTTCTTGAGTAGGTGGGTTGTGAGTCAAGAGTTGTGATCTTCTCCCTGCTGAAATTATGTTTGCCCAGTAGAAACTTGTTTCAGCAAATTCACCAAATTTACTTTCCTGGTGGCCTATAAATTCTGTACTCCTTTTGTCCATTATCACTGATACGTTCTTCTCCCCCAGCTTTGTAAACCTCCTGCTAAGTCTGAGATAATACCTATAATACATAAACCTTTAAATTACTAGCTCTTCTGGGAGTAACTGGATATTTGTCTGCATGCCTCTACTTGGTAAGAAAAAAATAACAATAATCTTGCCTCCCATAACTTCCTCAGTATCAATAATGAAAACTGAGACAGTTGAGACAGTTTTCATGTCATGAAGCATGAAACTGTTGAGAATTTGTAGGCAGACTTGCCTATAAATTCTCAACAAATTTTTATTTACTCATATTAAAAAGTATAGTTAGAAATTAGCAGTCTTTTTCAATGTGTTTATTTTCATTAAAATTAATATTTATTCACTAATTCAGAAGTAGATAAATTCTGATTACAGAAATTTATCATAAATGTTTTTATTTGCAATATCTTTGAATTAATTTTTGCCTTAAATCGTGCTTTCTTAGATTTTCATATAACTCTGCTGTATTGAAATTATTTTAAAATTAGGGTGAATTTACATTTTTTCATATTTTCTCCTCCTCTTTGGTGGAGGTGTGCTTTCTTACACCATTTCTTTATATTTTATACAATAGATAATCCCCTTTTTTAAGGGGTTTATAAAGAGAAATATAAATTCTGTATAACATTTGGAAACCTAAAGAGCTTCAGGGTTTCTCAGTCATATAAGGGAGGAAATAAAAATGTTTTGTAAAACATAGTAGTGTTAAATTCCTAGAGTTTACAGAAAAGACATTTTTCAAATACCTTAAAAATCTGTACCTTAATTAGAGATTTCATTTATATATTTCAAGCATTGACTTTCTACAGGTCTGCATGGGCCTTTGTATTTGAGCAACTGCATCCTAAGTTCCGTGTTAATTTCATTGGAATGTGAAAAAGAATTATACAATATGGAAATGCTCAGGCAGAACCTGGGGAACAGATAGTCTATCCTTGCTATCTACTGCATCTCAGACAAAGTTAATTTATTGCAGCTGTGCATGTCATCTGAGGTTTTGGTTTTAATCAGTGTTAACTGACATTGAAATGGCACACAGCTAATTACTATGCCTTTCAATTTCAAGAATATTGAAATTTCTCTTTCTTACTATGTTTACTTCTCCTTTTATGTGGTTATTTTACAGTGTGTTGTGCAGAGAAGAAATTGGTGTTTTGCCTTTTATCAATTAACATAATAATTAAATCAATTCAATATCATATTATTTTTTAAGGTCATCAGAAACCCTTGCATGTCTTGTAAATTTTAACTGCCATGGAAAAAAAACATTCCAACAGGTTTTTCACAACTGAAAAATATGTTCATGTTTGCCATTCCCCTTCTCTTACAATCTATGCAAAACACAGGTATTTCCTAATAGATATGTGATTTTATTATTCTAAGTTATGAGTAGACATTTTGCTTTTCTTTGGGACACTTTGCTTTATCTCCTTCTACATAAATCCACTGAAAATTGTTTGAAATTGGGGTGAGTAACAATGAGAAAAATCTCATGTTTCTAACTCTGACACACAAGAAAAAAAATACTTAATCATTTGATTTGGGTTCTTGCTTGTTGCTTGCTTTATCTTTCAAGAACTGAAAAATATGTAGTTTTCTCCCTATATGGGTTTATAATCTATTTTGAAGTCAAAGAATATGCCGCTTTTACCAATGCAGTAGAAATTGCTGGTTTCCAAATTGAGCATACACATTAGAAACTTGCTGTTTATGCAGCTGTCCTGTTGCACCATTCTTATGTGTGCACTATAAACACTACTCTTGATGAGTCAATGTACTCTCTTCACATGGCTTGCAATTTAAATATTCCGTGAAGGAAAATTTTCTTTGCAAAATTTTTGTCAGTACTGGCAAAATGTTCAAGATTATCACAGGAATATTCATTAAAGAGATTACAGGAAAAAAGAATGCAAACAAACAAAAAAGTAATAAATATAAGAATTTGTCCTGGTCCATGGCCTGGGAACTCTGTGGGGGCCCTGTGGGTGGATAGGTGGAGCGAGAGCAGTGGATATTGTCTACCTTGACTTCAGCAGAGCCTTCGTCACTGTCTCTAGCAACATCCTCACAAGCAAACTCAGGCTGGATGAGTGGACAGTGAGGTGGAGGGAGAACTGAGTGAATGGCTGATCCCATGGGGCTGTAATCAGTGGCACAGAATCTTATTGGAGGCCTGTCACTAGTGCTGTCCCAAGAGATTCAACACTGGGCCCAGAGTTCTTTAATTTTCCCATCAGTTACCTGGACGAAGGGGCAGGTGCCTCCTCAGCAAGTTCACTGATGACACAGAGCTGGGAGCAGTGGGCCATGCAGCCCTTCAGAAGGGCCCCTTGAGAGGGTGGAGAGATGGGCAGAGAAGAACTGTGAAATTCAACAAAGGCAAATGCAGGATTCTGCACCTGGGGAGGAATAACCTGGGCACCACAACAGGCTGGGAGCTGATCTCTGGGAAGCAACTCTGTGGAAAAGAATCCTGGTGGACAACACTGAGCCAGCAGTGTGTCCTGTTGGCCAAGAAGGCCAATGGTGTCCTGGAGCTCATTAGGAAGAGCATTGCCAGCAGGTCAAGGGAGGTGATGCTGCCCCTCTATTCAGCCCTGGAGAGAATTCACCTGGGCTGCTGTGTCCAATTCTTGGCTTCTCAGGTCAAGAGAAGACACTATCCCCCTGGAGCAGGTCCAGTAGATTGTGACAAATTGGTTAAGGGATTGTAGCATCTCCTTCTTACAAGGAAAGGCAGAGGGAGGTGGGCCTGCTCCATCTTGAGAAGAGGTGACTGAAAGGGGACCTCATCAATGTAAGTACCTGAAGGGAGGGTGTTAAGAAGATGGAGCCAGGCTCGGTGGTATTGAGCAGTAGGACAAGAAGCAATAGGCAGAAAATGATGCACAGGAAGTTCCATCTGAATCCGAACGGAACTTCTTTTCTGAGCAGGTGACCATCCACTGGAACAGGGGCTAGAGGCTGTGGAATATCTCTCACTGGGGATATTCAAGAACCATATGGAAACAAACCTGTGCAACGTGCTCTGGGATGACCCTGCTCGGGCAGGGAGATTGGACTAGCTGACCCAACTGTGGTCTCCTCCAATCTGACCCATTCTGTGGTTCTGTGATTAGCAGACTTTCTGAGAGGGTGACAGAGCATGACCTGGACAGCCTGAGCTCATCCTATTGCCCCCAGCCAGGGAGTAGGACAGAATGAAGGCAGCCCAAATCCAGGTTAGCAGACACCTCTTGGGACTGGGATAGGCCAAGGCCATGGCTGTGCAGGACAGGGGCTTTTAAGACGGACCTCCTATGGCTTCAGTGGGGCCGGCAGTGGTGGCCTTGCAGGTACTAGGAATTCCTGTCCCAACAATAGCTAAACGAATAATAAAAAAAGCAATAATGAAAAGATGCAGTGTTAAAGGTGAGCATCTGGGAATGTTTGCTTTTCATACGGCCAAAGAATAATGATACACAAAAGTCTTAAATCCCAAACTGACCAAAGCTGAGGTGTTGTTACAGCCTGCCCCCATGAAGGCAAGAATAACCCAGGTTTTTGTTAATGGATCCCTGGGGGTGGATCAGAGTGAAAAGACACGGAATGTTCAATGTTTGTAACTATATATATATGTAGGGTTTATTGTAGAACAATTTGGGTGAACGGAAAGCAGATACATATCTGTTTCAGTTATTATTATCTACAAGAATAGAGCAATATGAAAGCATAAAAAAAATACTTAAGAAAATTTAAAAGGGAGAACAAAGAAAGAAAAAAATAAGAGTAAAATCATCACCATCTGTAGATCCTGTGAAGAGACTTGATTGTTGCAGCCTAGATGTCTGCTGGTTGAAGTCATGGTCAGAGTCTTGATCCACTGAGGGTGTGAGAAAAAGCCTGCAAAACACAAAGCCTGATTATTTCAAAATAAACCTAGGTACCTGTCTTGGTTGGGGATCCTCCAGTCCTCCGGTGGAAGGCCTCAGAAATTAGTCTGGGTGTTCTTTGGTGATCTTTGAGGGTTTATGAGGCCTTCTAAGACCTGACAGCTGCCTCCCATCTGGGCAGTTAAAGCCGAGCCCAACCAGTAAAGCCCTATCAGACCTTCCTGGGGAGGAGAGGGGGAGTTTTGCAACTGCTGGAGTTGTGTTAAGGAATGCAGTTAGCATGATATAAGGCACCATCTTGCCTTGCAGGATTTGCCTATTATCAGCCTCAAGGCCTCCTTTGTAACCAGTAATAGCTCATTTCCTCTGTGTATGCAGACTAGCCACTACATACCCAAAACCATCCCCTCAAGGGATGCAAATCTGGCCTGAGCAAAGCACCCTGGAGCCTCCACAAATGGACAAATGTTTTGAGTCATTAATCAATAGCAGTGACTTTCACAGGTGCAAAGATATCCCATATATACCTATATGAGCCCTATAAATGTGTGAGTCCACTTATCACTGGCCACCCCAGAAGTGATCTAGACAAAGAAGCCACCTAAAGCAAGCTGGTGAATTTCGCAGATATTTTTAAATGTAGTTTCAAAGCTTTTTCTGCATAAGAAAAAAGAAAAGGAAAAAAAACCCCACAGTTATGAAAAAGCTTATATTCCTTCCTTAAAAGTAATTTAACTGTCCAAAGTCTCATGAGTTTCCCAGTTAACTTAAAACATAAGCCATACATTTGGAAATAGCTTGGGAACTCTTCTAGCTACATAATTGAAATACACAGGGCAGGAGATATCTCTCCTTTCTTGAAGCCTTTATTAAAAGTGATCAGCTAAACGTTGGGATGCCCGACAGTACCGCAGGTTCACCATCGCAGCTCCCTGGAGTGACTAGGAGGGGGAGGCAAATGCAGCTTTGTCCATCAGGGGGAGGAGCTGGGGGTCCGGCATCAGGAAAACAGGCAAAGGTATACAACGCCAGGATCCCAACTTTGAGTTGGCAGCCTCGGGTCCTGGCTCCAACCAACATCTTCTGAAGTTGTGGTGAGGGGCCATTAAGGTTTTCAGCGTCTCTGCTGGCTTCTCACCTCACCCCTGATGTCTAGAGACCACTTTGATCTCTGAATTCCATATTGGCTCGCTGGTTTAGGGGTTTATTAATTGCATTTGGAATGGGGGCTTGCCCCACTGCATTTTGGCTCTAAACTTATCTGCATATCAACTCCTGGTCCCCTCCCCTCCACCGTCTGGGGGGGATGCCATCCAGGTGGGAACCTGGCCACAAGCAGGGTGATGCTGATACAATAGAGTGAATTCTCAACCATTGATGGCTAACGACCCGATACTTAACAGGTGATTACAACAAGCAGCTAACAAAAGCACTCCTCTGCTAGAACTGGTAAACTCGTAATTCTACAACTTTTGAAAAAAAAAAAAAATGGGTAACCCTTTTTTTGTTCATAACAATAATGTGCTGAAAGTGTACATTGAATGCATTAATTCCTCACTTATTTGATATATCTGTATCTTTGCTTTAATTTATTTAATTTTCATCTATACTTCATTTTGTAATTTTTGGCATACTAAATCTTACAGCTCTTCCAAATATATACTTGACTGACCTAAATTATCTTTTTTTTAGGTCACTTGCTGTTTCCGCACAACCTTGAAAACTAAAGTATAGGATGAAATAGAATAATCAAAGCATTATTAAAAATACTCCTGAGAAATTCAAGTCTTTAATTTACAGACTGCAAATGTTACTGTAAGGAAGTGTTTGAAACATCTGATGCTTGTTAGTCTGCATTATAGAACACAGAAATGACTGTATAGGCAGAGCAAAAGGTAGGACTCTACAGTACTTTGTATGCAATTGAATTTTAAAAGGAGGTAAATGAAGTTCCTCTAGAAATAGAGAGTCTTTAATAAAAATTAAAAAAAAAAGGGAAACCACTAGATTCTTCAGTAATCTGCTTCTTTAATAAAGATATTCTAGCAATAAGAATCAGACACATTAATATTTCAAGACTTTTAGAACTTAATAAAACATTTAAAACCTTTCTAAAACCTTATGTCTACGCTGTAGATCATCCCAATATTTTTTTACTTATAACCTCACTTTGTGACACTTTACACCAGTAAATTCAACAGATATTTTTAAACTAACCTAGACTTTCAAGATCTAGCAAAAAATTGCTTGAAGAAATATTTTCCTAAGCTGAATCCTAAAAATCCGAATGCTTGAAGGCATATTAATTAATCAGTTTTTTATAAGAATCAAGTAGCAAAACGAAACTCTACTTCCAGTATCCACCAACAAGGTAAGACGTTTTAAATCTAGAATGTGAAAACATCTCTTTAGCCATAGTAGCTAAACTTACATCACCATTTATTGGTAGTTTTCCTGCTTTTCCAAAGAACACTCTCAAGTATCAAACATTATTTCATATTCTGCAAGTCACTATTCATTCTGCTGAAGTTATTTCATTTTTAAATAAACTCCACATTCTAAGAGGAAAATGAAGAGCCTCAGCTTTAGAGGTGATATTTCTTACTCTTCTACAGAAATCCTGTAGAAATTTTACTGGTCATTGTTGATACTATACACAAAGTAAGCTACTTTTAAGGGATTGAATAGCAATCATTTAAAGAATAATCCAGAGTACTTCAATACTGGATACTGCATAAAGGTTCCATTTTTTTTATATCTTCTTTTGAAATTTCACTGTTCATCTTTTAAAGCACTCACATAGGGTTTGGCGAAGAATTTTGCATACCGATAGAATCTTTCATAAAACAAAATGTTTTTTTCTTAGAAGGCTAATTTCTGAAGTTTTTCTCTGTTGAAGTTTTGAACTTCCTGCTAGCTCAAACCAGATATTGTGCGACTTCCTCTCTTGGTAGAGGAAGTCTGACCGGAGTAAAGGCTCACAGACTTCATGTATAGAAACCTTCAAGATTCTAAGAGACAAAAATAAATGGTAACATTTATGAAAGTAAAAAGGTGGGGCAGATGAGAACTAGACTGCTTCAACACCTCATAAATATAATTTCCATTGTCAGAATACTCTTATATTTTTAAAGTAGTTCTTGAATAGTCTTCAAGAGCATGCTTTATTCTTCCTCATTCTGTGTGATACTCTTGAAATCATGCTCCTGGAGGCAGTCATTGACCAATATTCCATTTAAGAGAACCCCAAAATCCCAAACACCAACCCTTCTCACCAAAACAACAAGATACATTAATATTAGCATTATTACACTTGTAGAAGCTAAATGTTAATCTGCTAGATTAATTTCAGAGATCATCACTGCATCTTTATGTCTATACAGCACTGGCTCTGATTTTTGTTAGTCTTACATGAAGTTATGTGAGAAAAATAAGTTGTTGGTTTTAAATATTACATGGGAAGCAATATCTGTGTTGAAATGAAAGGGGTTTTTTACCTAACCAAGATATGTATGAAGTATTTGCTTGAAAGTACTGGACCTGTATCATGAAATGGTAAAACATGATAAATCAAGTACTCTATAAGTTGACTATGTGTACTGGGCTTTAAATGGCTAACACAGACAGGGGGAGGTAGTCCACCTTATGGGGTCAGCCTCAATATTATTCCAAACACCAGTGAGCAGAACACATTTTGTTAAGATAGATCAGCTGTTTCCTAATGTGTTAAAAAAAGGGAAAAAAAGTATGTAAAGATGCATTATATGGTATCACCTGAAATAATGCTCAAGAAACATAATATATACTTTTTCAAGGTGTATGCATAGCATTGAAGATACAAAAAGCTCTGACTAATTGTTTTGTGTTATGTTAAACCTAACAACATAACCTTTGGGAAAAACAAACAGGAAATCTTTCCAAATGAGGTCAATTACAGAGTAGCAGTGAGCCTAAGAAGTGTAAAGCCAGTAACTGCTCAAGTGCCATTTCTCACTCATTCAGATTTTACCCAGCACTGTAGAGCTGACCGCTCTAGGGCCCTGTACATGTGTCTGTGTCTGTGATAACAGCACACCTGATCCTCTGATGCATTGCTGAAATTGCTTTCCTGTTTATTGCTGTAGTTTACTTTTGATCCCTGATGGAAAAGGCACATTTAGTGTTCTCTTGTGTTAGAGATGTTAAACTGAAACATTCTGCTTTAATTGCGCAGACATGAGTGGTTACTGCTCAAACACAAAATAAAATTATTCTTCTCATAAAGGTGAAATCTTTGTGGGGAAGTTTTTCATAAATAATTGAAGTACAAACAATTGTAATACTAACTAATGGGAATTAGGGGACATGGGCTTACAAACATGGCAGTATGTTTTGCAGAGCTAGGAAAAACTGGAGTAAGGTTATGGAATAAGATGACAAAATGTTTTTTTTTTCACTTGTAAGCATTTTAAATGCCTCCTTCTTCTGATGTCTTATCTCAAAGTATATTTTAATGATGAAAATTTTGATGACTTATGTGAAAGCAGTTGCATCAATAAGTAGAAAGTTCAGTTATATCTTTTTAGTACTCATTCATACTGGTAAATAGCCTACCTCACTATAGTTACTTTAGAATAGGGTTAAATAAAGTGCCAAGCTCTGTTTTCTTGATCCTTTCATATCTCTGACTTCCAGGAGAGACAGAATTATTTAAAAAGTAGAATCAGAAAGCTTGAATTAAGTGATGAGCGTTAATTTAGGAATTTTTTTTGAACTGTAATAATGGATGAGTCTCAGGGGATTTAATAATTATTAAAGAAGTGCATCTTCAATTTGTAAGATTATTTAAATGTTCAAGATGTGCTGTTTTCAAATGAGACTTACTGAAGTGTTACATGCATGCTTTTCTGAGCTTCCTTATTTATGTGTGGGGTTTTCTAAGTAGTAGTAATAGAAGTAATACTACTAAGAAGAAGAAGAAGAAGAAGGAGCGAAGATATTCAATGAGATATTCAAAGATATTCAATTTTTTATTATTAAAATATAACATGATACCAAAGAGAAGAATGTATTTGATAAATAAATAAAATGTTTGAATAAAAGGGTGGGAAGACAAGAGAAAAAAGTTTTTCTGTTCTGATGGCAACTGGGAACTATTTATATTGTCTTAAAATAAACATGTGATACCGTTAAAGAAGGAGATTATCAAATCAAATTACACACACAATTTCTCTGTACCTAAGTACTTCTCTGATACCACATGCATACAAATACCTTTAAAAATTATAATATTGCACTGATGTGCTTTATGTAGTAAAACAATGTTTCAGAGTGATTTTTTTTACAGTGAGCCTAGATAAGGACCTGATTTCTATTTTAAGCATAGGTTTGATTTTCTTTTCATTTTATATATGCACACTGCACTTCATTCACTGTTGTGTCCCAGCATTTAATACAACAAGAATTTAATATCTGTGTTAACTTCTGAGCCAAAAATTTTCCAAGTCATTTACAAATGGTTATTGCTCATTCTGAGCACCTCACATACAACTATCAACGTTAATTATACCATGGAAATATGTTTTGTGTGACATTTAAGGACAGGACTTTGGAATTTAATGTTACAGTAAACCATTGTCATGGACAAAAAGAAATGAGATATATAGAATTAAGACAATTATGTTAATCACATTAATGTTTCAATAGCACAATACTATTCAAAATTAGCTCAGTAAAAGGGGAAAAAAAACATCTCACTAAGAATACAGTAAGCATTGTCATACAGAAACTTTGTTAATTTCTACTTCTTGGCTCTGGTGTTGGGTTCACCTTGCCAACAACTCTCCAAGTTCTAGTACCAACAGTTCACACTTTCCGTGGAAGCACAAGGGAAGAGGCATCAAATGACAAGTTCCAGCCTCTTGAGATTTTCACTGGGAGAATGATTGGTATATATTCTGGGTTTCATCTCTGTCCCAGAGGGCCTGTATTTCCATGTTACAGTATTAAACATGTATTTCCATGTGGCAGTCTTTTTTTTTCTCATTGCTTCTCATTCAAAGCCTGGAAGGTTAACCATCTCCTCCCAAATCTGGGCATACAAGAGGAGTTACTAATTGCACTGGGCCTCCCTCTGAGCAAGCCTCAGAGGGAGGCTTGCTCAAATACAGTTATTTTGGAGCTATATCTTCCAACATGTTTGGCAATGGCCACCAAATCATTGCTAAGAAAAAGTAAAAGCAGGACATGGGCCAAGGCCAGTCAAGACAGGTCTTGAGTTCCTGCACTGCCAGACCAGTACAAAACTTACGGCATTTTACCAATGGCATTAGAAACACATGCCTTCTTATACACTAAATGATCATTAACTGATTTCTTTTTTGACACTATAGCAAACACTGTGGCAATCTCATAGCTGACATGTGTTCCAGGAAGTGCAGGAGTAAGCAGAAGCAAAGTGAACTCCTAGTTCTGCAGAGGGTTTGTCAGATGTTTTCATTAGAGCTCTTATTTGCATTTTTTCTTGTATGCCTAAAATCATGTTTGTAAATGCAGACCAGATACTTTCCATCCTTTCTTTTAACTGCTGTATTCTCCATTTGGCACTAAAAGCTAAGTGAATGAAAATATAGTCACCAAAGTTGTAATGCTTATTGGGTCATTGCTTTCAGGTCCCTGGGCTGCAGTAAGAGACTTGTCTGCAGTAAGAGCCTCTTTTACTGGAGA
Organism: Haemorhous mexicanus; assembly: GCF_027477595.1. Classification (NCBI taxonomy): domain Eukaryota; kingdom Metazoa; phylum Chordata; class Aves; order Passeriformes; family Fringillidae; genus Haemorhous; species Haemorhous mexicanus. Next base: position 58,914,404 of record NC_082381.1, read on the forward strand.
TTTTTTTTTGTTGTTGTTGGTTTTGTTATTGTGCGTTTGGTTTTGTTGTTGTTGTTGGTTGGTTTTGGGGTTTTTTTTAACTGGACTAAATTTCTGGTGGTTTGCTGCTCTGTATTTTCAGAAGAGAAAGCTCACTGCTGAGTTCTAGCTAATATTTTACCTGAAGTGGTATATGTTTACATAGTAAGGGATTTAAGTTTATCAATCATTCTTTTACATCTAGATAACTATTTTCAGAATAAATATCAACATGTTTTAAAAAAATGTTACTTTGGTAAAAATGCAAGCTATTAAGTCATCCATGACTATCATTATTAAATACAGCCATCTACATATATTCAGACATACATTGTACTCAGACTTCTGCATCCTATGGTTATTTGTGTATGTGGTTAAGACATAAGTCATGCCTGATCAAGACAAGGTTCCTTAATTGTTGTGTATCATATTCTCTTATATCACAGTTTAGGAATAGTATTCTTTGATTCAGTGCTCCCTCTAAAACCATGCATTGCTGCTTTATCTCCTATTGGAATAATTACCAATATAGCCAGACAGGACATGCCTGAGCTTGTCTGGCCCTTGCTGCTTGACCAAATAGTGGCACTGTGGTGTTTTCACCCCAGAGACACCTTTGGCTAGCTGGATGCTGCAGCTGGGTGGTTGGAAGCAAGTCCAGACGTGCAGGAGCTCAGGTGCTCCTCTGGTGGAGAAGCTTTAAGCCAGTGGTGAAGGAAAGGAGTCGGTTCTCATGGAGGGTTTTAATCCAGAGCTTTATTCCTGGCTCACATACCTCTGAATCCAGCAACAGCTTCAACAGAACTCCCGACCGTGTGGTTTGCTTGCCCTTTTACCAAAGGGAGAGGGGAAGGAACATAAGGACCAGGAATCAGGCATGGGAGGGGAGGTCTCAAGGGACAAAGAACACCTGGATGGCCCAATGTCCCCCCAGGGGTGGAGGGCATGTTTTGAATTCTGCCAATCACTCTACCCCCTTCTGGAATGCCAGGATTGACAGGCAGTGCTCAGCAGGGGGCAAGGGAAGGGGGGAAGGAGATGTGGCTGACACACCTGGCCAGGAATTATCAGGGAGGAATCCGGGGTGTCTGAGGCAAGCCATGACATCACACCACAACAATCTCCCTCTTTCTCACACCTCCAACTGAGAGCTGGAGAGAAGAATTGAAGGTAGAACAGGACAAGGTCACAGGCTGAGATAAGAACAACTTACTGGAAACAGCAGTGACATATGAAAAAAAAAAACACTAACAGAAACAACATTAATAAAAAAAGTCTACAAAAGAGAGAGAGTGATTCACATGCAAAATGTTCACCTAAAAGTCCAGTTCAACTGCTGTCACACTGTGTGCCCCAGCAGGGCCCACTTTCCCCACCCCAAGAAGATGATATATAATAACCTCCAGGTCTTAGTGACTCTTACTCATGGCTACTGCAAAAATTAACCCGATCTTGGCCAGAACTAAGCTTTGGATACTGTCTGTCACAGTAGCCATCTGGACAAGGTGTCCAGCACAGAGCTGGATAAACACATCATGCAGTAGGTGAACAGCTGGCTCACAAGACAGACACAAAGGGTTATAGTAATGGATTTACATCAGACTGGTGACCTGCAACTAGTGAGGCTCCTCAGGGCACCATCCTCAGCCGTGTGCTCTTTAATGCCTTGGACTGGAAGATATCTAAACATGCTTGCAGAAAACTGGAAGGAGCTGTTGACTCCCTACAGAGACAAATTAGAGACTGGCAATCACCAACCATACAAAGTTCAACATGGGAAAGTGGCAGATGCTGCACCTGAGTCAAACCTGGGTGTGGGAAAGGTTGGGGAATGAAATGCTGGAAAGTAGTGCTGCAGAAAGGCACGTGGGGGTCCTGACTGATGGAAAGCTAAACCTGGGTCAGCAGTGCCCTGGCAGCCAGGAGGGCCAACCCTGTCCTGAGGGGCATCAGGCATCAGGCACAGCATGGCCAGCCAGGCAAGGGAGGGGATTGTCCTGCTCTGCCCTGAGCTGGGACAGCCTCACCTCGAGGGCTGGGGGCAGTTTTGGTCACTTCAGCATGAGAAAGACAAAAAGCAATTAGAAAGCCTTCATAGGAGGGCAACAAAGATGGTGAAGGGTCTTGAGTGGACTTCAGCCACTCCTTATTAGGAATGGCTGAAGTCACTTGGTCTTTTCAGTCAGGAAAAAAGGAGCCTGAGGGGAGACTTGATTGTAATCTACAACATCCTCATGAGAAGAGGAGGAGTAGATATGATCTCATCTCTCTGCTGACCAATGGCAGGACTTTAGAGAATGACATGAGGTTGTGTCAGGGGAGGTTTAGGTTGAATATTAGGGAAAGGGTCTTCCCCCAGAGGGTGGCTGGGCACCAGAACAGCTACCCAGAGAAGCAGTCACAGCACCAGACAGTGCTCTCAGGAACATGGTGTGACTCTTGGGAATTGCCCTGTGTATTGCTAGGAGTTGGACTTGATGATCCTTCTGTGCGCCTTCCAACTCAGCACGTTCTGTGATTCTGTGATCTTAAAACCAGGGCTTGAAAATGAACTTTCAGGGAACATTAAAGCTTAATGTTTCATTGACTGAAGTTTGAATGACTGCATGATGCTACTTAACTGCAAATGCATTGTTAATTTGGTTACTCAAAAGCTGTGTCCCGCTACACTCAGTAAGAGGAAAATAAATTTCTATCATATATGAAACAAATCTTGATGTATGCACCTTTATTGAGGTATGGGGGTCAAAACATACAGTCTAAATGCTGATTAAAGATGGAACTCCGACTGATGGCTTCTCAGCCCTAATTTCTTCTTAGGTGGCCTAGCCCCTGCTAAAGTCACTGCCTACCAGAACCCATGGCTATGCCCAGGGTGGATCCCTGTTGTCTCTTTTCCCCCACCTGACTTCCTCCATTCCGTGTACATCTCAGCTGAGATTGTTTAATCTAATTCTCTCCTTTCTTGGATTGGAATCTGCTATTTTTGTTTCACTAAAGTAATTTAGTGGTTTCATTTTGGTCTAAAATTTCATTGCAAGATTATTCCTGAAGTGAACATTTTGATGTGAGTAAAGTCAAAAGGCTTATCCTGTGTGCTTTCTTATTTGTTTACTATAGGTAAGTGCTTATCAATTACTGATGTCCTTTCAGTGCTTTTAAGGATGTAATAACAAATTAGATTGATATTTTCTTATATATTTCTGTAGCTTAAAAGAATTTTTCTCTTACTCAATCAACTTCAACTAAAAATCACCTGAAGCCAGTAAATTGCTGGAATACTTCTTGTCTCCCCCTGTTTTTGAATTCTGCTGCCTGGAGAGAAAATTTGAGGGTATTTCTAACAAAGGATATTCAAGAAACTGACCTTTCCAAAAGGCAAATGAAAACTAGACTGCAGTAATAATCATAGTGTTGAAGACCTGTTCAATTTCTTACTATTGCTTTTACTTGGTACCTGCTGTGTTCATACTGTGCTGTTTTGAGAACATATTATCTCCAAGCACTGGCAAAACCCACAGTCAGGTTAACAACACGTTTCAGTTACCAGCAACCATCAGTGCTCAGCAGATAGTGCTGATAATCTACAGTATCCAAGAACAGATGAAAACTTGTCTGTGACTAGAAAATGCACAGACCAATTTGTTACATATGATTTATCAAAATTATTGGTTTCCAGTTTCAACTGTTTGTGCCTTTTTTTTTTTTTTTTTTTCAATTCTAATCCACAAAATGAAGAGCATTTTGGGGCTTGCTTTTAATTTTTGTGAGAATAATCTCTAATTTTTTTACCGAACACACCTGCAGGACATTGCCTCATTCTGCACAGGAAGGTTGCAGGTCTACAAAGTTATAGTGGCCTGGTAGAAAAATTTAAATAGTTTTAAAACTGATGCATGACTTGAGAAATTAGACATAGAAGGACATCATTTCATGACTAGTATTAAACCAAGAGTAAGTCTGACTTGCTAGTGAAAATTATTTCTTTGAACACTCTTTTTTAAAATATGGTAGAGGAGTTCAGTTCTTACACTGACAATCTTGTTTTAACAAAAGAGAACAAAGTACATATATGGAACCAAGAATATGGTGTTGGTCACATCATTGTTTCAAGTGTACAATATCATCCCAAATTATGTCAGCAAAACATAAAAATATCATTATTATTATTTGTGTTCTACCTGGCAATGGCACCAAAACATTTAATGTATTAAGCATGGTGAATGGACATATACAACGTGTTTTACACTGTATTTTGTAAATGAATTTCACATGTTAGCTAGTTTTTGTTTTCCAAAAATATGGTGAAGACTGCATTGAAAGTAGTACAGACCAAGGTCTCTTGTGTGATCCTTCCTAAAATAAACTGTTTCTGGCTATACTGTATTTTCCATCAACTGTTTTCCTCCATCTCTTGTAAGCCAACCAAATAAAGCTGCTTACTCCATATTTTGGCTTATCCTAGAGCTTATTATCCATCTTTTTCAGTCTGTCTCTCCCTCATCTACAGTTTATGAGCACTGAAGATTAATAGAATACTCAGTGTTGGAAAAGGGAAAAGTGTGCAGCATGAGGGCTGAAAACTGTCATTTAAATGAGGTGTTGTCTCTTGAATACCCCTTCTTTCAAGAATAATGAGCTACCCTGCTCTTTCTTGTATAAGACTGCTTATTGTAGAAAGTAAACTGTACTTTAACTGTACAGTTAAAAAATTTTCTTGAAGAATTACTTGCTTTATATTATAAAATGAAAACAACTAGTTTTTGACGACTCCTCAGTCTGTTTTGCTGCCCCCATGTATCTGCCTAAGTCTGTCAAAAAGGAGTTTCAAATCATATTCCTTAATCAGCCAATTGTGTATAGTTAGAATAGAAGCATTTAAAACTCATCATAGGAGAGAATGTTTGCCTTGTCAATTATATCTCTGTGGATAGTTTTTTGGAAGCAGATGTGTCGATTGCATTTGACAGAGATGTTTAACAATTTCCCTTGTATTTTTTTTAATCTCATTCAGAATATATATTTTCAGAATATATACCTAAAATTTCTCTATATTTCAGCAGCAGGCTCTGGGACTAAAACAGAGGACTTCTAATGCCAGAGAGAGAATGTACTACCTGCCAATGTTTAATTTTACTGCCATGTCCTTTGCTAATCTCATTGCTTGCAGTTCTTCCATATTGCCTACATTTCCTGTTCTAATATCTTTGGATATAAACAGTCTCCTAGCTTGTTATATTAGGCTGTGAGATCATGCAAATATTAATTATAGTTTAGAAAAAGACCTCAATACTATACTTATATTGGAATGTAAAATTAGTTCGCTTAGATACCTTGCCACAAACAAGGCTGACTGAGACAACTATTGGCTTTCATTAAATTGCCTAACCAAACTATTAGGGCTTTCATTTTGATAGTGTCATCTTTTCTGGATCCCACCTTTAACATTGCTGTGTTAAATTTTAACCTTTACTTTCTGAGAGTTTGCTCTTGCAGTCTTAGAACAGTGCTCTCATAACTTTTCCCCTTCTTTTGTTTTCTGTAAATTCTCATTGCCCAGTAATCCATCTCACATAATTCTTCCTCTTCCTAGTCTACAAATCTCCACAGGGTGATTCAGTGTTGTGCAGAAAAGAGGTGGAAAAACTTCTGAGTTTGGGAACTGCTCACCTATTTCATTACATCCCATGTTAAAAACATGCAGCTCTTGATATCACAGCAGCTGTAAGACATTAATAAATGTAGCACATTAATTTGCTTACCCTGGATAATGAGAATTCTTGTTGTCTGAAACAATATATCATATGCATACTACATGTACACCCTGTGTCTGAATCAGGAGTACTAGCTCACAATGACTCAGAAAGAATAAAGACCAGTTACAGCCATAAAGGTAAAAGCATTATGAAGCAGCTGTTAGTTCTATCTTTTTTGAACTCAGTCATAAGCACACTAATGTAGTATAACTATTTAAATTATTTTTTTGCCAGTAGCACAGTAATAATTGTAATTGCTCTTAGCCGGCCACAGCTATGATGGCACCTGTGCCCTCTGATAATGGTGTCGGGAGCATGGCCAGTAGGTCAAAGGAAGTGATTATTCCCTTTTATTCCGTTCTCATCAGACCACATCTAGAGTGCTGCATCCAGCTCTGAGTCCCCTGGTCAATAAAATTTTGACCTGTGTTGGGGGTTGGGTTTCTTTCTTTTTTGTAGATTTTTTTTCCCCCATAAGTTGCTAGGAAACTAACTACTAGGTACTTATGGGTACTTAAGAAAATCAAAATAAATGGCCAAGGTCGGGAGAGGAGTGTAGTATCTGGCTATACTGCTTTTTCTCTGGGAGTTTCCCTCCGAGGGGGAAGACACCGCGAGTTTGGGAGCAGGTAAAGGACGGGGCTGGGGGCAGCCGCTCTCTCTCGCTCTCAGCATCAGAGGAGGACAGTCAGGGTGTCTGACTGTCAGGTGTTGCTTACTGTGGGGAGAATTCGCTGTCACCGCTGGAGCCCAGTTCTGCACTGCTTCTTCCTTTCTGTGGGCGAACCTCTGCTCGTAAGAGCAGCCATAGGGCTGGGACCTTATTATCACCTACCTCACTGAAAGAGAGCCCTATCACCGTCTGCTCAGGTGCCCGGGAGCTTGAACTCTCCCCTCTCTGCCCTGCTGGGAGCCGGGCTGCCCCTGTCCCGCCCCCGCTGCTCCTTCAGCAGCGCTCCGAGCTTTCGCTGCACTGTAGCCCCGCATCCCCTGCGTGCTGAGATGTCCCGTGGTTCCAGCCACAGCTCCGGAGCTTCTGATACATCTTGTCTACCACTGGGATTTTTGCTGATTCCTGCCGTTCCACCTGGGTGCTTCTCAGAGTCCTGCAGGGGCACCGGGATCGGCTGCCCCAGAGGCTTGTGAAAGAAAGCCCCTCCGCCATCCCTGCCGGTCTCCGCCGAGAAGGCTGTCACAGGGTTCCTGGGTCTGTTTGTTGTTAATGCCACAGTTTTTGTTTGTTTGCCTTGTTATACATAGTAGTAAAAACCTGTTATTCCTATCCTCTTATCTTTGCTTTAGAGCCCCTTTATTTCAAAATTATAATATTTCGAGGGGAGGGGATTTACATTGTCCATTCCAAGGGGAGATCCTCCCTTTCATAGCAAGCACCTGTCTTTCAAACCAAGATAACGTGTCAAGAGTGGATCCAGAGGAAGGCAACAAAATGGTCAGAGGGCTGGAACACCTCTGCTGTGAAGAAAAGGTGCGGCTGATAAGCCTTGAAAGGAGAAGGCTTCAGGGAGATCTTATTGCAACTTTTCAATACACAATGGGAGCTTATAGAGTAGACAGAGAGGAATTTTCACCAGGGTCTTTAATGACAGACCAAAGGTACTTGGACTGGAGCATAGGATAGACATTTTTAGTATAAGAGAGTGAGACATTGGGACTAGGGGTCAGAGATTTGTGCATAATCGACTTCTGGAGGTGTTCAAGGCCAGGTTATGAGCAACCTGACCTAGTGAAAGAGATTCCTGTGCATGACAGGGGTGTTGCTAACCCAACCCCAAACATCCTGTGGCTCTATGAGTCTATGATATATAGTTTAAATGGTATATAATAGCAAAGACCTTGAAGGTATGATTACATTTTGAATATGGTTGACCATTAGAAAATCACTGATGATTCCAGGTAATTTTAAAAAAAACATAGCCATAGCGGGGGGTTGGGGGGGGCGGGGGGAGAAACATGTTTTTTCTCTAAGAAAACAATACACAGCAAAATGCTGAAGAAACACTGTAGAGCAAGAAGACACCTGCTGCTGCCTTCTATAATAATGACTCTTAGACATCCTGCACTGTGAGGCAGACCAAGCCTTGATATCTATGACCATCAAGGACCACATCAGTAAACAAGATGAGTTTAGTTATATGGTGATGTGCAATAGCTGATGTAGAATATGATTGTTAAGGAGTCATTGCTGTAGTGGCCATGACTGATGGGGTGCAAGAACAAACTCAAAGTACCAAGTATGTTGTTAATGTGGTAACTCACTGGAGCTTAGTTTGGAAGCTTAGTTTCAAACACACATGAGCATACTGAATTGAAGCTAAAAAAATGGATGGTCCTTTCAGAATCATTCAGGTATATTTGTGGGACGTGACACTTCAAAACTACAAAGATGATGCAAAACTATTCATAGAGTAACGTGATTTTCAGTAATATAGAAAAGTTTCAATGACCTACTGATTCTGATCTGATTTGATTGGCTTTTTGAACATACTTTTCAAAAAGTACTGTGATGTCCATTCTTAAATCCATATCATTACATAACAAAGTGACTTTTCCAGGAATTTTGACTTGCATGTTTTTTTCTCTTCAAATAAAGATGTTTTAAAGTATAAATGTGATCATATATCTCTTTTCTCCCACCCATTTTTATCTTGTGCTCAAATAAAAATGATGAAAAAGGAAGAAATCTGTAGAAAAGGCATTACCAAAATGTGAGAATTTTTATAGGTTCAAGGGTAAAAGTACAGGATACTTTTTAAGTTTGTGTTTAAAAAGAGTTATTTACTGTCTTTACCTAGTATTTTAAAACCAGCTGCTGTTCTTCACTAGTACAAGTTTTGCAGAATACAGCACTGATGTCATGCAAATCCAGTTTTCTTTTTTTTCCATATAGCTCTTCATAAATAAAACTGATTTTTCAATAATTATTGTCATTAAAGTGTCTCAAAAATATTTCCATAATCAAAGAGTTGCAAAAATCTATTAAATATGGGAAGATTATATGTTTTGCCTCTTGATCAGTGAAATAATGAGCAACAAAAGTTGTTTAACAGTCCATTGTTTATTTTAGAACTGTCATAAATAGAATTGCAGATTAAGTGCAATGTGGAATATTCATTCTTTGACAGATAGATTGGGTAATAAATGCTGTCTTTTTCTTTAATTGCATTTTTTTTAAAAATGAATCTTTGTTTTAGTTGTTGTCATAGCTGTTAACAGCAGATTCAAACCTCATACAAATCCTAAACATCGATTTAGCCAAATGATAGAACTTAATATTTGTTTTCCAATTCCAGCACAATATAGTAGACGTTTATTCTTTATCCCTTTCTTGCACTACTGCTTTCCTTACCCTCTGTTCTCAATATTTACACTTCAAAAATAAGCTGCTAAATTGGCATATTCAAGTGTAAATAAAAATGTGTTTCAACTTAGACAATTTTAGTCCTATCTGCAAAGTTTTAATGAACATGAATGTTTTCAGCTACAGGTTTAAGTAACTGATTCTCCATGAGTAATCCTACCAGTTGCCATAATCATACTTTTTAATGTTTTTTAAATTAATAAGGTGTTTAGCCTAAAATACTTTCATATATAAAATAGTAAGAATATAATAAGCAACTGAGTAGGCAGCTATTTTATACTGGTTACTGTACACCCAGAAATCTCGGTGAAATGTATATTATAAGGTATGTAAATGTATATTATATGACCTTTGGTTTAACTTTTGAAAGTACTGAGACTCATTTTTTACTCCACTGCTGTGAATAACAGAGATTCAGGTGTTGGAAAAAGAAGATATGAGAATAATTTTCAAGATGCTTGTTGCAAACAGTAGCTCAGATTCTGTTATCCATAGTAAGAAATGTTTCCATTTAGCTTTGCCATAGTAAAGCACGATTGTTCAGAACTGAGGTAGTTAATAATTAAGGTACAAAATTTTCAAACTATAATCATTGCACATAAGGATTTATAATTTCAACTTCTCCATCAAAAAATAAAATTTCTTCATTTCTAACATGTTTAATATCTCCAATTCTGTATTAAAAAGAACCAAAATCAAAGCAAACAAAACCCAACCAAACCTATGGGTCAATGCACCTAAAGTAATAAAATGATCATTTTAATGTATTATAACATGGCCTATGTCATAGGAGTAATACAATCTGGCTGAAATTGATGTAAATGTTACACTTTTAAGGAAAAAAAAAAGAAAAATGAAAAAGAAAAAGAGAAAAATAAAAGAGAAAAAGAAAAAAAAAAAGAAAAAGAAAAAGAAAAAATAAGGAAAATAAGAAGAAATAGATGAAAAGAAAAAGAAAATTTGGGAAAAATAACTTACTCTTAGAACTTGAAGAAAAATTTTACCAAATTTCTTCTCTATGTGAACTGAGAAGTAATTGTATCTTCAGTATGAAATATTCTAAACAAAGAAAACCTAGCAAAGAATTTATCCCAGCAAAAGATTTTCCTGGAACTTGACATGAGTTACATTTAGAAACACCCCTTGTATACAAAATCAGACTATAGGAGCATTCAAAGTTAACAGTTTGTTTGTAGGCTTCTCAGTTTCTTTTCTTAATAAGGTACATTATATTCTAAAAGCTGGACTTTCTTATCTGCTTGCAAATATGAATAGATCTATTCAGTCCCTAGGAGCTGTGTGACAACTTTCAAAGTTGTTAATTTTAAATCAAGAATAGATTTCCTTCAAAAGGTTCACGCTTTATTATAGAACTAGAGAAGTAATATCTGGTCATCATTTTGCAAGTTTATAACAGAAAGTCACTATAAAAATTCTCTGAGTAGAAAGTATTTTGCAATTTTTGCTCCCATTAGAAACCAGTTTGGAATGACCAAAATGATGGTTATGTACCAGTGCTTCTGGAGTTACACTTTTGTTAGCCTGATCAAAATAACAATCAACATTTAAATATAATTGTCACAAGTAGCTTCAAAAGTAAATGGTTTGAATTGCCATCAAGGATTACTGTTAAAAATAAAAGGTGTTTGTGCCAGTTAATTATTTGACATTCCCTATCAACAATATTACCAGAAAATTATTTCTCCAGCTCTCAGACCATCCCACTCCCTTCCCCCAACCCCTGCACCAGTCCACACTGTTGCAACACGAATTTTTACACCATGCAACAGGTCATCTGATACTAAGGGTTGTAGGCAATTCTTAGTGTGGACTGGATCTGAACTGGTAGGCCAGTGCAAAAACATTCCTGTTTCTCAAAGACTTAGCGATATAAACTCAGTAAGAATTCCTTCACAACTTTCCTGATATTGCAGCAAGCTGCTGTCAGCAATGCACTGAACTTTAGGATCCATTAAATGCTTGATCACAATTCAGTGGTACAATAGAAACTTCATTAGAAAAGCATGATGGCAAAAAATGGAAATGAAAATAAGAGCTTGAGATCAAGTAGTCTTCATAACTCAGCAGGCCACAAAAGTGAAAGAAAGAAAATTATTTCCATTTATTTCACATCTTAGATCTTTACATCTTTCACATCATACAATAACCAGATGCACATGCAGGACATCTTTTTGCACTCATTGGTAATTTTTCTTTTACTGCTTCTCTGTGTAACTGATACACCACACAATGTTTTCTGCACCAAAGTGACTTCTATGTGAAAATATATTAAAGTAACATAGACATTTATTTATAAAAATATAACTTTTAAAATTTATTTTGACAATCAATGAGACAAAAATGTCTGATAGTGACTGCTCTTTAGCCCAATCTTTACACAGTGAAAAACTACAATAACGAACTCAATGAACTGAAACAAAATAATTTCTATGAGTTTCAGTTAGAGAAATGAGGCTGTGTAATTTGACTGTCCTCTTCACAAAATCCTTGACAGAAAAATATTCATTATAATATTTCAATCTGGCTTTTGGATGACCTCTTCAAAAATAAGGAAGGTGGGAGAGTTTGGTAGGGAATAAACAAGATTATTCTGTGTGTTTTCAGCTACTTGAATGTGTGTGATCAGCACCTATGTTTGATTTTGAAGTTGCAGATTTCATTTGAATAGTTTGACAGAAAATCTAATTCTAAATATGAAAAGAATTGCTAGATAAGATGGTAAGCATGTAGTATGGCAAAGAAAGAGCAAGATTTTCGTCCTTGACTATAAAACTGGAAGCTGTACTGGGAAAGATGTGAACAAGAAATTGTTATCCTCTTGATTTCTCAGCCAAGCCAATTATTTAAAGAAGAGATGGTTTTGGAAAAGTAGAAGGTAATTCTATGCTGGCAGGTAATTGTTCTTCCTCGCTAACACATCTCTGCCTGGATGATTTTATCTGAGGGCTAAGTTAGCTTTCCTTATGCTAACATCAGAATCCTTGTCACTGATTTCCTATTCGCTGGGCTGTTACTCTCAAAAGAGTCAGTATTTGCAATGATTAAGTACAAGGCAAAAATTAAATAAGAAGACACAGTTTGTGTCCACTGCATGAATTTTACTTTTTTAATTTTATGAGGATTTCTTCTGGAAATTACCCTTGATGGAATAACTTGATGTTGTGTTGGCCCCAGCCAAAAACAGTATGATGCAGCGGCTTGTTCAGTTTCCCACACTTCTCTGCAGTGGGATAAGGAAAATCAGACAAAGGTAAAAAATTGTAGTTTGAGATGAGATCAGCTTAATAATTGAAGGAAAGTAAAATTAAATAACAATAGCTAATACTTACTAGTATTTTTTATTATTGTTGTTGTAATGAAAAGGAGAGGCAGAAGGAGAGGAATACACCACAAGATAAACAAATGTTGCATGATACATTTGCTCATGACCCGTGACTCCCCAGCTTGTCCTCAAGCAGTGATCAGTGGCTGAGAGAATTCCCTGCAGTTTATCTACTGAGCATGACTTTCTACTATCTGGAATACTTTGGCCACTTCAAGCCACCTGTTCTGGCTGTGCTCCCTCACGACTTCTTTTACATCTCCTTGGTGGCAGAGCACAGGAAAATGAAAAGCCTTGATTTAGACTAAGCACTACTTAGCACCCCCTAATACAGCAGAGTATTGTCAATATGATTTTCATATTAAATCCAAAATGCCCCACTGTGCCAGGTACTAAAAAGAAAATTGTTTCTATTCTAGCTGAAACCAGGACATAGTGGGTTTTGGTGCAAATGTTCCATGATCTGGAGAACAAAATAAAGGAGCTAAAAGTGGATCTGAGAATCACAGAATCATCAAATTTGAAAAAGTCCCCTAAGTTCATTGAGTCCAGCTGCTACTGTACCAGAAATATGGATTCACAGTTACTGTCTAACTAATCTCTAGGTTTAGCTCTACAGATTTCATCAGCTCTCTGGTGTCTGCATGTTTATAGAATTCAATGTAGAGCTGTTAATAAATTTTACTGCCACGTAGAAGAGAAATAGTTGCTAGAAAAAATATTTCACTTCCATTGCTCCTGTGCCAGCTGGAGACAGAATTGGTGTGATTACATAAAGAGCCTAGAGAACACTTTCTCTTTGCCCTGGGAGTCATTGGACTACTGGCAATGTACCTGGACAGTGATTCCCACATAGTGTGCTAAGATTATGGAGGCCACAAGAATTTCCTCTCTAATAATTAAAATATAAATAAGGTAAAGGCAAAAGGGCTGGCTGGTTCTGTTGGGATTAAGTATGTCTGCATGTCTCACTTAAGACATAACTGGAGGGCAAGAGGAAGAAAATGTCCCTTATTCTTCTTTGCAGATCTATGGTAAGGTTACTGTGGACTGTGAAGAGGAAATAAAGAAAAGTATAAAGCCTGACTTTGTCATTTAGGTGTGAATGTGACTAGAGGGCATGAAGCTGCAAATGCCATCCTTGTCTGTAGCTGAAAGACAAGTACAAAACACTGACATCACAAAATCCCAAAGGGAGAAAACTTTAGGTCCTTGATGCTGTAAAACTCTGTCTGCCTTAGCTTTTATTTTACTACAGACCTAGTTGGTTAATACGTTTGAAAGGCATTACCTTTCTGTATTCCTCTCTTCGTAGTGTAAAAGAGATACCACCCCAGAGTAAGTTTAATTTCTCCTTCCACATTTTCTCCTTGAATGGTCACAATTCATTTTGTTACTGGTAAAATTCCAGCTCACAGTAAGCCAGACTGGCTGTTTTTCAGAACAGTTGCCTTCCTTAGAGAAAGGAGGAGGGGCTGAGAAAAAAAAAGGGGGAGGAGGGAGAAAAAGAGAAAACAATCTAGATGCAATTATGAGTGACCTTGCAATACTGAACAGGCATACTCTACAGAATCAATAGCCAGACAAGTTTCTGTGACAGATCCAATAAAAGGAAAAAGCAAAGGTGTGGGGGAGGAAGCCAAATAGATTTAAAAAGAGAGATAATGGTACTACTACTATGAAGGCGCCAATGTTCTCATACAAGTTTTAAGGCAGAAATTTGATTCACTTGAAAAGTGACAGCTGTTGTGGCTTTGGCCAATTAAATGATGAAAAATGAAATAATTTTATGCTCTGTCTGGTATATGACAAGGTACTTGAACGCTAGGCACCTAGGTGAAAACAATGAGGTACATAATTTGTTACTGCAGAACCAGAATTTTTCCCGTCTTCTTTTCTTTCTCTCTCATTTTGTTTGTTCCTTCTTCCTTCCTTTCTTTCTTTCTTTCTTTTTGCTTTTATTTTTTCTACATGTTTTGCTTTTAGCTATTTTTTCTTTCTATTCTTAAGGTAAATAATTTGGGATAGAACATTGTGACAGATAGTTGTAGCTGATAAAGTTAATAGACAAGCTTTAAAACTTTAAACACTGAGGCCCCACTTGGATATTTTATTAATTTGTTGATAATCATGTTTAATAAAAGTTTTTTCTCTGTACACAGAGAAAAAAGAAAGATTTCTGTGTTTTGGGGATTTTTTTTTTTTCTCTTCTGTGTAAACAAGAGCAGATGAATTTTGGAGTTTATTCATTCCCACTAGACTTCCTTCAAAAAAGAAAGGAACTAGCTATCAACTTTTACATCACTTTTTCACATAAATATGTTCTTAGTTTCTGAAATTTACTTTCAAGTAAGGGATTTATGATGGTAAGGTATAGAACACATTATTGATCAAGTCTAGGCTTCTTGTATTTCATGTTATTCTCATTGATCTCTCCATTGTTTCTGATCCCACCTTTCAGCATCTGTTACTACTAAACACAAGATACAACCTGGGATACATTCCTTTCGAGGGCTGCATTTGTGAATACTGAATGTGCCTGGACACTGACTCTGTGAACAATCCTGATGAAGAGCAGCCACATTAAGGGCACCATCCTTCTTATTTAAAATGTGTTATACAATATATTTATTTCACAAATAACTTTTCAGGCATGTTACAATATATTCACCCTTTCTTCCCCAGTGTAGTAACAGTGGAATTGACTGTTAAACTCATTAAAAGGAGATACCTCTCTTTTGCACTGAGTGCTCAGTTTGGTGCAATGTGCACAAACATAATAATAATAATCCTTCTTAAGAACATATCTATACAGTGATATTTAGCAGCTTGCCAATGTGAAGGAATCATGTTTATCTTGTTTTATGCATTTTCTTGTTTTATGTGTTTCAGTTTTTCAGTGGAACAATATTTGTCCTACTGTCCATTTTCCAAGTCTTTCCAAGATTTTTGTCTCTGATATTCCCTCGACATAACTGAAAGCTGGATTTGAGCCTTAACATATATTAATGCATTTCTTATGCCCTCCTGCCCCACCAAAAGAAAAAGAACAGCATCAAAACCAACCAAAAAATAACCTCAGCAAAAACTGAAAAAGCTCAAACCATAAAGAAACAACAGAAAACAACTCTATTTGAACAATGTTCAAAACCATGAGAAAGCCTGCACCAAGATCTTAGAAAGGTAAAGAAACATTCCTTGAAAGAAACAAGTAGTAGTGTAAAGGTACTAGTAGTGCTTTGCAGTTTTTAATGAAAGCAACACACAAAGTGGATAATGATAAAATATCTCCCATTGATACTTCTCTAAAGATTCTGTGGTTTGTTGTACCATGCAGTGCAAAGTTGAAGCTGATTATGAAAAAGCTAACAGTTTGGAAATTTGGGACACTTGTGCAAATAGTCATGATTGGTAATGAAATTGTGAATTGTGAATTTTGTGGTTTCAAAAATAGCTTTCTCACTTCTTGCAGAATATTAGGTTTAAATGGAAAGGTTTTGTAACTTCTGTAGCTGCTGCTGTGCTATTCTTGGTTTTAAATTGCTTTTTGTTTTCTTTTGTTCTATAAAACCAATGCCTGCCTTTCCCATTCTCTTGGCAGCATTTTTTTAAGAGCTTGCAGAATTAAGATTTCACACTGAAGGGATTTCGTGAATGTATTTGCCTCATGCACATGAGGCAGTGTTCTATAAGTGAAGTAAAGCCATCTGTGTTTCAGACTTTGGCAATCCTACAGACCTATGAAAGGATAGATGTGTCATACCCCAAGGATTTAAACATCTATTTCATGGTTCTGTTTCCTTGTTCTGTGTTTTCAAGCACCCTTACGGGATCCTTACATGTCTGGAAGATTGAGGTGACTATACTAACTATTGAGTCCCACCTGACAGGAAAAGCAAGGTCCATACAGAAGTAATTTTCAGCAAGAGATTAAGTTAGAAATTGGCTGGAGAAAGGGAGCAGAATCAGACTGAGTCTTGGTTTCACTTATCTCTTGTACCCCATAGTAAAGTCAATAAAGTGTCTGGACAATAGGAGATCATTATTTCCTGTTCACTTTTTGCAGCAGATCTTTTCCAAAAGGAAGCGTTTTTGTTTATTCTGTTCCTAAAGATGACATTTGGGGTACAGAACCTTTTGCTAAATGCACATTAATACAAAATGAAAGCTACACTTCAATTTGGGACATTATTTAAAATGTATTTATGGTAATGATCAGGGAACAGGAAGCTGGTAGCTCACTGCTACATCTATATTGCTTTCTTCAAAGTGTTTGGACCAAAGGCTGAGGTTAGTCCTGAACAAGATGTGATTGTATGTTGGAGTGTTCTTCCTGGGGTTTCATGAAACTATTTATTAGAATTGCAACAGTGAATTGAAGAGGGCTCAGGAGAATTGCTGCCACCCTGTGCACTTCAACCTCTCACTGTAAACACCTTAATTATCCCAGCCAGACATGATTTGTCTCTAAGGAACAAAAATATAATATTTAAAAAAATAAATGTACCCTTGTCCCATTTTTTTAAACTGGAGCAGGCTGCATCAACTTTCAGGTTCTTCGCAGTGTATCCTTCCTAAATTTCCTTCCTAAATATTTTCTTTCCAGATTCTTGAATGCTGCCTGAAACTATTGGTTTATTCTAGTAAAAAGTAAAACAAAACAAAAAGGAATTAATATGCCACATTCTTACAAATTTAAGTTTTTGTCTTTCAAATGATCTCTCTGCCTTCTTTGGTTAGGAAATACCATATTTGTTCAGATTTCTCATTCCAGCTCTCTAAAAGAATCTGCTCCTTGGCCAGTGAAATTTATCACAGACATTACCTACTATTGGAAAGAGAATTATCTGTGGTTATTTCTCTTCTCTTCTGGTAGTTCAGAATGGGTGAAGAAAACAGGAACTTCTTTTAACGTTATACCCTACAGTCAAATTCTGTTTGCTGTTAGAACAGCATGAAATGGAGGGTTTCTTTCCAAAAGGAAAAAATCATCAGAAATAGTCAGAAAATGATGTTGACTCAGAATAAAATCTTGGCTTGTAATGTTCTCCCTTAATGCATTCTATGTTTTGAATTTTTTACACAGTTTAAAAATGACTAGCATTTTTTTCTTTTGAAAGAAATAAAGGGAAGGTATATGGCATAACTTCCGCATAATTCTTCATGTATGGGTTTTGTGGTATGACCTTTTATTGTGTATCTGCATTTCAATGATTATCTGTTACAAACACATCTCTATTCTCTTCTGATGATGTGTTTGTGCAGAGCTGGCAACATGAGTCTTTCATACTTGAGAAATTGAACGAGAGACCTCAGCTATGTTAAGTAATGAAATGAGAAAAGTGAAGTATTACAAAAGTGTTTGCATTTTCCATTTTAATGACTGCAGTTTCTTCCCTTCCTCTCTACAAAATTAGCAAAGTACATATGCCCTATTGAGAATGTATTATATATTAGATCTGTAATTTTGAGTATCAACATTTGGCATTGGCAAATTAGTTACTGTGCTAAAGTTAAATTATAACAGTAAAAAATTTAAAATATCTCCTTATAATGGAAAATTCTATGAAGGAATTTTCTTTAAGAGTATTTTTTATATCTAATTGGTAATGAGGCAAGAGCAAAATGTGACTACTAGATGATACCTTTCAGATTCCTTTTTTATCTTTTCCCCTTTTCTCTGCCTGCCATAAATGAAGACAATTAAAAACAAAACAAAAACCCAAATAAACAAACAAACAAAAATAAAAACCACACCCCCCCAACAAAATAAAAAACAAACAAAAACAAAAACACCCAAACCAGACAAAAAAAGAAAAAAACCGAAAACAAAACACCACAACAACAACCAAACAAAAACAAACCAACCGAAACTACAATCCAACAACAGACTGGTATGTGAAAGCAAATGATTTTGATATAAATCTCTTTTGCAATTTCATCTACTGAAAATCACCTCTACAAAATATATACAAAACCAGTGTAATTAGACATCAAAATTAGAAACATTCATTCAGATTATTATATTAAACTTTCAGATAATATTATCACTCCTGAGTATGAATATGTATTGGAGAAGAACTTTCATCTAATTAAAATGAGGAAGATTTTTTATGGAAAGAAAATTTTCCCAGTACATGGATAGTATAGTTCAGTGGTTTTAGATGTTTTCATATATTCAGATACTTCCCAAAAATGCTGAGGTTAAGAAATGAAACAGAGGTACCAAAAAACTTATATAGCAAGGAAAATTATAAGTCCTGTAAGGATTTTGGGGAACAGGGAAAAAAAAAAAGGTACCGTAGGATGCAAGTACATATGGAGATTTCATGCCATGTAATTGTATAAGTCCATCTATATTAAACCTTGTTCTTTATTTTTAGTTATGACAATAAGAATGAGACAGGTGTGGTCGAAATACAGAAATTTAGACATGAGGGATGGCTTACAGGGGAATTGCTACTGCTTTTTAGTAACACAGAGCAGAATCATTGTTTATTAAGTTGCCCTGCCATCCTTTTCAAGAGTGATTTAAAATAATTTATAGAAAGCATGCTGCATGGGATGGACAGTAGAGTAGTGGCGTTTGTCTTCATAAAAGAATGTCCTTATATCTTATTTCAACTCAAATATATTATCAAAAATACAAGATAAGTATTGAGGAGTATCTAAGAAATAAACTTTGCAAAAATTGGGTACATTCATGTGTCTCAAAGAAGGATCAACTATACTTCTAAAGATAATTGTTAGTATTAACTACTCTTAAAGTCATAACTTTCCTTAACCTCTGCAAGAAATGTCTTGAGTTATCTTGACCACTAGAAGCTTTTCCCCACCTTTTTGCCTTTCCCTTGGTATTGTGCTGCTGTTTCATTTTACACATGGTGGAAACAAAAAAACCCCCACTTTTTCCCCAGTGCAGCAGCCTTCTTCACTTCTAAATACATACCAGATGATCTGTCCCTAACTTTCTAACTTTTATTTTTCCTAACAAGTGTGGAAGGGTGAATCCAAAAAAGAAGAGAAAAATAATCAGAAAATACATCCAAAAAACTTCCACAATTGGACTCAGTGTCTCAGCTTATGGACAAGACAGTTTAATTATGCATGCCTTTTAGTTTGTAATTTTAGATTAATAATTTATTATGTGGTTTGACCTGCTTCAACAGGCGTTGTTGAATTCACATTCCTGTTTTTCCAAACTACAAATCTAACAATATATAGTTGGATCTGACTGATTTAAATATAGACACCTGTCTTTATTTTTGTAAATATTGCACTTTTATTGATTATATTTCCAGTATAACTTCCACTTCCCTCCTTGTTCTCCTCTTCCTTTTCTCTCTCTCTCTCTGTTCTCCCTTTCCCTTTCCCTTTCCCTCCCAATATAATTTTTATTTTTTTGCAAGTTTTTTACAAATTTTCTGAAGTTCAAGTAAATGTGGTAAGCATATGCTATATTTAACTCTTTACGTCATTGCAAGTTAGTGATTTATCGAAGTTCCTGCCAGGTCTTATAGAACACATCCTGTTATTCTAATGTGGAACTGTGTCAAACTAATACGTGCGCTTTTCCTACCTTTGCTTGTTTACAGAAAAGATGTACTTGTGTTCTCCTGGCTTTCTTAAGGTTCTGTGTATGGGTACTGCCTCTTTCCTACATGACTGTTGGAAAGGGTGAAACCAGAGAACAGGAATAAGGAGAGGCTCTGGTATGTCATTAAGTCATGATGCTTCCGTTCTGGAGACCATACCTTTCAATCCACTATGAATCCTCCTCACTACCAATTTTAAGCAGAGACAACACTCACAGCTGGCTTTTGTTAAAGCTGAGAAGCCACGTTTATGTATTGCTGCTATTTCTCTCTACACAAGTCAGATTAAGACGTATGAGGAGATTTATCTTTTCTTCTGTCCTCTGTTTCAAAGGGGAATAGGATAGGAATTTAATACTTACTGTAGTGACAAAGCTAGTATTTTCATGACACTACATAGTGCAGATCTACAATAGGTCACTGCCATCAATAAAAACAACACTTTTTAGCGGCCTAATAATTTTACACATTGCAGGAATCAGGAAGTTATTTCTCTATTTCCAGTGCCTTGATAAGCGACAAAATAAAAGGGATGTTCACTTTGTTTTGGGTTGTTGGTGCGGGTAATTTTTGGGGAGGGATTATAAATATTTTTTTCTCCACTATTTTTCTGTATAGTGATCTCTGAAAAACTGTGTTAAAAAAAATATAGTCCAGTCAATCATTTAAGAAAAACTCCTTTGCCCATTTTTATGAAGGCATTGGTATATTTATGCTCAGAAATCTTACTTGAAATAGTCTTTCTAAACTGATTTTTGTTGTATGATAGAAATGCTCAAATATACTACTTAGATTTCACATTTGTCAGCTAAAAACAATTTAAGAAGTAATGTGTGTGTAAATATATAAGTAGGTACGTAGATTTCTAATAAGCTATTTCATACATTTTGCACATTAAAAAATCCTTTATTGAATCTGTCTATCTATCTATCTATCTATCTATCTATCTATCTACTTACCACTCTTCCTGCTTATCTGTATATTTATATACCTGTATACTTATCAATATCTTTATAATGCAGATATGCCTGCTGGGATCAAGAGAAGCAATCTGAGTTTGTTCCTTTTGAGAATGGAAGAATATAAAAGAAAGAGATAAGGCAGACAAAGGGGATTTTTTAACATGTAGCTTTCTGCTATTAACTTAAAAATTCTTAGACATTAGTTCTGATTTTTATTATACATATTCAGTTTTCACCTAACCTCAAAGGAAAAAAACCCCACCATTATTACTTGGTGTATTTTGATTTCAAATACATATTTTTTATACTATGCAAAATTATAAACTTGGCAGTGAGTTCCCTAAGAAATGGTGAATGCGGAGGCTAAGCACCTATCCATCATATTTGAGAAGTTATGGCAGTCTGGTGAAGGTCCCATTGACTCTTTCAAAAAGAGAAGATTCTTTCAAAAAGAGAAAACTCTTTCAAAAAGAGAAAAAACTCTTTCAGAAAGAGAAAAAAGAAAGACCCAGCATATTACAGGTCACTCAGTCTCATCTCTGTGCCTATTAAGATCATGGGCCTGATCATCCTGGAAGCTATGCTAAGACATAGAAAAAAAGGAGGTGATTAGTGACAGTCAACATAGCTTCACTAAGGGCAAATTGCATCGGAAAGACACAGTGGCGTGTTGCAATGGAGATATACTGCTGGTGAATAGGGAGGAGACACTGATCCAGCTATTTGGACTGGTGCAAAGCATTTGACAGTGTCCCACAAGACATGTCTTTAAATTTGAGAGACAAAGATTTGACATATGGTTCAGCTGGGGGACCATACGAAGCAGGCAGCTGGAGTTGCAGTCAGCAGCTTGATTTTCCAGTGGAGAACATTCCTCAGTGGCATTCCTCAAGAGCTGGCGTTGGAAGTGGTTTGGTTTGACATCATTGTGGGTTACATCAACAGCAAGATTGAGGGCATCCTCAGCAAGTTTGTCAGTGACACCAAGATGTGTGGTGTCATTGATATGCAGGGCTATCCCTCTGCCACCCAGATGGACCTTAACAGGCTTGAGAGGTAGGACCATGAGAATATCAAAAAGTTCAACAAGGCCTAGTGCAAGGACGTCCACAAAGATGATCAGAGGGCTAAGTATATCTCCTCTGAGGCAGGACTGTGGGAGTTTGTGTTGTTTAGCCTGGAGAAGGAAGTCTCTGTGGAGATCTCATAGCACATTCCAGTACCTGAAGGGGACTTAAAAGAAAGTTGGAGAGGGACATTTTGCAAGGACCTACAGTGATAGGACAAGAGGTAATGGTTTTCAACAGAATGTGGTAGATTTATAGTAGGAACCAAACCATTCTGTGATCATATGATTATATATATATTATATAGATATAGATATAGATGTAGATATAGATATAGATATAAATATATATAACAAATTGCTATAATGATTTTTAAAAAATCAGTGGTAAATAATGATACTGTGGTAACAACAACCAGGACATTAGGAGGTTAATCCATTTATAGTGAGTAAATATTGGCCCCCATCAGTTCCGAGAAAGAGAACTTTATAACACGACCTGAGGTTAGGAATAGAGTGATCTGGCCTTGGTGTCATAAGTAATACAGCTGAGCTCGCTTTTGGAGGTTGGGATAAGGATCTACATTCACAATTTACTATGCAGTTTGAGAACAGGGAATATAGCCCTCACATCCTTTCCAGATGGCACTGAAGGCTACAGCCTTTAATCAAAACAGTACGTGGAGACCGAATAGTGAATTTTGATGTTGCCAAGTTGTGTTCTCTTCATCCATGTAATGACTAGTAATGTAATCTTTGTGCCAATGCACAAATTCCAGCCAGCACAGACAGGAGAAAGAGGACAACTTTCTTTCTCTCTAACAATTCATTGGGCGTGTTGCTGAAAGAAAATGTGCTGTAAAGAGACATATTTTTCAAAAGATATATGCCCTTTAGATGTGAAAAATTGGAAAGTTCTCAATGCTAATATAAATGCTAATATAAACAAAAGCATGATGGAAATGGGACTGACAGGCTTTGCTTTTCTTTTATTTATTTGACCAAAACACAGACTTGGCATGTTATACTTGATAAAGATTTTACCAAATCTGTGTTCCTGTTTTCCTGAAGGTACAAAGATTTCTTTTTTCCTCCAAAATTATAGAATGACAAGCTCAAGTGTGCTTGCAGACATCAGTTATCCAGTGTGCTTGAGTAATTCTGAAAATTGCAGTCAAATATTATTGTGCATAAACATGTCTTGCACAAAGAATCTCATTCATAGTTGCTGTAGACCACAGTGGGCTCACTGAGAATGCTCTACTTTTGACATTATGTTTTGGTCCAATTCAAATCAAAATAATCAAGTTTTTCAGTTTCTTAGGAAACTCCAAACCCACTGTATTTTAGAAACATAATGTAACCCCCAGATTTTTAGAGGTTTTTTGACGAAATTGTAATTCTTTATATTTGTCTAATTCACTGGAGTTGGGCTTTCTTTCACTTCTGAGTGAGTTATTTTCAGATTTTAAAAGTCTGGAAACACTTCAACATTACATAGTGATTAGAACATAGGAGACTATGCAGTAAGTCAGTAGTGTTTGTTTGGAACTGTTCCACTTCCTTGAAATCTTACACACTGCAATAGTCATCCCGCTGAGTACTACAATTAACTCTGCAGTAAGGCTACACCACAAATGAACCAGCTAGGTACACTTTCTTGCTCCACTGGAAGCAGAAAAAAATTAATACATACAGGATATTTCAGAAAATATGCAGTTTGTTGACTGTGGCATTTTCCAAAGTGACATGAAGCTACTGTATTTCAATTTCCTATACTGAAAATGAATGATCCACACCAGGAAATATTTGGACAAAGAGAATTTCATTTGCTCTTCCTATAAATGTCCAACATCAATTACTCCTGCTAAATTTTTCTCCCTATAAATTTTTTTTAAATTGTATTTCTCATTTACTTGAGTGCAACCAGAAAAAAATATTAACGTAGTTTGGATTAATTTGAGTCTATTTTTTACATTTTCCCGATTAAGTCCTGAAGAGAACTCTGGTTTCTCATATGGTCTTTTTAACAGCTTAATCAATCAGAGGATACCAAATGCACTTGGAGCTCTGCTCTCTGGAATACAGACCACACAATGCGTAGGGCTTGATCTCAGACTTAGAACACTTCCACTATATGCTTAGATACACCATGTGATTTGAAGTCTAGTCTATACCTTTAGTTTTGTAGTAACCTTTCTCTACAATTTTTCTTTCTTACATTTACTTTGTGGTTTTGTGTTGGCTTTGTGTAGGGGGCGTGTGGCTGCATGTACATGTTGTGTGGTTTTTTACTGCATGTTCTGCTTCTGGTTTTGCACCTTGGTGATGTTTTGGTAAAGAAATGCTTTCTTTCCAATTGATGACTCTGAAATGTCTTAGTCATAGCTATCACATTATATATAATGATGGCTAAATAGCTGATAGTCTCTTTGCTACCATTTAAAAATTCTTTCCATCAATTATATGCTTAGAATGGCTTTTTTTTTTTGGTCAACTGCATTACTGCATTTAAACTCATGTTACGGTACCTGTTTCTCAATGCCGATAGATACTCTTTTTCAGAACATGTGCTTTTTGACCTGACAGTACTTTTGAAAATGTGATGTCCCATACAGAATTCATGCAAAGATTATACAAAAAATATTTTTCTACCAAAAAAAAATTCGTAATTAGGACCTATTGAACATTTCAATACCTACTTCTTCCTTATTGTATACCTGTACAAAGCTATCCTTTACTTTTCTTTAAATGCATACACTTTCTGAATATGAATGCCATCCAGGACATGGATTTTAAATAGAGTTCTTGTACTTATTTAGTAGCTGAATCCAGCAACCTATACTTTATCAAGAATAAATTACACTCCTGTTAAACTTAGCTCTAAAAAAGGCATTACCATCCTATTAAAATCCAATAAAGCATGCATCATATCTGGTGGACAGAATTAAAAAAAAAACTGGGTAGGACAAGTAGTTCAAAGCTGGATAGCTGCAAAAATGTCAGTGGAATGTGAGAGTAAAAAAACCAAGAAATATACAAAGTGGATAATATGTGTGTTTATGAAAAGATTTGCTCTTTGCCACCCTTTAAGAAATTTGTATTACACTTTTGGCTCTTAATCAGAACTGAATAGAGGAAGTCCTTATGGAAGAAATGTTAGGATACATGCAAGGGGACCTGGACTACATTGAGAAGTGGTTCCATTAGAGCTTCATGAGGTTTGACAAGTCCAGGTGCAAGGTACTGCCTCTGTGTTCAGACAATCCCTGTAACGAGTACAGACCGGGAGAACACCTCATTGAGAGCAGCCTTGTGCAGAAGGACTTGGGACATGGATGAAATGCTGAAGATGAGCTGGCAGTGTGCATTGGCAGCCTGGAAGGACAACTATATCCTGGGCTGCATCAAAAGAAGTTTCAGCAGCAGGATGAGGAAGATTATCCCTCTCTGTTGTAAGTTCTCACCTGGAATACTGCCTGTAGTTTTAGGGCTCCCAACATCAGAAGGATGTGGATTTGCTGGCGAATCCAGATGATGCCCATGAAGATGATCAGGGCACTGAAGCACTTTTCTTATGAAAATAGGCTGAGAGAGCTGGAGTTGTTCACCCTGTTGCAGATAAGGCTTTGGGGATACCCTGTTGCAGCCTTCCAGTAATTAAAGAGGGCTTTTAAAAAGGAGGTAGAATATCTTTTTACATAGGTCCATAGGTATAAGACAAAGAGGAATAGTTTTAAGTTAGAAGAGTGATTAAGATTGGATGTCAAGAAGAAATCTTTGTTCATAGGGCAGTGAGGCACAGGAACATGTTGCCCAGAGAGGTTGTGGGTGCCCCATTCCTGTAAGTGTTCAAGGTAAGTTTGGATGGAGTACTGAGCAACCTGATCTAGTGAATGACACACCTGCCCTTGGTGAGAGAGTTGAAACTAAATGATTTTAATGGTCTTTCCCACCCAAATCATTCCACAATTCTGTGGTTCTTTACTAAATACATTTACTGTCATAAACTTTAGAGAAGTTGTAAACTTTTTGAAAAGCAAATTAAAAAATGTGGGGTTTTTCAGTTACGGACACATTTTACAAACATAAAAGAATTGTCCTGAATTAATTTTTGCAGTGCACTGCTGATTAACATAAAACAAAATCATGAGGCTCAAGAAAATTATTTCACAGGAAAGAATGTGAGTCCTCATATGAAATGAGGACTTCTTCACGAAGCCTTCTTAGGTGTTCTTTGCCACTTCCTTATACTTGAGTATTTTCAGAAAAGAAGGTTTTACCATATAATGGAACAAGAGTGCCCTTGAGAAACCATAATGCAGTAGTCCAACTGGGCCAAAACTGGCCATTGCCTACGCTACATTTTAAAAAATTCATAGAATTATAGCATCATTGAAGTTGGAAAAGACTTCTAAGAGCACAGAGTCCAACCATTAACCTACAAAGTTCCATTAACCACCTCCCTAAACACAACATCTAGATTTATTTTAAATACCTCCCAGTGTGGTGGCTTAACCACCTCCCTGGGCAGCTTATTCCAATGCTTGACAACTGTTTTCATGAAGAAATTTTTCCTAATGTCCAAATGAAACCCTCAAAATTATATGGTTAGAGAGAGGACAGAAGAAGATCGTATTAAGAGGTGTGAGAATGGATTTAACATGATTTGTCTTCAATAGTGTGGTTTTTGCCTCAGCCAGGATGAGTGACAATATTTCAAGCAGTTATCATAATGTCCTTGATGAGGCTGAGGCAAGTCATTTGCTGTTACGTAGCTATAAATCTAAATTAATCTGGTTCAAATCAATGGGATCCATTAAGTTAATAACAACTTAAAAGTGAGAAATATCTGGCTTGCTTATACTGCAGTCACATGTTAAAATAATTATAAACAATTACAGAATTCTGATCTTCATAGTTTGTTCCTTTCCCTGTTTTCAGCAAGTCAAACTTTGCACAGAATATGCTATCAGAAAAAGAAAGTAAATATTTGTTAGAAAAAGAAAATAAAAATTTGCTGTTTTTCAGAAAAATCTTAGAGTTTCTTTTTACTGTTTCCATATTACAGTGAGTTCTTGTGACAGAATCTTTACAGCATTTCACTAAAAGATGTAAAATATGTCTTTGAAAATAGCGCAGCTATAATTCTAATTATCATGGGCAACTTACACAAAGAAAATGATTCTTACTGAAACAAAAAATTTAAAAATGGCGCTGAAGAGAACCAGAAACCTAACATGTAATAAATTAATATTAAAAGCACATTTCTTTTTAAAAGTTAGCCCTTTTCAATCTCTTCACATTTTTTTCCCTTGGAAAAAACACTGAGTGACTCTAAATCTCTTCTATTTTAAATAATTATAACTGAGATCAGGACATGCCCTAGAATGATATAAAAGCATATTTCTTTGCTTCAAAATAGTTAAAGGGTGAAGCATGGATGACATAAAGTTGATGACCATTATTTTGACTCTTCGGTTTCTCTTTTTTTCGTATGATGGGACAAATGGAAAATTTCAGAAATATTGGATATTATTAGATTTATGAAATGCAAAAAGTGAAGAACTTTTGAGAATAAGAGCATTTTTATTTTAAAATCTTCTATTTATTTTCTAGTATTGGATTCAGGTCTCCTAAAATGATGTAACCTGGAAGAATTCCTCATTAATGTTAGGAAGTATTAAGTGGAAATATTTCACCTTTTGAATCCATTAGAATCAATTTCTATAAAGAAAACATACAATAAAGTACAATTAAAATTAAAAACTTGAGTGGTACATTTTTTCTAACACAGATATAACTTTCTTGCATGAAGTGACACAAACTGGCTCAGTATGAAATCATCTGAAAAGACTGTTCTCTCTCATATTACCAAATCTATATAACTTTTGTTCCATGAATGTTGGCAAAGCCTCTCAGTTCTTTAAACTATATAAATTTGGTGCTGTCTACTACCCACTTCTGTTGGAGGGAAGTAAGGACATTGAGCTTCTTCCAAGGGATTCTCTTAAAATCTCTTCTATAAACATCATGGATGATAAATCAGCAACTACTTGTAAAAATATATTGGAAAAATTAACATATTTAGTACGATTAATTTAGAAGGAAAAAACCTACTACAATAATCTCCATCCTGAATTCTTTGAGTATACATAATTGCAAGAAATAGAAATACTTTCATAACTGGATTTCATTTACAATACTCATGTGCAAACAGGGTCCAGGCACAAAGTGACTGTGCTATGAGTGACCTCATTTTGTTTTCCATGGCTTTGGTTAATTAGTTCTTAGGACCCATATTCTGTTCTCCTTTTATCTTAGTGTTATTCAGCTGCCTAAAACAAAAGCAGTGTTTGCTAATATGGGTGTGATTTACAGCATCATTAATATACTTGATATAACAATCCTCAAATATTTTATTATGTCCTTTCTGATATAAGAAAAGTGAAAACATGAAAATATCAAGAGTTAGTCTTTATGACAGTCTTTCTGACATGGCAGGTACCCAATGCTATCTTTGCTGAAACATTTGGGAGTCCTGCCATAATGCACAATATAAGGGCATTTATTTTGGAAAAAATAATTGAATGACCAGTATGGATTTGCTTAGATAATCATATGTGTACAACTGGCAAAAAGAGATCTTATTTAACAACTTTGCATTTTTGCAAGATACCTGTGTTCTAATATAAACACGTAGCAATAGTGTTACTGCTTATTTATGAGCTATAGGGATGCAAATAGGCAATGCTTATACCTGATAGAAAACTCTTACTGAATCAGGTCTGTAAAGCAGAGATTAAGAAACATACAAGGGAATAATTATTCTTAAAATAAAAAAGAAAAAATTGTTGTGGGAGGAGCAAAATCAATTTTTTTTTATTGTTCTTTTCTATCAAATTATCTCATGAACAACTGTCTTGAGGTGCTTCGTGGATCCTTGCTGCGGTTTAGGAATGGTGTTCCCTAGTTTAGTGTTCCTACTGAAACCCTCCAAACCATGTGCAACTCACTCTGTATCCCTTCCCTCTAGCTCTTCCTTCTGCAGTGGGCTTGGGAGGGGGATTGCAGACACACAATGATTGTGGGTTGAGAGAAGAATATTTGACTGGAAACAGCAATGAAATAAGAAAATTAATTGTTGCAACAGCAACAGTACTAATAACAAAGCAGACAAGAAAGAAGTGAATATTTCACACCTGATCGTTCACCATGTGGTGCCTAACAATATCTGAACTGCCACCACATTACTTGACCTGGAAGGGACTTCTTCTGCAACCCCAAAAAAATGTCATGAGGTAGTATGGAATAACCTCCAGGTCCTAGCCATGTCCCCTTCTGCCTACTGCAAAAATTAACCTTGTCTTGGCCAGAACCAGGACAGTTCTTCTATGTCTCCTAAAGGCTAAACAGACTTTTTCCTCCAAGAAGATATGAGGTATAATAGGATATTAAGACATAATAAGATAAGATTCCTGGATCTGCCTCTTGGTGAAGCATGTAGGAATATGACATTTTTAAGCTTTGAACCTCTTCATCATATATAACTGAAATTGAGCAACACATTAGAACTGTCATAGGACATGACCAAACAGACTGACAAATACTAGGAATACAGATACCTAATTTTCTAGGGAAACTGCATATTTTATGTAATACAACCTGCGTATCTGAAAGTAATGGCTTAGTAAACAGCTCTCATCATTGCTTCTGGGTTTGTTTATACATTGTTATAGAAATATGGTGGATGATGTTTTGGAAGTGCTTCAATCCAGTCTGAATAAATGATCTGATGAACTTATATCATCATGAGTTTGGGTTTAAATGCCTACTGGAAGGTTTCTTCTCCAGCTCTTGTGCAATATACAGATGATACCACTACTTTAGTGGGACTGCAAAGAAGGAAAACTGATCTCTGTGGTTCAGAGAGAAAGGAGCTGGTTATTCCCCCACTGAAAGATGATACAAAAACAGTTCCCTATAGCAGCTAGTTAAACCTAAAGGTATTCCTGACTGTGACTCATCCATTCACTCTTGCATCTGCTGGTCTAATATATTTGTACCTAACATCTGAACTCTAACAGTACTTAAAGGTTTTCCTTTACCCTGAGAACATTAATTTATTAATTTGCATATACAGAAAGTAGTATCTTTGACTTCTTTTCAAAATATTGTTTTAAAAGTACATCACATTACTACTGGTTTACAGGAATGAAAGATGTTTTAGCCAGCCCTCTTCCACTGGACTCTTTAAATTTGCCCAAACTTTTTACACTGCTTGCTATGAAATCCATACAGATACAAAACTGTTAATTAAAATGAACACTAGGTACACAAATATTAAGTAAAAGTGAACACAAAAGAAAGCTAAGAACCAAAGCTCCTTTTTGGATTCTTACTTAAGAGGGTTATGCCATATTTATTTATTTATTTATTTTTGTGATTCTGGAAGAATAATTTAGTGGTGTAGTTGCAAATCCATTCTGTGGCACAGAACTAGATAAAATGCAGCGTATTTACAAAAATGCCACTGATTCAGAAAAGAAAAACCTCAGGTCCCTAAGATACTTTCTAAATATTTTTGTATTAATAAGACATGAGACTGACAGTTTCACAACAGATAAAGAGGTTTACTCTCAGAGTTCAAGTCTATTGCCTAACTTGGAAGCTGTTAAAGGAGGAAGGACTAATTACTAGCCGGGAGATTTGGACTTGGCATCAGAGCAGGACCCAATATATTTTACCAGTAGACTTGTTGCATGCTAGGAGGAACTCTACTCTCTGAGTTTGTAAAGGCTGAGGGGGTTCAGCTATTAGCCAGTGATACATACTCTCTGCAGATGCTGAAGTGTGGGCAGAATGTGTCCATTTCTCTAACACAATTTACTTTCCTGATGGGCTTTGGGGGGAAAAACACTTAATAAAAAGCAGGAATGAAAGTTAATGAGTAGATATCAGAAACAAAGACACAATAAAGGAAGGAGTAAATTTGTCTTTAACCTTTGTAAGAGTAGGATGGCTATAGGATGTTGACAAAAGCTGACAGCAACTCTCACCAAGCCAAAATATTAACAAAGAAATAACTAGCTGGATTTTATGATTTATTGATGTGAAATTCACAGAGAAGTTAATAAAATTATGGCCTAATTGAATGACCTCACTCATTGTCTTTTCTTCTGTCTGACTGATATTATATCTCATTCATTTCTTACATAAAGAGGAATATATTACATTTCATCAATACGTTTAGTTGGAAAGCTTTCCAAAGAGTATTAATTCGTGAGGTAGTCTATATGAAGAGTGGAATGGTGACCATTTAAACAGTGCAGAAGAAAATTTTGAAAAATCAACCTACAAAATAACGATAGCAAAAAAATACAAAACACTAGAGTGCAGGAATAATTTATGTAAACAGATTGCAACTACCTAAATTGGACTTTTTTTCAAATCTAACCTAGGTTAATCTTCTGAGGAATGCCAGTGCATTTTTGGTTATGACAAGTCACAAAAGCATTTTTTTGCTTAGCTTTTCAGAAGATCATATATTTTACATTGTCGTGTCAATTATGAATATTAGGTAAGAAGTGCAAATTTTAATCCTCCACCAATCTACCATCCACCATAGGACCACTGGTTTCTTGGCTACATTTCCGTATCTTTCAAAAAGCAAACTAAATTTATTACCTTTTTTAAAAAATTCAAATGCAACAATAGTGTCTCTTATTTCCCTTAGAAATTTTTAACAAAATACATACAAATAAATATACACCTTACAACAAATTCAAACAAACCATATTTTCCCTTAACCTAAAATTTCAAGTTGATCTGCTTTCTTCTCTATTTTTCTTGTCAAAAGAAAAAATATAGAGATGGAATTTGGCATACAAGGATTTTTTTCAAGAACTCAGGAGAAATGATGAGTATATTTCATTTTAGTTTGGAAAATTTTCAGAAAATACATGCACAAGTGTGAAACAATATAGTTCTCTATAGTTCTAAAGTCTACTTTCCAATCTCTACAATGTTGCTTATTCTGGAAGCATAAAGCTAAGAATGATGTTAGTAGATGCTGCTGACCACTTTGCAATGAAATTTATCTGATGCATAGGAAAATTGGTAGCAAATTATTCCAAGTGTGGTACCTTCAAATGGTGAAGGATGAATAGAAACTCAGCAAGTCTGAATATTCAGTCTCAATTTTCTCTTCTGACAGAAGAAAATATGAAATATCCATGCCTTAAATAACTCCAAAAATCCAGAGTTATAAAGCTAAATACAAATTATTATAAAAACAGCAAATAAAATAGTGTTTAGATTGGTTATGGACCTCAGATGATGCAGTATTAATGTGAAATACTGCTGGCTACAGCCTCCTTTCAGGCTGTTGTAGAGCAATAAGGTCACCCCTGAGCCTTCTCTTCTCCAAGCTAAACAACCTCAGCTCCCTCGACCACTGCTTGCAGGATTTATGCTCCAGCCCCTTCTCCACCATTGTTGCCCTTCTCTTTACACACCAGCACCTCAACATCCTTCCTCATCTTGGGGGCCCAGAACTGGACACAGCACTTGAGGTGTGACCTAACCTGTGCTGAGTACAGGGGGGCAATTCCTGCCCTGCTCCTGCTGGCCACACTCTTGCTGGTACAGGTCAGGATGCCATTGGCCCTCCTGGCCACTGGGCACTGCTGGCTCATGTTCAGCTGCTGTCAGTCACTACCCCAAGGGCCCTTTCTGCCTGGACGTTGTCCAGCGACTCTCTCCCCAGTCTGTAGTACTTGATGTATTATCCCTGTGGCCACATCATCCATGAGAGATAGGATTAACAGAGTGACCTGGAATAGCATCCCTAGATATCTTCTAGAAGATGTACATTTAAAACCAGTTTATTTTGTCAGCAGTGAAAAAAATAAGCCTGAAAACTCAGGTTAGAATTTACTAAGAATATTTACACTTAGTTTTTGTCAAATTATGTCATAAAAGGAGTGTTTGTCTTAGCACTTTTAGTAGCAGTTAGAAGAAAAAAAAAGTTTTAGTAAACAAAATCCTGTAAAATGACCTGAGATCTTTAAGTAAGAAAATGAAATTATGTTGGCAGCCAAAGAACAGGAGAGAGAACTCTGCTTGCTTCACCAATCTCCATGTGGTTGAGCAGCTTGGTTGGCACATTTGGTCACATGCATTTTGATAGATATGCTACTACTGCCAGTGCTATTAAGGAAATTGTGGCTATCATTGCTGATATATCCACGCTGGTGTTTCAAAGTGATACCAGTAGTTATTTTTAAATAGTCTGGATGTAGTAGCTTATCTACAGGCAAGCCCCAAGTCAGTATTTTAATATCACAATATACTTAAAAATTCTGCACAGAAATTTATGGGGTTAAGTGCATACAGACAGACATATGTGCATGGTAACCTGTTTGCATTTGAAATCAATTTTTGTATGTTTATCTCAGTTTATTTCTAAGTAAAGTTTACATTTTAAACTAAAATAAAATTTGAAAACATATTTCTTTTAGTCACACCATAATATTATCTTTGTGGTATTTTTGTCATCACAAATATACCTGCCTGCAGCTCTGCTTGATGAAATTTTGTAACTGACATAAATCTTATTCAAGAGTTGTCGACATGTTATAGAATGTATTTGCACAAATGAAGAGAACCTTTTGTAAGGTACTTTGTAATTAGGTGTTGGAACTAATTTGAAGAGTTGTAGAATAAGCAAAAGAAAATAAAATTTATTAAAAATTTTGATAAATTTTAAAAACAGGAGAATATCGGCTATGGTTGCTGTAACTTGGATAATATGCTCTTCTTAGAACTTAAATTATTAACTGCAAGACACATGCAAGTGTTTTTTCCCTAAAGAAATAGTTCAATCCACACTTTGAGAAATGGTGTAGTACAGACTGTATAGGAAGGCTTTTTAAAGGTTTAGGCTTTACATTTAATAACCTCTTTCTTCCTTTTTGCTTCCCATTCATCTTTATTTCATTTTATTTGTTGTAGTTCCCCGACAGGGAGATCAACTAATCAATCTGTGTTTTCTTAGTTTTTTGTTTATTTTCCACCAGTTATTTACTGGTATGTGCATAACTAATACATTAAGGTTGAAAATACATGTATGCATTACTGAATTGCAAGGTGTGTATATTGTACAGCAAATGTTAATACATATAAAATCATACAGGTGCAAGCATACTATATACATTTTGCAAGGATGCACAAACAAAAAACTGTAACTTGAGGTACATAATTAGTAAATATGCTAAATTAAATGCATATAGTTTGATACTAATTAAAACATATGAAAGAGTAGATAATTACCCAAAAAATGGTATTTATATGGTAAAATAAGTGTACTATTTCCATGTTGTATTGCAAATAAATGCTCTTAAAAACACCTCATCAGTAACTGAGGGAAACGTCACACTATCCAGATGGAGCCATAACTTAATATTTTGACGAAAACCCACCCATTCCTATCTCATTAGAAGTTGATGCAAAGCCTATATACTATAAAAATCAGGCAGTTGCATCTCATTTTCCAACAGTCAGCATAATAAACCCTTGATGGATAACTAAGGCACTAATCAATATCTGATTGTGAGTCTGATTTTATACAGTTTTCTTCTGTTGCTGCTATTGTAAGTTAAATGAATATAATAAGCAAGATTCAGCAAATTTCAGTACTGAGACTAT
The DNA here is from genome assembly GCF_027477595.1 of Haemorhous mexicanus. NCBI lineage: Eukaryota > Metazoa > Chordata > Aves > Passeriformes > Fringillidae > Haemorhous > Haemorhous mexicanus. Next base: position 58,949,231 of record NC_082381.1, read on the forward strand.
GAAAACAGCAGGGAAATAAGACCACATTCTCTGTGTTCTCTTTAAAAAAAAATAAGAGCAGCATTGACATCTACTTTTTTTGTACCTTGAAATAAATTCTTTCTATGAGTGTTACTGTCAGTAATTAAATTGTGTTTGATATGAAGACAAATTGTGGATCAAGTGTATCAATAGATTTCTGTGACCTGCCACTGTAGAGCTCAAACATGGGAATGTCTTTCTAAGGCGTTTATTTAATCAGCATATTCAGTATTTTGATTTTTAATCATCTTCTGACTCAAACATCTTTACGGCTCCTCTACAGTAGTGATGTTTCGTATAGCAGTGAAGTCACAAGATTGGAAGGTGCAGTTTTGTCATGTCTGTAAATTCTGCCATTTACTAAGATTTCCCCAAAGCTATGAAGATGGGTGACCCTCTGTCAGTGGTTAGGGGATGGATGTTCTGTATATAATAACAGGTGTCTGTCAGTTCTTGAACATAAGTATCAGACAGAAATAGAAATTATTACAACTGTCACTAACACAGGGTATTATTCTCTTCATTTGATCTGTGCAATATAACTTTAGTCTTCCAGTCTACTCCTTTGTGGTCCATGTATGAAGTTTGGCCAATGTCTAAAGAGCAATGCTCAGGAAAAGATCCAGAAGAAAGGGAAGGGTTGTAGAGATCACAGTCTGTCTGAACTCTTTATGTTTTGTGTGAGTCTAGGAAGGAAGAGTGCACAAAGCAGAAAGCAGGCAAATTCTGGTCAGACTGTAATCTGAAAACCCTTCATATGCCTAAGTAATGATAATCTTTATAGTATCCCCACATGTGGTCCCCTCTGCCTTGTAGATGCAAAACTGCCAACAATCTGTCTGTGGATCATTGGCTACAAAACCTACATTTGTGAGCCTCCTGTGGTTCATGGGAGCATATGCAAAAGCAAGCAGCTGGGCTGGCAGCAACAACAGCTGTGTTCTCAAATTCTCATCCAGAAGCTTCCTACCAAAATAGGTTTCTGGAAATCTGTCTCATGACACCTGGAAGTGAATTACATCTATGGAAATTGTGGTGCCTGGACTCTCAGAAGACTGACATAGTATCTTATTGAGACATTTATTACACATGTATTTAACGCAAACAGATTACCCATGAATTAAAGTAAATTTGGGATTCAGAGCTGAGTGAAACCTCTCAATAAGGAAACATTTTATCCTTGGCTATGCCTTCAACTGTTATCTTCATATGACAGCATTTCCTTTCTGGCCACTCAGTATCTCAGATTCTCATTTGTTGTCACTGGGGAGAAATTCTGGTTCCCCCACATTCTGGAACTAAATTACAGACAAGAGGGCAATGGAGACATAAGGTGGTGTTTCTGTTGGCTGCATCTGTTATCAGTGAGAATTAACACTTGTTTGGGACTTGAGTAAAATACCTGTCTTCCTTTCTGTGACGCCTTTGGAATTCATACTGCAATTTCAGGACTTCTTTAATGGCCTTCATACTGTTGGAGACAAATGTTGTGTGCTTGTATCTTCTGCCCATGGATGCCTGGCTGAATCATATCTCAACCACTTTCTGACACTCATAATATGAAAACTGCTATAGAAGAAACCTACTTATATGTTTACATTTTGACAGTCAATTATTTTATTCTGCTGTTCTTGTCTTTTGATTTGGTAGAATTTCAAAATCTTTCAAACACAGGAAAACAGAATACTGACTATTAAAGAGAAATATCAAGAAAAAAGGCATATCATAGTAGAAATTATTGTCATCTCTGTCTTCTTTATGCAGATTAAAAAGTGGAGTTTATGACTTAATCTTATTTGACTTTCAGTATTTAGTATGCTAGAGCTAATATTAAGGATATAAAGAAACCTGTACAAATGTGCAAAATAATCAAGTATTTAAAAATATTTGGATGCAGCTTTAAGTCTACGTTTTGAATCTTTAAATTCCTTTTTTACAACTCATACTGCATATGAACTATCTTTCAAAAAATCAAATTTAAGTTTATAATATATATCATTATTGAATTAATTATATAATTAATTTTTATATGTATAAATGTGTATACTCATATATCATCCTTTATCCCCCTCTTGCAGTGTCAGTGATGTTTTCAGTGTCACCCTCTGTATTTACACATGCTCTTCCCTTTTAAGACAAATTCATAGCAGAAATGGGAACTTCCAAAGAAGAAAGTTGCTGAGGTATCTCTATCCCTCCAGAGTAAGTGGATTAGAAATAATGCAACATACAAGGGAAAAACAGCAGTTTTGAGATTCAGTTCTAGACAGCCTTATGGGAATTCTTTTACCTTAGTGCCGAAGTTCCAAGTTGCAAGGAAAATTTAATCTTGCTAAGCCCCTTTTAGGGCTTGGGATTCAAGTCATCCTCAGAACAGCACTTCACCCACTCAGCTTCCTTTAGATTTTTCCCAGGGTAATTTTAAAGACTGTGTGGGAAGGAGGATGGCAGAAAGGAGGAGGCTATAGACCATTTAATCAATGAGCTGTGGCTCAGAGGTGACAAGGAAGAGCTTGTTAGATCCTGTTCCAGGGCTGCCTTCCTAGAAAGCAGAGTCAAGATGAAAAATTATTTAGCAGTAGAGAAATTGCTAAGGAACAGGCAGGGTTTTGAGGGCAGCTTGGACAGATGTTCTGTCTTACGCTTATGCTTCCAAATATGTTTAAAACTGTTTAGAGCTGGCGGACAAGAATGACAGGAAACATCGTGTTTTTTCATCTGGATTCATGCTGAGAGCTTTTTAAAAGTGCCAGTTACATTCCTTTATTTAATTTCTTTTCTTTTCTTTTTTTCTTTAATTTTTTTCCTGTTCCTACTACTTTGTTTTTCTTTTACAACATACTGTTCATAAAACTTCATGAAAACAAATCTGCTGTCACACTGTGTTCAGGATACTGCAGCTGTTTTCCAGGAAATTTCAGAGTTTTTACAGCTCCACTGGTTTAGGAATGATACACCTATTAAACATATTTAGTAAAGCCAGAGATCTCACCATCAGAAAGCTGAAGAGAAATAATCTGTAGTACCGCTAAGTGGCACAAAGTTCACAAGGTCTGAGTTCTGCTTCTCTGCAATGCTCTCCAGGGAAGTTTTCCCTCATTCTGTTTAGTGCCTGGCTCTGCTAAGAGAGAGAAAGATGTGTAAATGTTATTTACCAACAACTAGGACAAAGGTATATTTGGAGAAAGAAAATAAAGGACTGTCTTTAGTAGTTGTGACTTCTCAAGGGAAAGATTGCTTACTTGTGGGGTTTTTTAGGTCATGAGGCTGGTTTGCTGTAGGATTATGTTATAAAACATATGTTCTCCTCTCCTCCAAAACTCAAGGCCACCTTTAAATAAAAAAATATTTCTATTTACTCAGTGGTCTTTGTTTGAAGTGGAAATTTTGATGATCCTTTTATCAGTAATCACCTTTTCTAACCAGATCACACAAAAGCACATGTCACTGATGCCAGCTTCTAAAAAGCTGCTGAATAAAAAATATTGGGAATGAGAAATCTCTTATATTCTGTCTATATTCAAATATTATTTGCATTGTGCAAGTATTATTAAATAATGTTTAAAGATATAATGTAAAATAAATTTCTACCACACCATTAGCAACAGCACATTTAAAAGTTTATGACCATACATGAATTAACGCTAACTTTGATCTCAAGTTTTTACATCACTTTTTAAATGTTCATTCTATTTACTGATTCTTGATTAATTTGTTTCTAAGTTGCTTTGTTTTTTCTTCTTTTTCATGTGTTTTTGTTCAGATCTCAGTTTCCTCCTCATGTACTTTCTTTCCTCGCCTTTTCTCCTCTTCCCTGCACAATTTTTTTCTATGCCCTTTACTCAATATTAAAAAACCTTATTATCATTCACTTTTTAAGAAGTAATCCAGTCTTTGATTTATGTCACCTTTATATTTCCTTGCAATATTACTTCAAGTTGATGTACAAGTATGGAGTGCAATAGATCTCACTTACCTGTTCAGGAAAGTTAACAAACAAGCTTAACACTATCTGAAACACATTTCAGAATATTTTAAGAATAAACCTTTATCTCATGGTTTCAGTGTACTGCAATAAACAATTTTAAATTAAATAATAGGAGGCAAAGGAATAGTGTCCCAGTGTCTCACTTGGACACTAGTACCTGCACTATTTCAGCCATGAAAAGTTGTGGTATCACACTGTTGTGGCTAGTGGGAAGTAGCCAGAGCCATCAGACTTCCATTCTGCTCATGATTCTGACCAATTTCTTTCTACAAATAGTGGTGAATTAGTCACTCCCTGTTTGAGTGTGCCTGTTTCCACACGCTTCTTTTCCAGCCCCTTTTTTTTTTCCCCTGCTAAATCCTCTGCCTAGAATAAAATTGTTGTGAGTTACTCTCTTATAAATACAATAGCATAGAAAGCCACTGCAGAGTCAATTTTTAGTGCAATTATAGTGAGCTGGGGCATACATCATAATATTTTTGGGGGTTGTGCATCACATGGATTATGAGTAGTCCAATGCTGACAAAAATAACTAACAAAAAATCTATTATGGAATTTTTTAATAATGATTTCATTTACAAAACAGTTAACCAAAGAACACTACAGTATTTAAGGGAAAATTAACTGATAACTTTTTCTGCGCAAGAATGTTAACAAGAAGCTTCAGCATCTGCTACAAAGAGCTTGATCACATACGCAGATTTGAAGATCTCTAGGACAGAGTTTCTTGATGTTATATAAAGGTTGTATTCTGTAATGTTAATTTTTATAGAACTATCTTATTTAATAGTACATATATCAAGTGCAAGGGTTACAGACAATAGCACTTGACTCCATATTTTATGATAGCATTTAAAAACCTCAAAAACAAAAAATCCAAAACCCCATGTTCACAGAAATAAAGGTTCCATAACATGCCTCTCATTTATGGGAGCTCATATTATTATTCAGATCAATATTCCACTATTGGTTAGCATGAAATGTCTGTGCAACTCTTATAGCAAAAGTAGGAAGTACTGTGCATAAAAGAAGCACCAATGTGCCTTCTCAGAAACTGACCCCACTTTTTATTCTTTTTTGACAAATTTATTTCATCTACCTTTTATAATGGAGCATTTTGCTGAGACTTTTTTCCCCCTTTCTCTTTTTCCCAATATCATCACTAAAAAGAAGGAAATACAGCTAAAATTGAAAGCTTTTATAGTTTCTCAGGAGACAAAAATGCATATCTGAGTGTAGTGTACAATGAAGGTTTTGTATTAAAAGTTGTACTGGTAGCTGTCTTTAATTGTATTTGCAAAAACAGGATGGAATTTCAATAAAAACTTTCTCAGCATGTTGATAAAATAATTTTTTTTGCTGCATTTTTGTTTATTTCAAAACTTCAGTTATTACAAGACTTTTTGTTTTCAAATCTTTTCATCACAGAGTACTTCTGTAAGACAGTAATTTATTTGGAAATCTTGATTTTAGCAACTAAATTATGTCCAATTATTTATGAATATGAGTTTTACTTCTTTTCTGGCACAAGATACAACCACACCTCTCTGGAAATAAAGGCATTTACCAGCAATAGGGAGGCAATTACAGCTTTGTATTTTATTTGTGTTAAATGTGTAAGGTCTTAAGGTGGAAATGAAAACCTGGAAAAACATCTGTGTTTTTCATGCAAGGAATAAGGCATGTCTATCTACTGAACTACTTGAACTAGTCCACTGAAGCAGCAACTGTCTCTGTAGTAAGCACTTCTTTCATTCTGATGTGACTAATAGCACATCTAGCTGTTTTTGACTTTCCAGATTGAATAAAAAGATACATAGATATTTCTGTGTGGATAAGCAACTTGCAGTAGGACTTCAGAACAGAGATGAAATTCTAAACCGGTGCGCTCCAAGTGTCCTAAGTACTTGTTAAAATCTGAAGCTTCCCATCAGTACCTTGCCATCCTGTCTACTTTTTTTAAGTTCATTATTAATAACAAGTCATAAATCATGTCAGATTTCAGAGAGCTGGGGTTTCCTTTCATGTGGACAATATTGTGCATAAGTCATAAACACATTTAACTGAAGTAACAACAGAGTAGTTCCTTTGCCATTTTATGAGATAGTGTGCTAGCAATTCCTGGTTCTTGTGCAAAGTTCACTAACAGTAATGTCTTGTAATCCGAACATAGTTAATTTACATTTAGTGGAATTTTCCATAAAACATAAATAATTTGTCCTAATAATAATCTCTTAAAACTGCAGTAAGAGAATAACATTGGAAAGAATGTTAGATATCAAGAAATATGAAGAAAAAGAAATGTTATGCTTATAATTCATCATATGAAAATATGAATATATATAAAAGAAATAAAATAATATATAGACTGGAAAATTAATAAACAGAATTGTAGCAATTTGCTAATTCAGCAGTTCTAGTACTTGAGTTATTTCTGGTTTTTTACAGTAAAATCTAGATTTTCTATCATGAATAAGATCTTAAGCTAAAAGGTCTATGTGTCCTAGACTTCAAAACTGGGAAATTCCATTTCCAGCTTAAAAATGCTTTTTGATTTCTGGAGTTCAGCTGCAGTGCTTATGCCAAATACATTTTGCTACAGCTGGACAACCCAGTGCTTCTTTCCTAGACAAACATCAACAAAGCTCTTAAATGGAGTATTCTTTTGACTAAGACAAATTTCACCCACCAAAAAAAAAAAAAAAAAGGAGTCCTTGGTTTAAATCTTTCTTACATGCTTGAAATGTTGAACGGAAAGAAAATCCTTTTGAAAATCTAGGAGGTCTAGTTAATTTTTGTACGTTTGTTTTTCCTTCTGAAGAACAGAATTGATCTGTCTTTACCACAAAGTATCATTAAAAATTTTGAATCCAGTAACAACTGAGAGAACAGATACCACAGAAAACATCAACAAGAAAAGTGAATAGGCCCCTGCAATAATATAAATAATAAACAAGTTTCATTTGGAGCATGATTTCTTTCTAGAAGGTTTTTATTAGGTTTAAACTTTATTTATCTCTGGTCTTTCTGGCTTTTTTATTTCATATAAACACAAACCCTTTATTTTCTTCTGGGAAAATAACCTAAGTAAACATGTTCCCTTGGAAAGTTGGCACTACTAATGTATTGTAGATAATTTACATTAATTGATTGATTGTAGGTGCTAAACAAACATTTCATTTTAAATATGATGCATGGTGCTAAAAGATAGGCCTGTCAGATGAAGAATTCTCTTGTTGAGGTAATTATCTTTCAGTGTTAATTGTCTTTAAATTTCTTATTCACCCAAACAAAAGATAAACTCCCAGTATGAATATTTTTCCTGAATCACTTCAAAACATTATTGTTAAAAAGCTTTTATAAAATGATGCATATTGCAGAGAAAATACAAATATTTTTATTGTGTGGCAAAAGATACTTCAAAACAAATAAATTACATTAATCAGTGTACTTCGTATTTAAAGGTTATTTGCACAGTATTTCAGTACAGAAGCTAAGAACATACTTTCTAGTGTTTTGAAGGTAGTGACAGGGAAAAACAATTAAGTGTCCTAAAACAATACTCCAGCCTAAAGTAAGGACTAGCCCATTTTCACATCTGCGAGTAAATGTTTTGCTTTTATATTGCAAATTGAATCAAGACACTTCATGTAAAAAGTGGAGAATGAAGGAGAAAGGACAAGAAAATTCCAAGCTAATGGAGGTTGCAGCACTCTGGCGATATAATAGTTATGAAAGACAGTGCCAGAGGGATTGGTGTTAGTCACATGCCTGCAGTTCTTAGTATATTAAGACTTAAATGGTAGAAAATGTAAAGACTGGATTTTCTGATGAAAGTACAGAAATGGTCAACTTCTGATTCCCAGCGGATACATGCAATAGATTAGAGGGGTTGATATTCTGTAGAATCTGTTCACTTGCTAATTATTTCTTGATTAGATTCCTTGCAAATTTGGTTTCTGCATATGACACTGGCAACCTATGGCAATTTAATTCATCGTTGTTCCTTTGTACCTTCCAAAGTTATAACAGAGGATCTCACTGTGCTGCTGAAGTCAATGTATAGTACTTTGTGAAAATGTGGAACTGGGAAAACTTGCATCCTGACTCAGCTTATTTGTATGACTACATTTAAGGATAAGATCTCAAAGCTTTTTTTCATAAAACCATGCATCTTGAGAGCAGTGGAAAAAGTCTATGTACATTCAAGCTTTTCACAACCTTTTCTTCAGTGCAGATCACTGAACCTGCAGTAATAATTATGTACTTGTGACAATATGTATATTCATGTAGGTGTGTAAAAGGAGCAGTATCAAAGCAGAAATATTTTATGCCATTTACTTGACATAATAATGAAGAAAAAGGAAGAAGCAAATAAATGCTTTTAGTATAGTGAGAATAAAATATTTGCTGATGTTCAGAAAGCAAGAGGACAAGAGAACAAAAAATTACACTCATGAAATTGAAACAGACCAAATCACTTTTATTCTTTTTATGAAACTCTTTCCTCTATGGCTTATCTATATGATAGAACCAAATGGCCCCTTCCAGTAAGGAAAACTGTCAATTCTACGATATCTTTTTAGCAGTGGAATATAATGTCTGTACTTCAGCCATAGTCAAATGAAGTTTAAAGATACTGTAGATAAAATATTAAATATACTTGCACAAACACAAGAAAGACTTCTTCATGAGTATTAAAAGCATTGTGTTAAAGAGATCACCTTTGAGCACAATGTGCGCTTTCCATTCTACATTAGGGTTGAGCAGATGCTGCAGCACAAATAACATCATAACCTGGGCCTTGCTCTTTTGTGATATTTTCCTTGTCTTGAATTTGGTTAAAGATACTCTTCAAAATGGACTTAAAATCTCTGGAAAAGGAAACAATTTGGGAAGGACCTAAAAGGATTTTTTTGCAAATAGATTCAAAAAGTTATACTTTGTATCACTTCAAAGAATCACAGGATCACAGAGTCACAGAATCATTTAGGTTGGAAAAGACCTTTGAGGGCACGAAGGCTGAATTTTGATTGATCACCACCTTGTTAACTACATCATAGGACTAAGTGACACATCCAGTCATTTAGTGAATATTGGTGATGGAGGGATGAGGGCATCTGAGCTTGGATCAGAAGCTGATTTTATTGAGAATAAAAAGCATTTATATAGGGTTTACTTGTATGACAATTATATGGGGTTCTACTTTTGGTAACAATTTCTCATTTGCTACACATTTTTTCATTTACATCAGTCATCTGGGAATCATTTTCATTTTACAAAGTTTCATAACATATTTCTTGGTCACTTCTACCCTAGGGAGCAGTTTTCTGTGTTCGTCGCTTTCATGATTTCTGCTTAATCAGGCTTAAGATATCAGGCTCCTTTATGAGTTCCATTGTAATCTCTGTTTTATTCCCCATAAGTGAACACTTCCATTCCTCGTCTTAAAAGAAAATAAAATTCAAAAAAAGCTTACTCCTATACGGAAAAAGAAGGAAGAAGGAAGAAGGAAAAAGGAAGAAGGAAGGGAAAAAAAGAAAAAAGAAAAAAAAAAACAAACAACAAAAAAAGAAAAAAAAAAGAAAAAGAAAAAGAAAAAGAAAAAGAAAAAGATGAAAATAGAAAAATAGGAAAATTGTTCTAATCCGCAAATACAATTTTTCAAAATTTTTTTGACATATAGAATTTTCCTGAAAGCTGATGGGACTGTTTAAGGCGTTACCATCAATATTTTTCTTTCATAATCCTAATAATTGTAAATTAAAACAAGTAGACTCTTCAAGTCCCATGTTATTATTTGAAGGAACTTTAATATCAAGGAAGGCTTAATTATTCAGAAATATGTAGGATGAATGTATTTAAAGAACATTTCATAACAGTAAGTGTTCTCATTTCTGTGGTTTGAGCTTTGCTAGTGAAGTGCCAGCATTAGTATGTCTATCCTATTTTCATTTTTCATAATGTTTTTATAGATTTTATTACAACACTCTGGAAAATCATGTCAATATATTTGCATGACCACAAAAGTATTCTAAAGAAATTAAATAAAATCATCTTAATATCTTTAACATCTTAAATATCTTAATATTTAAGATATTAAGTGTTGCAAAAGAGCAAAGGCAATGAGGAAGACAATCTGTATTCACATTGTCAAAGGCATTACTTCACAGTTTTTAAGAACAACTTGCTTTAAAGTGGAACATTATGGTTTTGAAATCACGCTTGACCAAGATGATTACCTTCTGTTGTTGGCATGGCTGTCAGGGTAGATGAGGGCAGTGGGTGCTGTCAGCCTTGACTTCAGCAAGGCTTTTGACCCAGTGTCCCATAAGTCACTCCCAGGCAAGCCCAGCAAGCGTGGGTGAGATGAACGGGCAGTGACCGGATCTGGCGGAATGGCGGAGCTCAGAGGCCGGTTGTGGAGGCCGGCTGGAGGCCCGCAGCAGTGTTCCCCAGGGGTCAGTGCTGGGTACAGCCTTGTTCAGCTCATTTATCAATGACCTGGAAGAAGGGATAGAATTGCCCTCAGCAAGTTTGCAGATGACCCAAAATTGGGAGAAATTGCTGATCCCCCAGAGAGCTGTGCTGCCATTCAGAGAGACCTGGACTGGATGGAGAGCTGTGCAGAGAGCAACCTGATGAATTTTGGCAAGGGCAAGTGCAGGGTCCTGCACCTGGGGAAGAAAAAACTTACACAGCAGCACAAGGCTGGAGGCTGACCTGCTGGGAAGGAGCTCTATGAGAAAAGACCTGGTGTCCCTGGTGGACAGCAAGCTGTCCATGAGCCAGCAGTGTGGCCTTGTGGCCAAGAAGGCCGGTGGTGTCCTGGGGGGCATTAGGAAGAGCAATGCCTGAAAATTGAGGGAGGAGATCCTGCCCCTCTACTCTGCACTTTGCACTTTACTCTGAGCCTTCACCTGGAATATTCTGTCCAGCTCTGAGCTGTCCAGTTCAAGAAATACAAGGAACTACTGGAAAGGGTTCAGGAAAGCTACAAAGACTGTTGGGGAACTGGAGCATCATGTCTTATGAGGAAAGGCTGAGGGAGCTGAGCCAGTTTAGCATTGAAAAGAGGTGACTGAACAGGGATGTTATCAATGTGTACAATTATCTTTAGGAAGTCTGGTCCCATCTTCTTGAAATTTCAAAGGATAGGACCAGACTGTCCTGGGCACCAGTGGTGCCCAGCGACGGGACAAGGGACAAGGACACAAACTGAAATATAGGTAGTTTCATCTAAATATGAGGAAAAACTTCTTGTTTTTTTGAAGGTGCTCAAGACTGGAACAAGCTACCCATATATGTTGTGGAATCTCTTTGCCTGCGAGATCTTCATAACCCACCCAGATGTGATCTTGTGCAGTCTGCTGTAGGTGGACCTGTTTTAGCAGGGCACATTGGACTAGATGCTTCCAGAGGTCCTTTCCAACCCGAATATTCTGTAATTTTTAAAAGATCTTTTCAGAACACTCAAATTTTCAATTAATACATGTTTCTGACAGATTCAGTATAAATCTATCAAATATGAGTCAGGTTCTGTATTTCACAAGAGGTTTATTGAGATGAAAAGGTAATTAGATTACTTGGTCCCATTGCTTTAGTTCTCTCCAGCCTGTAAATACCATATTGCCAATCCTAAAATTAAGTAGCCAGTAGGAAATAGCATTTATAAATGTTAAGTGACATAATGTACTGATGAAGAAATATTTTGTCCATTGCTGCTACAAAGTGCAGCAGAAAGAAGAAAATGTACCTTCAAGTAGAAGATTGGAATTCAGGGTACTGCAGAAAATGATTAGCTCTTTACCAGTTGCTGTTGAGCATTACTCTGTATAAAAATTAACATTAATACTTAAACAAGATAATTCTAAAAATTGAGGATATAAACAGGGTATCTTCAATAGATCACAAGCTGTCTTAAGCTATTTTTCATGTCTCACATGACCTATCATGTATTTATGGAGTGATATAAATTCATTTCTGCTATCCAAAATCTGCTTCTGTCAGCATAGTGACACCTCCAGTACAGTCATATCAATCAGGAACAGTAGCTTAATAGCATAAGGATAAAATCTGAAATGCCAACATATAAAATGCAGTATGTGTGATTAATATTACTAATAAGAAATTATCCTATAAATATATTTGTAGAAGCAGAAGAACTGGAAATGCTTAAATATGTTAATCAATAAAGAAGTACCATATGAGAACATACATCTTGGTCTTTGATAGCTGTAGCCTAATGCTCAAAACAGTCTTTTGCAGAAGTCTGCTCACAAAAAATACTACAAGTATTAAATTTCTCAACAATTTAAAAATAAATCTTTTACCTTCCTTTTCCACTGATTTGTTGGATTGCTTATTTTCAGTTTGCAGGCCCAAGAAACATGCTTGCTACACAAAGCCAAAAATGTCCAAAATCAAATCAAAACATCTAATCAAAGAATTGCTGTTTTCCTAGATGTGATGTGATGTTTACAGAGAAATAAAAAGAATACCATTACAGAAGAAACATTGATTAGAATAGTTGTGACTTCTAACGCAGTTCTTTGTGTGTGCTACCAGGACCTCTGCTAAATTTTTTAGTGTGTACACAGTCATTCTGCTAATGACAGGGAGATGAGTGGATATTGTCTATTTCAGTTTTAAGCAAGGCTTTTGACACTTTCTCTCTATGCTCAACCACTCTTATCTCCTTTTACGATCAGATTATCCGCCCAGTGGATGAGGGAAAGGCTGTGGATGTAACCAGCTGGACTACAGCAAAGACTTTGACACAGTCTCTCACAGTGGAGAAGATGGCAGCCCATGGCTTGGGCAGGTGCCCTCTTTGCTAGGTTAAGAACTGGCTGGCTGGGCAGGCCTAGAGAGTGGTCATGAAAGGAGTTACATCCATCTGGTTGGCTGGAAACAAATGGTGTTCCCTAAGGCTCAGTACTAAGGCCAGTCCTGTGTAGCATCTTTACTGATGATCTGGATAAGAGAATCTCAGCCAGCAAGTTCACAGACGACACTAAACTGGGGCAAAGTATTGATCTGCTGGAGGGTAAGAAGGCTTTACAGAGGGATCTGGACAGATGAATTGGTAGCCAAAAGTACAAGGTTCATGTAAATAGCAATGTGCCGGGTCCTGCCAGTGACAGTGTCCTCTTGGGTGACAACAACCCCAGGGAGTGCTTGGAGCAGAGTGGCCAGAAAGCTGCCTGGCAGAAAAGGACTGGAGGGTGTTGGTTCACAGGTATCTGAATATGAGCCAAAGCATGCCTGGGTGGCCATAAAGGCCAGTGGTACTGTGGCTTGCATCAGCAATAGTGCAGCCACCAGAACTACAGAAGTGATTGTCGTGCTGTATTCAGCACTGGTGAGGCCATCTCTCCAGTACAGTTTTGGGTCCCTAAAAAAAGACATTGAAGTGCTGGAGTGTGTCCAGAGAAGGGCAATAAAGCTGCTAAAAGGTTTAAAGAGTAGCTGAGGGAGCTGGGATTGTTTAGTCTGGAGAAAAGGAGCTTCAGGGGAGACCTTATCACCCTCAAAAACTGCCTAAAATGAGGTTGTAGCAGGTTGGGGTCAGCCTCTTCTCCCAAGTAACCAGTGACAGAAAAAGAGGAAATGGCTGAGCCAGGGGAGGTACAGGTTGTACATCAGAAAGGATTTCTGCACTGGAAGAGTGATTAAGTATTGAAACAGGATGCCTAGGGAGGTGGTGGTGTCACTATACCTTGAAGTGTTCAAGAAATTATTACACATGGCACTCAGTACTATGGTTTAGGTAAAGTGATGGTATTCAGTCACAGGTTGGATTCAATGATTTTGGAGGTCTTTTACAACCTATAATTCTGCAATTCTCACAACACTCTCATGGGTAAACCTAGGAAATGTGGGTTAGATGAGTGGACTGCGAGGTGATTTGAGAACTGGTTTAATGGCAGTTCCCAGAGGGTAATAATCAGCAGCACAGGGTCTAACTGGAGGGTCCTCACCAGTGGAATCCCAAAAGATTCAATAATGTGGCCAGCAAGGTTTAATTTATTTTAAAATTACACCTCATGATTCTTTCTCACAAAGAACAAAATTAGTCTTACAACTTATTTTACCTAAGTTTTTTTTTTCTAGAAAAAAATAGGCCAAAATTTTGAATTATTCGTAAATAATTAGAAGACAATATATAATGCATAGTAAAATCTTAAAATTACTAAAAAACAGACATGGTGGATTAAAACTGAATTAACAAACTCTCTAAATAGAAACAGTGGATGTTACATGTCACAGAATAGAATCATAGAGTCAGAGAGTCATAGAATCGCAGAATCATAGAATCGTGGAATGGTTTCAGTTGAGTGACTTAAGATCTTTTAGTTTCTTTGGACAGGGACATCTTCCACTAGACCAATTTGCTCAGTGTCCCACCTAACCTGGCTTGAACACATCCAAGGATAGGGCATTCACAGCTTCTCTGGGCAACCTGTTCCAGTGCCTCACCACTGTACAATTTTTTACAAATATCTAATTTAAACTACTCTCATTTTAAACCCATTCCCTTTTGTCCTGTCACTACATGGTCTTGTAAAAAGTGTTTCTCCACCTTTCTTGTAGGTTCACAAGGTTCTGGAAGGTCACAATTAGGTCACCCCAAAGCCTTCTCTTTTCCAGGATGAACAATCCTAGTTTCCTTGACCTTTTCTCAGAGGAGAGGTGCTCCATCTCTAATCATTCTGGTGGCCTCCTCTGGACTCTCTCCAACAATTCCCTGTCCTGGGCACCCCAGAACTGGATGCAGCACTGCAGGTGGGGTCTCACTAGAGCTGAGCAGAGGGGCAGACACCCCTCCCTGGCCCTGCTGCCCACACTGCTTTGGATGCAGCCCAGGACACATTTGGCTTTCTGGGCTGTGAGTGCCCATGGCTGGGTCATGTCCAGCCTCTCATCCACCTTCACTCCCAAGTCCTTCTCATATCTGTTCATCTTCCAGCCTGTTTTGGTACTGGGGCTTGCCCTGACGTAGATGTAACTTGGTCTTGTTGAACCCCATGAGATTCTCCTGGGCCCACTTCTTGAGCTTGTCCAGGTCTCTCTGGCATCCTTCAGGTGTTTCATCTGCACCATTCAACTTGTTGTCTTTATTGTTTGCTAGTCATTCCGACACCATGCCATAAGAAAGAAAAAGATGACCTTCATGTAACTGTAAAACTTATTGAAAAGGATAACAGAGGAGAATCATATTAAATGGTTTGATGTCAAAGAAGGAATTTGATCTTCTATATGCCTAATAATACTTGGTATTTCATCAACAAGCTGAATAATAAAGAATAAATTTCCTAAATTTGCGGGTAACATGCTGGAGAGGGTTTCAAGTATGCTGAAATTTGAAAGGATGGTGCAATGTGAATAGGTGGGAAAATACTGAATGAAGTAATATAAAAATAAAGGTGAATATATGTGAACTCAGGCATTGTCAAATCCTTCCACATAAGGTGTGAAACAACCTTGTAAAATAGTCTAATCTATTCTATTCCATTATAAATTTTTAAGAAGAAAGAAAGGATTTACTATCTGAAACTGGTTCACTGAGTAGTTGGACAGTGCATTTCCTAGTTGTACTTGATCTGCATGTCGTTTTTATCAAACTCTTACAGATGTACCTCGAAATCATGAAGATAGGTGATGCCAGTATTTTTTCATGAAAAAAAGACAAGCCAAAGAAAAAGGATAAAACCTTTTTTTCTTCTCACTTTTCACTAACTCATTACAGCTTCAACCATTCATCATTCTTATAGTCAATTTTTTACACTATACAGGCATCCTGTTGAGACTGAAGTCTAGGTATGTTAGACTGCAGAAATATGAAACAGGCAGACCACTTGCTCTATAAGACAGGAACTACAAAATTTGTGCGAGGCAGAAGATGTAAAAATCCTTTTCTGGAAAAGTTCTATAGATAATATCAAATGTATATTAACTGTAGAAAATTTTGCAGAGGTCTTTTCTGTTTCGTTCAAACATTGCTGAAAATCTTGGTAAATTACTTTTGACTTTCCTATGACAGTGGGATTGATGTAATTTACAGGTGCTTTCATCAAAACTCTGATGAAGAATTCCCATTGTAAAAGTTTTTAAGCATGGTATTAAAACTTAAAATTTCACAAATTAGTTTGCAAAACCGAATTGGGTTTTGGGGAAGAAGTTTTCACATGCCTTCTTCCTTGAGAAGGGTTAAGTTTATCTCCGTCTTAATATTGCCTTAACCAGCGTGGTCTACAACTAGAAATTATTATCAATTGCATCATCTTTGAGAGTCTTTTAATCACATTATTTTAATAGGCCCTTTTCCCAAATGTCTTTGTGAACTCCACTTCTGATATACCTCTTTAAAACTTAAGTTTCTGTACATACAACTTTAATTTCACTTGGTGTTGTCATGTTAACTACTCTTTCTGGCCTTCCTTAATATATCAGAAACAGTCAGTGTATTATGACCTGTCAAGCTCAACATTCGAAACTTATATTTTCCAGCTTGAATAATAAAAAAAGTTCCTACAAAACTTGTTCAGATCCCTTTCTACAGGGACATGATTTCCATATTCAGATAAAAAAAATATTTAGCTAAAGCATCCTTATGACTGGGATCTGTTGACACCCAAGATATGTAAATTCCTGAATTAGGCTGACGGGTCCTTTCCACAATTCTATAGAGGCAAGGGTTGTTGTCATATCTTCATGGGAGATATATTTTCTTCTCTCTAACACTTCATGACATACACCTCTACCTTACTTCCCTACAAGGGCACTAATTTCCTCTGAAAGTTTTTAGGACTAGATCCTACCTCTGTTAAATCCACATGCAAAAAAGCACAGTGTCACAGTGAAACCTGAGATCTGTCAGTATTATTAGCCTCTTCTTATCTGGAAATCAAATTAATAAACTTATCTATTTTTACAGCGTATTGAAGAAATCCTCATTTAAACAATTTTGTGATTATGTCAAAGGCAGTGCAAGTCAAAGGACTCTTGTGTAACCCCTGTGCTACTAGGAAATCTGTCTTCTAATTGTGACAGATAAGCTAAAATATAAACACAATACCTAATGTTTTTGCAGATTTCCTGGGAATACTTGCTGCTTTAATCAAAAAAAAAAAAAAAAAAAAAAAAAAAAGACAAAGAGAATTAAAATGACCTTGCCTCTTTGAATTAGTGAGGGTTGGTGTGTGCAAACATTAAATCAATGGCTGGCATCAACCCTGCTCAGCTGTAGCAAGATCTGTAGTAGTCCACTCATAATTTGAGTTGTAAAATATTTGTCTTTTACAGCATCCAACACCACTTCTATCCTCCTCAGTACCCACTGTGCAAACACCTGTCTCAGCTAGGACTTCTGTTTGAAGGTGGTTTAATGATTTGGCAGTTGTGCTGCACAGATACGTACTGCAAACAATAGATTCCTGCAAGACCTCAGGGCTCTTGCTCTCCCCATCAGAGTAATGACTGTAAAAAATACATTGCGCTTTACTTTTTAAACTGCTACTGGGTAAAACTGCATGTACACATTTCAGCGAAACTCACTGTGGGTTTTTATTTGTTTGTTTGTTTCCTTGCTTATTTTAGAAACAGATTTCAGATGATACATGCTAGATGTTAAAAGAAGTATACTTAAGTCCATATGTAATTAAGAAATAACCTTTCTGTCTGTGTAAGAGTAGAATTAATTCCAATTTCTCCTATGTTTTTGTACAGGATCATATCTAGAAGAGAGGAATTTGCTTTGGTTGGTTTGGTGGGGCTTTTTGTTTGTTTGTTTGGGTGTGTTGTGTTGTTTGTTTTCTGGGGTTTTTGTTTGGGTTTTGTTTTTCTGGTTGGTTGGTTGGTTTTCTGTTTGGTGGGGTTTTGGGTTTTTTTGAGGGGAGGTAGGGGAGTGGGATATGGGGAGGGTTGATATTTATTTATTTCCAGAAAAAAAAACAGATGGAAAAGGAAGTTGCATACTGAAATGGAAACAAATGCAAATTATTAATGTGTCCTCCTGTGGGGAAAAGAAAAATAAAATTTCAGTCAGTGTACATGTTATTAGGGGATGAAAATGGAGCAAGGAGAGGAAGGAGGAGTGTGGACAGTTACAGACACAATTATGACAATATAGGAAAACATAGGGAGAAAATTAGGTTGTTACTAATTACTCCCTGAATGGAATGCTGTCAGCATGCCCAACTTTCCACACATGACAAGGGGGCCTAAATGGAGGGTGGGACAGAGACATTATGGCAGCCTCTGTTAAAATTTTTGCAAGAGGGGGAACTTGGTGGTAGCTTGTAACTGATAAGCCACAAAGCAGCTGTCAAAATGGGGAGAAAAAAGATTTCTTGCAGTTGAACCAGCAACCATGCCAAGCTCACAGATGCTCAGCTCCATGCCCAAAAGTTATCCAGTGTAATACTGACATTTCCAATGTCCAAGGTACAACTACCCCCACTGAACATGATGTATAACTAGAATCATTCAAGCTCCACATAAACATAAAATGAATATAAAAGTAAGTTAAAAATGGGAGGAATATAGAGAAGACTCCATTGTAACTTCTGGATCAGTTAACAGGCTGAACTTGTCTTCTCCCCCATAGCAACAATAATGGGTAAGAACCATCCATGCAGGGTGAATGATCATTTTGAGATAGCTTTTGTTAGGGCTTAGGCCTTGTAAGTATATTGCTTTGATCACATTTTTGCAACCAGATACTATGACTGGCAATCTTCAAACCTAAACCTGTCACAATTTTCTGTTATATTAATAAAGAGTGTTATTCCATAAACTAGTTACATGTGAGTCCTTCAAGGACACTCGCAGTTGCTGGGAGTTGGTAGCAGTTGTTTGTTTCAGTCCAGCATGCAGACTCTCTCATGCTGTTAGTGTGTGTCAGATTTTTCCTGAGGCACCAAAAATTAAAGGTGAGGACATGGAAGTGTTTCTTTTCTGTTTGCATGTGACCCTGAAAGTGCTAGTCAAACTGCCCTCAAATCCAGCAGACTGTTCAGTGAAGGGTCCCCATAATAATGGAACACTGACAGGATGGTGGGGCACAAAGGTCTCAGCTAACCTGGGGCACTGATAGACTAATCAAACACAAAGGGTTGGGGAAAATCTCCCTTTTCATGTGATAGACAATTGGCATAGTCAGCAGGCTTGCCATGGAAAGATTGCTGCATAAACATAGATGTGGCCCTTCCAAGCTTGGAAGGAGTGGGCTCAAAAAGTTTTAGAAGGATGAAGAGAAAGAGGTGGAATGCATTGAAAAATGTTCGACTGAGCAAAACTGTAAGAGGGTGTATGGCACACATTTTCTTTGTAGGTATTTGTCACAGCCTGTTGAACCCACAAAAAAGGATACATACGCAGATAAACCTGTATGTCTGCATACTAGCTGCTTTGTATCAAGAAGTTTGAAATTATTTATTGAGTACTGAAACCTCTCTAATATTTTTTTCAGCCTTGCTATTACTCTTTTAATTTTTGACCTTGCAATGTTTCTATTTAGGTAAGTATCATTTGAGTCTGCACACATATGTATATTAACTTAGAAGTTCAATTTTATCCTCAAGGTCTTGCAACACGTGATCTTTATCTCAATTTCAGCTTCTTCCTTGCAATTCATGCACTGTATTACTATCTATTCCTCACCTCTCTGTTCTGTTTCTTCTATTAAACTGCTCACCACATTTGAACATTTCCACTCTGTAAACCAGGAACAGCCAATGATTTGCTTTAACAATCACTGTAATTGTCATCCTTGCAGTCTATTAAGATGTCAATTTAGTCTCCATAGCGATTAGATCAAAGATACAAAGGTATATGTGTGTGCCCACATATTTCTTTCTGATTTAAGAATCACACTGAAGAAGTGTGCCTGTTTCAGGATGACACACACACTCAAAATGCCTGATATACACTGGAAAGTAGAGTAGTAAATTTCTCTGTCAAAGAAAATCAAACAATGATTATGTCTTATGCTTCTTTATACTCTACCTCAATAAATGCAAAGAAAAAAAGAAAACAAAAAAAGATACAGAGTGAGTTATTTAGTATTTCTCATGCCTATTCACTTATTCTTCCAAAAAACTTCACACTTTTCTCCAAAAAATAGTGGGTTTTTTTCTCAGAATGAAAATATTAAAGGCAGTTTCACCTCCTCCATCCTCTCCTTTAATAGTAAAATAGCTAGAAATAGCATCCATAGTTTGTGGATAAATTGATAGAATATAAATGATTTATTAAAAGTCATAAACACACATCATGTAATTCAAGAGACATTGCAAGAATCTATAGAACTTAGCATAATGTGATCACCTGCATAAAAATAGTACCTCAAAGACCGAGAGGAGACAGAAACAAAGGGGGCAGCTACTTTCAACTTCATTTAATAAGAAATAATATTAGAAAATGATAACAAAGTCTATTTTTTTGCCGGTCCTTGAAATTGTGGTTGTAGATTGTTTTAATATAATTTAAAGTAAAATCTGATACATAATTTCTGTTTACAGATATGAAATTAGCTTTTCTTGAAATATCTATTATTAGAGCTTGTGTTTATAATGCCTAACAGTGTTCTTCACTCTTCCGAGTCTCTTACTAACCAAAAGTGTAAAAAATTAATACTGAGGCAGGTGTGTTTACTTATAGTAAGCCTAATGTCTTCAAAGCACTACACTGCAATTTAGTATTCTTACAAAATAAGCTGTTTGGAGATTTACAATCTCTTTTTTACCAGCTTCTGCCTGCAATACTTGAGATGATATTCTGAACATAAGAAAATTTTGTGGGCTTTAGTATCTCATAGGAAAAGTTTACATTCTAAATCAGTAAACTTATTTAAGTCCCTGTGTGTCCTTGAGTGACAAAATAACACTCATCTTGAAGTGACTGGGAATACTTTCATGCTTAAAAATATACTGAAGTGCTTTCCTATCCAAGAATCCTGAACTGTAGCCTTTCTGTGGAAGTGAACAAACATTTAAATTGCTGTCAGAGAGTTTGACTTTCTATCAGATCTTTTACTGATACTGCATTCAAATTAAATCCTGTGATTGTTTTGGAATACAAGGACTCTTGCAATTAAACAACATTTTAAACAGAAAAATCACATAAATCGGTGCTCGCATTTACAGAATCAACTAGGCTGGAAAAACCTTTGAGACCATCAAGTCAAACCTATGAAGGAATGTCACCTTAACAACTACACCGTAGCACTAAAGCACCACATCCAATTTTTTCTTAAACACCTCCTGTGACCACCTTCCAATTCCCAATCACTCTTTCTGTGAATAACTTCTTCCTAATGTTCAGCCTAAACTTCCTCTGGTGCGGCCTAAAACTGTGTCCTCTTATCCTGTTACTACTGGTTGCCTGGGAGAAGATACCAACCTCTGAATTCAGGGGTTGAACTAAAGCCTTTAGAGAAATTCAGATATTTTAAGCCACATAGATATGAAGCAGAAGTGTAGGTTTAGGTTTAGTAAATAGAAGTGTAAGTTATAGTTTTAAGTAAGCTTAAGTTTTAGGTTTTAAGTAAGTGGAAATATATTTTAAGTGGCTTAAGAAACTGAAATAACAAGCAAAGGCCTTAAAGCCTAGTTAAAAGTTCAGCAACTTAGCCCTAGTCATAACAAAAACATAGCAAAACCTTTCCACTAGAATAGATAGAATTTTTCATGTAAAACAGATAAAACTACACATGTAAATGGATAGAACCATTCACGTAAATAAACTTATTCACATAAATTTTAAGTAAGAAAACAAATAGCACCTTTGCATAAATAGATAAAATTATAACCACAGGTTTTTTAGGTAAGAACTGACACTACTTTCTTACTACTTTTGTACATTAGAATCAAGTCCAGATTGGTTTAGAAAGAATGCTTTAGAATAGTGTTTTTAGCTAATTGGATGTTTTACAAATAAAAAGCCCTGTAGTGGGATACAAGGATCATCATCATCATCATCGACCATCACAGCACCAACACAAGAGAAAAAAGATGAAAAGAAAAAAGAAGAAGAATGAAGAAAAGAAGAAAGAAGAAAGAGAGGCTGTAGTCCCTGATGCTGCTGCTTGAAACATTGGACTTTACAAATGTTGTTGCTCCTTGGGATATCAGACTCTGTGCCTGAGAACAACTGTTTCTGCTGCCACTGTTCCTGCACAGCACCGGGTACTCTATACTAGAAAGCACCTTGCAGCTGCTGCTCTTGCTTGGGACTCTTTACTAGAAAGCTTTTAACATGGACTTTAACACCTTGAACTCTTTTCCTTCGAGACTGATCTATTCATGCAATAAACAACCTTTTAGCAAACTACAATTGCTCGAGTCTCTTTGAAGAACCTAGACCCAGTAATACCTTGACAGACTCACACCTGGCTGCACCTTCCTTTCAGGCAGTTCTTAAGAATGATAAAAGTCTCCCCTGAGCCTCCTCCTCTCCAGGCTAAGCAACCTCAGCTCCCTCAGCCACTCCTCACAGGACTGATGCTCCAGCCTTGTTGCCCTTCTCTGGACTTATTCAAGCATCTCAACATGCTTCCCAAGCTGGGGAGCCCAGAACTGGAGATTGTACTCAAGGTGGGACCTAACCTGTGCCAAGTACTTTCTTGGTCCTGCCAGCCACACTATTCCTGATAAAGGCAAGGAAAAATGCTACAAATGTTAACTCTATGACATGCACATTAGGATTGCAAATGCGTGTTCAGACACATTACTTTCATTAAAAAAAAATTGTAATCAATTGAAAACTCTAGATGTTTCATACTTTTTTTTTTTTTTACTTTAAGCTACATTTAATTTTTAAAGAACTGTTTATAAATATGCATCCAAAAGAGACTTACTTAGTTTCAGTTCAAACTAAATATTCCATTTCATCCCTAAAAATTTTGACCACGGAAACTGTTTTCTTATAGCCTTGTGTACTAAGAACTCTCATGCTGTCTCACTGTCAGAGACTGAATAAATGTCTCTGGACATTTTGGGATGCACGTGTGCGGGGGAGAGGAGCAGATAAGGCTTTGCCCTGGCAATACAGCGAACTACCCCACATGCCTCCCCGCCCTAGAGACTGTATCCCGGCCCTGCAGTGCCTGCCAATCATTGGCACACTGGAGGCAGGGCTCTACTCTTCCCTATCCCAGCTTCTGAGTGGCCAAGTGACTGGAAGTCCCACCTAGGGGGAGGGCCATGAATGCTGTGGGTATTTAAGGGCAAGGAGGCAGTTTTTAAACTTGATTCTACCTTCCTCTTGCTATTTCTGTCTAGGTGCTGCTGGAAGCCAGAAGTTGGTAGTTATGTTATGTGGCTTTTGTATCTTGTGTGTCTTTCTTTCTTTTCCTTCTAATTCCCTCTTCTTGGAATATTTTGGGTAACAACATCAGATGGGTTTAAAGTTTGTTTAGCTTAATGACCCAAGTGAATGCTGTGAGAGGTGTTTTATGTTGATTGGACATTGTACTAAACTTTTTGCCAAAGTTCCCTGTTTTGCTAATGTTTACCAGTAAAGTTGGTTTGACTTGAAAATATCTTACTGATATTTCTCCCATGTGTCCAACTTAGATTCCATGAACCACTGTAAGCGCTTTCAAAATTCATACTGCGTGAATTTATTGGGGTCTTATGCTCGCTTTTTTGAGATCTTTAGGTCTTTTTTTACATCTTGCACAAATTTTCTTTAATATAATTTTGAGCAGTACCAGGCAGAGGACAATGAATTACTTAGAGCAGGGCTTAAGTAAACGTTTACAAAGGTAGTTTTTGATTATTTGGGTCTGTTGTCTGTTCTGGGCACTTTCTCAACGACAGCCTTGTGATCAATGGGCTTAAAACCTAAAAGTTTGCTAGTCTGTTTTTTTGTGTTCCAAAAAACAATTTGACTTAATAAATAGAACAGTTTCTGGAGAAAGCCTGAAGAATTTGCTGATATATAGGCATATAGAAGATAACAGAAGATATACAGTGCTTCCAAGTGTTGACAGTCTGGGTGAAGCTCGGGGAGGGCCGCTGAGAAGGTAAGGTTGAAGCCCTTATCTTTTGTGAAGAGGCCAAGGCACTGGAGCTGGCTCAAACAGGAGAAGGGATGTTTTTGGGGGCATCCCTGGCACTAACCAGAAGGGAAGGGAGGGTGTGGAATAGACAAAGGCAAAGCTCTTCACAGCAATGCATGATGAAGGGGCAAGGTGTTGAAACATGGCACAGGTTAAAACATGGAATTCTTAGGGTGGGGATAATAAGAAGCCTTTCCCAGTACAGACAGTCCAGAGGTGAAGCTAGAGCCCAGGGACATTAGTCCATGTTTGACCTGGGAACTTTCACATCTTTACTGGGTTAAGTCTGAGCAGCTCCACCTAAACTTGTATTTGAGTCTGCTCTGGGCACAGTCTGGGCTGGAGACCTCTCCAGGTGCCTGGCAGCCTGAATTGTCATGTGATCCTGTGGTAGTTGTATTTGCTAAAACTGGGGTATAAATCATATATCATTTAGTCTAATGGATTTAAGATTTGGGTAATCTATGCACTAGTAGATGAAAAATTCACTTTTTTATTCTTTCTAAGTTTTACTTTCAGCACATCACAGTCAACAATATGATTCATAAACTCAAGGAGTTGGATAAACTGGCTGTGATTCTGCAAAGAGCCATGGGGAGAGAAATGGTCAATACCAAGTCTACGTCTGCACAACATTAATCTTTGGTGGTGGAAGGCTTCTTCCAAGATGGAATTCAAAAGTTTAATGAGAAGGCATTGTTCTTGCTTCACTTGAATAAAGTCAGCTAGCATGTAAGTACAATGAACAGGATGAAATATAAATATAGTGATTTCCGTGTTTATTTTGGTTTGTTTTCCCTTTTTGCATCTTCATGTCTATTGGCATTGTTCTTGGAACAGTTTTGAAAATACTGTAATTTCAGTGTTTTTTTGTAAAACATAGAATCATAACGTTGAGTCATCATGGAATCGCTGAATTGTTTGAGTTGGAAAGGATCTATTAAGATCATCTGGTCCTAGTCCCTCTACCATGGATCATTCAGTAGGTGAGGTTTCTCAAAGACCCAGTCGACCTGATCTTGAACACTTTCAATGATGCAGCATCAACAACATCTCTGAGCAATCTGATGCAGTTTTTCACCACCCTTACAATTAAAAAAAAAAATCTCAGCAGTGTTTCACCACCCTTATTATAATAAAAAAAATTCTCTTTAGGTCCAGTCTAAAGCTACTATTTTTCAGTCTTAAAATGTTGCCCATTGTCCTGTCAGTGCAGGCCCTAGTCTTTCTCCATCTTCGTTAAAATCTCCATTTACATATTGAAAGGCTGCAATAAGATATCCATGAAGGCTTCTCTTCTCCAGTGTGAACAACACTAACTCCCTCAGTCTTTTTCACAGAAGAGGTGTTCCAGCCTTTTTCAGGCTGTTTTACAGCCTTTTTTGGACCTCCTCTGACAGGGCCACATTTGTCTTGTGCTAAGAATTTCAGCACTGGACAGAGGCCTCCAGATGAGGGCTCAGTAGAGCAGAATAGAGGGGCACATCACCTCCCCTAGTCTGTTGGCTACAGTTTTTCTGAGACAAAATAATTTTTCTGGGGTGCAAGAACACATTGCCAAGTTACGCCAGATTTTACATCCACCCATATCCCCAAGCCCTTCTCCTCAAGTCTGCTCTGTACCCATTAACTTTCCAGTCCATACTGATACTGGGATGCTGTACCAGCACAGGCGTGAGACCTTGTGCTTGACTGTGTTGAGCTTCATGAGGTTTGCACAGGACCACATCTCTGGCCTTTCAGGGTCCCTCTGGATGGCTTTGGTTCCCCCAAGTGTGTTCAGCAGCATTCAGTGTCAATTTTGCAGTACCATCAGCAAAGTTGCTGAGGATGCACTCAGTCCCATTGTCTGTATTATTAACAAAGGCACTAAGTAGTACTTTTCCCCATACAGTGCTCTTCACAGGAAGGCCACTAATTGAAAAGCATCCACCTTTACATATTCAGTGGATAGATACTAAGCCATTGACTGCAGCTCTTTGGAAGCAACCACTCATCCAACTTCTTACCCATGTAACAATCTATCTACTAAATGCATATCTTACAAATTTAGAGACAGTAACACTGTGGGGGGGGGGACCATGTCAAAGCAGAAGTAAAAACAGATTAGATCAGTTGCCCTTATCCACCAGTGCAGTCACTCAATTGTAGAAGGCCATCAGCCTTCACAAGAGGCAAACTGTGCCTGACTAAGCCATCCCAGTGTGGGATGTCACACCATGTAACTGTGTCTCATTACCTCCCTGTCATCCATATGACTTGGTAGAGCTTCCAGAAGGATCTGCTCTATAACATATAGCAGACTCAGAGGTGAGGCTGACTTCTTCTGACTGGAGTAACATGCTGCTTTCTGAAAGGTTTTTTTTCTCTTCTTCTTCTTCTTTTAGTACAAATTAATCTGACTGTGACCACACATTTCTTTCCCTTCTTTACAGTATCTGCTATCCTTTCACAATTATTCTGTATCTCTAATTGTATTCCCATTGTAGTATGAGTATTATTTTAGCTTCTTCAATTGTTTTCAGCTTAAATTTAAGATCATTGAGCTTACTTTCCAATTTGGCAGGACCATCAGCTGTTTGTATAATTAATTAAGCCTTTTTTTTTTTTTTAAACTCAAGCCCAGCAGATCTCTCTGAGTTAAATTGCCACTCAATCACAGAGCAAATTCTTCCAGAAATTAAAATCCTGTTCTGCAAAGACAAACAAATCTTCAGCTGTTTCCTTAGATTGCTCTTGTGTCTATCCCTGTCACTCTAAAAACCAGAAAACTGGAATTTCTTCTTTACAAATCAGTGATTTTTGTTGGGCTTTTTAGATGAACACCTTTCAAATTTAAACACTCCTGTCTGGCACTAACAGATTAAATCCTATATGAAAGAGAAAGCATCTCAGAGATTGCTGCTATATTTCTGAACTCTTCTGTAGGAGTAAATCAACTGAGACAAGTACTAGTATAATGTGGAGAAAGAAAAGGTTACATGTCTTTAAATTTGTTTTGCTGTCTGGTTATAGACATCAGTTTTATAATCAGGAAAAGAAATGGTCAGTGTACATAATTTACATTACTTTGAATAATACTCAAGAATTAATTTATCATGAGATGTACAAGTGAAATTAGCAATTTGCTTACCTGTAAAATTTTCAGAATTATTTCAAACTAGAAGCCAGTCTTCCTTTCTTATTTTGGTTTTTGCTATAGTGCTGGTCCTTCCTGAATAATGCAGAAGCATTATTGTGGGCAGGAGTCAATCATTTTGAAAATTGAGAAAAGTGCATTGTTAGTGGGATAGGTGGGGAAAATGTACTGTAGCTTCATAGGACATTCCAAAACAAGGTTGCATTGATTTCAGTGGTCCTACCACTCCAACTCATTGACTTCAATTGGAATTTTGCTTCACTAAGGATTTTGTGATCAGATACTTCATTTGAGGAAAATGGATCCATTTTTCAAATTGTCACTGTGTGCTTGGGAAGGTCAAAGCTGTATTTTATGTAAGCTAAAGTAAAGAAGACTAGAGCTGTGGGAAAGAAAATGACAATGAGAACAAGAAAGAACAGAAGGGAGGTAGAAAGGGTGTGCCTACTTCCTTTTCCTTTTGAGTTCCTGGGCAGATGATATTAGGGATCTACTTGCTTAGTTTTCACATAATACTACTCCTGATATGTAATGTTTTCAAGACAGTAGAGCAAGATAATGGCTTTATTTTGCTGTTTCACCAGCTTTAGCAGTTATTTTTCTGTTAATGATTAAGCATTATTCATCTTAATCCTGAAAGTGTGGTCTAACAATGTTCCAAAATCATTACCCTTAGCTCACAACTTTTGAAGAGTTTTGACACCTACATTTCTGATAGTGATTGCCAGATCTGTCATGGTGACAGTGCCAAGCCTTCCACAGCTCTGTGCCCACCTGGCTGAAAAAGAAAACTGATGAGGCTGAACGTGTAGTACCAGCAATGCATATACAAGCATACGCAGTGTGCATATCTACACATAAACAGGGCAACACAGGCAGAAACCACAGCACTCTCAGAGACAGAGATAGGACTTGCAGCCTCAACCTTGCCACTGGTACAGAGGATTTTCCCTCGATATAGAGGCACACACATACATAAGTGTGAATCTCCTGGCAGTTCAGCTTAGAGTGTCCATTGACTTCCCTGGATCCTTCTGTCTCTCTCACACTCATGTGTGAGACACACATTTGTACACCTGTGCACTAGCTACCAGGTCCCTCAGGTGACATGCATCACAGTCCCTTCAGTCCTAGGTTTGGACCCTTGGTCCCTTTAGAAGCCACACCACCTGAGTACATCACCTTCAGAGGCATCTGGCCTTGAGCTTCACATTTGCTGGTGATCACATCCAGGCACAGATTGCTATACTGGCTGCAGGGCTGATGCATGGTCCCTGACCCACAGTCTCCTCCCACAGCAATGTGGAACAGGGTTCCTTGTCCAGAAAACAGCTGAGGGAAGATAGGGTGGTTTGGAGGGACCCGGGGAGTCCCCTGGGGGCCCCCCTAAGCTGTATATCACTGGTAGCAGCCGTCCGCCAAGGAGACTCCGCACAGCTTCTGGGGGTGTAATTAGGTGAGGGTTTATTGGGGGTCCCACCCCCGGGAGCAGCATGGCTTCTGGGGGGGAATGGGGGAATGGAGAGGGAGGGGGAGAGAGGGAGAGCCTCGGGAGAGAAGGGCCAAGAGAGACTCTGTGGTCTCCCCTTCACAGTTTAACAGGGAAATTCAAAGTGGGTGTGGAATAAGGCCTGGGCCAGTGGGGTTACAGATGCATGATACTGCAGGGGAGGATCACAGGCTTGGAATAAACCCTATGTTTTTGAGGGGGTGAGACAGAGCACACCATTGAACTAAAACGTAACACCACAGGGTGGGTCATGTGAATAAGGTGCTAGGCTCAGCCCCAGGAGTACACTGGCCTGCTTACACAACTCTGGCCTTCTGTATCCCCATTCCCCTCAGTTTTCCCATGCTTGCTTGCTCCTCATCAGACTGCCCTAATTCCCACCTCTCCTGCTTCTGGTGCATCCCCTTCACATCCCACAGTGACCCTTGTGCTACTCTCTGCACCCCATGAAGTGTCCCACACCCCAAGCAGTGACCCCTCAGTTTGTGGAGAAACCTGGAGAGATCCCAGAGCCTCACAGTGCAGGACGTGCCCTGGTCCAGAGGTCTGGAGGCTGACTGGGACACCCTGTGGATGAGCCAGCTGGTGGCTGGGGCGCTGCCTGGGCTGCAGGGAGTAGCACGGTAGCACAGTGGTGCCTCAGATCCTTCATGGGGGTGGTTGTCTTTATGTCATTGTTTCTCTCTGCTCCTCGGTGCTCCTTGTGGGGAAATGAGTTTTAACATCACGTAACCTTAAGTTCCCCATATATTATGTTACCATCAGAGAGGTTAAGGATGGAAAAAAAAATTGTTTTGAACTCCTCCAAAGGAGATCACTTTGCTGTATATTGCTTGGTGTTACTTTAATCACCCACATTGGGATCATTTATGGTGTGGCTTTCATCACATCCTTTAGGAAATAATTTTTCTTTCTTTTAATTTTACCATATCCATTATTTAATTACTATCGTTTTAACTGGGGTTTTTTGTGCTTCTTTGTTTTTTCAGTGTGCTTTGCTTTCACCTTCCCTCAAAAGATCTCTCATAAACCCTTTTCTTTTTTTAGTTCCTCCACTTTACCAAACTCTGTTAGTTTACTTAAAGCATTTAATCACTGCTATTTATACTGGCATTATAACAACAAAAAATTAGTAATTTATACAGGACTTTGAATAATTTTATATGAAAAAAGCTACAGAATGGATAGGATTAATCCACTTTGGCTTCCTTGGGAAAAAAAAAAAGGTTTTTTTTCTGGTTATATATGCTTAAATGACAACAACTTTGAAATAAAATATTTTTCTTGGAATTAAATGTAAAAATATTGTACTTGTAGATTGTCCCATCTTCGCCTTCTACTCTTTCTTCAGAAAATCTCTACCTGGACTTCATCTACCAAGATTTGTTGATCGGTGTACAGTGCCCTCTTGATATAAGGCAGCTATTCTGTGTCACTTTCCTGCACACTAAGCACACATTTTCTATTTGCTAAATACTGATAATTGCACCCCTCAAATCATGCATCAGATAAAAAAACCTCCCTCAGCAATTACAAGGGCATATATCAGCAAAAGAGCAAATTAATTTGACTGCATATTTGTCCATGTAAGTGGTACATACAGACAGCTCAGAATCAGTGACTTACCAATGGACTCTTTTTGATTTGTTGTAGTTGTTATACTATAAATTTTTTTCAGCTGCAGTTTAACAACATGGATAAATGAAGCTGAAGGACATTTCTCTTTTTACCTTACTGGGGCACCACTGGCATTCTGAAAGGAGCCTATCTGAGTATCCTCCTTATTGTGGAGATTAAATCGGTACTCCTAACCTCATCATACCAATACAGAAGATACACATACATAAATATAATGATGTATAAAAATGTGTATTACTTATCTGTAACAGATTAAAATATTAAGCTGTTAAGCAGAAAAATCTTTATTCAAGATTAACTAAATTTTATTGTTTGCCTCCAGATCCTCTTGTTAATCTTGTGGAATGTATTGCTCTTAATTTTACTTATGATCAGCAGACAGCTAGAACATTAATGAGCTATTTCAGGAAGTTATTGTTTCTGGATTTAATGTAAAGGAAAGTGACCTTTTGGCATATTTTCACAACAGTTACTCAAGACAATAATAGACACTTCTAATTTTTGTAGAATACCACTTGAATATTCAAGTTGTCAAAGTGTCATATAGTTCTTTGATTTTTCTTCCCAGATTTAAATGCCTTCTCTGTAAATGAGAGGTAAGAAGGGTGATCCTGATATGGGAAAGGCTGAGTTATCCAGTGAGCTCTTCACCTCCATTGGCAGTCAGGATCCCTACTTGTCTCTTGTTGGGGGTTGGGTGAGTGAACTTCTTCCGCTACAACCAAAGAATAGGTTTGAGACCACTTGATGAAGCTGAATAGCCACTGTTATGGTTTGACAACTGGCCAAATGCCAAGCACCCATGAAAGCTGCTCATTCATCCTTCCCTCTACCCACAGCTGGATAGAGGAGAGAAAAAAAAAAAATTAACAAAGGGCTTTTGTGTTGAGATAAGGACTGGGAGAAAAACACTCTAAAACAGGCTCAACTTAAAGAATCAAAGGGAATTTATTGCTAATAGAGTCAGAAGCGGATAATGAGAAGTAAAATATTCCCTTAAAACCACTTTTTCTTCCCCCAGCCCTTCCCTCTTTCCCACAGACAACACAGGGAGACAGGCATCATGGCGTTGGTTAATTCGTCACCCAAGGTTTTCTTCCACTGCTAAGGGAGAGGAGTCCTTCCCCTGTGATGCTGTGGGGTCCCTCCCATGGGAGACAGTTCTCTGTGAACTTCTGTAGTGTGGCTCCAATCTCATGAGCAGCAGCAGTCCCAAAGCTGACGCAATGCGAGTCCCTCCCACGGGCACACAGTCCTCCCAAAACTGCTGTGGCATGGGTCACTCTTCCATGGGGTGCAGAACTGCAAGGACAGGGTGCTCCACCCTGGAAGCAGGGCCCTTTCTCTCCACTGGGTCTCCCACTGGATCAAGGCCTCCTCCAGACATCCACCACTCCGGAAAGGGCACCTCCCCCATGAATCTCTGCATCCTCCATGGATCAAAAAGGGCTGCAGGGGCACAGCTGCTTTCCCATGGTCTCACCACAGCCTGCAGAGGCATCTTGGCTGCAGTGCCTGGAGCACCTCCTGCCCCTCCTTCTGCACTGACCTTGGTGTCTCCATGTTGTTTCCCTCACATGTTCTCACCTCCTTCTCTTCTCTGGCTAGGAAAAAGCTGCACATGCCCACTTTGTTTTGATTTTCTTCGTAAATAAGTTATCACAGAGGCGTTACCAGCCTCTATCATTGGCCCAGTTTTGGCCAGCAGCATGTCCATCTTCAGAGCCATCATGGATTGACTCTGCTGGACGCAGTGGAAGCTTCAGCAGCTTCTCACAGAAGCCACCTCCGTGGCCCCCCGGCTACAAAAACCAGGCTGTGCTACACCAGGGGATGTGAAGCTGAGCGATGCAGTTGACACAACAGGAGGAAGGGATGACTTGGGGGCCCTCATAGATGAAAAGCATAACATGAGCCCATAGTGTGCACTTAAAGTGCAGAAAGCCAAACCTATCCTGGGCAGCATCAAAAGAGAAGTGACCAGCACGTCGAGTGAGGTGATTCTCCCACTTTTCTCTGGTTTTGTGAGATACCACCTGGATTGCTGTGTCCAAGTTTGAGGTCGACAGCTCAAGAAGGACAGAGGCCTGTTAGAGTCAGTGCAGAAGAGGGCCGCCAAGAGCACTTCTCTCATATCAAGACAAGATAAGAACTGGGTTTTTTCAGTGTGGAGAGAAGAAGGCATTGGGAAGACTTAATTGTAGCCTTTAATTACCTTCAGGGGACTTATAGAAAAGACAGAAAAGGACTTTTTACCAGGCAGATGATGACAGGAGAGGGGGCAATGGTTTTAACTTGACAGAAGCCAAGTTTAGATTAGATGTGTGGGAAGAAATTCTTTACTCA
This sequence comes from Haemorhous mexicanus, assembly GCF_027477595.1. Taxonomy (NCBI): domain Eukaryota; kingdom Metazoa; phylum Chordata; class Aves; order Passeriformes; family Fringillidae; genus Haemorhous; species Haemorhous mexicanus. The sequence continues at coordinate 58,981,941 of NC_082381.1, forward strand.
GATGATGGTGAAGTACTGAAACAAGTTGTTCAGTGAAATTGATGGGTGTCCCATCCTTGGAAGAGTTAAAGGCCTGGTTGAATGGGACTATGACCAACCTGGTCTAGTGGGAACTCTCCTGGCTCATGTTAGAGGGAGTGGACATTTAGGGTCTCTTCCAACCCTGACAATTCTCTAAATATATTATTCTGTGATTCTTTTTAGTATCAATGGAGGGTTAGAAAAATTTGTGTGTATAAGCTTCAGCATAGCTTTCCAAATAACTATTTTTGACACAGGTGTTAACTTATGTCAACACTGTCCAGAAAATATGTTTGGAGCTCAGTCCTTTGGGGTGTGAACACATTGGCTCTGTTACAGTAAAATAGAAAACACATGCTTGAAATTAGGATGCACATAAATTCTTTTCAAAATGGTAGGATAAAAGATGGGTATTTTCAGGATAAAGATCTGTGTGAAAATGAGGAAGGGGAGGAAGGAGAAGGGAAGAGAAGGAAGATTATAGATTGCTAATCAATAAATTTATATATGTAAAGCATTTAATAATTACAGATTGGCAATCAGTACCATTTACTACAAAATACCATTTGATAAACTTAAAATTAATATGGGATACAAATATTATCATGTAAGCTTACAGTGCATATCTTAAATGTGACATGTAGGCAAAACATGTCACTTACCAACCCACTGATATCCAGTGTCAGGTGAGGGATCTCCCAGCAACTGGAGATCACTACTGCTCAGAGAGCTGCTGTGGAGGGAGAGCTCAATGGACCCCGTTGCCTGCAGATAATTATAGCATAAAGTAGTTGGTTTTCTGTCACATTTTTTTCTGAGTTCATGAAGTTTTGGATGCTTTCAAGTCTCGTTGTCAGCCAAACCATTTGTGGGGCTTGGTGCTGCCTTATTGATAGCCACAGTCACCAGGATTAACTTCATCTAGGCCCACCTGCTGAGTGTCTGCCTGGACCGAAGTTCAGTTATCTCACACAGGAGGAGTGCATCCGTCACACGCTGCTCCAAAGTAATTGGATGATTTCTAGATGTGCCTTCTGGCTTCAGTAATTCTGTGATTCTGTGAATTTGTATAGTAAGATAGGCATTTGTTCTCATGTTCACCAGCTTTTCTTCATAAAATATGCCCTCTTATTCCCGAAGTCATAATGTCCCAGCTCCTCTTGGCATTACTATGACAAGTCCAGCTCATTACTCGGCTGCATTCCAGCCAGGTAGCTTTCTCTGTTTCCTCCCATGGCTATAAGCCAGACAAAAGCCCTTGGGAATTTCCTGGGAGAGTGATTTTCATGTCTGCATTCCTGCACCTGATGTGTCAGTTGCTCCTGGCTGGCAAAATTAGTACTTGAAAGAGAAGTTCATTTAATTACTGACTTACAGGAAAGAATGCTTAGTCATCTAGCAGATACTGTGGTTATACACTGAATCTTGAGGTTAGCAAGGTGCACTCCTGGTAGATTTTATAAAGACTTCTGCTGTGCAGTTGTGAAAAATTTTCAATGGTGTTTGCAAACAGAATATCCAGAGGCTTAAAATTTACAGATGTCAACAGATTTTTCACAGAGGGGAGCTACTGAAAGGCACATTCCTCTCTATGTCAAATTTCAAGAAATAATCCTTATTATATTTAAATTTTTAAAATAAATGTTAGCAGTTATGTAGAGAAAGCAAGGTTGCTTCCCTTAATCCTGCTCTAAAGTATGGCAAAATTATGTTGACTAAATACAATTTTCAGTAAGGCTGGCACCTTGAAATGAATAGTTTAATTTTAATAATAAAGTGTAGGACAATTCTAAACCAGTGAAAATAGCTTATAAACAAAGAAATATTGGGCATTTTCCAGCTGTGCTAGCCAGGTACCTAAGAAAGACAATATGAGAGAAATACAAAAAATAATGAGGAAATTCAGGCCTAAAACTTTGAGGAAGATCTTGAAGCACACACCTGACTATATAAAGCACATGGCTAAGGCTGATGTCATAAAGGCTCGCAGCAGCATATAAATATCTAACAAAAAAGGTTATGACAAACTCCTTACCTGAAGTGGATTTCAGTTGAACTGCTCAGAAACCTTACAAGTAATGTTTCAGAGCACTTCAAACCAAAGTTTTAAAACATGACTCCTGCGACTTACTGAAACCAACCTGCCAAATAAACAGATTTCCTGTCTGTTCATTTTAACAACAATTTTGAGAACAAAAGTAATGGATGTCGTAATTTAATATGTCAACATGTCGTAAGTCAAATTTTTGCATTACAACAGATGTACCGCAATCTTCCAGTATTAGTCAATCCTGTGTGAGAGAAAATATGTGCCCAGAAGAAAGTGATAAATGAGACTAAGAACCCATTTGCACATTTTTAGCCCATTTGCATATTTAAATATCCATATTTAAATTGCATTAAAAATACTTTGATGAATACAAATACTGTTGTGTGGTTCAACTAAAATTGTGTTCAATTGGTTGACTTGGGTGTACTCTCCATTATTAACATACCCTCAGGAGATCCACCCATACAACAGCCTAAAAAGGATTCTCGAAGTCATATCATCGTGCTGCTCAGCTGAGTGAAAACTTCCTACTTTGCTGTGTTTGTTTTATTGAACGCAAAGTAGGTCCTGACTGCAGTATACAGAGAACATACTCAATGTAAATATCACGTCTTTTAACATTTTTCACTACCATGACATGAATATGATTCTATTACTCTGGTACCTGTTTTCAGTACTGTGCTGTAACTTATTTCATAAAAAGTTTGCAAACATTTAAATTTAAAAATGTCTTCCTTTGTGTTGATAATGCCTTGAAGTTAAAAACCACTATACTTGCAATTCAGAAAAAGAATATAAAGATCAAAAAAGTCCAAACCTCAAAACTGTGTGTTTCATAATCATCTCTGCCCATTAAATATGATAAATCTTACTATTTCTTGTCTGTGCTTAATCAATGTGATGTAATTGCAATTCTGTTTTCACTTACTGTGATTTACTTAGGGTGCTTTGATTTATGGCACCAGAAATTTGTTTAGTTAATGGAATATTTTAATTTACCATGCATGATGGAACACAGTGTAATATCCGTGAATTATGCAGTAAATATCTGTATTGTATTATATTATTGTTGAGAACTAGCCAAACTATGAAATCAAAACAAAATTAGTTGTATAAGGATCTTGGTTTAGGTATCTCTGTCCTACTACACTGAAGATCTTACAACATGAATAACAAAATGAAAATTATATTTAATGTTGTAAGTTAACTCATCTTTCTGCTTAAACTTCTTTCCAAAGACTGTGCATGACTGAACCAAGTGCTGCAAAGCTAAAGCTACTTATAAACTTGCTTTTCAATGGGGCTACAAATTCACAGTGATTAGTAATTCTCAGATTTATTAAATACATGTATCTTTGCAAAACTTAAATCCTTAGTACACTATCTTCAAAGTCTCATTCAGACAAAGTAGGTGATGTTGTGGTGTATATTTAAAGCATAACGTGGAAAAAAAAAATTTCTGATATGATACCTGAAAAGCAGCAGGTATACAACAGAGCAAATATTTTAGGTTATAAAAGAGAAGGATGATGGCAAGTTCTCCCACAGCGTATTTTTTCACTGATTTGAGGCAGCATCACACTAACAAAATTAGAGAACAGGTGTCACCAAAGCAATACTAAAAAGTTCTAAAATAAATTTTAAAAAAAATGTCCTCTGAATTAAAGTGTTCTGTAATATCTTGGGTTCAGGGCCAATGCTATTTATTTACAGTGGTCATGAAAAAAAGACTGTATTAGGAAAACAGTCAATGCTTGTGCTACTAAGTTACACATTGCCAGATTATTTTCTAAGTTTGAAAATATTTTATCAAATATTAAAAATATTATATCTTGTATGTGCATTTAACTAATTTATTATATATGTATACTTGTATATACACATTGAATGTAAATATATTACTTATATATTAACAGATTTGCATATTTAATGGCCTGGAGGTCAATGACACATAATAGCTATAATTTTAGGTTTTGTTCTGAGAAGCACTTTTTAATAACTTCTTAAGGCAAAAAAAAAAAAATTAACAAACCAAATTATTCATATTATATACCAGAAGCAAATAACTAAAGCATAACTAATGCTACTGCAATGCACTTCTACAGTGGTTTCCAAAGGAGCTTTCATTCCTAAATTTGATACTTGAAATTACCTATTACACACTCCCCTAACTAACCACTTTTTAAAGATTTTTTTAAGGTCTGATATTGTGTCAGTATTGGTCTGGAGTATTGGTCTTATGACTCTGCTGATTTGGACAAATCCAGAATAATGTGCCAATAAATTCATGGCTTACCTACTGTTTATTCATATTTTCAAGACTTACATTCTGGATATTAATGTGTGATAAACAGGAGTAAGCAGAATTCTTCTCGCCTAAGAAATTGAAATGAAACACCAGCTGATTTTTTAAAATTCTTACTGAATGGCCTGCTTAAAATACTGACCTTGTTAATTTGTGCATTGGACCAGCTAGCAAGAGCAGGCCTATATAGGCTGTGTTAGAAAATTCCATTTTTTATTTCCTGTAATTATTTAGAAAAATATTTGTATTTTTTGAAATTAGACATTGCAGAAGTGAGAATATTTCCACAAACTGATCACTGTATTTTTGTGGAATCATACAACTTGTCTCACAAAAAAGCCCAAAACACATTTCTTACTGTTGGTAGACCATCCATCTGTTATTTCTGATGTTCATGAGGGAGTTGAGCTTGTGAAAAAGCCATGCTGACCAAGTCCCACTTGGTAGTTATTAAGGTAAGGCTGATTCATAGTCAGAAGAGAGTAATGAAGACAATGTACTGTAGTCATTGTATCTTCATTTATTTCCGTTGTGTGATGAATTTACAAACAAAATCAAGTTGTACTCAGTTTAATGCCTAGAATTTTGAAATTTATTATGAACCTTATGTTTTATTTTCTGACAAAGGGTACTGCAACTGTCATTTAAATTAACCATTTGGGGGTTTAGATAAACTACTATAGGCTGGAGTTCTTAGTGTTGCCTCACTAAGTCAGTTGCAATGACAGGAACAGAAAGTAGTTGTGTTTTATTGTTAAAATAGGTCAAAAAGAAACAGGTATGAAAAAAAAATTCCTTGTTCCTTTTTGTGGCTATAGCTGTATTGTTTTAATGCTTGAAGTAATTTATTCCTAATAACAAAATGTTGTTCTCAGGGAAAAGTTTTTTCTGGAGCTTTTTTTTTTACATAGGTAAATATTAATTAATCTACTTTCCTTCTTCTTTTGTGTTCATAGTAATTTAAAACCTCTTCATAAAGCTGGAGTATAAATGTCTTGCTTCATTAAGATCTACTATACTTCTCTACTTTTCTTTAGATTTTGCACAGTCCATATACAATATTTTCAACCTTAGAACTCTCCAAGTTTTTTGCCTTATACAGCACAAAAGGCCCAGAGCCATTCCCCTGTGCAATACCTGCCCTTATCTAAAAAATAACGCTTCTAAGTCTAGAAAGTAAAGTAAATTTAGCACCAGTTTAGCCAACTAATTTTGAATCTGCCTCTGTGTATAAGGAGTTGATAGTCACAGTTATACTCTGCTTTCCAAATCTTGCTAACTTTGCTCAAACTCTTTCTGGGGCATGGTGACAGTAAAATCTCATTTAAGCTTTTGTATTCTCTCCTTTTCTCCAGAAATAAGAGGCTCTTCTGTAACGATGAGGTAGTCTGCTAATTTTTTCAATTTCCCCATCTGTAGGATTCCTGTTGGGATTAAAACCATTTTCCTGCTGGCAAAAGTCTTTATAAATTAATAGCTGTTTTTTTAATAGATAGACTGAGCACTTTTTAATGGTTTAAATGCTTGAAGATTAACTCTAATTATATGTAGCATATTAGGATATCATAGATTAATGTTGCTAGTGATTAGCGGCAGTTTTATTGCAGATTTAAAGGAAGCTTAGCTTTTACCATTCTATTCAATGTCTTAGAAATTATTTACAGCAAAGTTGAGTAAGAAACTGTTAAGAAATCTGAAGAAATAGTAAACAGTGAGTACTTCCTCAGATTCATATGGTGATTCTACAGCTGTACTTGTAAGATCTCATATGCACAATAGACACAAGAAATGTGAATAGACATAAAGAACAGATACCAAAAAGTGCCTTGATACATAAGTTCAGAATGTCTCTGGAATAAGAGCTGTTTATTACTCTAGCAGCATGGAACTGAACCCTGTGATGAATATATCTAAACAGCAGTGAGATGAAAGAATATGGAACTGCCTAGTAGTGGACCTGTTACTGAGCAATTTTTGACCAATGAAGTCACCAGAGTATTTGTTTCCTACTGTAGTTTTCCCCTGCTATGTACTAACTTCCCTGTGGTTTACATTATAAAACAGGGGTGGCCTGATGCCACTGCAATACAATGTACAGAGAATGAAAATAGCCACTACATTAGCTAAATAACAGTATTCTCATGAAGACACAATACCCCCACCCAGTCAAAGGTTCTGTGTATGCACCCAAAGGAAATAACATTGCCACACCAGAATTATGGATACAAGCAGAAGAATGAGGTTAAGTGCGAGTCAATTCCAGCTATCCTAAAGCAATTTAACTGGTAGCCTATCACATGGTTATTTACTCAATTTTTTTTGTCTTACAGTTTAGAACAACAACTTAGGTCAGAAAATGGTGACTGATACAACTTTTGCAATGATATAAGCTCAGAGGTAGTGTCTGAATCAATTCCAGTATTGATTTTTATGGATTTAGGATCAGGAGTTTTATTACTATGAGAGTCAGTGAAATTCAGTATTAGCCCATGTTTCACAAACTCTGATGGAAGAAGGCCCATTCTTTAAAAAATTTCCCTGCTCGTAAGAAACAAATCACAACTACTTGCCTTTGTATTTGGAAATTGAACTCAGTCTCTTTGTGATTCAGAGAAAGAACTGATGTTTCTTTCTTTTTCCAAGGTTAGCCTAAAATTAATTTAAACATCTCACTAAACTTTTATCTCCCATGCTTTTTCTTTTGTAGACATTATGCTATCTTTAATATATTGAAAAGTAATAAATTCAAATGTCAGACCCCAGAAAATTAATACATGTCATGTATTCATTGAACACGTACAGCAGATTCAAAAATGTACGAACAGGATTTAATTTGCGAAGATCTGATTATTTATATCTTACAGCACTTTCACTGCATGACATGGTATTAGCGAATTAATAATGTCTTTTCTTAACAGTTTCAGTGGTTACTAATTACCTATATAAGCTATATGCTACCACTTCGGGTGATAAGAACTGTAATGAATTTAGTTGCTATAATCAGATATATAATTTCTCTCTAACATCAAATGGGAAGGAGAAAGAAGTGATGGGAAGAGAAAACTTGTGAGTTTATAGTCACTCCCTCATGGTAAAGAGAAGCTAAACAACCAGAGATGAACCTGGGTAGTCATGCCCTTCTTCCAAATTACAGCCATTCAGGGCCAAAGTCAGGATGTGCTTCTTACCCTCTACTTCTGTCTGGAAAGGCAGAAATCAGAAATTTGAATAATGTAACCATTAGCATACCAGTTTTAGAAGTGTGTTTTGCAAGTGCATGAACTCACTGTGATACTGGTTAAATTATTCAGACTTCCAAAGAGGCTTGAAGACTACCAGGGGCTGTGATTATACTAAGAGTGCGGATGCTGCTAAGCTTTCCCCACTCCTATCAAAGCCTTCTTGCTCAAGTTTTCTGTGTAGAGCAGTACATAAAATATTATGCATTTTAAGTATTTTAACTGGTTAAAGACATGAGCATGTCTTGATTCTTTATTTCAAGTAGCAGAAAAATGTGGAAAAGACTTCTTCATTTCTGACCCTCTAGCAGTAAATTTCATAAGAAATTCAGTATCTCATTTCCACGCTAAATAGCAATTTATTGTTGCAGCTGTTTTCTTTGAATAACTTGATTAAAACAGAGTAATCATTTTTATAATTTTTTTTTCTCTAGTGAAACCATGTACTAAGGCAGTGTCACTAAGAGTAATTCAGCAGAAATGTCTTCCCTTGTTCCCTTCCTTTTCCTGATCACCACCATTTGAAATAACCCTCCTTTCTCTAGATCTCTTGCCTCTAAAGCCTATTTCTTTTTTTTTCAATTTGTCAGTGATCAGAGAATCTGACCAAAGCATAAAGAACATCCTATCCCATCAGTAGCTGATAGGTAAATGAAAGGTATAGTCAGCAAGTAACAATGAAATTGTGCTATAGGGAAAAGTGGTAAGTACGGCTCTTAAGTAACAAGAAAATATACTAAAGTATACTAAAAATCCTGGATCCATGACAGAAAATCTATCATAAAATTTAAAAGAATATTTTTATTCTTTGCTAAATTTCAATGTAGTAGAATATTGTCAATGGCTAAAGGTTTTCCAGTGTTGGATAAATTACACAGCTATGTGGAAGGTTTATGTAAGAAATTGCTTTTGTCAAATGAATGTTGTGGCAAAGATGAAACAACTTAAGATTTTCAGCAAAAATCTGTTACACTGAAATAAATTCAAAATGCTATTCAAAATCCCATAAATGAAGGTACTATTTGTGTTCAAATACAATAACTCAAAAACTGGCACATGGTTGTCAGTTCTTAATCCTTTTTCATTATTAAACTCTACTTAGACTTACCATATGAGATCCATGGCCTAGTAAATGCTCCATCTCATAAGGTGAAGAGACATTTTTGTGAGTTAATTCCAAAATCATGTAAGTGCATTAGAAAAAGACAAATTTTTTACTAGTTTGCTGTGGTTAATTAATTAAACATGAGATTAAGTCTATATTGCTTATAAATTTATATTTTTCATGTTTTCAGGGATGTTATTGTAACTCTTACTTAGGTAATTTTGATTTTGTACTTTATGGCACTATTACTATAAGCCATGTGAAAATAACTGTTCTACATCTTGTGAAAACATCATTTTTAATCCTAAAGTTTAAATTAGTTGTCTGCATGTGTTTTGAAAAGAATCCTACACCAAAAAGACAAGGTAGCCTATGCATGGTGCTTTAAAAATGGTTCTATAAGATTTAATTAAACAAAAGTGCAATCCTCTCCTCTGAAGTAAAAAAGCATTTTGATAATAAATCAATTTTTTTTCCTGAAAGTGTGTTTCCTTTAAAAAATAACAACAGCAAGCTTGGGGAGTGAGGCAACTGAAGGCTCTTTCTATGTGTTACACTGTGTAAAATTTCTTATCATGTAACTTATCATATAATTAACTTAGAGTTTCTTCTGGAAAAATGATTAGCTTTGTTTTGTTTCCAAGTTAGGATCTGAAAATATTAAGTTAGCTATTTTTCCAATGTCACATAGCATTCATGATAGATCTGTTCTTTAGAGCCTTGAATTAGAAAATGAGACTCTGAACACTGTAAGATTAATGTACAATATTTTTATACATCTACATGATTCACATGCATTAATTTTGCAGAGACTGTGTTGTATGTGTGCATTCATTTAGAATATTTGGATTCCAAAAATTCTAATGGTGTTTTTACTAATTTATCTATAGCAGGAGGACAGTTCAGTGAATACTAATTCAAATAGTAAAAAATCCCACTTGGATATACTCTTCATTTTATATGTCATCTGATTTTCAACCCTTTGAGGAATGCTGCTGTGTTTCACCCAAAATTGTATGTTCAAATGTCTATTTGATTGTAATTGCAACTGAATGACTTAAATACTTGAACTAAGTCAAATTTATTTTTACATCCAAAAATCAGTCTCTCAAGCAACCAGCACTTGAAAATATTAACAAGTTAAATTAACTCAAGCATCATAAAATCCCTCTTTGTAAATGTCTTAGACAAGACATTTGTCATTTAGAAATCTGCCCAGCACATTTTATTATCAGTAATTTATGTTTACCAGGGAAAACTGAAAGGATAGTTTTACTTCATAAGATTTAACTTGATGAATTAAAATGGCAGTTTCATATTCTTTGTATGGTAACATAGTTTATATGATTTCAGCAAAGACTGAACACATTTTGGTCCATTAAAAATGGTAAGGAGCAAATAGCAATTTGAAAGAACTTGGTAAAATAACCTGTACCATAGTAAATTGCATAATATTTTTGCCAGAATTTTCAATATGTAGAGAAGAAGTAATCTTGCCAGAATCTCTTAATTTTTACTTTAGTACAATGTTATTGGAAAATATAATACAGGAGGATTGCAGAATCTTGCATTTTGCAAGTCTTAGTTTAACTGGGACATAAAACATAGAAAAGAATGAATCTGTCAGGATTTTTCTTCAAGGAGAAACAGGTGATTTTTTTCTTTTTTTTTATGGAGATATTTTTATTTTTTTAACTCTGCTTGCTAGTCACTTGCTGTTTGGGGATCATGTCGTACGGTGAGAAAGGAGACCCACCAAGTGAAATTGTCAGAGACTATTTGCCTTTGGTCATCTTTGGCACACAACTTCCCAGTCAGCCAAATCATGGTAGGATACTATAAATGTAGCATTACATTTAATATTTTTCATTTCTTTTTTTTTTCCTTTCTTTTTTTTTCTTTTCTTTTTGAAATCTTTGGTAAAAGCCAGAGAAATTTTTAAGAAAACACTGAAGCATTGGAATGACAAGGGGCAATAAATGTCTCTGGACACAGAAGATGTGACTGAAATATTAAGCTTGACTGCCTACCTCTGGTAAGTTATGATGGAGACACTAGGGATCAAGATTTAAAGGGCTGGTGAAAGAACATGCTTTATTTAACTGAATGCAGGGACTGTGGGACCTAGAGAATATTAAATTAAGTGCTTGGAAGCTGATGTGTACAGGGAAGCAGTAGTGAAAGGAAGTAGTCCCCTGACCAGTGGACAAAGGCCAGCAACAAAATGAAAGTTTTCTAACTCTTTGGACTAGGGAAGAGAATCAAATACACTGTAAACCATTAGAAGGTATAAGGAAATATAAAAGAATGGGAGTCTAGCAGAAGAGGAAGAAATAAGTGTAACCAAAACCTAAGGGCTAAAGTAGAAATTAAGAGGAAGGTAGAAGTCATACCAATGGAAGGAAGAACAAAGAGGTGCAAAAATACTTTAAAAGTTATGTATGCCAAAAGTAAACCTTATGTGATCAGGGAAGTGGATCTAATAACAGAAACACGCGCTGTTTGCTAGTGAGTACAGTAGACAATATGAGCAGACGTCAGAAAAATTCTCAAATGATTTGTTGTCCTGATAACATCACAAATAACACCATCATACTCCCATTTGAATGCATGTACGTTGAATACCTCAGAATGGAGAAATACACAGTGTTAAGGTGAACTTCAGAATAATTCAAGGAGCGTTATTCAGGAGTTGTGCTGGAAAATGAACACCAACATGTCATTGTACACCTCTATGTTTTGTCCAAATCTTGCATGTCACATGCCAGTCTAATCCTCCTTGTCCTGAAAATGGTGTAGTAGAAACAAGAAAGTTGTTTTCAGACAGAATGACGGAGTAAAGTAGAATTTTTCTGTTTTGATTCTGCGAAAGAAGTAATTACACCTTTTTTGTATAACAATAATGTATCAAATTTTTAGCTGCACTGAGGAGATGATGCAGGAAAGACAGTTCTTATTGATGAGATTAGCATTTCACTGAGGACAGACAAATTACCAAAATATATGTGTGTGTATCTATGTGTGGAGTATAAGCAATGAACAAGTAAAAAGAAAACAGTCAAGGGAACTATTGAGTAACTGGAATCAAATAAAAATAGCATAAGATGTAGAGCCAGAAAAGATGGCACAGTTTTGTATGAAAACAGTGGATGACTGAACAAGAGGACTGTATTTTTGTTTTTCTTTCCTTTATATTTTAACCCTTGACTAATGGAAGATTTTACTTTAAGCTTCTTAGGATCAAAAATATTACAAAGAGTAGTGCTAATATCATTTACTATTTATACAATTGGAGCATATTTTATCCCTTTTAACTGTAAACTGCTATTTTAAAACTCTTAGTTACAGTCATTAAGACCTTATGCCTGACAATGATTTGTATTATCTCTGTATGAGCACAAGTGCTCATTTTGGTTAGTGCAGTTTGGTACTGTCACCTGGAAGATTATCTGAATTATGCATCCTTGGAAATAAAATCCCTAACAGTCCTGTAATTACTATCTTCTCTTCTTTCAAGGCCTTTTAAGTCTGCTGAAAACACTGGTTTTCAGGCAGAGTTGCAGTTTTCAAAGTCTGTGTTTTGGTCCTTTTGCTACAAGGACAACCTTCAAAAACTGATTACGGGGTTTTTATGTCCTTGTATGTCCTTATCTTATATGTCAGTATTGTGAACGTACATACCTGCGAGTATTCATATTTAATCTTAAATCAGAGCATTCCACAGATGAAATCTTGGATAAAAAGAAATTTATAAAAAGTGTAGACTTCTGAATGTCTTTGCAGAAGAAGGTGTTTCTCTAAGATGTGCTTTCAAGTGACAAAAAACAATTGTCATAGTATGTGTTAAATATACTGAAACGTACAAATCTGGTAAAATGATCCATTATAATGGGAAGAAGAATTTCTTGAGCATTCCTGAAGGTTGACTCTTCACGGAAGATATATTATCTGATGGTCCTTGTGTCATTTCTGATTGTAGGAGCCAATAATAAATTTCACCAACCTGTCTGGGATATTTTTGTCATTACGGTAGTCATATGCTTGGAGTACGGCAGTCTGCTTGTAGATGTACTCACATTTCATCTTGCTCCCTCAGTACTTTGAAAATGTTCAAAGGATTATATAGGTGATTTATTTTGGTTTGGGCCAGTGGCCATGCAGATGAAAAGGACATTAGAATACAGAAGGAAGATCTGACAACATCTTTTACAAATGTTGAGGCATTTAGGGAGAGAATGTCAAAAGCATCAACTAATTAGCAGGACTAACAGGTCTGTTATAGGGCCCCTTTATCTTTGCTTAAGGAAAAGGTGCATGATGCAGCTTGGCAGAGCTCTCTGAAAGCTTAAAAATACTGTACAAAAGGCTTACATACCATTTGATAATTAAAAGACTAGCACTGACATATGGGCTAGAAATAAAAGAAGGGCTTAAGGAGAGTTAATTAGTGAGAGGGTGGTCAATTCATTTAAAAGCAGCTCTCTGGGGCTTTAAATTTTTTCCTCTTCTTTTGGTGTTTCTTCCTTCTTCAGAGAAGACATAAAAAATCTGCACTTTTGTAATGTATTACACTTGTCAGGTGATTCGGCAGAGGCTATAATCAAGAATTATAATAATTTTTGCTGATCATAAGACTCTGAAAATGAAGCTCAACTGTAACATTGTAATTACCTTTATTACAACATTCAATTGTGACACATAACTTTAATCTTTAATTCTGTCTTTGACTTTTATCGTTTGTGGGGGTTTTTACAAAAGGTCAAGCCTATGGACATTTGAGTAGTCAATGTCTTGTATTGGAGTGAATATGAATATATCTGCACATGAATTTGGAAGATTTTTAGGATCATCAGTGATCAAGATCATGAGCAGTGTGGGTACAGCAACTGGAATCTGCCTTTTAGATTCCTCTTTAATCTTCTTGGAAGAACTTAAAAAATCAAGAAACTAGGAAAAATTTATTTGATTCTGAAATTTGAAAGAAGTGATGCAATCCTCATAATTTTCCTTTCCTATCCTTTAGAGTAGCTTTAATATCCTTTCACAGGCTTGGGGTTTTTTTGGTTTTTTTTTATATTAGTTGAGCCCACACTTGTTGCAGGCTCAAAAGCACAGTGAAAACTTGGCCTTGTTTCAGGACTCAAGGTTGTCTTCCATTTATCAGCTCACCCTGAGATGGTGTAGAGCCTGATCTACTGTAGAACCCAAATGCACAGTGTTTGCTCCATGGGTTTTCAGATACATTATTATGGCATAGCGTAACTTATAGGGCCTGAAAAATGCAGAGCATCTGTTCCCCTCAGGACTGGGTTGTCACAAGCAGTATGGAACTACTTTTTTCTTGAGAGCCTTAGCTACATATAGAGAGTTAACGTTTCTCACTTCATTTATGTGGGCTTCTGGGTTTTACAGTGCCATATGTGAAATTACTGTTCAAGATTTCATTGAAGAATTGATACAGTGATGGCAGTCACAGTCCATATTACAATCATCCTATCACTCTGTGTACTGTGAAAGAAACCTAAGGCCTGTCCCTGGTACTTGAAATTAAAACACATCATCGATCTTATTTAATGTAATATTTTTCACTATTTTTGAAGAGCCTAAGATAAATGAGTACTATTTCTTTCTCCATATACATTAGGCAAAACCATCTGGTAAGTACTATGTATATAAAGGCCAAAAAGAATCTTTTGCAACAGTGCATGCATACATATATGTGTAATGTCTTTTAAATGAAACAAGAACAAAATTACTTCAGCTAGTCTCCTATCTTATTTGTACATGACCTGAAATGGCTGCTGACCTATGCAAATAGATCTTATGAAATGCCACAGTATTTACATAACTCTATGAAATTCACTTGTTAGAAAATACATTCTTCTCAGTGTGCACTTTAAATTATGACAATTTATAGGATTTCTGCAGAAGTTGATGCAAAAGACAGCAAGAGGATACAGACATTTCTGTAAATTTTTTGCACCTTTCCATTACTACATAAAGAAATTCTTCTGGTGATATGAAAGTAATTAAATCTTACCTTACTAGGAAGCCCAGATTCTACTTAAACCTTTAAACAAATTTATAGAAAATCTACCAGAAGAACAAAAAAAAACCAAATACTCGTTGACATTAAAGGTGAATCACAAGGCAGAGGAATATACCCAGAACCTTGGTTAGATTTTGTGCTACTCTTTCATCCAACAGAAATAAATATCAACATCCTCATGAGGGGAAGCAGAGGGACTAGTACCAAAGTTGTCACTCTCATTACTCAAGGAAAAAGGGTGAAGTTGGGTCAGGGCAGCTGCAGTGCTGCCCTGTGGATACCAGGAAAAGGTTCTTCACCCAGAGGGTGGTTGGGCACTGAACAGCTCTCTGAGGAAGCAGTCACAGCACCAAACCTGACTGAGTTCAAGAACTCTTTGGACAATCTTCCAGGCAGATGGTGTGACCCTTGGGGAGCCAGTGGTCCTCATGGGTCCTGTCCAATTCAGCATATTCTGTGATTCCATTATGTATTCCTTCTTTGATTTCTAAATCTTGTTTCTAAGCATCATACCCTTTGTTGTTGACTAATTATGTGAACATTTTTTCTGTAATGTTATGAATTGGGAAGATTCCTTATAAAATTGAAACCATTTGTTGAAAACTAGATTTAGTACATTTTGATCTGCTTTTGACATTTTTTGTTACTAAACAGCCTAAAAGCGTGAGTCTTATTGCTTGGAACTACTTACACATCACTACGTATTTTCACTTTTAACATTATATTCCTGAGGGGAAGAGGTCAGATTAAATTGCTAACAACTTGAAGTTTGTGGTACTTCTCATTCACTGAGAATCTGTGCAGCCTCTCCAGTGTTTCTGCTGATAATCCACTCAAATCTTTAAAAATAAGGTATAGTTTTTACTCTTAACTTAAATGAATAATTTTAAAAATTCTGAGCATGATGTAATTCTTACTTATTAACCAATTTGTGGACTTTTCCATTAGTAAGTTAAGGGACTTAATTTAAAAAAAAGCATATTGAAGTATTTTAAGCTTTATAAAACTGATTTGAACTATTTTGAAACAGAATACTGCTCTTACATTACAAAACTTGTTGCTGCAAAATTTGATATTTTTTTTTTTCTGTTCAGGCTTGCCAATTAAATTTAATGGTATAAAACATTTTTTTTTCCATCAGCTGCTTCATTAGAAATGTCAGACCCCTGTCCACTATGTTGTAGCTGGAGGGGAAAAAAAAGTCTGCATTCTATATTGTGATCTCCAAACATCCAGCACTATTTGTGTGTACTTACTGGTCATGGTAATACTTAAAAATGCCATGGGATGGGAAAAGGCAGTATGAGAAGACTGGGATTCTTCCATAGTGAAAGGCTTCATAAACATCTATTCCTAAGAGAGGTCTTGCGCAGGTTTGGGACTTAGGAAGAAAAATACTTTCAATATAACATAGGCTGTTCATGTAATGAAATGGAAGTTGTCTCCTAACAACTGAAATGGAAGGAATTACTTCAGTTTGCTTCAGCTATTGCCATCTGCAGAGAAACTAAAAATTATTGATGTCTGGAAAACTGTAATTATGTTTTGAGAAATATTTTTTAACTTTGAAGAGTGCTCAGTTTGGGAAACTTATGGAAACACTTGACTTAGTCCTTGACATCTGTGACATTCAAAGTAGTCCATCATTTTTTTGTGCTAGTTTCACTTACATAAAAGAATTAGAGGAAAAATGGATACAAGCATTTCAATTAGGTCAGTCACTAATTTTTGTTGGAAACATATTTTAAAAAAGAACAGACAATTCTACTAGTAATATCAATTTATTTCATTCCCAGTGTGCTGAATCAGACAATTCTTTTTACTACAAATCTTTAGAAGATGCAAAAATTGTGTTATGTAACAAAACACAAAAATTAGAACACATATATTCAGGCTGGTAAATTCATAGAGAAAATTTAATGTGTAAAAAAAATTTGCATTGATGCAATAAAAGTAAAGTAATTCTACTCAAATTCACTGTTTGTGTTTCCCCATTGTTTTATATACTTTCACAGACACTAAAAAAACCACAAAAAACAAGACTGTTTGAGAAAACTGCTGAAAGTCTTCTATTATATTTGTAACATTTTGGGTTGCAGGAGTGTCTCTGTTTCTTATAACTTCTCCACATAATCAAGACTCAATTTTGGAAAAAACAATGTAGGGAAGAGAACTTCCATGTGTACAAAAAAAAAAATTGAAAAAAATCTATCAAATAATGACAATGTTTAAAAGAAAAAAAAAATCATCTGCTCATTCTAGATTTTTTTTCTGTTCAAAATACCGTTTTTTTCTGTTTCATTTCTTATCTTACAATAGAGTAATAATTAGGGCATTATATGACCTTTTGCATAAAAGTGGGAGAAAGAATCAAACAATATGAAAATTCATTTGAGGCTTAAAGGGAGTAACTCTCCTGTAAAAATAAAACCAAACCAAAAACCCCAAAATAATCTAAGCTTCCATGAATTCTTGCATACCATTGCTAACAAGTTCTCTGGTAATAGAAGATCCCACAGTAAGTGTAAGAAGACCACTGAAATAAATATTGACTTTCAAGTGGCTTTAACTTCTGAGAAGAATGTTTTCTCATAAAGAAACTTTTAGGTAGGAAGAAACGCACATTTTAAAATGCAGCATAAATGTTGATAGGGGATTTGGTATGATACTTGGGTTTCTCCAAATTGTATCAGAAAAGTTATGCTTTTCATATCAGCAGACAGACTAACCTTTAAAAAAAAAAACAACTTAGAATAAAAAGAACTAGTCTATTTGACAACATGTCAAGGGTACTATGTTATCGTGGGGTGGTTGGTAAAAGTGTATTTCCAAGATTACATGAGTATCTAGTGCTTTTAGCACTACTGTTATGGAAAAGTTCAGGATACACTTCATGTAGTAGAGAATTTTATGAAGTCCTTGACCACCAAATACTGGAGTACCTAGTTCTGCCATTATTCAAATTAAAAATGTAGCTCATGTTGATAGGCTCTGACTTTATTTAGGTCTTTGTAATTTGGTAGTAGGCCCAGAGAGCAGTGCTCTGACTTGCTCCTATAGACAGGACCATGTATCTGTGGCTATCAGAAGGCAGATTTTCCTTGAAAGCCTGTACATTTCAGTGCCTTTCCACTGCCCTGTCTCTCTGTATCCCCACTGAAACCAATTAGGAATCCTGTTGTGTGAAGCACCAATACAACCTTGTCAAAATACAAAGGAATATTGAATATGATAGATAAATGAGAAGGCACTGCTGTTCAGTTTTAAAATGCACACATTTTAAACACTGAAAGATTAAAGGCCTCATGCAGATAAGGCTGGCAGTCCGTATCAGTGCTAGTCCTTACTTCTCTAGAAATCACCAGGACCAGGATTGGTGTGGGATAACCCTCATAACCTGTAAATGGCTCCCCAGACTCCAGCCAATATTTGGAGTCTGGCAGTCTTTGACATCAAGTGACAGTGAGTTTTTTGTTTGTTTTCATAAGGTGATTTGGTATTTGTAGCAGAGAAGATCACTGAACCCATGTTGCCTCCACACACCACTAGGTGCAGCAGAAACAGTGCCACATTGAACCTGGAGGGCTTCCTCACAGGATTGAAAGTTACCTCTCTCTGCAAAGCAAAGATACAGTAAGATTTTTTTTTTTAATATAATTTCATTCAATTCTATTACCTTCAAAGCCTTTGAAAATTTTGAGCTTTTAAAATCAGAGTCAAGGTGGATTCCTCGGATTTTGAAGGATTTTCAGACCAGAGGAGGGGGTAAATATTCTGTATACAGTATCTGGTGTATTTCTAAGTAAATATTTTTGTTCTTGAGACAGAGACCTTTTTTTTCCCCCTTCTTTCTTTCTTTTTAGATTTTTTTCCCCACAGTGCACTTATTCCACATATTACACTTATTTACAAATGTGCTTCTTTAGCATCACTTGAAAAATATTACAATATCAACATGAATAAACAGTAATGAATTTTTTTCTTCATGAAGAAATAGAGTGAAAAAAGGGAGTAATTTGTGAAGATCACCTTGTCTGCAGTATTACACGTAGGGGAAGTATTCAGTAGCAACTCCAGGAATTACTATTAAAATCATATCCTGGATAATTTTAAAATAGGAATAACCAGTTCCCCCTTTCATCAGAGGTAATTTTTCCCTAACAATCTGGAGAACCACCTGCTACTTTGACATCACTGGCATCTTAAATCCTGTTTCTTTTAGCAAATTTTCAGTATACCTAAGTCGTATCATTAATCTCACATCACAGTAAGATGCTCAAACTTCAATGAGTCTTTGGAAAAAAGATTCTCTTTAGCTCCAGAGAGAGATCTGAGATCAGGATATATTTTGTATTAGTAGATCAATAATAAAGATAATAATACAGTGCCACTGACTTTTCTAATGTCTAACCTTGAAGTACTAGATTATTGCTCAATAACTGTCAGAAATATTTCATCCCTTTGTGATTGCTTCACTAATTTTTCACAATCTACAGCACTATCTTCTTCAAATACAAATAAAGTTTGGAAGCAAAAAGGTAAATAAAAGTGACACAATTATATATACTATGAGCCGCAATAGGTATCAATTACACTCCTAACTGAATACATTACAGCAAAATATAATTACCTTTCTATTATTGTGTGAAAAATGTTCTGGGATTTATCAAAATTAGTTTCCAACCCCTACAGAGGGTACTTGACTGATTTAACTTTACTTTTTTAATGAAACAGCTTATTTTTCTTAATATTGAGGAAAAATACTAAAATAATTTAAAAGATTGGAAAGTGAAATAGATCCATCATGTTGAAATATTACACTGTAAGAAAACTGCAGTAACATGGAGTTAAAAATCATGAGGAAGCATGGTGGTGAATTTTGAAATTGAATGTGTCTTGTACTTGCATTAATGCCTTTCAACTCATGTAGCTTCCAAAAAGTCAGATTAGAGATTTGGTTCATTATATACGCATGACATTTATTTGAAAAAGATAGAGAAGATATGTTAATCTTTTTTCAACAACTACCAATGATAATCGAAAGGTTGTTTGGCCACACCTGATGAAAAGAGCATCGAAGAAGGCAGTTAACAATAGCCCAACTTTTAAGAGAGTTTGTTATTAGCTTAACTTACTTAATTGTTTTAAAAAAAATTCAGAAAAAATGCATGAGTTGTGCCTTCCTTGGAATTGCGAGAAAAACACTAGCAATAAAAATATCACTGAATCAGGACTCCTGTGCATGCAACAATTATGAATTTTTGAAGGCTTGTCTTCTTAATAACTTTCTTGTACTTACACAAAACTAATATCTAGCCACAAATATTTCGCTCAGCCCAAAAATATGGATTCACTAATTGTTGCAGGAAAACCCTAGATTGCAACCCTGCATAAGCTTCACAGAGAAGTTTGTTTTATTTTACTGTAATGGGACCGAAGAACTGCACAACCGAAGAATCACTAAATCATTAAAATTGGAAAAGACCTCCATGGTCATCAATTATGACCATGGTCATCAATGTTTTGACCTAACACAACCATGCCGCCTTATCCACAGCACTAAAGTGCCACACCCACTCATTTCTTGAACACTTCCAGACCTCCCTGGGCAGTCTGTCCCAATGCCTGAAAACCTCTTCAGTGAAAAAATTCTTTCTGATGTCCAGTCTGAACCTCCCCTGGCTCTTCGTGGGCCAGCATTCACGTAGCTACACCCTCCTTTCAGGTATTTGTAGAGACTAATAAGGTCACCCCTGAGCCTCCCTTTCTCCAGGCTAAACACCCCAAGCTCCCTCAGCCACTCCTCACAGGACTTGTGCTCCAGACCTTTCGCCAGCTCCATTGCCCTTCTCTGGACACACTCCAGGACCTCAATGTCCTTCTTGGAATGAGGTGCCCAGAACTAAGCACAGAGCTTGAGATGTGGCCCTACCACATCCCAAATACACATCCCAAATGTGCTGAATACTTGGGAACAATCTCTGTTCTTGTCCTGCTGGTTACACTATGTCGTGGCATGGGTCTCTGCTGGGTGATAATTAGCATTGACTCCATGATTCCAGAAGGCTGGTCAATGGCTTTATTATGATATACTTATTAAGAAACTCATTGCCCTTACAGACAGTCTGATACAGACAGAACAGATTGGTCAAATAATCAAAACACCATCACCATTGGCCAGTCAAGAAACCACCCTTTGGTAAACAAATCTCCATAACACATTCCACATGTGCACAACAACAGGTGCGGCAAGTGAAGATAAGAAACCTTTATCATTCTTTTCTCTGGTCTTCTCACAGTTTTCCCCAGTACAATGCCTGGGAAAGTTATGCCTGCTGCTCTCTGTGGCCAGTGAGCTGTGGCCACAACACTATTTCTGATGCAGGCCAGGATGCCATTGCCAGGCACACCCTGGCTCATGTTCAGCCACCAACAACCAGCACCTCCAGACCCTCTTCAGCTCGACATCTTTTCAGCCACTCTGCCTCAAGTCTGTAACACTGTCTGGGGTTGTTGTGCTCGAGGTGTAGGACCCACCACTTCACCTTGTGGAACGTCATCCCATTGGGCCACTCATACAACCTCTTCAGATCCCTCTGTGGTTTTGTCTCCGACCCAAATTAGTGTCATCTGCAAATTTACTGAGGGTGCACTCAATCCCCTTGCCCAGGTCTTCAATAAAGTTACTGAACAGGATTGCCCCAATACTGAGCCTTGGAGAACCCCAAGGCTCATAGAATCAAAAATCAAGAATCATAGAATCAATTTATTGAATTGTAGACATAGAGAATTAAATGTTTTTTGTTGGAAGGAACCTTTAAAGGTCATCTAGTCCAACCCCCCTGCAATTAGA
Organism: Haemorhous mexicanus; assembly: GCF_027477595.1. Lineage (NCBI taxonomy): Eukaryota > Metazoa > Chordata > Aves > Passeriformes > Fringillidae > Haemorhous > Haemorhous mexicanus. Next base: position 59,003,563 of record NC_082381.1, read on the forward strand.
AGGGACATCTTCAACTAGATCAGGTTGCTCAGAGCCCTCTCCAACCTGACCTTGAGTGTTTCCGGGGATGTTGTATTCACCACCTCTGTGTAACCTGTACCAGTGTTTCATCACATTTATAAAAATTTTCTTCTTTGCTCCTAGTCTGAATCTACACTGGTTTAGTTTAAAATTGTTACCTTTTGTTCTGCTGATACAGGTCCTTTGTTTTAAGCCCCCTTTAAATAGTGACAGGGCATGTTTTCATTCCAGGTTGAAAAATTCAGCCCTAGAACAGGTGTTCTATCCCTTTGATAATTTTTGTATATCTTCTCTGGACCCACTTCCACATTATTTTCTGTCTTGAGGATTACAAAGCTGGAGCAGGACCGTTCACCAGAGCAGAGTGGAGGGGCAGAATCCCTCCTTGGCCCTGCTGGCCATGCTGCTTTGGCTGCATCCCAGGACACGTTTGGCTTTCTGGGCCGTGGCTGGGTCTGGTCCAGCCTCTCATCCACCATCACCCCCAAGCCCTTCTCAGCAGGGCTGCTGTGATCTGGTCATCCCCAGCCTGTGCTGAGACTGGAGGTTGCCCCAACCCAGGTACAGCATCTTGCACTTGGTCTTATTAAGCCTCATGAGATTCCCATGGGCCCACTTCTCAAGTTGGTTTAGATCCCTCTGAGTGGTATCCCATCCCTAAGGCATGTCAGATGCGCTGCTCAGCTTGGTGTCATCAAATACTATAATTAACAACAGGCAAGAGACATTTTAGTTTTAAAGGTCACGAGATACACTGGTTAGAGCCAAACTTTTGACCTTTATTTAGGAAGTTTCCAAGAGACCTCTAGCTGAACTAGATTGGGGGATAACAAAAAGCAAGAACTAAAAGTAATATTGTTTCAGCTAATTCAATCACCAATTTGTTAGAGATTAAAATTATCAATAAATCTTCCAGGAAAAATTCACAGGAAATTTCTTGCAGGAAAAATACAGGGAAAATGATGTCTTCAACTCACAGGTATATACGAAAGTCAGCATGCCTGAGAAGCTTTAAAACAATATCAAATAGATCCCAAGAGTACACTGACAAGGTGTATTGGTGGAAAAGGTGGTGGAAAAATGTCTTTGTGGGTCATGCACGGGCATAACACTATAGCAGAGCAGAAAAATCTCTGCCCTTTTAAACAAAACAAATCCAAGCTAACAGTACTTAAATGATACCTCACTCTTAGTAAGTATAATTTATGACAAATAGACAAAATCAATAAAAATCTTAACAAAATAATCAAATGTGAAAGTAGAAGTAAATTTTGGGACATACTGAGATGGAATTAAAAGACATAGAAAAAGAATGTTTCCATAGCCAGGAGAATTAGGAGGCTTTAAAGTTTCATCAATATGTCCAGTTAACTGTCATGCTAGTATGCTTAAAAATAATAATTGAAAAAAATTAAAAGTCCCTCTTGCTTTGTAACTGAAAATACTTTGTAATTAAAAAGTGTTGTTAATTTCATGGAAGTACTTAGTTTTATGCTTGCTTCACAGTGACACCTCCTTTGTCCATCCCAGTCATCACATCTCTTCTTTGTAATATAGAATACAAGCCATGTAAATCTGTTTATTCATGAAGTCAGTGAGAATCCTTGCTTCCACTCATCTGTTATTCTATCTGAAAATTATAAAAACTCACTCTGGACATCTGCCTTAACTCAGTTTTGATATTTGTATTCTAGAGACTCTACTAGGTAATGATTACATGTAACATTGAAGCAAAACTCAAAAACCTTCACATGATTACTTCATCAATCACAAGGACTGTGATTGACTAAATACTGTTTTATTTTTCCTCTACCATGTTACCAAGTATGTAGTATGTAAGTAGCTGAACAGACACTGATGTTCAAGTTGTCACATTACAGGCAGTGTCCAGCTAAATAGCTGATAAAGATAGTATGTTTGAGCTTTGAATGCATTTCAGGGTAAAGAAAAAGGCAATTTTTGTATTTCTTTTACCAGAAAAGCAAAACAAAACAAAAAAAAGTTTTAATTCACTGTAAATGATGAAACAAGAATGGAGGTATTGATATTATTAGTATTCTTAAAATAAATTATTGCAATTTCAATTACTTCTTTTAAAAGTGAAATAACTAGTTTTTTGGGGTTTTTTTTTGCCTGAATGTAATTTCTTGCACAGCAGTATGTATCATATGCATAATAGATCATTAAAACAGAGGTTATAAAACAGGTAAAAAGAGTTTAACCAGAGAATCACATTGCACTTGTTCTGGAAGAACTCACTCGGAATTGAGATTTACCTGTGATATGCAGTTCTACTTAGCTTCTCTAACATGTTTCTGTGAATGTTGTTTGGGTGGTTTTTCTAGGTCACTAGTATATCTCTTTAGTTACAAGGTTGTGATATATACATCTCATTCTTTTCTTAAATCTTTGCAGTCATATCATAAAAATAATTTATACTATTGGCTAGATTTCATAGAAAATAATGAATTTGCATCTTTGGTGTGAAAAAGCACAATTGTTTGAAATTTATATATATTTCTTGACAATGGCTTGATGTTCAGGTAAAGATGAACACAGAGTATGCCTAAAACAGAAGCCTTGTGGGAGCTTGAAATATTTTAATTCTAATCTTTCTATTACAACTTAATTTATACTTACACAAAATGTATGGTATTTCCTGATGGATATGTGTGGTCTTTCTTAGTGCATAAGCCCATAAAAATTAGGGGGGGAAATAGTGGATTGTAGCTATCAAGTAGTTTGCATAAAATATATTTAGTTCAGGAAGGCTTGTGTCCTAAAATGCAAACTTTCACTAAATATTGTCTAATCTGGGCATAAGAAGTATTTCTGTCTTGATATAATAAAGATAATGAATTCTATCAACTGTCTTCTTATTTTTAAATGTCAGATATCACAGGTTTTTTCCTAATTGCAAATTATGCAATGATTTTAATTATCAGTGAGAGTTTTATTACGCACCACAAGGAAAATTTCAGTAAAGCCCCTGTACTCAAATGTGTTTAGCTCCACAAGTACCCTTGTGGAAAATAAGACTACCTGCTTGATGAAATGTGTCGACAACACTCTCAGGTCATTAAAATAATGATTGACTTGGCTGCCTGTTTTTGTCTCACCCCAATCCCAACCCAACTGTGGGCATGGCTTTCTCTCCTGGTCTCAGACCTACTTTGCCCCAGTAGCCTTACCAGGCTGTTACTGAATTGAGGTTCTCCCTTGCCACATTCCCTGACCCTGACCCTGACTTGCCGCCTCAGTGCTTTGATCCATGTCAGTGGAGGCCAGCCTAGAATTCACCCTCAGCTCCTGGCTTCTTCCACTTGGGGAGCAGCCAGAACTTGCTCCTCAGTAACAGCACGTTAAGGAAAGAAAACTAGCACTGTAATTGTGAGCACCCTGGTATATTATCACTGATGGCAATCAGAAAGCAGATAGAGAAGGGAATGAAGCAGATCTTTCCATGGTAAAGGTTGAAGCAACTAAAACTTTAAGGACTTTCTATGCTTGTGTAACTCAAGAGGATGAATGTGACTATATTGTTCACTGTTTTGGTTAATACACTTTTAGCCTTTATGTGATTCTTTGGCAGTATATTTCACTGTGTATTTTCACTATTTGTGGGAAGGCAAATCTTCTTGTTTGCTCTGAAGCTGCTCCTACACAGTGTCAATGAATTATTTGTGATCCTTTTTTCCTGAAACAAAGTACAGCATAATTATAAATCATTTTAGCTAAGGAGATCTGTTTGCATATGACATATTTTTACAACATTTTTCATCTTAGAAGTGCATATCACATATATATTTTATACATTTTCTTTTCATATCAGATCATTTTAAAAATCCCATTCCATTAATCTTCAGCAGTACCAAAAAAAGATTGACAAGCTCAATAGAGAATAGACCATACAAGTCCTCTAGGTAATATGGCATTTATCTAGACTATTTGAGGGGTTTTTCTCTAGTTTCATCAGACTCTTATTACAAAGAATGAAGAAATGATGGGTACCTAAAATCTAATTAGGGCTTGCATGCAAGAATTGCTAGCTACTGATGGAACAAAAGGTTTGAAAAAACCTGAGAGGGGAGAAAAAATATTGCTGTAAATTCTTACCAATTCCTTTTTTTATGTTTCAATATAACTTATAGAAGTACCTGCTTAAAATTATAGTCTTTTTAGAAATAAAAAAAAAAAAAGCAAAAACAAATTAACTAAAAAACAACAACCCAAAAAAACCTCTAGTCACTGTATTTGCAAATAAACCACTACATATTTGTTGTAATTGCTTCTCCATGTATTCTGATAGCATCGGTAGAACTTTCTGATCTTGTGAAGCTTGAAAGTTGAGAGATACCTTAAACAAGCTTTTACTTAATTTTTCAAAGTGTGGAAATAAAGATAAAAGTAGACAGAACCTGTTGTTTTGTATTTCAAAGCCATTCAGTGGCTGCAGTGAAATGACTTTGACACTATCATTTATCCATTTAGAGTGTTCCACATTTAGAGAATAACCTTCAGAAACCACATAAAATGTGTGTAAATGTCATATGATTGAGAAAAAGTAACTTTGACCACATGAGCTTATGCAACTTAAGCTGTAGGAAACAATCTTTTTTTCATCTAAAAATTCCTTACTGCTGCAAAATAAAGCAGAACAGTTCTAGCATGTAATACACATATTATATTTGATAGAGTGCTTCATTATACATATTTTGTACAATAGGTTTCAGTGCAAAAATATTACATGACCTATAAATGAATGAGTTGGAAGCAGAAGTAGTGAATGTTATACTTCCCCTTAAATATGAGTTTGCCTGAGCATAGTTGCCACTAAATTCAATGCTGTACATTTTATATACTAGAAGATAAATAGATAAGTATATAAAGAATTTCACTGAATTTTACATAATTTTGTTATATCATTTTAAAACGTATGACATCCAGATGTTGTAGCTCATTTCAGTAGAATTTGATTGCATCAAAAAATACTTTAACTGCTATAAATTTCAAGAAAGAACTAGAGACAAAAACAGGATAGTATTGTCAATTCTCCCTGGCAGTGTCTTGGTAGAGTAGAGAAAGGGTCAAAACTCGTCATCTTTTGTTTCTGCCCCCCATCACCACCCTAAATTTTCACTTCTTCTGAGCATGGGATTACAAGATTACAAGATTACACTATATTAAAGGATATTAATGGCCAATTTTTTTTTATTTTTTATTTTTACTGTTTTCAGCTATCTGCTCCATCTCAGCAGGAGTGTTCTGCTTTCAGCTTTTGAGATGGAGGTTCAGTCTCGAGCACTGTCTGAAATGGAAGCTACCTTATAGAAATGTCTACAATATGCTTTACAGACTTGGATTTGTTTCACTTGGCATGGTTACCCCTGCTCTACAAGTTATCACCCTGAATGATCATGACATATATCACATGAAAAGGATTTCCTTAAGGGGTCAGGATTATATAAATTTTCCATCCTGATACCCATGTTGAAGTTGCCTCTAACCATTCCAACACAGACACGTTCTAGCTATAATCCAGTACTTGTTTAAACTTCCAGTAGGAACAAAGAGAGAAAATTTTGGATCTCAGCGCAAATGTTAAAACAACATTAATTTTACCACAGATTTAAGTGGCTTTTTTTCAAGGATCTGCTAACTTGGAGGATGAGAACTTGATCTACCAGGTCTGTAGTGGAGGATTTGTATTCCAACATACTTCTAAAGTTAACTGCTGTCACTTCTGTATCCACAAAGCTGTTAATAGGTGAATGAAAATGAAATTCAGCTAGTTAACAAAATACTCCACATATAGCCATATTTATTGTTTTGAAGAGAAAAAGGACAGACATTAAGTAAAGTGATACTATGGAAGCTGAAGTGAAACTCATTAGTGAATTAGGCAATACAGAATGTAGAAGCACAGAGATTTTTGTTTTGCTTTTATTTTGTGCTGGTTTAAAACCAGATGGGAATTAATTCCAAATAAGCCTCCCCCTTTCCTCTTCAAACCCTTCTGGTGAGAAAAGAATGAGGGCAGAGACTAGGGGTTGAGAAAACAATTTGTTGAAAACAATCAGCAATGGGATGAGAAATGAACAGTAATAGCAACAGTATTGATGACGTAGGTGTACAAAAAAAAAAAAGGTGATTTACACACAAAGAGGTGCTCAACCACAATGACAATTCCTGGTGGCCACTGGGATTAAGACAAGATGGTGGGTATTCCTATAGCTTGGCAGTGATGCAGTTTTTCCCAAGACAAAAGACAGTGAATGCACCATGTGGCCTCCTCAGGGAAAAATGAGATGGCGGATGCTGTTTGCAGCCTGTGTTCCTCCTCCCTGCACCTGAGAATGCAGAGAGCAATGACAGACAAACCACTAAAAAGCTGGATTGTCTGTGTTGTACCACCCACCCCCCTGGCGCTGCTCCTCTGTTTGTCAGTGTTTGCCGCCTTGGTGCAGTGCCCGCGATTCTGTGTTTGGCTGTGTTTGGCTGGGCTCAACATGGCTTGGTTTGCTGCTGCTTCATTCCTTGTGGCTGCTTCTGGCACCAGTGCCTGCAGTGCATTCACTCTGCTAGGCTCAGCTGCATTCGCTGCCCGGAGCCACATCCTCCTGAAGGACAGGAAGGGACGAGCACCACTGGGGAAAGGGAATAGAGTCCACATGCTGGTTCTGAAAACTTTCTTGAAGAAGAAACAGTACAAAATGGCAAACTTTTGGTGTACATTCATCCATTTCTTCCTCCTGAAACAATGCATCCCTGGAAGGAAGTGAGTGGTAGGCTGCAGCACCCTTGCAATGCTCCACCTCTCCTCTCTGCAAATAGGACGTACATTATTTCTGATGAAAGAACATAACACATACATAAAAGAAATAGATTCATCAGCTACAGATTCAGTAGCAGCAGCAGTCTGACGTGAGCATCTCTGGTTTAACTTGACAGACCTTTGAGTGGAGGTTTTCTTTCTAGCACCTGCCTAGATTCTCTCCTGTGTACAAAAAAAGCTGTCTTTTTAAAAGTTGAGGAAGGTAGAAGTTGGTTGCTTAAAGAAAAAGAATTTGAGTCATAATACAGTTCTTTTCACTCCTATACATGGAATATTTAGCTTTTTCTTGACAATATGAGATTGAAAAAGGCTCTATTTTGTCTTTGGAAAATTTTTGTGGCTTGAGACAGATATTCTATGGTGCTTTATTCTTTATTTTTTAAATGGTGTCCAGTATTATCCTTACTTTGAAGTCTTCTGTAGCTGCTGAACAAGAAGTACTAGAAACTTGTGAACACAAATATCTTAATCCATTAGAGTTTAATGGAGGTGATGAAATATTTCCTTCTTTTTTGTCAGTGATGGTTCCACGGCCTTTTCAGGTAGGACCAAGTAATAATGGCATATTTTAATCTTTAAGTCACAACACTTCCTAGAAATAACAGGACCCTTAAATTTACACTGAAGTAGGAAAGCAATTATAATATAATCAATCTGTCAAAGGAATGCTGCACTCAATACTGAAAATTCAATCCAAGTATATTTTGTGTTGACTAGATTTAAACACAACAGAGGTAAAATCAGAAAAGGTAATTACCAACAGATCTAAATACTCCTAACATTAACTTAACTAGGAGCTGCAATGTCAATTTTGCTACATTAGAGAAATGCATAAATTATGTATATGCGATTACCTTTTGTTCATGTTTCTTGAAGTGTTTTACATTTTGTATAGTGAAATGTATTTATATGCCGTGTGCTTATGGAGCACATAGAGAGGAGAAATAACGTTTGCATAACTTTTTATGACTTCTGTGTATGTTTGTCAGGGTTTCAACAGACCCCTTTTCAGTGCATACTTTCATGGAAACGTGTTTCCTTTCTTTGGGTTTCTGACAATGAGGAAATAGGTGCAGAAATGTTTTAGGCAACTTTCTTTTCAAATATTTGTCTTTAATAATTTCATATTTTCTTGCAGTCTATCCAATGAAGAGTGTGATGATTTTTATTTCCAGTAGTGTGATCCCAAATAAAGCAGTTTAAAAATAAGAAAATATGTTTCAGAAAAAAATTAGGAAATGTGTATTGAAATATGTTTATATATGAGATACATTTTAATAAGATACAGGTGATGTTTTTATAAATTTCTTGCTTAATTTTTCATCAGTAGATTTTCAGGATACCAGTACAGTAAATGAAAAGGCAAATTATATTGTTAATATTTGACTTGATGCAGTCTTTTAAAATGTATTCCCTGCAAGGTAAAAAAAGGTATCTTCCCGAGAATAAGAAAGTATTATGGGTGAGGACAGTACTGATAATTTAAAAGAAAACTATAATCTACTGGTTTTGTTTATTAACTGATAAGAAGCCCCCTAAATAAACCTAAATTAATGAGTGATAAGTTCCTTATTTCTGAAACAGACTGAGAGATTTGACCTACTATGCTTATAAAATCAGAGGGTTGGCTTTTCTTGAGATTGTATAATCTGGAAAGAATGAGCAAATATTTTATACAGATGGGGAAAAACTGAAGAGGAAAAAGAAATAAGCTGAGGATGAGGATGAAGTATGAAATTACCTGATTTTAACCACAAATTTAAGGTTAGGGTAGGGTTTATTTTAGTTTATTCTATAAGTAGAGATGCAGATTAGAGTTCCTTGCAGATCCTTTCATAATGTGAGATACTGTGTTCCAGCCTTTGCCTCTCCTGGAACATCTGGATAATTAAATGAAATTTTGAGTCCTGTTGTCTCCCCCCTAACTCTGCCTATTATCATCTACTCGCTCTTACTCTGCTCTGTCATCACTTTTATTGCTGTTTTTAAGTACTTGCTCTGAGCACACTCAGCAGAAGCCCTACAGCCCCAAGGAGAATGAAGCAACTGCGAGTTGAGTCCATGCCCTGAAATAAAAAGCAGTGATGTAGTCAGAAAGAGCACGTGCTTTCTGCTTAAGTAAGCACTCTGACAGGTAGCATTTAAAAAACTCCACCAAAATGAATGGGTTTTTAAAAAATTATTGACATTCTCGAAGGCCAACTTTTTATAAGACTAGCCCCATTTCCTAAATTTCAAATTAATTCTTGTGGATGACTTAATTAGTAGTATCCAGTAAAACATCCAGTAGAGAAGATAATTACTTGATTGTCAAATGGAATAACAACGGTTTTCCCTGCAGTGAAATCTCCACCACTGTAATTAGGTTATGTCATACTTTACCCTGAAGGGAATATTAAAAACACAAGACAAGCCAGTTTCATCCACCGTATTTTTTCTATTTATAGTTTAGTGCTAAATTGCTGCCTTCATGATGCAGCAAAGACATCAATAATGAAATACCAATCTTGTGTTGCTCAATTAAGTTTGCTACATGGATATTAATGTAAATATGGATCTTCTAAGAGAATTCTGTTGACTAATCATTTGTAGCATAATAATAAAAATATACATGTGAAGAGTTTTACAAGAAAAAAAATAACACAGTAGAAATATCTAGAAACAGAACCAAAAAAAGCAGCAATAAATATATCTGCAAACATTATACATATGCTGAAACACTGAGTGAATTTTGACTTTCCTTTTTTCTATTTTTTAATATGTCCTCTCTCACAACAACAACAACAAAGCAACAGCAAAAAACCCTACCAAAAACCTTAAAAAATTAAGAAAATTACGGATGAATTTGATATAATATGAAGAATTGCTTATCCCTATGACTCCATTTGCAAAAAAAAGATAAAAAATTATTTGTTTAAATGCTAGTGCCTCTGTGATTGTATTTATTTATGTAGATTTAAAAAAATGTTATTTGCAGGGGTGAATACTGTTCTGTTTTCCATGTGTGTTTGATAAGTATAAAAACCAGTTCTTTTATACCTAATGTAAAATCTGGCCACACTTGTTTGCCCAGAAAACCATATTGTACTGCTAAGTGGATGACTTAATGGAGAAAAATACCCCAGAAGAAAATTTCTTTTTAAAGTCTTTAGTGAATTAGGTTAATCTAAAAATGCTTGATGTTTATTAAAGAAGCTTCATTTTTTTCCCTGAATTAAAAGTAAGAGTTAAGGAAGCTGCTGGTTTAAGATTTGTGTTTTCTCTTAAGAAGGTGAGATCACTTTATATAATAAATTTAAAAAATCCCAAACACAGACATGGTTAGGAGAAGAAAATGTGGAAAGATACTTCATCTAGACTTATGTTCTGTTTTGCTTTCTGTTTTGTTTTTTAATGTTTTCTGGACTTTTTCTAAGTGACTCATAAACAAAACCTCTCCCCAGGTTCAGATGTCTTCAATACCAAGCTGAGAATTAATTAATAGGGATATGGACTTTTTATGTGACCATTTGTCCATGTATTGAAGCACTTTAATTTGTAAAAAACCCACACTTTAAAGAATTTATGGTTTAAGATCACCACATTAAAAAAAAAATCACAATCTTTGAAAAAATGGGAAAATTGAAAGCGCATGTGACTAGCTTAGAAGCTGCTTCATCTAACAGGTGAGGTTTTTAAGAGTGATTAAATAAGGCCAATGACACCTAGAAATGCAGTATAAGGACTTATTTGAAATCTGAAAAAAGCAGAATTCTTTTTTTATATATTTTGATTGGTTAATTAGAAAGGTCTAAGAGGGTAGACACCCCTATCTTAAGCGTATTCTGAAACAGAGACTAACTTTCTGGTGCAATATTACAAAATATTACGTGGAATTTCTGATTAAAGGACTGACATAAAAAAACTTCTGTGTGCTGGAAATGAGAATCACACTATTATTATTGCTTAAACTTCTCTCAACATTGTTTGTTTGTTTGCTTGTGTTGGGTTTTCATTTTGTTTAGGTTTTTTTGTTATTTTTTGTTTGGTTGTTGTTTGGTGGTGTTGGGCTTGGGTTTTTTTTCAGTCATGGGGACACAAGTAATTATCTCTTCTTAATTACCATACAGAATAGTTTGGGTCAAAAGGGACCTTAGAAATCACCCATTTTCAGCCCCCATGCCATGGGCAGGAACATTTTTCACTAGAGCTGTTTGTTCAAAGCCCCATTCAACCTGGCCTTGGACACTTCCAGTGATGGGGCACCCACAGCTTTTGTGGGCAGTCTGTTTAAGTGACTCACTACCCTCACAATAAAAAATTTCTTCCTAATATCTAATCTAAACCTACTGTATTCCAATTTGAAGGTATTCCCCTTTGTCCTATCACTACATGGCCTTATCAAAAGTCTCTTGTAAATTTTTCTGTAGCACCCTTTAGGCACATGCAGACCAAAAGACATCTTAACAGTTTACCAAATGCTGCTGCTATTGGAAATTTTTTGTATATGTTATTGGAAATTATTAGTATATATATACTTTTTTCCAGTCCCTGTGAGCTTGTGAAAGAGATTCTTATATATCCCAGGGGCCGTTTGATATTAAATTTCAGCACCTCAATTTGTCTTTAGATAATCATCATCTGGCACAGAAATAACCATGACCTCCTCTGTACTACAGTGCAATTGCTTAATGACGTCTTCTGTGAGGAAAAGTCCCAAAGGTTTCTCAGATCTGTTTCCAGGTGCCATGTTCACACATAGATTTAATACCTACTAGAATTAAAAATGTAACACATGGAAAAATGCTTTCAAATTAGTGTTATTTTCCCTTTTTACACTTTAGTGAAGAGGCATTAATGTTTTGCACTAACTACTTCCCTAGCAATCAGACCCATTAACCTCCCAAGCAATCAGCACAGACCTCCCTCACCAATATGTACCAGCAAGAACCCAAAGATAGTTCTGAGAAACTTGTGCTTGCTTGTCCATGCAGACTTCTGTTTCACTGCTGACACCACTAACATGGATGACAGATAAGACAAACTGTGAAGGTAGCTTTGCTTCAACTCAGTTTTCGGTCTTCAAGGAGCAGGAGAGACAGAATCAGCTTGTTTTGCATAAGTTACTGTGCAGCACCCTTATTAAAACATTATCCGTCATCAACAGCCAAAGCAATATCAGAGCCATTCACCTGGTAGTATGGGAAGACTCTGTCTTGCATTATCCAGTTTACCAAACACTATTCACCTATAGGCAGATCCCACACATGATTGAATCTGATTAATCCCTCAAAGAAATTCTTACAATAAAAATAATCCTTCTTTATGTTTGCTATCCTGTGACTGACCCTGTGGTGATGCTTATATGGAGAAAATGTGTGCTGACTGTTGTATTAGTTTGTTTGCTTGATGAGGAGAATGCCCTGTTGCAGATTTAAATTTTAGAGGAAAATCTGGCCAGAATCCAGAAAATACTTTTTTTCCCATACATGATTTTTCTCAAGAATAGTAGCCTGAAAGCAATAGTAGTCTGAAAGCAATGGTATTACTGAACGTCTGTGGTAATATCCTGTTGAGCTATGGATATGGGAAGATACTCCTGGTCCCTTTGCATATAAATATGATACTGTAAGTGAATAATACTAGTATGATTTTGCATTACTTCAGACCATGTTTTCTTGCAGTTATTGCCTTTCTTTTTTTTTTTTTTTATTTATTTTTTGTCTAAATTTGCAGGCTCCTATTTATTTTGACTTGACTTTGTAATGTGAATATTTTATTTTAACAGGTTCTGCAGAAACAAGGCCTTTTTATCTTCTAGATTTGTTTTGAAAAAGGAATTAGTTTATTTGATTTATTCTCTGTAGTTCCTAATAAGAAAAATGTGCATCTCATCCTTAGGCTGTGGTATATGGCCTGCCATACATGTGTTGGGACTTTAAAAGGATGGGAGTTTTTTTTATTGTCCTATCACAACTTTTTTCCCTTTAATATTTGATCACTTGCAAACATGATCAATGTTCTGAAGAAATATTTGAAGTTATCAAGTTAACTGGAAATATTTGGTGTGAAAATAAACCAAAACCAAGCTGACAAGAGAGATCATAAGTGTGGTAGCAGGAGTTGAGGTTGATTTAGATACTCAGGTAAAGTATGAAGTATTTCAAGCTGTTTGGGCAATTTTAAATTGAAGGTCAATGAGACAAAGGACAAAATGTTTTGCAGCATTCAGGAATGAGAGGAATTAATGATGTCTCAAACCTCAGTAAGATACTTTTGGCTCTGCAGCAGCACAAAATCACTACTGAAATGGGACTTTGTGTCCTCTTTTTCTTCTTTCGCCTGACAAGAGGAGTCTACTCTTAGCTGAGCTCCTCCGTGGATACTCAGAAGCTGTTTCTAAGTCACCTCTAAAGGACTAATTTCCTTTGCCCAGTTTTCCTACCCTGCAGAAATCTGGTGTGATATCAGGAATGATGCCAACAACCATCATGTATGATCAGTTTTTCTGTTTTTTGTTTCCATCTGTAGCTTGCTATGTGAACAGTGAGCTACAAATAGTTTTGCAGCCTCACCAAATATTGGGAGAAGTTTTATATCTTCTACAGTTTCTGTGTGCTCACCCAGATGCTTGCTTGGATGTGATGAAGGTGAAAGTGAAGAAAGTAATTATCAAGAATAAAAATGTTTTCATTCTCAGGAGAAATGAGCTAGCACCACAGGCCAGATGAGTATTTTACAGACCTGCCTGATGTCTTTCCTGCCATGCTTTGCCATAAAAATCCCCTCAGTTTTTATCTGAACTATTTTTGCATTGTATCACCCTTGCTCTTCAAAAAAGACACGTGCAAAAATTTCTGTACTCTGAAAGGGAGTCTCAATTGAGTCAGTAGGGGATCAGGCAGGCAGAGCAGAGCATTTTCATGCACCACATTGCTGGATCTGCAGATTGGAAATCTCCACAGGAAAAGGATTTGTAAAGGTATGCTTCCTGAGGAAATGAAAAATATTTTATCTCAGCAGAAATTGCTTGCATAATAAATCTCACATAACAATATGGTGCTTTAATAGTGGCTACGCAATGAAAAACTTTTAAGTGTCCTAAATTGTGATTCAATATACTGCAGGTTGCCACTGTAATATTCACTTGGCAAGGTTCATTTATACATATAAAGTACACATCTGACCTAAATATATGGAATAAGGGCATTTCTGTCTGTACAGATTAGAAAGACCAAACCAATTCAAACTCAGAAGAAATATTCCAAAAATAGTCCAGAAGGATTATTAGAATAATTTAACATTTTGAGAGATCATAAGAAGCATCTGTTTAGACAATGAGAAGTTAAAGGCATAAATATAATAAGACTTTTTTGAGGAACAATAATCCATTCTGCAACTATTGGCACACATATACAGGGTAGTTATCTGAAAAAGGGCATCTTCATGTGTATGAAAATAATTTGAGCAAACTGTGCTGTCCTATCACATGTAAAGGTTGATTTTTTTTTTAGGTTTCCTATCATTAAAATGTCAGGGAATTTTTTCATAACATTTTGATCTGATCCCACCCATTGTTCTCTTAATTCACTGCTCAGATTCTCATTGCTTCAAGTATTTGGTTTTTTTGTACTGTCTGGTTGGTAATTCCCACCCACAGACTTTTGTCATGGGCTTGCCTTGCTAATGGCTGTTTTTCTTCCTCAGACATAGACCTACCTGCTGGCAGCCACACCAGGTCCATATGTACTTTCTCAAAGCTACATTGATAGATCTTTAAGTACTTTAACCTGTGCAGAAGTAAGGACCTCTCCAATTGCAAATGTTCAGTCTGCCATTCTTCAGCATCTCTATAACTTTTTAACCAAGCTGTTGTGACTGTTTTCCAGAGCTTCTGTGCATTTTTGCTCTTATGTTGTTCTTGTTCTGTTTTTCTTGCACCTGCAAATGCCCACTTTCTTGCTCTTGGCTTCTTCACCAAAGTAAATGTAAAGCTCACCCATTTGTTGCTTTGCTTTTCCTACATACAGCTTTGGGGAGTTTAGTTAATATTAGAGAAACCCAAAACTTAATGAGTAACAACATGGTAGTAACTTAAATATGCAGTAAGCAGTACTTAGTAATACATATGCAAGAGAACTGAGCAGTCAATCAGCAGATAGTGCAAATGGCTAATGAAGCAAGCCTACTGTAATCCACCATCATTATCACAGGCAGTGACAATCCTGTTGAGAGGATCACATTGGAAAGTTGTTCAGGAGTAGGGAAATCTGTGGTAAAAGTCAACATTCTCATAACCTTCAGCTTTAGCACCTGCTACGCTGGAAGGGATGCACAGGGAAGAGGTTAATTACATCAATGTTTTTCTTGACTTGTCATTAGGAAGCTTACCCCTTACACTTTTATCTTGTGTTGTTTTGTTTGTTATTTTTTTGTTTTCCCCAGAAGCTACTTTCACACTTAGAATGCGTGTGTGTTATCAGCAATGATGCATCTGAATAAAGACTTGTGTGTGCAAGTCAGTCAAAGCATCTTTTGGGCAACACACATTCCATTTGTTTCATGCAGCATTATGGAAAACAGATAATTAAAGACTCTGGACTTACCTCATAGCAGGGAAACCTTCTAACAGTTACCCTGCACTTAATCAAAGACTTTTCTGCAATAGGTGAGCACAGAAAAAGCGAGGTGAAGCAGAATGACATGCTTTATTCTTGCTTTCCACGTGGAGACTACGGTAAGCTACAGAAGCAGATACCAAGTTGTGTGTAAAGAACATTGCTAAAGTACTTCTCATGATTCAGCAATCTCAGCTCTTGCAGGAATCTAAGCAAGCTCTAACTGATGTTGTTGCCACTGGAACAGTTTGAGAGTCACATCTCCATCTACTCCCATCTGCTTCTGGAAACATTGCAGAGGGTGCAGCAGGCAATCCATCTTAACAAAGTACCTCAGCAATAGGCCTCCAGCCTGGAATGAGGGACATGCACCTGTAAGTTATGCTCAGATATTTTTCAAATTCATGCTGCTAATTGAATAATTGAAGAAATTGGACCAAATAAAAAGATGTTTCATAACTGGTAGAAGATGTATGAATGCAGATTTTGAATTGATTTGGTTAGTCCTAATGACTGAAGATCAAAGTATTAACTGATTGGCTTATAAGGCATTAAACTACACTGTAATTTCTGGTGTGACACACTATGGATTTGCAATATTCTTTCTAACCTAGAGAAAGTTGTGAAGGTTTTTAAACATATTGGCCATTATTGGTCAACAGTATTATGCACTATCAATCCAGTCAGGCAAGCCGTTATTCTGCTTATTTATATTTCAGAAATTTTTAGAATAAGGAATCATATGAGAAAAAAAATAAGACAACAACAATAATGTATTCTTTACCAGTTAAATGTTTAGAAAAGTGTAGGCAAATACTAGAAAAACCCATGTGCGCATTTGGATTGTAGAAGAAAGGGAAGAAAATGAGAAGCCCTCATACACACTACATTAAATAACTGATTGCATGAAATTTAAAAAAATAAAATTCAAGGAAAATTATAATTTCAATGCATAATTATGTCTGTATACAAATGTATAGGGCAAGTATGTAAAAAAATTGACAGTTTCTAGAAAAAGAAACTATCTCAAAAGGAAAAGAAGGGTTTTAACAAAAGAAAAAGAACAATGTGAAAGACTTATTCAATATAACAGTTATTTTATCAGAAGAAGCTGACAATTTCTTTAAAAGCATTCTATTCTGAATTAAAAAAGAAAACCCTGTATTGGAAAATTCATTCTCTAAATCAGGGGATGGAGCTGTATGTTGTAATTTTATTCTCAAATGAAATACCTTCTAACATACCATCTTTTTTCAGAAATCTTTTTTTTTCAAATCCATGTAGAGTCCTAATCAGCTCTGTACTTAAAAATTACTGTACTCATGGCAAGCTTTAAGATTTCAGTGTACCAATTGCCACTTCTCCCATCTTCATTCTTTATATACTTTGTCTATTTTGATTTTTTTTCATACAGTTTGCTTACCTTTGCTGTTTTAGCATATGCTGTGAAAAGTTCACCCTTTAAATTTGATCAGACTTCAGATGAAAAATTTTTGCAGTCATTTATTTGCGTGCTAACTATCAAGTTGAAAGTATTTTGGAGTTGGGAGAAGTGTTGTTTTGGAGGAGGGAGAGCTGTTGTTTTTTTTTCTTCTGATTATCTCATACCATCAATTTTACATTTTCAGTTTTACCTTGGTGGGGCCTGAATACATACTTCTGTATCCTTTGTGAAATCTTCCTCTTCCAGGCCCTAAGGAATTCAGACTTATTAAGTGTGACCTATCAGTGATAGATATAATCTTATAAATTATAGGATTATAGCAGTGCCTGATGAGTGGTTTCTTTTAATGAAACATGTTATCATATCTAGAGCACCAAAACCTGTCTCCCAAAAATCAATACCATTCTTTTTTCTGTTATTTAAATCCCCAGAACAAAGTCATTCTGGATATATCAGCGAGTTGAGGGTGAAGTTTCTTCAAGAGAAGTGTGGTTCTGATCTGTTGATCTGAGGACAGAATCTGGTTTCTGTCCAGAGTCAATGAATGAGAAGTGCAATCTGTTGTACATGGTCTTCACTATGCAGTTGTGAAATGTAGGTGCAATCTGAAACTCAACATGAGGAAGCACAGGGAACCTTATCAGTTCATGAAGACTCAAGCTCTATACTTCAATTTAACTTTCAGGATTTGTTTCATATGGAGAGCAGCATAGGGACAACTTTAACTGTAGTGAAAGCTAATACACATCAGAATTACTGGTAATATACAGTAGTAAAGAGCTTGTATCTATGTTTTGTGAAAGTAGGTATGTGAACCAATACATTTGAGCTTTCTGCTCTTGTGACAACAGCAGCAGGAAACCCTGTCCTTTAAGGAATTCTGTATCCCACATACACTTTGAATAAATTTAATGGCAATCAGTAGCTCACTGTATATTCCTTTAAACCTTTTTCTTTCCTGTTATTGTGTTAACTGCTGTACACAGTTCAAATCATCATGTTATGGCAGGTTGTGTTTAAAGGATCAGCTCCAGTGGAGCATTAAAAAATTAGCAAGTCCAGCTTTAAGAAAATTAACTTTGCTTATATGCCTCTCTTATTTACTCAAGAAGCCTTGCTAGACTTCTTATGCCATGCCATTGAGAACAACATATTTTTTTTCATTTCTTAAAAAATGCTATATATAGCAATTCTCCTGAACAAACTTGCCAATTTGTGTGTTGTCAGATTTTGAAATGATGCACCATAGCTCTGCTTCCTCCTGCAATTTTTTTACTGTATCTTTGCTGTATCTTTGTTTCCTTCTGTCTTCTCTCTAATTTTTTGTCCTTGTTCCTGTTATCCCGCCTTAAGAGACAGCCTTTGAATTTAAATTGCAATGAACAATCCAACTTCCTTTTAGCAAGTTAATATTTCTATGAGTTTAACAAAATTAAACTTTGTGACATAGTATTTCCACACTGCAAATACCCTAAATTTAATAAGCATGCCTAGGAAAAACAGAGTAGAGAAATCAGGCTTTTTGTGGATATAGAATTACCTGCATCTCTGGTACAGATTTGATGACCAGCTCGGTTAAGTAGCTGACATTTAACCACCAGTTTGAAGTACAATTCTTCCTCAGTTGTTTTCCCAAATCAGGGCAACTCCTTTAGTAATCCTGAGCTGTATTTTCAGTACAAGCAATTGTTGATTAGAATAAAATTACTTGGTTATGTTGAAGAGCATTTAAATAAAGAAAAGCTAATGTATTAAGTAGAGTGCTTACAAAACTTTTCTATAGCATTGCAAATTCTTTTTTTGCTCATACATATGTATTAATAGTTCTATATGTGTGCATATATTTGATGAAGAAGGCCCTTTATATAATGTATAATGCTGCTGAAAAGGACTATTGAAATCCAGTACTGCCTTGAATTCTAATATGAAAAAGATCTCCTTTATTTATGTGGATAAGAGTCCAATAATTGCTTTTATCGTGTTACATTTTAGACACATTTGTAAGACAACCCAGAACAACAGCTCCAAAAAGCTATTTCCTGGGTGGTAGAAAAAGAAGAGGGAATTTCCAGCTAACTAGAGACATTTCCAGGCTGGAAAAACAAACAAGATAATAGATCATAATTTTTATTTACTAGATTTTTAGCAACTAAATTTGCATAAAGAACATTATTAGAAGTGTAGATTAAAATTATCAGTGTTAGATTCTACATGAAGATATGTTTGATTATGATATGAAAATAACAAATCAGTGGCAAAGTTTCAAAGTATGTAGATACAATCCTTATTCATGCGTGTAGTAAGGTATTTGTGCGGTTTTCAGTTACAGGAAATATAATTCCTGAGAAGTCACATAACATGTCTGCCAATGTTATGTTACAGTCAAATAGGATGAAATTACTTGTTTTTTCCTACACACTCAAAATTACAGTATTAAACCAAATTACTTAAGTTTAAGGGTAAGTAAGTAAGGAGTAAGTGTTTTAAACAGCATTGCCTGTTTCTTTAGTATCTGGTGATATTAAAAAATTAGTGTTCACTTCCAGCAGTATTCCTCTAAGAGCTGTATTTTCTATAAAGGCAGAGTGTTATCAACAAGTACAAAATTGAGTAACATAAAATAGAAACAGAGAAGATTATCCTCTTAGTCTTATCTGTATGTGTTATATCAGGGTCTCTGAATGCCAACCAGTGGAGTTAAAAAGCAGTGTAATCTGAGCTCCTTGAAATCCTTTCAGTTTGTCTCTTTGTGCTCTTTATTTGAGAACAGAATTTTGGAGAAAGGTTTTCTGCATTCAAGGCGTACTAACCAGTGAAGGTGCAATAGGCAATACAGACAATTTTAACTACTTTTCTGAGCAAACCCTGGGTGTGGCAAGGAGCTGTGCTACTGGCAGTGGTAGAAGAGCAGAGTAGAAATGAAATTGCTCTTAGCATTCTCTACATCTGGGCCATCACCTTACTTCTCACTATCATTTCTCCAAGAGATTTCCCTCCAGGAGGAATAAAAGTTAGCAGTAAGGAAGAAACTGCCATAGATTTCTGTGTACCTTATGTCCATTTCTGTCTGATGGGAAAGCATCTTGTATCCTCAAGCTCTAATAGTCATGAACATATATTCACAGTCACTATACCAAAAATATCTTCTGAAAACAGAGTTGGAGAGTAAAGTAAAATTATGCTGATGAACAGCATTGAAAAATGGTAACCCTTTTTGTACTTTTAAAGTTAATTCGTGATGATAAACTATTGGCTTAGTTTTTGTAATATTGAATTTCTATCTAATTTGTTCATTAACAGTAAGGATTAAAAATTCACTAGTACCAAAAATCAAAGTATCCTATTTGGGGTTTTGCTTATTTCTTTTGCTTGCATTTTGTATATGTGAAGGATCAATTATTGTGAACAAAAACATGTCTGTAGGTTAAAAAGCTGCTTTTTTTTTGTCGGTACAACATGGTATGTTTCTGCTGAGAACAGTGATGTAGAGCTCAAGGTCAAAGTCACTTCTGTGTTGTGTAATGTAATTCTTGTTTGTGGGTTCACAAGACCATATCGGCCGTCTGCAATAAAAGATACCTGGCAGTGTGGTAAGCAGTCAATTGTAATGTCTCTGTAACAGAGAAAGACAAACTAAAAAACACCACCCCACCAAAGCTCTACACCAGGATCCATACTACCAGCCTTATTCTAAGTTATAGAAAATTAAAAAAGGAAAAGAAGACAAAAGAAGGAAAGAAAACAAAGAAGGAAGAATGTTGCAAAGAATATGGATTGGCTGTAGGCAACTGTCCGAAAATGAGCTTGGCAGCCTTTGTTCATAGTCAGATTCTGATCAGGAATTTTTCAAAACCTGCAGTGAGGATTTTCATAAACCTTGGGAAGCAGTGTATGCAACTCTGAATAATTTTCTATTTCTAGAAAAGAAAACTTTTTTAAACATAATTTTTTATAGAGATGTGATATTAGTTTATTAAAGAAATATATATAATATCCAGTATAATATTGTAAGCATTATAAACATTTTTTATTCCATTTTTCGTTTCATATTTCATTTCATATCTGCTATCCTGTTTTTATTACTTACCATAGAAAATAGAGTATATTAACTTGTGTTTAATTTTTTTTCCTTTTCCTATTTTCAATATTTCTGATATATATGATGCTTGAAAATATGAAAATTATGAGCTGGAAAGTGGAAAAAAGTAGCTGAAAAGGAAAAAAAAATAATTTGAACCTACAGTTATTTTGAATTTATAGTTGGAAAAGGTCAGAGGTTTTAAAAGAAAATTGAATTTAGAAGATTTAAAGGCTAAAATATTTTCTAAGAAAGCTATAATTTTTTAAAAAAAAATCTTATCTCAAGCTATCTTTATGTTTTCTTGGCATTGGTAGACCGCTTTAATTTTGAACTATCTTCAATAATGTAATTTAAACCTTATTGTCCCTCCTAAAAAAGAGATTAATTTCTTTTATTGCTAAATTCTTCCAAAGGAGAACACAAAATCACTAGAATCAGAATCACAGAATCATTAAGGTTGTAAATTTATTTTGTTCTTTTAGAAAATAAGCATAAAAAGGCATACGACGTGTTCCTCAGAATTTTGGGAAAGACAGTAGCAACAAAAGTATTAGTGAGAGAGGATTCCTGTATGTACATGCTTTCATGCTCAGATTCTCATTATGTTATTTATGCTTACATGAAATTAGTATTTTGCCACTGTGATTTTGCTCAAGTAGCCCAGAAATATGAATTCTTTAGTTCTAGCAGGAATAGGTCACTAGATTGCAGTCTTTCATAAGTTTCACAGAGAAGCTTTTCCTGTTTTACTTTTGTAGAATAAGAGAATCATAGAACCACATAATCATAATTTTTTTTTAGGTTAGAAAAAGCCTCTGAGGTGATTGAGTTTGACCTTTAACAAATCATGATTACATCACTTAGACCCTCTCATTAAGTGTCATGGCTGTTCATTTCTTGAATGCCTTCATGACTGTGACTCCACCCCTGTTCCAAATTCAAAGTTCTAAAGTCATGGGTTTTCTTTCCTTTGGTAAATTCTTTTCTCATTCTTGGGTTTTATTGTTCTGGTGACATAATCTTCAAAAGGCTTACTCCCCTTTAACTGGAAATTGAATTACGTCCGGTGGCAATTTTTTTTTTTTTAACTTAGCAGACGCGCTGTGGATGTTCAGGCTGCCCTTAGAAACATAGCTGGAAAAACATTTTAAATAGTCTTGGGTTGTGATAGAAGAGGACACAGAGTTGATCAAAGCACATATGAGTGCTTACCTTCACCCCCTATTGAAATACAGAATACATCATTTTATCTGTTAGTGTTTTTTTTTTTTAATTAATCCCTTCCATGAAAAGGAAACCAAATAAACACTTGGTTTTGTGTTCATGCATCCATTTATCTTCATGAATAGAAATATAAAATGCAGAGAGAGAATAAAGAAATAGGAGCATCTATGGTCTGGCGAGAATAGTTTTGTCTGCAGTAAAGACATACATGAATTTCTGCAAAATCCTGATTGGTGCTTCTTTCTGGAAGCCCTGACTTCCCTACTGTTTTTGGAAATGTTGATCAGGACAAATTGTACCTGAAAACTTCAGGATGTTTCCTAACTTAAAACTGAAAAACATCATCAGGAAATATGTATATCCCAGACTGTGAGAAAACAAAGATCTACAAAGATATAGATTAACATTGGCCTGACTGTATTGCAAAATTAATTTATTAATATTTTATTCTTTTGTATGTGCATATTATAGACTGGTCGTTAAAGAATGCAAAGTGAATCCTCAAAAAATAATCTTCCAAAGAATCTCTACTGGAAAACAAAAAAAAAGGAAAAAAATGTACCTTATGTTGCATTAAATATCCTGGCAATTTTAAGAGATAAAACTTTCACAGGTCAGTATTAAGTTTTTGCAGGATTGCATCCAGATTCTTTTCCATCACCACTTCCAGCATACTAACTCTATGATTATTTTCTTTGAACTCAGATTTTTTTTTTTTTTCCTGAACAAAAAGCACATATCGACATATTGTTGGCACTGGATTTGGTATATTCTGTTACATCAGTTTGGAACTATCTAGATCAGGGGACAAAAGGGTAATGCTTGTAGGTAATGCTTTTATTAAGGTGTAACTACCTTTTCCATTATTGAAGAAGAGTGTAGGTCTTCTGATCTTTCAGAACTCACCGGGAACTCTTACAAAAAACAGTTATTTCTGAATATTGAAAGAAATATGTTGCTTCCCTACTTCTGGTCAAATTATAGGTTTGCACTTGTCCTCTGATCTTCTAACAAGGATAAAGCAATTCCCCTATTTTCATAACTCATGGGTATTCAAAAGACATTGTGCAGCTATACACACCTCGTTGTGTACTTGTAGGTATAATCACAGACTCGGGGGATTGTAGAATAGGTTGGATAGAATAGGTTGGATTAAATAGAATAGGTTGGATTAAAAGAATAGGTTGAATTAAAAGAGACCTTAGAAGATTGTCAAGTCATCTCCCTGTTGCTACAGACATGGACATCATTCACCATATAAGGATGCTCTAAGCCCCATACAGCCTGATCTCAAATTCTTCAATGAAGTTATACAGTTTTTCCAATCATCAGTACACACAAGTCCTTCTCTGCTCTCAATCCCTTCATCCCCCAGCCTATATTGATGTTGGGGTTTGCTCTGACTCATTTGCAGGACCTTGCACTTGGCCTTGTTACACTTGATGAGGTTTTATGGGACCATTCCTCAAGACTGTCAAGGTCCCCCTGCATGTCATCTCTTCCCCCATGTCTATCAAGCTTTGATGTACTGACTACTAAAGCTATTTTTAAAAATTGCTTTTGAACACTGTGAAAGAGGAATTCTGAACTTGCAATAGTGCAGAATTTTGTCAGAAAATGCAGTGTCATCAATTAGTACCATATTTTTTAAGAACTTCCATAATCACAATTACCATATCTGGCAAAGTAAACTTTTCCAAATAAGATAGCACTGAACTGGTGAAAATTATATTCAATTATACAGCTATTTAAAAGACAGAGAGGTGACATGTAGGAAAAATGGTCAAGGAGGCTCCTTGTCAGTCAGTAGTTTTAGTGGCTCAAGTTTTCCATAGCTGTTTTCTCTAATCAGTCATCAGCAATTTACTACAGCAGAACAAAACACAAAAAAAATAGACCCATCTGCTTTATAAAGATGACAAAGGCATTCAAAAATGCCCCAGTGATTGAGGACATATCTACTATAGGACCATGAGGTCAACTTTGTTTTACACTTAAAACTTTGATGTCACCAAGATATTCTGTAGCCTTACACCAAGAAAACCAAAAATCTAGTAGAAATATATGCAAAAGCCATGACTTCATACACTCCTCTGTGATGACCTGAAGCTCACTAGGGACAGAAGTAGGGTTGCCTATTTGGAATGTAAAATTTTCCTGATGCTGTGTCTCTCTAGTTATTTTCCCTCTAAATCACCCTACAGTGATAAATCTGGCTGTTTAAGGTGTCTTTTTGGCAGGCTGTCCTTTGATTAGGCAATTTATCTTTAACATGCCCAAAAAAAAGATGTCCTCCATGAACAACAGTTGACAGTTAGATACTTGTACTGTGAATGCTATATTGTACTGGCTAGGTAATATACTCAGAGAGGGAGATCAGCCAGCAAAAATGCTCCTTAATAAATGGCCATACTCCACAGCAACAATATGCAGTCATTACTATACATGGGAAAATATGCTGCAGGATCAGGAAAATACGGACACAATAAATTTCACATTAAATAAGATTTATCAAGGTATTCTGCAAAACATGGCTTGTGTTAGACAACATGTCCTACGGAGATCTAGAGGTTGGAGAAAACAAGATGGATGTTGATTATTGTATAAACCATGTGAAACAAGTGGCCTGCAGTTAGGTGTAAACAAAAGCTTCTATAATGAAGTGATCCCGGTTAACGTTAAAGCCATATGAAGTATTAGTTATAAAATTTAAAACATTGACAGACTTCATTTTCTTTTCTCAGATGCCTCAGAAATGGTAGTGTGTCACATAAAACTTCACAGACTAGTTGTGAAGGCTTACTAGTCCTGCCAATATTTCAATACAGCTCTTGGTAGAAAATGTTGGATTTTTAGCTTAAATTGTTCACTTTTATTCTAATGTAGATGCTGTACAGTTTTCCTGTACAATGCTCCAGTATCTCTACCCACATCTACTGCTAAAGAGGATCAGCACCGAAAATCTTGGCCAAAAGAAGCAAACAAGTAAGTAAAATCTAACCCTGCCATTATTATATAGATAATTGTCCTTGAAATATTTCTAAAGTGAAGATTTCATTTTATAAAACATAATAAAGTTAAAAGTGAATTTTATCCACAGTTTTTCTGGGCAACTTGTCCCAGTGTCTAACAAAGCTCTAAAAAAAATTCTTCCCTATAACCAATATAAATCTAGTCTCTTTTCAGTTTAAAACCATTCCCCCTTGTGTCACTACAGGCTATCTTAAAAAGTCTTTCTCTGTCTTTCTTATAAAGGCCATAATCAGAATTCCTTGGAGCCTTCTTTTCCTCTGGTGGGGCAACCTGAAATCTCTCCAGTTTCCTTCAGAGGAGAAATGTTCCAGTCCTTTGTCTTATTGCACTGGATGAAGTTTCATGGGACCACTTCTCAAGACTGTCAAGATCCTTTTGTATGTCATCTCTTCCCTCATATCTATCAACTGCACTGCTCAGCTTGGTGTCACCTGAAAAATTTGCTGAGTCAATCACTTTGTCAGTGTCATCAACATAGACATTGAATAGCCCTATACTGACCCCTGAGGGATACCATATGTCACTGATCTTCATTTAGACATTCAGCCATTGACTACAGCTCTTTGCATATGGCCAATCCAAATTATTCCTTATGCATCAGATAATCTGTCCACTGAGCACTTATCTCAATGATTTAGTGACAAGCATGTTGTGTGGGACTGCGTCAAAAGCCTTGCAGAAGTCAAAACAGATGGCATTAATTGTTTTTTTCTTATCCACTGATACAGCCACTCCATTGCAGGAGGCCACCAGCCTAGTCAGGAATAATTTGCCAATTTTTTTGAAGGGCATCATGTTGGATGTTTCTAATCATCTCCCTGTTGACCATATGCATTGACATGTCCTCCAGAAAGGTCTTTATCATGATCTTACTGGTCAGAGAGGAGAGGGTGACCAGTTGGTAATCCCCAGCATCTTTGTATTTACCCTTTTTAGAAATGGGAGCAACATTTCTCTTTTTTAGTCACCATGTGTAGTGGCATGACTTTTCAAATATTGTGGAGAGTGGCTAGATAACTTCAGCACGCTCCGAACTCTGGGATGGGTCTTGTCAGGTCCCATGAACTCATATGTATTCAGTTTCCTCAAATGATTTCAAACCTGATTTCTCTTAGAAAAATGGGACATCTTTCTCCCAACCCCTATCTTGAGGTTCAGCGGGTTGAGAGGTGTTTGGAGAGAGATTGCAATGGATTATAACAATTACATATATAATGCAGGTCTTATGCATTTTTGGCAACAGTCATAAATGGGCCGTAAAATATTTGCAAAACATTTATGGCAAGAGGCTGGATTTCATGTGAAAAACTGCAGTAGCTTTCAGCAGCAACTGCTGGAGGTTTTCAGCTTATGTGGAAATAAAATGCTGATATATAATTGACCCTGCCTTTCCATTTATCTCTAGGACAAATGTCCTTTTTTTTGGAAGCTTGTAGTTATTTAGTAATAAATTGACTTTAAGCTGGTTTATCAACAGACCAAGGAAGAAACCTTGAATATGTGAGCTGACTATGATAAACAGACTTTGTTTTATTCCCTGATGCATTATTTTCAAGTGTTAGCAAGGTGATGTTTTTTTTTTTTCTTTTCTAGCCAGGCCCATAATTTGCTATTATCACACCATGTTCTGAACTTAAAGGCTCAACACTACAAAAGGTGTGGAAGATGACAATTGTCATTGTCATATCACACCTATATTAACTTTGGAATATGAAAAGAAAAAGTTGCATTTTCAGAGAAGTGCATGTCACATACAAATTTAATGTCAGAGAACTGTGGTTTTATTCTTTATTAATAAATTGCTGAAGATAACAACAACTGTGTTGGGTTTGCATGGCAAGGTTTTGATAGTGGAGGGGAAGGATGAGGGAGATGGCTTCTGCAAAAAGTTGCCAGAAACTCAAAGCTCACGTTAGCCATCTCCAAGAGGGACCCCCCTCTGCCAAGCAGTGGTAGTAGCATTTCTGGCATAATTGATATGAGAGAAAAAAATGTTATGAGACAGTAACTGAGGTCAGAGATGACATGAGTGAGAATATGTGACAGAAACAGCTCTGCAGACACCAAGCAGAAGGAGGGGCAGGAGATGCTACAGGTGCCAAAGCAGCCCAATGCAAAGACCATGATGTGTTAGGCTGACCGCCTGGAGGGGAGCCCATGGAGGTCCAGGAGGAAGCAGCTGAGTGTGCCCAAAAGAGGCTGTGATACCATAAAAAGTACATGCTGGAATAGGCTCCTGGCAGGAGCTGTGACCCTGGGCAGAAAGGAGCCCATTCCAGAGTAGATTTGCTGGCAGGGCATGCTCTGGGCAGTAGAACAGGAACAGGTTGCTCCAAGGGACCCACGCTGGAGGAGCCTGCTCCTGTAGAATTGCACTTTGTGAAAGGGACCAACATTGGAGCAGTCCATAAGAACTGCAGACTGTAGAAAGGACTTGCATTGCAGAGGGAGGAATGTCTCCTGTGGGAGAGACCCCACTCTGGAGTAGGGGTGTTCCTGAGAATGAAGGAGTGGCAGAAGCAATGTGTGATGATCACAACTCCATTCCCCATCTCCCTGCACCACTGAAGTGAAGAACACAGAGAAATAGGAATAAAGTTAAGCCCAGAAAGGGGTGGGGGGCGGGGGGCAAGTCCTTTTAAGTGTTATTTTACTTCTATTCTATTTTGAATTGTTTGATAATAAATTCCATTGATTTCCCCAAGCTGGCTCTTTTTAGCCCATGAGAGTAATCAGTGATTGAGCTCTCCCTGTCCTTATCCCAACCCATGAGCTTTTCACAATATTTTTTTCTCCTGTGTCCAATTGAGGATGGGAATGACAGAGTGGCTTTGCTGGGTACCTGGCACCCAGCCAAGGTCAAACCACCACAACAGCTCAGATATCTGAGGTACTGTACTTACATTCTGACTTGTAATTTAATACATGCTGTTATATCAGCATTAGTGGCTTTTCAGTAAAGTATCAGACAGCATGTCATTTAGAATACTATGATATTTAATGATTCTGGTATACTATAATTATGAGTACATGGTTCTGCATTTTCTGTAGTTTTGGCTCAGCGTAATCCTTAATATTAATGGAATTAATGTTTGTTGTACAGCAATTACTTTAGAAGGAATGCTGAGTTTCTTATTGCCTAGCAGCTACATGGCAATATCATGGAACTAAGGACCTGCATGTTGATTTCCTTTATACCTACCTCTGGCTTTCCTAATGTGTATCTGGCACTGTTGCACCACAGAAAAAACATTAAACAAAACTGACAGGAATCAAGGGGAAAAAAGAAGCAAAAAAAAAAAAAAAAAGATATTGCAGACAAAATGACCTCCTTGTAAGAACTGGATTCTTTTTAGCATCTTCCTCTAATAATGTGTGTCTCAGTTATCTTCTTGGACAGCTTTAATGGTATTGTAAATTGGCATAGTCTTAGAGGGAAAAATTACTCTTTTCTCTATGGCCAGTCAACAGTCTGTACATTAATGCATTATTTTTTGAGACAAGCTCTACTTTCCAATGTCCATTCTCTATTATTTCAAAATCATCAGATAAAAAATACATCCCAAAACATAAAACCTCATTTGTTTAAAAATTTTGAACTGATTCACAGAGGGAAATCAAGACACCT
The DNA here is from genome assembly GCF_027477595.1 of Haemorhous mexicanus. Classification (NCBI taxonomy): domain Eukaryota; kingdom Metazoa; phylum Chordata; class Aves; order Passeriformes; family Fringillidae; genus Haemorhous; species Haemorhous mexicanus. The sequence continues at coordinate 59,032,426 of NC_082381.1, forward strand.
TATAGCAGCAATTATCATTATGATTACACAATCTTCCTGTTTCTCAGTATATTTTTCCCACTTTAACTTTCTACCCTGAAATTCAAACTGCAGCATGCCTTTGGTTGTTAGATCCCACAGTAAATGTGTATTTCACTTCCACTTTGGCCTTTGATAGAGGTGTCTTCCAACAGAATCATGTCATTGCTGATCAATTTAGAGAGACTCATAAGAGCAGACTACAAAAATTTCACAGGATTGGGACCCAGCCTGTAGCACTCACTCCCACAGATGCTGAGAATTCCCACAGGCTTGGCATTTTTCAAAACTAAATATAAAACACATTTTTATTTAGCTTTCCCCTGATAAGGTATTTTCACTGGAAGATATGCATACAGCCTTTCTCTCTACCATAGATGTTTGTGCACGAGCACCTCCTTCCTTCATCCTCTTCAATTAAAAAAATGAAGACATAAAAAAGATTAAAAAAGACAACAACAATGAAAACAAAAAAAGAAACAAACAAAAAAAAAAAAGGAAGCCAGGAAAAAAGCCCATCCAAAAACCAAACCCCACCCCAATTAATTAATCTGTCACATGATAAGAATGGGAGAGAAGAAGAAGAAACAGGATGTCTGCAGTGTCTTCTATTTTTAAATACTCCAGAGGCACTTTGATTCTATGGTGATGAGGCTATATATGTATCTAGATAGTTAATTTCTCAGTCCTCTAAGGGAGTCACTGAAAAATAAATGTTGATATATAATTGACTCATAGACATATTGCCTCTGGCAATATGCTATAGAAATGGCATCATGAGATCGAGGGAAACAGATCACAGATTTTAGTAACTGACACTTCACATTTTGTAAGTTTATTCCTATATATTTCAAATGTTAATTGGGACTATAAATCTTTCTACATTTGAGTGAGGTTGGGCTTTATCTCCTTGACAATAACTTAGTAGTATATTTTAAACTTACAGAATTAAAATTGCTAATATCAGCATGACTTGGAATAGTAAAATTACATGTTAATTGTAAATTCACAATTAAACCCGACACTTGCTCTGACATGTGACTGCATGAACATTGTGGTGGCAAAATGCTAGAAGTGCTTTTTTGACGCTGCATATGTAATTAAGAAAAAATTTCTACCTCCTGTCAGGGTTTTCTGTCTAACTGTACTGTATGTTTTCCATCTCTTTTGTTAATATTATATTTCTGAGGGTGTTTTATTGGTCCAACCAATAACAAACCATAGTCTGAAATTAAGGGGAAAGGAATTGGTTAGTGTGCTTATTGTTGCATGTATAGCATTGAAAATAAAATGGAAAATACTGTAATTTGAAGGCAGAGATTTGGGATGTGTTCAGAGGAGTGATTTGGTGACAATGTCTAGATAGTTAACATTTTTAAGTTTGTCTCCTTGAGGGGTATGGTACCTATCAAGCTGTCTTTCTGACAAGACAGCAGTCTACTCAGATATGAATAGATAACGCATTTAAAAGCAGAGCGGGGGGGTGGCGGGAAGAATCACAGAATAATATAAACCAACAGTTAGTAGAAGGCATAACTTTAAATACAGATGGGTTGTAATGCGTGTCAGGGAGACTTGTACTATTTCAGAATCTTAAGAGGCCATATGTGGGGACAGGTAGTGGGAGGAATGCAAAATTTGTGGGTTTAAAAAATAACAACAGAAAACCTGTGGTGAAGTTCTAAAAAAAGATTATGTTAATTTGTGATTCATTGCCAAATGCAACAAGAGATTCATAGCACCAATTAAATCAAGTGTTCTAATTAAAATATGTTTTTGTTTTAGTCCATGAAAGTTGTGTGAAGTTAGTGACAATGTGATTCTCTGAACTACCTAATAATTTTAAAATTTCAAGGATGAAGAAGAGCATTGAAAATAGGAGAAGGAAGATTTTGTGCTAGTGAAAAATCATTAATAAGTTCAGAGCTGTCTTTGTGATGTGTGTAGTTTTGACCTTGAATGACTCATCAAACTTGTATTTATTTGGTTGATCTCTGTGTCTTTGAGATCAAGGATCCATTATCCTTATATCAAGTTTGTATCCAAGTTTTCAACTAGACCTTGTAGGAGGACCAGTTCTATCCTGTTTCACAAGGTTTTGCTCACGTTCAGTTTAATGTGGATAGTGTTCCAAGGAAGGTTCAGAGTCAAAGAAGCACTTTTAAAGAAGCTCCTGAAAGGAGTGCACCAGGACTCTAAGATGTGCAACATCTCTACGTAAAAATCAATCCGCAATTGTTGACACAACATGATTTCTCTTGCAAGGATTTTTGTGTGAAAGAAGGAAATAAATATTATCAGATTTTCAAATCCCCTGGTGTGTACAGATTTGTGTGGTTTTAAATTCCACATTTGGATTTAGCAGATGAAAAAACCCATACAAAACCCCAAAGAACCCCAAATGAGACTCTTATCCTATCTTTATTCAGAAAGGTCTTCTAAAGTGCAAAACAACTACCCATATATATAAAAAAATCGTTGCATGCAGCACACACTAATAGTACTAGATATTCAGTCACTTTTTCCTCAAAATGCTTATTTATCCCCTGACATAATCCACAAATTCTTTGTAAGTGTCTCCAAATGTATTGAGGAATTTAAATTCTATAAAAAGTTTTACTTGGTTTTACCTGAAGCACATTGGAAATAAACTCTCAAACACTAACCTATTTAATTTCTTTGGCAATTTTTAAAGCAGTGAATTGTAAAGTAGTAGTGAATTGTTTTGCAGATATCATCATTCCAAAATACACTGTAGGACATTCAGATGTCCTAGTGACTCTGGATTAGAGTCACTAATCCAGAAAGCATGGATCCTGCACTCTGAATGTACCTTAGCAGACACATGGTCTTGGCTTATTTCATATACAACAGGATCATGGAGGAGGAGTGCCTAAATTTCATGGATCACAGTAGGATTTCTAAGTTAAGAGTAGTACTACATACAACTAATAAAAAACTCATCAGTCCAATAAAAAAACTCCTCTCAGAAAGCTGTATTATGTCTGCTTCTATTTGGAGATCTTTTGTTACTGACAAAATGAAAAAAAAAAAGTCAGAATTTCCTTGATTTCTTAAGAAGTTTAAATAAATTATTTAAGCAACTAAAATATAGACATATAAAGTATTATATTTCATCTATTATTTGTAAATAATACAGTAAATTCAATACCATGAGTAACACAGTAAATTGTAAGCCCATCCTAATTGTAGGGGAAAAATAAAAAGCATGTATTCTTTAAACTTGCAGTGTAAGAACAATTTAAATAGATAAATAGTATTTAAGCTTTTTATATCATACCTAAAATGTTCTTACTACAATATAAGGAATAATGAAAATTAACAGATGAGGTTTCAGTTTTATTTGGTTTGTTTTGCCTTTTTCTTCCTTTTTTTTATGATTAAAGAAAAAACAAGTTTTAGTTAGAAATATTAATAGCAGATAAATTTTCTGAAACACCTCTTCAGACACTCAAACAACCAAGCTGGGGGAAAGAGACAGAAGATGAAAGATGATCAGGGTAATAACTGACACTAATTTTATTTATAGTGTTCTATTCGCCTCTTTACTCAATCCCTATTGGATGATCTGAGGAGCTTGACATCATAATTAGCCAACTGGAGATACAGCTGAAAATATATATTAAGTGCATACACAAACAATGGCATTCCTGGTGCCTGGAGAGGGACAGTAGTGGTAGTGAAATACCTGGTCTGCTTTGCTCCTATCCACCAAAAACCTGCACCCTCTTTTGAGTTTATGAGCCCACTAAGAGCCCAGGAGGGTGACTACCCACACTCCTAAGCACACAGACAAGCAAGCAAAAGCCCAAAATGTGGCATAATATTAGAAATAAGCTCAGAGTTCTAATACCTGGAAGACAGAATAACAAAGTCTTGCAGATTAATGAAGATTGTTATGAGTGGTGAATGGTTCTGACATAGGGAGATCTCAGCAGAGGCAGGTGGAGAGGCTGGCAGGTCCCCAAGAGATAGGAAATTATGGTTCCTCCTGAAAAGAAGAGCTTTCATTTTTTTCATTAATGGAGTAGAACTCTATTTTTTTTTTTATCAGGTTAAAAAAAAAGGATATGTAGGAAGTGAGGGGTCAAAATGTCTGTGGTACTTGTTTGGCTGGCAGGAGCACCAAAAGCCTGCAGGAAAATATCTTGTGTTTGAAGTATAATAAGCAAATTACTCTAGGTATGTACTCCCAGATTTCAGATAGCATCATCAGCACAACATCTGACAGCTCTGTAGCAAGAAGAAAATTCCCTGGGTGTCAACAGGTCCATAGAACTCAATGTGAGGCCACACTTTTAAGGAAAACTGCATATTACAAGGTCTTGTTAATTTTTATATTCTTAGTGTATATTTAAGGCGTATGATTAACTTATTTTCTGTTGCCGAGACTTTTCTGTTCACATTGCTTTTCTAATCATATGCTGCTAGCTTTCAGAGGGCCCAACAACACTCCAGCTGCTCTATAAATGGAAAGTCACTGCCTTAGGAGAACATGTTTTTATGACAAAAAAAAATATCCCTTTTTACTTCTGGCGGTTTTACAGAACAACACCTGAGAGAAAATGGTATGAAATAGCATTGGATTGGTGCATCACAAGTGGAGTACATGGTAAGATGCTAGGTGTGCTGCACACATGCACAGTCCTGCTGATTTTCAGTAGGATATATCTCTAAGAATAAATGTTCAGCAACACTGAGAAAACACCCTAGTCATCTGTTTCAATGAAGCTGTGATAGCATAAACTGGAGGAGATTGCCACATTCTAGTGAGATTGCAATTTGGGCTGCTGAGCTTTCATTGCCAAAGGGATGTTTGGGAAGCAATGAGCTTATCTTTACTTTTAAGTGTAAATTGACAGATAGGAATAGAGAGTTCTCCCCTCTCTCAAACCAGTTTGAGATCAAGATTTTAAAGTCATTCTACACAGAAGAACTGAATGCTGACACACAGGAACCTTTACTGTTGGGTGGTTTGTGTGAAGATTCTTCTCTGAATGTGGCTACAAAAGCAATCAGATCTTTCTTTTTTTGAAGCACCCCAAGAAGGTTTTTTACCTAGTGGATTTAAGATTAACCATTAATCATTTAAGATTAGGCTCCTGTTCATTTATAACTTATTAAGCAAACAGCAGAGTCTGAAAAGTTCTCAAGTTCTACTATAGTTAGAGCACCCTTGGAAGTTTAAGACCAAAAAAGGTGTGAGGATGGTCTTAAGGACCTACTCTTTCTGAGTAAAAGGACAGTGAAGGGGATAATATCTCTCGTAGCAATAAGAAATATATTAAAAAAAGGTCCAAATCCTCCTATGAAATTGTGACCATGTAAGAAATGGTTTGCAGAAGTAGCATCTACATATGTTGTTTTTTCCCTCCTAGAAAGTGCAAAAACTGCTTCACTCTGATGTATTGTGAATGTGAATGAAATATTAGAATTTCTATGAGGAGACTATAAAATAAAAATGACGACCTTTTTTTTAAGTATAACATAAAGTGAATTTTCAAACAGTGAACTATTTGTATGCTTTTTTTTTTTTTGTCTGAATGTTTAAAATATTAGTTTAGGCTAAGAGTATAGGGTTGGGTTTTAAAGTTTTGGAGGTTTTTTAATCTATTTTGGCAGATTTTTGTCTCTAAAATATGCAGAATTTTTAAAAATTAAAAATTTAAAAATGTAATTTTTTTGGCACTTTATAGGTATTTTATTATTATCCTAACAAATTTGATTAACACAAAAACATAACTACTTTTGCATGAGAATTCATTAACTTTTTTTCATTACTCCAGAACAAAATACCACTGCAGCATAGGCATTTTCATATGTTTGTGTTCTGAACAATTTTGTTTTTCTATGTAAATAATTTGTCTTCCAGTAATTTAAGATTTTTTAAAAAAGCTTATATATTTCAACAACAGTATTAAAGGTAATACTAAATTTAATTGCAAAATCATTTGAAAAAATACATTCATATTATTTATGCGGATTAAAAACCCATGTAGCATAGAGGAAATATTCTCTTTTTCTTTCTAGTGAATACTTAAATATGATTCTATAGGCCTGTTTGAATTTTTAATTCCTTTGGCTCATGTGTTTTTTATTATCAGAGTTAAGTAAAAAAGTAAATGTGTTTCTGTTGTGGTTTAAGAGTGGTTCTTTATAATTAAGTTCTTCCACTGAGACTTTCCACACTGTCTGTCCCTGAAGTGGTTTGGAGAGCAGAACTGGAGACACAAAAGGCAAGGATCATGGCTTGAGGTAAGAACTGTTTACTGGAAGCAGCAATGAGATAGCAAAACGAACAGTAACAGCAACAGCAGCAATACCAGTGACAGAGGGTACGAGTAAAGAAATGCTACTGCTCCCATGGAAATGCTAATGCTACTGCTACCCTGGAAAATCCTGGCAGAAAATTCCTGGCCAGCTCGGAACCAGAATCACCCATGTTCTTCCTCTGGGTTGGAACTGGGGCCACCCCAGCACTCTACTGGCCGCACTACTCAAGCATGAAGGAATCCTTTCTCCCTGAAGGAGACTTCCTTTCCCCTGTCCCCCAAAATTATGTGAGGTTGAATAGAATAACCTCTGTGTTCTAGTCATGCCCATTCCCAGCTACCACAAAAACTAACCCAGTCATGGCTGGAACCAGGACAGTTTCTGCGTTCCTGCTTTCCTCCTTTTCTTCTGCTTAACATCAAATATTTGGTTTAAGTGAAGGATAAGGTAGTATGGTTGGGCTCAGCCATGGCAAAGACTAGGTTACTCTGGGGTTTTCCCAGGAAGCTGCCCTCTGTCATTTCCTTCAGGTCCCTGACAAAAATTTTTTTTCAATTTTGGTCCGAGAAATACCCTTGAATCATTCACTTTGTTAGCAGTTTCCAGTGCGGCCCATTATTCACAATTCTCTGAGCAAAACAAACTGAATCTATTAGTTTTCCAGTGACCAGAGTCAGCTACTTCTTGTATTCTCTTTTTTGTTTTTGCCCACTGCAACCCTGCTATGATTTTTGGTTAGTCAAATTTATCTGTTAACGCTGTTAATCTGTTATCTCAATATGGACTTTTCTATCATTAGAGTAGCCAGTTTTCCTGACCTCTTTTGCACTCCCTGTCACATCCTATGTCACTTTCCTAATTAAGTTGAAATTTCCTCTAAAGTAGATTTGATCCTAGAGCCGTTTTCTCCGGAACTGGAACTTGAATGCCACTACTACATCCAAGAAAGCTACTGATTGTCAGACATTCATCCACTCTTCTGTATTAGTAGAGTTAACTGTGAGCAGATCCAGCTGTGCACTGCTGTTGGTTGGACCATCTACTACCTATATCAGCCTCCAGAAATCTTTTTGAAAGCTTAAAAGCTTGTTCTTTTAGTAGATAGTTTCACTTGTACTCTCCTCACATGTAAACTTACAATCAGGCTAAAGAGTGTCCAAAAAAAGGAGATACAGTCAAGCACTCATTCATTTTTCATTATTTGTGATTGGTGAATATATTAAAAACCCAAAACAAAACAAACCCTTTGTATAGAAAAGACGAGTTTAATCGAGCTTGTAAATGTAATTTAATGTCTCCAATACACAAAGCTTCAAGCAGCTAATTATGGTGTTTTAAGGACCAGATGGATTACTTTTAACCCCCCTCTAACGTTTCTGCAGCTTAAACGCTTCACAGAATCAAAGCTGCTTCTTTAGACTCAACTTTGAAATTAAGATCAGTGAACACTTAGTGCTCCCATGTTGTCATCCTTGTGTCCAGCTGCATGCTCTCCACTGTGAGAGCAGAGATCATGAAAATGAAAAAAAAGCTGACAGCAAAGACAGATGTTCTTAATAAAAGTTAGACAGTTTTCAAGAAGCCGTTTCAAGCATAAATAAGAGGATGGAAGTTATATGTAATGGGATTTTGCAAGCTGATTTGAGAGCCAAAATGATGGGAGATATATTAGCCCAAGATGCCATGGTGACTATTGATATACAGAGCTAAATCCTTTCAATGCCAAATGAACAGAAAGGTGAATATGAGTAAGGTGAATGAAGTTACTGGCATTTGAGAATGCCCAGAATACAGTGATATCAAACTTCCTGAAATTAATAGAGTAACAACATTTGGCAAATATTTTACCTTGGATGTTTCGTACTGTTCAACCAGTAGCTGATTCACTTAGCAACCTAAAGCTGAGAAGTCAGTGTAAGAATACACACTCTCCCTCATTCTTTCCCTCTACAAGGATCCAGAGGTAAATTAGCTTGTTAATCAACAGCTGACAAGTGTCAGTGAGCAAAGGATGAAACATCCTGAAAGAGCAGAACACGTGAATCCAAAATACATTAATTCTATTCCTGAATTAGGCTGGCTTACTTTTGTAAAAATGAAGAGTATGCTCAGATTCATATGGTTTGTGTTAGCTACAAAGCAACGCCATGGTAATTATTTTACTTCCCTTAACCATTTTTTGGGGGGACTAATAGTTTCTTTATGGACTGAAACTGAAAATTCACCTTCTCTGAATGGTAAATCCACTATATTCTGTATGTTGTTGTGAACTGCAAAAAACTTCAGTTTTGTAATGATCATCATTTCCTTACTTTGAGTTGCTATAATAAATTATAATGTTTACATACTCTGTGACTGCATGCAGACAATATCAGAGGTTATATTTTTCTTTTCACTTTAGTTGGGCTGGAATGCACAGATGCCATGGGCCTATTAATCCCAGTGCCAGCCTGAGAAGGGCAAAGAGTCTTGTCCTGGCCATACTGAATGGGGATCACTTCTCTGGGTCTGTGCCAAGTGTTCTGATGCTTAACTGAAGCAATAAGAAGAGCCAGAGCTGAAGTTTTTAATGGCAGTCTAAATAAAGGATCATAACCAAATAAGGCATTCGTTATTACATAGGCTATCAAAATAAACAGCTCCGTGGTCACCCCACCTTTAGGGCTATGTTAGGAATACTTAGGACCCAGCACCCAGAATTCTACAATACTAGATTAAACTTCTTTCACACTGTAAACTTTTCAAAAATTAAATTTATTTTATTAACTTTAGTTAACTGGAACTGGAAGGGTTTTATTGATTTTTTTTTGTAATTGAACAAGCTGGTAATTAAGCAGACTAGAGAATCTGGTTTCTTTTATGCAGACATTTTACTGTACTTCAGTTTCATGGTGGAGTTAAAAGAAAAAGTTTCTTCTGTTACTACTCTGATCACTGAAGGTCAGACTATGATATTGGGAGAACTCATCTAGAAATACTCATGGGTCTGATTCTGAGTTTATAAAGCCATTGTACATCTGGTCTAACGTTAAGGAAACTAGTCACACAAAACTTTATTTAGGGATTTAACAGACAAAAGCAACCTTTTTTTTAATCATACATTAACATTTAAGAGTTAAAAATAATAGCTTACAATTTGGTGGTTTACTTCTATACTAATAGTTTTCCTGTGTGAGTGAATTTTGCTATGGAGCCTACTACCCTCCTCTATCATCAGAGTATTGAAACGTACACTGACTTGGTTCTTTCTCAAGCAATATAATAAGATATATTTAAGTGTTGTAATCTGTCAGAACATGAAAAACATTGTGTATCTTTGCAATTTATGGTTCTAATCAAATTTCTTAAGTTAAGGGTTATTTGTCTTCTTGCACTGTCTCCTTATGGTTATTGTTTTTGGCATGGTACAAACATTTGTAGGAGACATTCTAAATAGGTAAGACAGAATGAGAGAGTGTGTACTGGAAAGATTTTTCCAGTGACAAATGCAAGTAGAACTTCAGAGAAAGTGAGAGGAAAAATGCTTTTATTTCCCATTAAGCCACTCAACCTCTATTTGGTTTCACTTTACTTTTTATACTCAGAATTTTTGTTACAGAAAAATCAAATTATCTGTGACTCACTTGGAATCTGACAGAGTACTTTGGAATTTCTAGGCAGTACACTGTACTAAATACAATAGTGAAAAGACAATACCATAGTATTATCTCTTGGTTTATCAAAGTTACTTGAAATATTCAAGCAATCTTATAACAATAATACTAGATTTATTTATTATGTTATGATATATCTGGCAGAAAATAGACTCTATCTGACCTTTTGTGTGTGACTTTAGATGAAATGAAGAAGAATTAAATGCTGTGTTAATATTATGTAAGAATGATAAAATATGTGAGACCCGGACATGGCCTAGGTACCCGTTCCTCATGGTATACCCAGTGCTTCACATGGAAAAGAGGAAGGGTTCCCTGTTAACAGAAGTTAAAATTCCAACTTTTTCTACCTTAGCAGTTAGCATTTCCAACTTATAGCTTGAGAAGTATTTCACTCTAAGTAATCAAGTAAAAAAAAAATTGCAGTGGGTGGATGAGTTATTTCCTGATAGGGAATTTTACCTCTTGGAAGAGTATCAGTGTTTCTTTGAGAATACACTTACAGAGAGAATTGTTATTAGGAAATTTTATTGTGGAACTTTGTCCAGAAATGTAGGCATTTTCATCTGCTGAAATGCTTAATGAATTTAAACTTTAAAAAGTTTTAAAAATATTTTTTCTTTGGCACATCATTATAGTATTTTTCCTATAAAACTTTGAAGACACTCTGTTGAGTATGCAAAGTCTGCATCACATCTTAAAATATTGCTTTCTCTGGCAGTATTTTCCCAACAGCAGTGACACTTCAGATTTAATTTTCTTCATCCATAGGCTTTAATGTTGGTTCACCATCATTATGCTTGCCAACACCAGTACTGGCACTGTATAGCTGTGTGAAACTGTATCACTTACCTAATGTCATAGAAAATTGCTGAAAATACTGATCATTCAGACCCAGGCTGTACAATTTCTCTCATCTATCCTCTCTACAATGAAGTTTCACTTTCACCAAAATATTCCTTCACTGCTGATAGATCTCGTACTGCAAATCATAGATTCTAGACTGCTGAATCATGAAAATAGGTTTGCAGAAAGGTGATGTCCATAAGTAAGGAATGGCTGTTAGATTAACCTGTGGGTACATCCACTATTTTTCCCCCTACTCTTTTTCTTTCTTTTTCTTTCTTCCTCTGATCTTTTCCTATCTTTTGCATCTCACAGTTCTTGGTCCTTTTAAAAAATATGCATTATATTTGTCAATTGTTTTTGCTAGTAATTTTATTGATGATCCAGATTTAGAAGAAACATGAGACAACTCCTGCTTGTAGTTAGCTTCCTACAAATCCATGAAACAATACATAAAGAATTTTGTTCAGTTTTTATGTATGAGTTTATGGAAATGTCATTGAGTTTCTTTGATATTTTAGTTACGCTAGGGAAGTAGAGGTATTGTTGCTGACCAAACCTTCTTGGCACCTCAGTGCATTAACTTCTCCACATCTGGAGGGGTGACTCCAAGAACTCTTGAACTTTTGCATGATTTTTCCCATTGCATTCTCTTTTCCATGAAGAGTTTATATTCTATAGATTTACATGGAAAAGGTATTGAAAATATTGGTAATTGTAAGTCTTGGGTTTCAGTGAAAACTGAAGATTTCTAAATAATGTACAGGTACCACCTGAAGTATGTTACAATTTAAGAATAGTGTCTGATCTGCAGATATGCATGTATTTCTGCAGTGAAAGCAGAAAAGGTATAACTAGACTAGAGCATAATAAACAGTCATGCCTCCAATTATAGGTTCCAGAGGTAATAGAAAACACCAGAATGAGGCTAAATCTTAATTTAGATAGGCTATTGAAACCTAATTGGACCTTAGAAAAAGAAAAAGAGAATAAATTAATTTTTCACCGAAACCTGAATTAAACAGAATAAGCATTCCTCTTTAGCAGACATTATGAAATGCTTTTGGCAAACAACATTTCTTTATTTCACTGAAGACATTATTCCTCAACTAATTTTTATTAATAAGCATTTTAAAAGCTGTATACAGAACATTTTTACTTGTGTAGGTTTGAAAGAACATAGACCAAGAACATAAAACTTTTGTTTTTAATTCATGGAGAAATTCTAGAAATACCCATCAAACTGTTAATTAAAAGGTAAAATAATTAGAAATATAACCAAAGAAAGAAGAAGATATTTTTTGGCTTATGAAGGCATGATTTGAAGTATAAATCATTAGCATGTATTACATTAGGCCACAAATTAAATATTACATGCTTACTTGACACACACTTCAGTAGGGACATAACCAAATACCTCTTTCTTTCTTTAAACCATTGGTATAATAGAAATGGAGGGTATTATTAAAAGACCATAAACAGAATTTTTATTTTTTATCATGAGGTACATCATTATTTGCCTTAAGGAATTCTGCCTCCAGTCATCTTTTTTACAAAAATGCATCTCCTCCTTCTCTCATCATCATATTTTTACTTTTATTTTAACACTTCACTTCTTTTTAGTTAAGGATAGAAAACATATGCTCAAGACATATCTTGTAGGAATTAGTGAAGAAGAGAGGCTTCAAGGTGAGAACTACATTGTTTTTTTTTTCCCTTTCATCTCAGAAATCTTAAGTTACCTTCAGACTGTATTCCAACTGTATAAGAAACTCAACCAAAATATCAGTAGGTGGATTAATGAAACACTTGTCAAGCTCTTCCCAGGATGTCTGCTTAAGAACAGAGATGAGGTTACTCATTTGGAGACCAATCCTGTCCTCACTAAATTAAATGACAAAATCTTGCTTTGTCTTCAGTACTGCAGATCAGAATCTAAACCCATAATAGACTAAAATCTGATTAAACTTCAGTGCATGTTTTAATGCAGTCTGAAATCCCTGGTATATTTCAAGGCTTACATGAGCTTTGGTACTGATATACTGCTCCAACCTGTGGCCTGGTCAGATGGTCTTTCAAATCTACCATTGTTTTTGGAAAGGAAATATAATAATACAAACATATGTTGATGTTGGTTACATAATTCTTCATGTTTATTCTAAGGTTGATCACTAACACTTAGAAATCTACTTAGACGCAAAGGCATTAAGCTGGTTTTCCCTTTTTTTGAATCCTTGGTTAAAATTAGGCAGGTGCCTAGCCAGGGGTAAGCATGTTCCATAGAACTGACCTGAGGTTTTGTTCTTAGGTGGATTATTGTTACTGTACAGAAATAACAAATGAGGAATTCAGACCTAGGTGCCTAAATAGAGTTTTACAAAGAAGGGGCACAATAACTTGAGACTGCCAGATCCAAGTGCTCTGACTCAGGCTCTATAGTTTAAATTATCAAGGTTTCCATCTAATGCTATTAAAAATAAATGCAATTTTTTTTGTGCAGTGTGAAACTGTTAACATATAAAAGGTTAGGAATAATTATGAAATAACACAGCACTCAGTCATACAGGAAAGAATATATTCTTCATAATGAGAATATATAGACCCATTTAGTTGCTTGATCAAAAAAAAAGGACAGTTAAGAGCATACCATATGACATTTTAGGTTCAGCATTTTAGTTTCCTTTTTAAACATTTTAAACAAAAAATATTATCAAATACAGGTACAATTACCAAATAATTTTAAAGTAAATGTAAAGTAATTAAATTAAACTAAATATATTTAGAGTTATGGTGGTTCTTCTACAACTGAACATAGTTAATATACAAATATAACTGTCCTGAAATAAAATTTTGGTTTTTTCCTCATTAACATCTTCTGTCATGCTTCCTGAGCAGCAGTAGTTCCCAGGAAAAGTTCCCATTATTACCCATGGGGTGTTAGGCTCATGGGCGCATAACTAGCCTTTTTTTAATGCAGAAAAACTTCATTTCAACAACCCGACAATGAAAGATTATATCAGCAAATACATTCTTAGGAACCTCGCAATCAAGTGGTAAGAATCACCTCCTTAAAGATAAAATTTTCTTATTTTGTAAGAAAGCTAATTCACACACACACACTCATATATATATATATATATATATATATATATATATATATATATATATAAAACCACAAATCTTTCTTAATTTCACTCATCATATGCACATTTGGAATATGTGTACCATTCAGACACAGACTTTGAACAATGGGTGGTTTTGTTTTATGAGAAAAAAACACATAATCTTTTCCAGTTCCCCCTTAAAACATGGATATTGTGAAAGTATATTAACACCAACAACTTTTAACGTCTTGATAGAATGTTTTATTTGTTTCTTAGAATAAAATATTTAGCTCTGACCAGTATGAGCAAGGAAAAAACAGCTGTGAAGAACTTGTATTGAAAAACCTTTGTCACACAAATTAATCACGTGAGGATACCAGGTTTTCAGAGCTACTTGCAGGCACCTGGTCTTTGCAGGAATGGTCCTTTTTGCCTTCCAGGTGTTTACAAATTGCTGAGTCATCTTCTCAGTTTCCTGCAGCAGAGGTTAGACTGTCCCAGAAAAAATGATTAAGAGCAGTTTCACAAAGTGCTTCTTGCTATGTATTTTCCTGTGTATCTCCTATTCCTCTTATCTCGTAACTTTTATTTTGGGATGGGACAATTCAACCTCTTTCTGTTCATTGTGGTTATAAATATGCTACATGTCATAATGTCTACTGCTTTTCTTTAGAGATTATAGCTCACAAAAAGCAAAAAGGTCTGAGGATTGAAGTTGGTTGAAAAAAAGAAGCATGTGTCCCCACAGGCACCAAAAGGTGGAAGTAAAATACAACAGTATTTTACATCTTTAAACTGTGAGCTTTCCATTTCCTTTTGCTCAAACTTCATTATCATTTTTCTTATATGGCCAACCTCAACCATAGTTTTCATGCATGGCTTCCAAAAATGAAATAGATTATGCCCCAAAAGAAGTGCTGTTGATGTACAAAACTGAATATTTACTAATACAACTAAATTCTAAAAAGAAAAGCAGATATACAAACCACCTTTCCTACTAGTTGGGTATAGTGCAGCACTGTCTCTGTTAAATGTCAGTTATTTCAGATAGCAGAGGTCATAAATTCTGGCAGACACTGCATCTTGGACATTTTCTTAATTCTGATACACATTAACTTCTACATTAATATTTGGAACATTTAATTTCTATTTCTAGTTTATTTCTATGTGATTTTGCCTTCCCATGATTTTGCCTTCCCAAGTTGCTCTTGTAACCAACTATGCAAGACTTTTTAATATTAAATTCACATCTGCCTTTCACAAAGTTTGAAAACATAGTGTAATGCTCAGGATGCAGAATGGGTGGTTGATTTGGACTTCACTGTTAATTATCATGAAGCAACCTCTTTAAGATAGGATACTGAACAAAACTTTGGTACTCATGAAATATAATATATACCACTTTATTACTCCTGGAAGAAATGTGCAGTGAAATGCAGGAATAAGATATAGTAAATCAGAAAAATGTAAATAAGGGGGGAAAAAGGGAAAGATTGAAAGGAACATAAGAATGGAAGATGTATAATTCCGTATTGATACGGAGTGTAAAGATCTTAGAATCCCTAAAATTCTACTGTGTTTAGCAGTGTTTTACTGTATAGATAAAATCAGTTCTAAAATAATTAGCAATACCATATTTAATTGCAAATTAAAGTACTACTCACAAGTGATCTACTAAAGGGTAAAACACCACTGGGAGGAAGAACGTGAAGGGAAATGTTTTTCTATTCTTCTTTTATTGTTCTTCCCACCCCTCCCCCCAAACTCTGAACCTTCATGCTTCAAACTAGGTCAAATTGAGTTGAAGTGAAGCTTAGAGAAAAGCCGGCAACAGTCTGCACCAGGTGCTCTTCGTCGCCTACACTCTTTTAAGGGTAGCTCTCTAGTTTGCGCAGGATGTACCTCGGAGATGAAATCATATCCGCAGGAGGATGGCGCACCCTCTGCCACCTCTAGGACGGGAAAGAGCCTCCTCTGGCCCTTCCTCGGGCTGTGTGTGGACTGCTCCGCCTGACCTGCTGCCGTGCGGTGACCGTGTGGCGAGCCCCGCCCGCCCCGCCCAGCGCCGCGCCCCGGCAGGGATGCTGCACCCCGCGGCCCTCCCTGGAGGCTGCGCTCAGCTTTGGGAGAGGCTTGGGCCCGTGCTGCGCCGCTCCTCAGGCTTAACCTGGTGCCACAGCACGAGGAAGTGCTTACGGCTCAGCATCAGTGGAGTAGCAGAGGACCAGCAAGATAGAACTGCACACCTAAGTGTTGGGAAACGCCTATCACGGAAAGAAATCACCTTGATCCAGAAAATCCCCGGAGGAGGGGGAAAGGGTTTCTCAAACCCCAGAAATCAATAGGAGGTAGCCGGCATACTGAACAAAGTTTAACTTTAATCCAGGTGAAGTGAAAATTAAAAAGCAACCAACCAACAAAAAACCAACCCAAACCCAAAATCACTAAAATACCCCCCAATCAAACTGCCTAGTACACAAAGATACCACCACAACAAAATCCTTTAAAAAAAAAATCATATAAGATTTAAGGTCTGTGAAAAACATTTGTGCATTGTTGTGGGGAGGCAAATGTTTGAAAATATTCCTCTTGGAAGGCGGTGTTGACCGGAGATAGAAATACCTTTGTAAATTAAATCTCGATGGGATCTATTTCTGGAAAAATCTTAATTAAAAATAGCGCAAACACAAAACTGTATTCTTAACTAAAACGAAAATCCCCTCCCCCCACCCCGTCTGTTCTCAGACCGTGTAGTGTTATCAGTGGAACTGGAAACCTTACAGCAATCACCCCAGCATTCTGCTGTGAAGAAGCGGGAACGGAGAGGGGGGGCAAGGGGGAGAGGAGCGCGGGGAGGCGGCACCAAGGGGTCTCATTGCTGGGAGATACTTTGAGGGCGAAGTAAAAGTGCCCCCTCGGGAGCAGCGCTCCGCTTCTGTCGCCACCGCCGTCTCAGATGCTACAGTATCAGGCGGAGAAGAAAAGAAAGGAATTTGGAGTTGATGTACAAGCCGGAGCAGCAGTAAAAAGATATAAGATATCGACACGCTCAGCTGCATCTTGTTAAAAGCTTCCTGCGGGTTGGCAGAATGAAATCTTTATTTAAAATACACAAACTACCGTCAGGGGAGGAACGGAAGGGAAAACACTAAAAGGGCCAAACGCAGAGTTTAACCCACCGGTATAAGCAAAAGAGGAGAAGAGATGAGATTGGTTTGGGGCGAACGGAAGAGAGGGGGAGGGTGCCCTCCTTGCAGCCCAGCCACAGAAGCCACCTGGGGACTCGGTGTCTCCACTCAGCTTTGGAGACTTTCTCTTTGATGGTGATAATGATAGTTGCTCTGGTACGGGAAAGAGACTTACGAATACCAGAAGCAGAATGTGTGCTCACAATTGGGTGTGAATGATAGGAAAACGTGCCTCGCCACCACATCCACAGCAGCTCTCTCTTAAGTAGTGGTAACATTATTTTATTATCGCCAGCCGGTGGCTTTAAAGGTGCATTATTTTAATGCATTATTAATTGTTTTCTCAGGGCGAGAGGAAGGTGGAGATTTGGCTTATTATTATTAATAGCGAGGAGCTCGCTCCTGTCGTACACGCCGGGGAGCGCGGTGGGAGGAGGCAGCGCCGGGAGAGGCGGGTGGCGGAGCGCTCCCCTGTCCCTGCGCGGCTGCGGCGCGAACACGCGAGGCTCGGCGCAGCCCCCGCCGCACCCTCACGGTCCCTCAGCCCAGCCCCTCGCCCTCCGCCGGGCGGAAAGTTCCGGGGGCAGCGGCCGGCGCGGCACCTCGCGGCCGGCACCTGCCCATCCCCAGTTCCGCGGGGGCGGCGTGGCTCCGCGGCCGCCAAAGTTGCGGCGTGGCCGGGGGGCTGCCGCCGCTGCCGGCCATCAAGTGGCTCGTTAAGGAAATGCAGGTGAGCGGGCTGAGCGGCGGCGGGGGCTGCGCGGGGCCCCGCAGGGAGCGCGCCCCCCGCCCCGGCCCTCGCAGCCCCTCCGGGCCGCTCGCCGGCCGCCTGCAGACGGCAGTGCTCGCACCGAGAGCCGGCGGCCGCCGCACCCGCGGCGAGAGCCGCTCCAGCGCCCCCCGCCCCGCACACACACACAACACACACACGCACACCCCCCACCCCTCCTCCCCACCCCTCGCTCGCTCCCTCTCTCCTCCCTCTCGTCGCTCTTTTCCTCCCTCCCTCTCTCTCTGCCGGCCTCATCGGAGAGAGTTGCAGGTACCTTACCTCTCACCTCCCCGCCACCCCCCCACAGCCCCCCTCCCCCCGCAAATTTTAAGGCGCAGGAGCTCCGGGAAGCCTTTATATTTGTTTATTTATTTATTTATTTATGCATTTTAAATCACTATAAAAAAAATCTTTGGAAGAATGACTTGTCGGTGTCAGCTCTGAAAACAGGGTTACCCCCCAGGAGCTAGCGGCACCGGAGCTGGATCCCATCAAAACAGAACTGCCTGATGGGGCATGTGCTTCTCTCTCTTTGCAGTTCCTTCTGGGCCTGTGTGGACTAGGGGCACAACGCCGCGCCTGACTGGCAGGAGGGGAAAGCGGAGACTCCTTCAGGTTTCCAAAGAGGTCCGAGTGGACAGCATTAGTAAGTAAATTCTCTGTGCTTGCTTACTGTCCCTATGTTCTCGGGCTTGTCCAGACCTTATCTTAGCGTTCACACACATACATATGCAGACACATACACACACACACACACACACACACACCCCCACCATACACACACACACACACACACACACACATCTTTATATATGTGTAGATACATGTGTATATATTTGTGCATGCATTTCTGTTCTCAGGTTACTGTTCTGGTCAGAGAGAAACTTGACCGTGGTAACTTGTAACTGTTTTTAGTGGGAAGGTGCATTAAGTGGTTTGCTGTTTTTTTATGAGTGAAGAAAATTGAAGGTGAATACTTGTTTAAAGGAACTGAGTGTGGCAAGTATTGTATAATGTCATACTTCTGTGCAGGTGTAGGTATGTGGTAGAATACAGACAAAATCTAAACAAAGAGATACTCCCTCAGGAGGGGTCTGCAGAATGGTCTGACCTGCAAAGCAATGGCAGGTGACAGGACATTCAGTTTAATATAAAATGTGCCTGAGTTACAGATACTAAGAGTATTTTTGTCCACATTCAATTGTAAGCATTTTTAGTCCATGTCTCTGAAGTTCTTAAATTTTTCATCAAGTTTTATATGTATAAAATGTACATATATATTTTTTATTCTGATGAGGTTGACAGTTCTAGACAACAGCTTTGCTTTCTAAGGGCTTTTATAGGGCATATTCAAAAGTACTGATGGCACTGTTTTCGGTAGGTGAGAAAGATCTAGGGGAAACAAAATAATAAACTCATTTCAACGGGTGTCATGAGCAATGGAATTGAGGTTTGCTGGCTGAGCTGTAAAGTTAACAGAAGGTATGAAGATCATATAAATGTATGTCATGAAGTGTCTGCTGTTAGGTGTTGTTCAGCACTAAATATATCTGCATCTGGGAAAGAGAACTTTTGCAGGCATTATTTCTCTTGGGACGGTGGACCCGTTATCGACATTTGCTGCTTTTCTGCTAAAGGAGACAGCTAGTATTAGTAGTTGAGGGTTAACTGTTTCCTAGGTAGAGAAAAGAATTAACAATGACAGGTATGGCAATGAAAACGTTTGCTCATGTTTGCTAATATCTAAATAAAACCTCAATGTTATGTCAGTAGAAATACAGTTGAGTCAGGTGTTTTTGAATGTACTGGAAGGAATCAATAGCATTTCAGCATTTTTCCTCTATTCCGGCCAAATGGACTTGGATTTAAATTCTTCATGGGTTGTATCTGTTATAGGTACAATGTGGATTTGAATTAGAATAAATTAAAATTATGTCTTTACAAATTCTTGGCAAATATGGGTTATTTTACAGTACAAATTCAGAATAATAAGTGGCTTCTGTAAATAAACAATACAACTCAAGTATCTTATATATTATGTCTTTACTGTTCACCTAATCAGAGTAAAGTAGTGCTGTTAGAAACCATTAAACATGAACTTACAAATGCATTTTATTAAACTTCAAAATGTGAAATTCATGTTGCACTTTCAGGAGTAATTTAAAATCAGTCACAACTAATTAATGTCACTAGGAATGAAAGTTTATTAGGGTCGAATCACATGCATTTCTTCCTAAAGTAAAGAAAGTAGTTTATATCGCAACAGTAAAGAAAACTAGCAAAATTTACTTTGAAAATTAATATGACAAAAGCAGGAAAGACTAAATCTGCGGTAGCAGATGGATGACATTCAGAATTGCTTTCAGGTATTCATAATCTTAGAGCTAGGAAGGAATTACAAAGCATGGGGTACAAGTTCTTAGACAGTGAATCAGGGTGACCTTCTATTGCATTAAAGTAGTTTTTTGGTAATTACCATTTATGACAGAAAAAATACCCCATGAACTCGTGACCTTTAATTAAAGAATAACACATTTTCTGACTTAGTAAGGAATCCTACTGATAGTGTTTTAGTACTATGACTTTACCTTTCAGTTAAAATAAACCCAAAACGCTTTTTACTCACTTTTTTCTAAATGACTTAGTAACATTTGACATGGCTCATTGCTGTATTGTACTCCCTGTGGACAGCACATTAAAATAATATATCCAGCTAATTTGCATGAACTGTTTTGAGACTGCATGCAGTGAAGTTTATTAGGCTAAGCTTTCAGTTCTGCTAGGTGGCCCTAAACATGCAGCAATGTTGAATGTCTAACGGTGTGTCTATTTGGGAAAAAAAAAATTAAAAAAAAATAAATATATATATA
Source organism: Haemorhous mexicanus (assembly GCF_027477595.1). NCBI lineage: Eukaryota > Metazoa > Chordata > Aves > Passeriformes > Fringillidae > Haemorhous > Haemorhous mexicanus. Next base: position 59,053,171 of record NC_082381.1, read on the forward strand.
TATATATATATATATATATTTATATATAATGACTAACCTGACAGGAACTATATTGTTTAGTTTAGCTCAAATCTCTACTTACTCAATGTCTTTATTAGTTTGGAGCCCAGTCTTCATAATTTGTCTTTGGGATTTTATTTAATCTAGGATATGTTGCGGCAATACTTCAGAATCTATATGAAAAAGTGCTCAAGACATACTCCACTTTTACTGTAATTACTGCTGTGGGAAATGACCTGTGCCAAATCATGGCAATTAAAAGTGATACATATTGTACTTGAATATATATTCAGGTACAATTTGGTGTTGTTGGCATAGGCAAATGTCAAATTGGGTCAATCTGATTCAGAAGAAACAGGAGAGGACTTTAAAAACACCTATTGCTGTGCAAATACATAAGTGATATAACAAAGTTGCATGTGTCAGCAGTAATGTGGTTTATTATGCAATTGCTCTTGTTATTCAGATCAGATAATAGTCTGATGAGATATATAAGCAGTCTACAGGGAATCAATGATTAATTCCTCTGACATGTGCATATGTAAGATTTCTTACTAATAAAATCCTAGATACCTGCGTTAGTTTTCAGAAGCCAAAGCCAACAAACATTGTCAGTATGAATCACTTAATATACTGAACTCCCATCAAACTTTGTGGTGATAAAGTGTGATAAAAAAATTACGCCAATGTTTCCTTCTTTGTTCTTTGCTAAATGTGGCTTTGCAGAAGAAACTGACAGCCCACAAACAAACATACTGCTTGATAGCACAAACTATTTTGAAATGGGGAATGTGATAAACATCAAATAGTACGCAATGCTTTAATCAGCTTGGTTTGTCTGTGCTCTTTTAAGAACTTACAAAGCATTGATAACTTTTGTGTATATAGGGGTAATAATTTTACAGAATTGAAGTATTGTAACTTGTTGGAGAAACAAAGGTATCATTGTTGGCTTAATTGGAGAACAAGTGAGTTCAGCGTATAGGAAAAGGTCACTCATACTTTTCATCAGTACTTGTTTAGTACAAAAACAGATTGGTACCTGAATCTCACATAATTAGAGTAAGCTCTATTGATTTACTATCACTTTAAAGACCTGGTAACCAACAAATATAAATTTAACAGTGACATTTATATGGATGTTCTATAATTTAGGGTTTTGGGTTTTGATAACTGTACTGAAGGAAAATAGGTTTTTTCCTTCATTAGCAGCCATAAGGATTGTGTGGAAACTGGCTGAGGAGGAGGTGTTCAGGGTGTTCTTTAAAATAGAAAAAAAAATAAAGTGAAAAGGCCATAAAAAGAGCTCAGATTCAAAAGTACTTGAGCAGCTGGAGAATACTTGTATATGTGGTGTTTTATTTTGTTTTGTTTCCCACACAGATATAATAAGGTCATTAGTACTAGAAGTTTCTTAAAGACCTTTATGTTAGCCCTTTTTTCTTGTAGACTTTCCACCTTGAAGTTTTGCAGCTATAATCCTAGCAAACTCTGACAAAGTTGGCAAGGGACCTTGTGTCAAAGTGATAACATAATGATGGAAATAGGGCCACAAAGTATTGACAAGTAGTACAGTTATGCTATAAGGTTTTGGACGTATTTGATTGTGATAAAAAATATTTAGTAGCAAACACAGATTCTAGTAGGAAATAGGCAGTAGGCATGAATTAATTCTCAAATGACAATTAAATATATTTGATAATAATGACTGCGAGAAGGAAACAGACACACAGGCAAAAGGAATGCATATTGGGAGATTTTTTAATCATTCTTAATGCTTTTAGATACTGTTTGATTTTCAGTTTATCTGTTCTAGTAGCTTCTTTGGTAAGATCCAGTACGAAACAATAACAGAAAAGCTAGCAATAAACAGAAAATTGCTGCAAATTTACTACTTTTATGGTCAATATGAAGGCTGAATTACTCATCTACTTTCATTTGTTGTCTATAGTTGCAGAAATGATCCTATTTATCTTACATTTCTATTCTGTTAAATATGCTTTATTAGGTGAAGACTGTTGTGCAAGAAATTGTATTCTTTACATTCTGTATTTCTGTATTGGCAACTTTGTAACCACTTCTAAAAAGTGGGGTTTTTCTTGTCATACATAAACTGAAGATCTAGTTGAATAAAATTTTAACTGATTAGATACTGCAGAATCTGGTGTATAAAATGAAATTTGTAAAATTTCTGGCAGCAACACTGTGAAATTGATCAAAATACCAGTACGTTTTGAAGTTTTGCGGAATAGAGTCATGCTTTAAATGACTTTAAAGTTCTTTGAAATACTGTCATACTTTCCAAATTATATACTTTCAACTTTACTGTTGAAAGTAAAATTAAGATTTTGGAGATGTGTTTTTAGATAAAGAGAATTCTAGACATGTATGTTTGCAATATGAAGAAGACTCTGAATAGTCTGATGATTTTCCTGAGAATGCTGTGGGGGATTTGTTCCAGCTGTAAGCAGCATGAGCTCATATAGTTGCTAATTAACAGATAGATACATATTACGGGCACAGTACTCTGCTTTGTCTAAATATTTGGTTTAGAAAAATGTTTTTCTATATCAAGAAGTCCCACATTTGTGTTTCATCCCATTGTGAAAAGCTGCTTAAACTGAATTCTTCATATGTTTCAGGATGGCTCCTCAAAAGGTAAGGTGATGTTTTGGTGCATATGGTGCATTCTGCTTTTCTTTTGAATTTAAAAAATAAGAGCTGTACACAATGGCATTCAGGAAATCACTCTTTCTCCAGGATGCTGCTTTTTATTTGGTTTTAGATTACCTAGATCATTTGCAAAATATGTGTTACACTGCCCAGCAGTGAAATGTTAAACACATATGCTTTTTGTTTGCAGTGAAAAGATGGGTTGAGGGGAAACTGCTTCAGCTGGGGTGAATGTCTGTAAATATAAAGGAGGACTCATGGGCTTAGTGAGAAGTGGGATTATTTAGCTCTTCCAGTTATCACTGAAACTGTGTGGGTAAGGTGAGCTCACATTTCCAGGGTAGTCCTCCCAGCTGGTGAGCTTCTCATAGGTGACAGCTCAATTGCTTGACGATGATGATTGATTTAAGGTGACCAACCTGAATAAAGGTCCTCTGGTGGCAGCAGGTTGGAAGTGTACGCCAGTCTCTCTTCTGGGAACAGTAATGCTTAAGGGTACTGCAGCAGAAGTAACTGCATAAGAACAATTGCATCTACTCTAGTCTGAAAGTGAAGTGATTTTTAGACTCTCATGCAGCAGTTTAACAGTCAATGTGGGAGTATGTCAGGCAAAGTAAGTTTGCTCTAGCTTTGACGCATTCTTTCTTTGTCTCACCCCTACACACTTAAAATGTACCCTTCATTGTGGTGCAAGGCATAAAGTCTCACCAGACCCTGTACTACATAAACCAGCATTTAAAGTAGATTGTTGTTCTCCTCACTCTGCTTGTTCTTTCAGACAAACGTGTTTTTCTTCAGTCTTTAGTTTAAAAAAAATTAAAAAGTTATCCATACTGTAACTAACTGTACTTAGATCTAACATAGAATATTAATTTTTAGGATACAATTTTATTGTTTTCTAAACAGAATTTAGATAAGAATACTTATTGCACACATTTTAAATCTACGTTGAAAGACTTTATTTTAACCTTAAAGACTAGTTCTTTATTCAACATCTGATGAAGCACAACATACTTTGAATTCTTGCACATAAGTATAAGGGAGAGCAGTGATGTCACTCTTACTAAGGTAGCTACAGAATTACTGGTAGTAACAAAAAGATAAACTAAAGCTATGTGTGACTTGCCCTCCATTTGGGTAAAATGACATAAGGATATGCATCCCATCAATTTAACAAGCAGGAAAACTCTTACAGGGTGGTGCATGATCTCCGTTTTGAAATATTTTCTGTTAAATTAAAAGGAATATGCTGTGATGTTGTGAGGCAAAGCTCAAAGCACCAGCAGTTCTCAATGGAAAGGGTTCAAGCAGAATGCATGTGCACTGTCTATGTCGTAGCATGAGTTGCTTTCCCTTACTTATTGGAACTGAGGTTTGCCAGATGGCATTCTTATGCTTCTTCAGAGAGACAGAAAACCATGAAGAGTTTTGTTTTTATCAGAAAACATAAAAGAATAAAATTTCAGCTGATACTTTTCTCCATCTAGGTTTTCCTGAAGGAAGGGTGTGGTTTCTTGACTATTAATTTTTGTGCATTTTGACCATGATATAATAATGTTACCATACTTACACATTAGTAGTATAAAACCAACTCCCAAACTGTCAAGTAGTTAGGATATTAAAGTTTATAACAAAAGAAATCATTTTGATGAGACTTTAGAACTTGAAAAATTTTTGATTTTTGATGAGACTTTAGAACTTGAAAAATTTGTGTGATGGGAGGAATGTGCTGGGAGAGGTTTGATCAACATTAAATCATTATTACTGACATACCCTACATTTGTAAGTAGAAGTATTTAAGAATATACCAAGAATTTCTCCTTGAGAGAAAATTTGGCTAACTTTTTTATATGTTTATAAATTTCTGAAAATTGTAGTTATGGAAGAGTCATAAAAATCAGTTTCAGATAATTCATTGCCATAATCTTTAGTATAATTTTTGTGTATGCCATTCATAGAAATATTCCTAATGAAAAGTCGTATTAATCATTGGTATTCCTTCGCAAACAGAAATCTGCCCAGCAAAGCTCATTAATTTCAAATTTGACATCAGTAGTTTTGGTCTGGCATCATTAGCATACCAAATGGAGTACTTAACAAAAAATAAGAAAAAAAGTATAACTGTTGCATTAATATAGTGATAACCTGTGTTCCCCTTTGAATAATTTAGCCATTTCTTCAGTTTTATGCACAAATCCTCTGTGAAATTTTCTTTTCTCCCTATGAATAAAAGATACACTAATGGCTTTTTTACACAATTTGTCCTAATCTTTCTTTTTTTCTTCTTTCTTTTTTTTTTTTTTTCCCCTAAGACTGCTGGGCAGCTAGACTTGAAAATCTTCAAAAAATCATTTGCCTGTTTTTTCAGTGTGTAGGTTTTAGAGTGGGTTGGTTTGACTTCTCTTCTTCTATGTACATCCAGTGTCCTCTGACAATTCATTGAAGCAACAATCAGTCAGTGAGGTTGGAAATTCTTTGTCAAATGCATCAGCTAGAAAGTGTACAATGGACAGCAAAGTTTCAAGAGCTGCCAAAAGATATGAAGGTCACTATACCTGGGTAACCAAATATTCTTAACCATGCTACCCATATCTGTGAAAGTCTTCTGCAAAATTAAGTTTCTCAGTGCTAATTGGATAAGCAGCACACAATAATTGTTACTTGGAGAAAAAGGGAGATAATTCAAAAGGGAAGTATTTCAAATTAATATATTCTGCATTTGTAGAACAAAGTGCAATGGGCTTCCTGTGCCGTTTGTTTTCAATTCTTCATTCTAATGGAGAAAAGAGTCAAAGTAGTAAAAAAAAAATCTTAGCTACAGGAGGCCATTTGATGGAATAAAATGGTCAGGAAATGTGGTTTGAGTTTTTAAATTTTTTTTTAAATATTATTTTTTTATTGTGTTCTTGCTGTTATTCTTTTTTCTGTGTAATCTGTACTAAGGAAAAATATTTAGAATTAAAAAATTTCCTGAGCAACTTTCATACGGGTTGTGCTCTCTTGACCTAATCAAAATGCATGATTTGTCCTATTTTAAAATCTCTTTCATTTAAAACCCCCAATAGGTTTGTTTCTTTTTTTTCTATTCTAAGATTATTAGAGAACAGTGATCTTTGTATTTGGCTTAACAATAATAATTGTGCTGCAGCATCTGTTTTTCATCATCAACTTTAGGTTTCCACAGGTTTCTATATGTGTGGAAATGCAGTCCCTGGATATTTTCATTGTCATATTCTATGTGAAATAATAAATTGAAAAGTATCCAAATGTATTTCTGCTCAGAATAATCTTTGTTCTTCTCAGTATGGAAGCCAGCCTTTTCCACTCTTTCCCATTTTCCCATTTTTTTTCTACCCTTCCTTTGCAGAAGGCTGTAGCACAGGTAGAGTGTCTAATTATTTTTAAATTAGCTCGTAATTTGGATTACTGCTCTCCCTCACTGATCCTAAGCATAGTGAACCCTTCTGGGATAAGAATTTGTTTTTAAGGGCGATGTCCTCAACCTACTTTGTGTTTTCCAGAACTGATAAAAATGGGAAAGAAAACACTCCAGCTTATAAAAATGTCAGATGTTTCCTATGTAGGTGAAGAGATAAAGAAGTAACTGATAGAGTTCTACAGAATCAATAAAATGGACATTTATGAAATTTGGGATGAGTTTAGGTCTGTTATTTTCTTTGAGTAACACTGAAGTGCAGTTATAAGATTATGTCTCTTTTTCCCCCTCCACTGCTCTGACAAGTCTTTTTTGGCTTGAGAACTGAATGGGGAAAGAGAAGAAAATCCATGAATGTGCATGTTCTGTTAATTTTATCAATCATCAATGCTGAAAGAATTAAAGATGGCATGAATTGTGACATTTATTTATCCAAGCATTTCTTCGTTACTTAAATTAGACTTTGTAAAAAAAAAAAAAAAAATTGCAATTTCTGTTTCATTGTATTTAAAAAAAAAAATTGTTTAAAGAAGCCTGATGAGGAAGAAAAGGAAGTGAGGGTAGAAAATGGATAACAGAAATGGAAGAAATCCTCAGTAACAGTCATGTTATTCAGCTCTCTGGTGCAGTGTCAAGTTGGATTACACTGTCTTTAACCACTGGGTTCGAGTTTTAGTTGGCTAACCATGGGTGACTTATGCCTTTTAGATGCCCTCAAGTAGTTGCTCAGTGCTTGGCTAGTGTTCTCTTGTAACCAATGCAGCCAGTCCCATACAGGTATTACAGAAAACAAAGAACATATACAACTGCATGTTCATTTGCATTCAGGATTATAAGTTGTGCACGTCTATATTCTGATGTTGTATCTAGAACTCTGCCTTTCCTCCTTGCCTTTCCCAAAGGCAAGGATTTTTTCATGTTATGCTAATTATATCTGATGCTAACAGAGCTCCCTTAATCAACACTTGTGCTTAGCTATCAGCATAATTAGATTAATTATATTTTGGAAACATCCTAGAAATCCTATCATGCATGTATGAATCTGTGCGTGTTGAAAGTGACATCCTTGTCTTCATATTTGGAAACAAGCTTATATGTTGGGTTTTGTTTGCTTGTTTTGTTATAATTTTCTCCACTTTTTTTAATGATGTAAAAATTGATGGAGTCCAAAATCTTATGCTGCTAATTATAGTCCATCCACAGAATCAACTCGTGTGCTTTCCTCCTCTGACACTATGCTGGTGCCTCTGAGACTAATGTGATGAACTGTGTAATGTCACACCACCTTTTTTTTATTTGCTACTTTGGTAGGTCACCTTTTCCTGATTTTGGTAAGAAAGATGGACCTAGGGATCAGTGTAATATAATTATACTGAGGTGAGGTGTATTTTCTGTTTTTGCATTATTGACATTTTGACCAATATGCAACCAGTAAAGATTACTGGTAGTAATATTTTCTTTTGAGGTCAGGGTTATTGATTTTGGGGTAGAAGCAGGGTTGATAGGATAAATCGTACAGTGATAATACTATTTATATCTAACTTTTGACAGCATTTGGTTTGGCTAGAAAGTTCGGGATATGAGAATCTGCATTTAATGAAGTCATTTGGATATTATGCTCATTAAATAATTGTTGAAAAAGAAATTTAAGTGTTCAGCTTAATAAAAGAGTATTGCAATGAGAGATGACTCTTACGGGCAGAGATCTCCATCTATCAAGGCTTTATAAAGGCAATAGTATAGATCTTGTTTGTGAGCCAGAAACATTTTCCATAATCAGTAGATGAAGAGATTTTCAGAAATTATCCTTATAATCACAAAGAATAGAGAAACTTCATAGGCAGAAAGAAGGATCCAAGAAAAACTTTGTATTGTTTCATCTAATTTCATGAAAATATATACCCCTCATCCTTGTAGTGTGGAATTCCAGTTTATGCAAACTGTAACATCTGTCTGTGGTGATTCTCTGGCTGGCTGCTCTTTAAAAACTTTGGGACACAAACCAAAAATAAAATGAAATAAAATATGTCAATTTGAGATTTTCATGACTTAACCTCACTCATTTTTTCCAAAAGTATTATATTATATTTTCTTCTCATTTATGTCTGAATCAAATAAAATTTGCAAGGCAGCTATAACTTGGGGGATAATAAGGAAGGTGTATAATAATTATGCTAATAATAATAATAATGGTTTTATCTTATGTTTGACAGAAAGACCACACTGTTAATTTCAGAGGAAGTAGATTTTTTTTTCTTGCTTAATCTTCAAGGATAAAATATAGAGACAGAGTAAACAATATAGTACTTTTTTGTTTGCTTTGCCATTAAATTGTGGTTTTTGCAGTGTTAGGAGGGAACTGAGATGTTACCTGTAAAAGATATTCATGTGTGATACTGAAGAAAAAAAGACATACAAGACATAAAAAAGAAAAAAATGACATGAAAGCATAATTTGATTTTTATTCAGTATAGCCCTGTAGGAATGATAACTTGTAAAATCTGAAAACAAGGTGTTTAAAAATTTATATATAGGTGTCTATTCCTTTTTTGCAGGGGAAAAAAATCTGAAACTAAACCCACAAAAACCCAAGTGTGACCAACATGTTCAGGCATTATTGGAACAGTAACTGAAGTTTTAATTGAATATTATTACCCTGCACATCTGTCTCTATATCCCGATAGCATTACTTGCCCACAGAGCTGCTGTGTATTTCAAGCTGTAAATAAGAGAGGAGTTACAGAGAGTGCCAGATAGGGCAGTTTTATGGAGCAAAGATAACCAATCAAGAAAGACCGTGGCCCTGCTACACTTCCGCTGCTCCTAACAAGAGTTACTTTGTACCTTCCATCAATAAAGGTCTCACATGGAAAGGAGTGGACAGGAAACTGGAGGCATGGCACAATTTCCTTCCTTCCCCCCTGGGACCCAGAATTAAGTCTTTGTCGCACCTCTCTTCAGAGGTAGTACAAGGAGGCTGGGTTTAGCCCTTAGAAATTTTGCAATTCATATTAAACTATAAATTGATTATAAAAACACAAATTAATAAGGTTGGTATATCCACATAACCACAGGCAAATTTTATTCACAAAACTGCAATAAAAAAGGAAATTACTGTAATGTACACTGTGTGTAAATTCATGGTGAAACAGTTTCCCCAAAATATCAAATTGTAATGTTAACTCAACTTTAGAATAACTCTTGTAAAGTGGGATATAATTGTATGTTCTGTTTATTTTCACAATGGTTTTTGAAAGCAAACATCTTTAGAGTGTTAGAGCTAGTGAAAATACAAAGGAAAGCTTAATTATTCTAATTATGCATATTTAAAAATGCAACTATTCAAAATGTAAGCCATTCCAGTAAGTAGATATTATATTAATTTAAGTACAAATTCTTTTTTTTTTAATATATTTTCATGCTGATCAGCAGGTTTTTGTTTTAGTTTGGAGAAGGCTATAACGTGATTTTCCTATATGCTTCTAAGGAAAGACTGACACATAGTATGCTACTCTTCCTCCCTCCACTATGAAACTATTGGAAAGATTTCAAAAATTGGAAATTAAAGTATGCATGCACTAGAAAGGCACAGATCATTATCAAATATATTAGCATGTTGCATAAGTCAAATAGTTGCAGTGGAAGCACAGATGATATATAAAATAAGAAGAGCCAGGTCCAAAGGTAAAGTTTGCATGCAAATATGTATGTCACAGAATAATGGCCTCCATGTTAATCAGAGTACATCTGGGCCCAGCTGGCATTGCTAATAAAGCAAAAGTACTTTTTCATGTGCTTCTTTTATGCAAGTTCATCGCTACCTAGAAATGTAAGTAGTCAGACAAAGTTGACACAATTTGGGTGGATGGTTTTCTCCTTTTCACAATGGTTTATTTGTTGTCAAGTCTGTAAACAGAAAAAGCAGAATCTGCTAGCTACTGAGGAAATAGCCATTCAAAATATTTTTTAAATTTGTCTTTTTTTTTTTTTTTTTTTACATCTTGAAGAAGACAGTATGATTGTAGTTATATTGTAAATTGCAAATTGTTTTGTTTTCTGACAGCATCTGAGATTACTCCAAACTCTGTTGCCAGGCTTGCTAACATAGACTTAGTTTTTTGACTACATATCTCAAGAAATAACACCTTTTTGTTATTTGGTAAGTTAAGCAATATTTTACTGTACATGTACGTTCTTACAGAAACTTACAATATTGCACTGAGTTCTATTTTGACCTGAAATACTGTGGGACAGGCAGTGTCTTACACTTAGAATCTTTAGGCTAGAGACAACCTGAAAGATCATTAAGTCTGAGCATCAGCCGAGTATCACCACTATTAGGCCATGTCCTCAAGGGCCATATCAACATGGGTTTTTTTGAGCACTTCCAGAGATGATGATTCCACCTCTGGATATACTGTCCCACATGTTTAATTTTGGGCCATAGAAAAAGCATAATCTTAATTATGAAAATCACCACCAGAAATCTCTAACAATGTTTAAATAGGATAACAGTTCCTTCTAATAAACTCAATTGCAGTGATAAGTAGCCAACTTAACAATAGTCTCTCTCATACTGCAAGAAAAAATTTTTTTTTTTTCTGGTAGCTTGATAGGTGGGAACAGGTCTTTTTTATCGGTTCCTGGGTCTACGTCATAAAACACACTGGCTGCTTGTCGAATCTAGAGACTATAAAATCAACATGATCTAAGGAGCCCTTGGGCTTTGTACTCACCAGAAATGAGTAGCAAGCTCCAGGTTCTGCTGATGAAAAACCTTCAGTGATACTGCATTATAATTAGATTCTTGGAAATGTGCTGGAATGATGATTAGGGAGAGTGAGAAATAACACTGAGACTTTTTTTTTTTCTGCTAAAACAGATCAAGTGTTGTTTAATGCCTCTTATCTAAATGGAAATATTATTCTTTGTTTATAAGTGAATTCTTGTTACATGATCATGAGCCAGTGTCATTGGAGAGCAATTCAGTTGGTTTTCAATTCAGTTTAGGATGCTGATTCTCCTTATAGGTTGCTAGTCATTCCCATGGCACATCAAATCATGTTGTAAACACAATGGAAGTGAGGCCAAATATGCTACAAACATGTCACTTTTATAGTAAGACTCTAAAAAGAAGGTTTTGTGCTTTAATATCCTGGATTGTTACTATGAAACCTATAAGTTATTTGAGACCTTTGTTCCAAATTGATTCCAGGCCAAAAATGCCTTAAAAGACAAAGTCTTTACATATACTTTTTTTGAATAAATGGGTGATTCCCTTCCTTTTTGTTGTTGTTTTGCTCCATTATCTTTTTTATTTGCACGGGTGTTGCCTATTCTTTACTTGTGTTGTTAGAATGCCTTGTTTAGAGAAAAGAGTTTATGGAACTTTAAAAGATCACTTAGCTATTTGAAGTACTGAAGGCTTGTGAATAATTTTCAGTTAGGCTCGTGAATAATTTGCAGTTTGCCCCATAATTTGGGAACCCAGATTAAATTAATTTATATGCAGGAATTTTTGTGTTAAGACTTCAGTTTAAGCAGAAGGTCCTATGCTGTTTTTCAGAGGTCACTTTTAAAAAACATGTATGATAAGAACTGGAAAGAATGGAAAGCATGATTGAAATGGATTTTTTTTTTCCAGTTGAGATTGACATGGTTTGAATTATAAAAGATTTGAATTTTACATAATGAAATCTAGTATTATTTAAGTAATTTAGCCAAGCTGTGCTGAGATGCTGAAACAGGAGTGTATATAATGTTTTTTTCTTTTCCTTCATAACATGGAAGCAAAATCTTCATATATTTGCCTATTTGAAGTTCAAATGGTAAAATAAGTAAATGGCTTATTTCTTTTGGTTGGGTGGTATGGACGTTTTTCTTCAAAATAAACTTTATTTTTCGGTATGGAGACATCAAACCCTTGGATTTCTGGCACTGTGGAACTATGACATCTTCTGTTCAGTGATCTGATCAATTAAATAGATCAAGATCAGAAAAATGCAAGGCACTTGTTAATTTTTGCTGTTAGTCACTGAACTTGATGGCTATCAAATGGCTTAAGTAAAACAGCTGTTTATAATAATTGCTGTTTATAATAATTTATAAACAAATGTTTATAATAACTTGTTAATTTCAAAATATTCTCAAACTGGAAAGAATTTTCCTGTCTCAAAAAAAAGAATCCTGTGTTATGTTATCCTACATATAAGCAGTTTTAAATAGCAAGCATGACTCTTAAGGAATGTGTACAGTAGCAGGCTTTTGTATGCAAATCTCCTCTATGGTTTACATATATTTAAAGATGCTTATGCTTTCTATACAGATAGGAGAGGCAAAGATGAAGTAATGCAATGTGCAGTGATACAAATCAGTACAAATTGGCATGCAAATGTTTTTTTGGTGGTGAAACAGAAGTAAAACAAATTCAGCTGATAAAAAATTGCATGTGTTTTGTTTTTAGAGGTTTTAATAGGTTTTTTTTTGTTTGTATTAAAAGTGTTTGGTATTCAGAAATGAGGTTTAACTGCTAAAATAGGAGGCAAAATATAAGTATCTTAAACACACTTATCTTCAGTTGAAGATGACATCTGCCATCACTTTTGACTTAATGACCCTAAACTACCACTGAAGTATTTATTCCTGGTGGAAATGCTGAGAATAAGAGTTGGAATTTTAGAGTTTCTGATTATATGTTACTTCTTTCATTCAAGATATTCCTGCCATAATAGAAAAAAAACTGAATGCTTTGTTACCTTCAGATAAAATGTGTTGGTTTTCTTAAATGAAGAAATAAGTGTAAACTTGTTACATATTATAGTCACGGCTTTTTTTCAAAGCATGTATGAATTATTTTTCACTTTGTTCATATGTATGTAGACATATTTGCAAGCAGAATGAAAACAGGTAAAATAAATCAAAAAAGAAAAAGCAAGCAAACATATTTGCACTGTCAGAAAACAGCTTTCTGATTGTCTTGCTACTATAGAATACGAAATTATGTGCACTGAAGATACTCAGCAACTTGTTGTGTTGGGGGTAAGTATCTCTTATGAAGCTATTTGAATGCAAATGTGAGTGAACCCAGAATTGAATGGAAGACTTATGAGATTAGAGCCAGTGGTCTCAAGTGTTCAGTGGTTTTCTGTTAGCAGGACACATAGTGTAATATTTAATTCTTCAAATTTGTCTTGCTTCTAAAATGCCACAAATTAAATGGGAAAAGGAATGTTGAAATGAAGTCCCTGTTGGCAGTTTCTTCTAAAGAAGAGTAGTTTGAAAGAATGAGATGTGAAAAGGAGAAGTTAATTTAGTTCAGCATCCTTCCTGAAGTTGTGTGCCTCTGTGTGTGTAAGAGTTGTGCACATAAGCGTATGTGGGATCCCTCTGACCTCATCTGCATGTGGTGATGTAGTCATATTGGTTTCTTGATGTTGCTCTACAACGGAAAAGAGATAAATTTAGGTTTTAGTATGTAAATATTTTTGTCATATGCATTATTTGTGTGGTTTTTTACTTGGTGCATACAATCTGGGGTCCTGACGAAGTCCTGACAGTAAGCTGTTTGATAACAGACTTGGGGCAGACGAGGAAAGACATAAAAACATTGTGCATCCAGAACTTCAAACCTCTTGCATGTGACTTCTCTTTGTGGTGCAATATTACTTTAAATCCCAAAATAGATGTTTCCAAAACAGTAGACAGCTTGTTTAAGCCAGCTGTCTAGACCAGTGATACCTGAGTTGTTAAGGAAACCCAGATGCAGGGTTGAGGGTGTAGCCCAATGCCTAAAATTCTGGAGGTTTCTAATCGCCAACAGAAGCATGGTTCTTGATGATAATGATGATGATTAATATCTAATGTCTAATATCTAATATTAATATCTAATATCTATCTCATTTGTTCAAGTTTTTAGCCTAAAAGGAATGAGCCAAAACATAACAAAAAACAGAGTAATAGATCATGTAGTTTCCATACAAAGTTTATTCTTTGATAAGAAATGTGAAAAACAAGAGGTTGGTCTATACATGAGATTATCCTGCCTCCTCTTGTCAAAAGTGGGATAAGAAATTATTAGGAATATGACTTTTTTTCTTTCAAACTTCAGAGGTTAGGCATTTTTTATTTAATGGGGACACCTCTTCTATGAAAACAGGCTGAGATAGTTGAGGTTGTTCACACTGGAGAAGAGAAATCTCCAGGAAGACATTATTGCAGCCTTCCAGTACCCTGAGTGCCTACAGGAAACCTGGAGAGGGACTTTTTATGAGATATCTGTCATAGTACAAGGGACAATGGCTTCAAACTGAAGAAAGGTGGGTTTAGATTAGATTGGGAAGAAATTCTTCACCATGAGGGTTGTGAGGCATTGCAACAGATAAGGAAGAGAAGCTGTGGATGCCTTATGCCTGGAAATGTTCAAGGCCAGGTTGGATGCAGCTCTGAGGAACCTGGTCTAGTGCAAGGTGTTCCTTCTCATGGTAGGTGGGTTGGATTTTAAAATAGTTTCCAACCCAAATCGTTCAGTGCTTCTGTGGTTAAAATTTTATTCATACTTTTCTCTACTACCAAATACTATTTCTGAAGTTAGTCTGTTTGATTGATAATTATGGATGTGTTAAATCACTTCCTTATCCTTTTACAAAACTTTAGGGATTTTAATTTGTTCATTTTTCAGATTTATTTCAAACTCTCACCTATAAAATGAGACTAATTTTACTTTTATCTCTAATGATTAAGTGTGAAAAATGCATTATTTTTAATGTCATGATGAAAAGTTCACAGAATATTCCAAGAGCTTGCCAGATGAATGTGCAACATGACAAATCTGCAACCTGCAATTCTAAATGATTTTAGATTGCTTCCTTATCTTGCTTTGGTATATCTAAATGAATATATGAAATATACACCCTCTATCTTTTTTTTTTTGTGATTTACTATAAATCAGGTTTCATGTTTTAGTATAAATCTCTTCATAAAATGTCAAAATTTACTATTCATGTTCAGTTTTTATTGCTTTATATTTGTGAACATTAAATTTCAGTTTCGTCTTTCCAACTGAGTTACAGAAAAAAATCAGGATTAATTTAAACTTTTCCTACTTCTTGCTAAGGATGCAGTTTTCCTCCAAATTTTAAATTATCAGCAAACTTACAATCTAGGTCATTTGTAAAAATTAAAAGCCAGCAGAAGTCTTCACAGAGATGACCCTAGTAAAACCCCACTAAATAGTACTGTATTCAGCACTTCCATATGTTAATAAAGGAATTTCTGTAGTGAGCAACACATTTCAGAGCATCTTAAGTAACTGGACATGACTCATCTGTAGGAAGATAGTAGAATTCTGGTTTTTGAATGATTTGTGCAGTCAATGAAACCTTGATTTCTTCATTTTAAGATACTATTTTTATCATTCCTGAGATTAGTTAAAGATGTAATATTAATTTTTTGTTAACTGTAGTTTAAGAGAGATTTATGCAGAAACACATTTTTATATATAAAACTATATTAAAGTATTATTATCCTATTAATACCATAATATGTAATGCTATGCTAATAATAATATATAACAGCACTACATATCCCTCCACATCTTAACTTTTAAATTAGACTGGTCTTGTATTAATATTTGAAATTCTCTGATTTCATATTAGATATTCACAAGAAAAGATTTCTATTGATTCCTCTGCTGCAGCAGATCTTTATATGGAAACCAAATGCATTGTATAATCTTAAGTCTGTTTATAGCTATTGGCATGTTGTGCTATGTAAGGCAGATCTGTGTTCCACATTTGACTCCTAAGAGTAGCTCATAAGTTTTTAAATTATATTTATTTTACATAATTATAATCTCTCAGCATATTAAGTCTTAATTCAGTTGTGTAGCTGCTGCTTCGCCCACACCTCTCTTTACCCTTTATCCCCCTTCTCCCTGGCTGGTTATTTTGGAAATAAGAGTAGTCACTACTTGGTGCACCCCAGGAATATTACGTATTTGCTAGAGAAGTTTTCTTTATTGATCAGATACATGGTGCCTGTACTTAATTGTGCTATGTTGACAAGAAGCAAATCCCTTCCCAAGTTTAAGGATCATAACCTGTGATGTAATATCCAGTGAGATGTCTATATTCAAACAGCCTTAAAACTCAAGACATTCCTTTCCTAGATGTCCCTCATTGCCAGCACTATGGAAAAAGTTTAAGACCTCCAGCCTATATTTATTGATAATTTTGGAGAGAAAAGCTGTACTGAGTATGAGTGGTATGACTCTGACTGCCCCAGTCTGGCCTTTGGTTTCAGACAGTGTGGATGTCCTGAACTGCATGAGATAATCTCTCATTTGAGAAGGAATAATCTTCTGGGTATTAATGGGCCAGTTGAGAAGGTGGGAGTGTTTTGTTGCAGCTGCTGGTGTTTAGTGCTGTTGCTCGTGGTGAGACTGTATTGACAGGCATTCTTCCTTGTGTTAGGAGCTAACATGCTGATTTGTTTTTGTCCTAGAAGCTAGATTCAAATGGGAGGAAGCAGTGAGACTCTCCCCACTCTTTAAGACATCTATTGTTAGTATGGTGTCTGTTCTGTTTCAATAACAGAATGACTCTAAATCCCAGGAAAGACAGAAGAAGAAAACTGTTATATGGGCTAAATTTGAAGTGTTGTCGTTTATTTTAAAATATACAATACTGATTTTACACTTTGAAGTGATACCAGCCAAGAAGGGGTGAATTTCCCCTCATTAATGTATTGACATGCCCATTATTTAGAGAGAGGCTAAAGCTCTGGCAGTTTTAAAAATAAGAGTCTGGAATGTCAGCCTCAGCTTCTCTGATAGAGTAGGTGTATTGATGTACAATTTTACTGCACAGCAGAGATAGCTGGCTAAAAAAGAAATCCACAGACCATGGAGGCATGCAAAATCTGTCATCTAAATTATTGTATCACATATATTTACATAGTATTTGAGCCATAAAGAATCTAATCTTGGTGCATCATTTCTATAACAGAGTCATGGTCATGTCTAGCTGTTGTCCAAACAGGACTTGTTGGTCCAATGAACTGTACAAAAATCTATTAAGCCCATTCTTAACACAGGATAGTTTTGTCTAATTACAGTATTTCATTCATTGCATGACTTTATTGCAACCACTTGTGTTTCAAATCTATAATAATACAGTTTAAAATGCTATGTGAAACTGCTTTTCTGGTATTTACAATAATTTGTTTTTATGACAGAAAAGAGTGGGTAATCCCAATCACCAAGCTCTATAAGCAGAAATTTAATTTTTTAGGCAGGTTAGTGGTTTAGTGTACTTCACAGCATTTTTGGTGTAGATGTCTAATGTGCTGGAACAGCATTTAGCTTAAAAATATATATTTTATCAAAAATTTGTGACTGTGTAATGGAAATACTTGCTCTATAATGAAAAAAAAAAAAGGAAAAACATAAACACCACCCTGCTCCCCAACAAGCAAACAACCCCCCTGCCCCCAAACATCAAGCAAGACACCTTTTCTAAGTAAAGTAAGCATACAGCCACAATGATGACAAAACCAAAAAAATTCTTGCAACTGACTGAGTATGAAAAGCTGCGTAGGTCTTTTGTGTGAATTGTAGTGTGGCTACTTCAGACCTGGTTTTCTGTGAGGTCTGTTCTTCAGCTCAATTTATTTTCCAGGTATCAAAAAAGGAAAATATGCCCCTGGTGACTTGGCTAGATGTGAGATGTTCCTTAATTTGCTTCCAGCATCTCTAATAAGGCCCGTTTTATTATTTTTATGAACACTACCTGTGAAAGAAAACAACAGAAAAAAAGAAACTGGCCACTCTTCCAGCTTTCTGCAAATCTTTCAAAAATATGAAGGAAGATATCTATTAGACTATTGTTTACTAAAAAGAGCAGTTAGCAGGCTTTATTCTCTTTAATTAAATTAAATTTAATTTTTTATTTTAATTTAATATATTGTACATTTGTACATTTTTTCATCTCTATCTACCAAATGCATGACAGAGTGAAATAAGTAAGAAAATCTCTTGTATGTAACACAAGGACTTAAAAACCTCTGCTTTGCTTGCTCTGACACTCAGTTTGTGTCATAGTCTGTCACTCCAGTTGTTTTCAGACATATTTTCTGCCGCTTTAGTGATGATACAATTGTTTTGAATGAAAGAGTCAGCCTGCAAGTTTTCTTTTTCCAGGACTCTTGTCATATTTTTTTGATGTAGGGTATTCTTTGTCCAGCATAATGAAAAGAATATGACAAACTTGAAGTATTTGGGATAATAAGGATGTCAGTCTTCAGTGAGTGTAATGTAGCCTGCAAGACAGAAATGGTTTTGCTTTTTTGGGTCTCCAAATTGCATTCTTTCCTTGCTGCCTGTTATTTTTTAAGCACTATTTTCAACTCCAAAATTATATAGCTTAATTTTGGTTTTCAGAAATGTTGATGAAACTGTATCACACATTGTCCTCATGAAGCTGTTTAAGAAACTAACTTCAGGCCATCCAATGGATAGTGAAATGGCATAGGTTTTTCAAAGTCTGCCTATCAAATAGACAGATTGAAGGCTTTTAGAAATAACTCCTCTATCACTTGAAGTTACTACTGCTAAATCATTCACATCCCTTTTTCTCAACAGTAAAAATTCTTATGAGATATCATTAGACTCCTACAACTTATAATGGAAAAATCAATGCAGTAAGAAAATTAAATTTTACTGAGAGCCTTTAGGCAAAATGCAATGTGAAAATGCATTTTAGCTTCCCTTGTGGTTCAGAGGAAAAGGAAGAAATGGAATCTAGGTTAGCTGTCAGTGCACAACAGTTTTTAGAAGCCAGCAAAACAGCCTGTGAACTAAACTCTTGCTTAATGTATTTCTTCCCTGATTACTTAATAATGTGAAAATAACCACCTTAATCTGATCATTTGAAAGGTCAGAAGTCTCTTCTGCCCTTTTTAAAACCCAGTCTTTGGTCAAAATCAATGAGTAGATTCATCTTCCCAGGAAGAGGATTTAACAAAAGGAAAACTGATTCATCTGCTAAGGTATACAGCAATGACATCTGAACCCCTGGAGAGAGAGCAAGAGTGAGAGTAGCTAAAGTGGAATGAGGTGATTGTGGTGTAATCAAAAAGAAGTCGATCAAAGCTGCCAACAAGCTCTTGTGGAGAAGTGACATATATACTACATTTGGTGTACTTTGTAATCACTGTAAGTGGTCACTGTCTCTTGCTGGCAGACAGATACAGCCAACAGAAACTGACATGACAATTGCAGATTTAAAGCTTATTAGAAAAATAAATCCATGAATTCTGTTCTCCAGGTTTGCTGTTTCAAAGTAAAAGAAACATTGTATTTCTGTTTTCTATTTCACACAAAAATTTGTTTATACAGAATCTATAGTTAGAGGACTGTGTAGCAATCAGAGTCAAGGTTAGATGACAATAGTGGTCTTCTCTGGCATTAGAACATATGCATTAAAAATCTAAGTAAGGCATAATTACATTTTTTAAAATTAAAAATTGATTAATCATTCATAAGTTGTACACATGAATAAGATGAATCTGTTTAGAAAGATCCTTGAAAGCCTAGAAAAAGAATCATTCACAGGCTAGTTGCTTAACATTTTCTCAGCTTCTCCAGCCTTCCAGGTAGTAGCTCTATTGTCTGGGAGAAGATTTACATATTCCTGTACATACCCATTATGGTTGCATAAAATAAATGTGTAGATATGTTTAGATAATGTGTGTGTGTCATAATATATTTGTAAAACATGTATTTATATATTAAATGCATAGAGACTAAATATTGCAACTGAAACACTTTTCTTTCTGGAACTTTGATTTCTGATCAAATGCAAATACATTGCTTTTCTTGGCAAAGTCTAATCTGATTTTACATAAATTCATTTATTTTTGGGGTTTTATTAACAGAAATATTGCAAAGTTTAGAAAAAAAAAGACAATAAACAAAACCAAACAACAACCCAAAGAAACAAAAAAACCCAATCCAACAAACCTAAGCAAGTTATTACTGGTGCTTAAAACTTTGCATTTCTTTGAAGGACTAAAAATAGAAAGCTCATTACTAAACTTGTGTAGGCTTAAAAGAATGAATATTCTTGATAATTCTGGTGTTTGATGGGGTCTCCTGTGGTTAACTTTTAAGGTTTCATTTTTCAACCTTCTTTAAATTTAATTTTTTAAGCATACTTATTTTTTTTCTCTAAGTAGAGACCCACATGCCATTGGTTTTTTGGTTCCATACATTTTGTCATTTAAAAACATGTACAAAAAGGAAGTCTCCTAAATCTCTTTTGTATAGTTCACAGAAGAAAGACATTAGTTAGTGGCCTCTAAAGACTAACTAAGTCTGAATTTTCTTTTATGCTGCACATTAAAGTCCATATCTATTTAGAGAGTTAAGGCACCAGGGAAGAGGCCTATTTAGAAACCAGTATCTCATTTACGCAGAATATCTGCACTGGTTGTCCAGATTCTGTGCAAGCCCAGGTGTGACAGGCTAACTGAGGAGCTGAACTTCTCCCTAGAGTAAGAAAAGCTGGTAATGGAAATAAGGGAAACATACTGAATGATTATTTTTGCCGGATATGATGGAAGTCTTGCTTGTGTTTGTTCTGACAAGAAGAATGTCATGCACATGTGCTAGGAGCAATTCACCCAAAATAGATTTTTTTTTCTGATTTAAATTTACTGGCAAAGGTATAATCTTTATTATCAGAAATAATCTATATAAATCAGCTTCCTTCAGAGGGAGGAACATTAATTTTAGAAACCTTCTGTGTAGAATTTCTGCTTTCCCAAAGAAAGGTATATCACTTTCCCCAGTGTATTAATTATGTGTTTCACCACAATTGTGAGGGAGTTGTTCCATATGTAGTGGGTTGACCCTGGCCGAAAGCCAGACACCCACCGAAGCAGCTCTATTTCTCTATTTCTTCCTTCCAGACAGGGGAGAGAAAATACAACGAAGGGTTCATGGGTTTAAATAAGGACCAGGAGGGATCACTCATCAAGTACCATCACAGGAAACACAGGCTTGAAATTAGAGATATGAATTGAATTTATTACTAACAAAATAGGATCAGGATAATGTGAAGTAAGGTCAACTTTTAAAAACTGCTTCCCCTCAAACCTCTTCCCAGCTCTACCTCCTCCCACCAGCAACACAGGGAGACAGGAACTGAGGGTTGTTGTCAGTTCATCACATATTGTTAGTGCCACTGCCCAGGGGGAGAAGTCCTTACCTGTTGAGACCCTGGGGTCCCTCCCACAGGAGACAGATCTCCATGAACTTCTCCAATGTGAGTCCATCCCATGGGTAACAGTCCTCCACCAAGTGCTGCAGCATGGCTCACTCTTCCCTGGGATGCAGTCCCCAAAGGACAGGCTGCTCCAGCCTGGGAGAGGGAGCCATCTTTTCACAGGTCTCCCACAGGGTCACAGCCTCCTGTCAGGCATGCACCTGCTCTGGGGTGAGGCTGCTCCATGGGCTACAGGTGGATCTCTGCATCCCTGTGGCCCTGCATGGGCTGCAGGGGCACAGCTGCCTCACCATGGGCTGCACCACAGGCTGCAGGGGAATGTGGGCTCCGCTGACTGGAGCACCTCCTCTCCCTTTTTCTCCACTGACTTTGGTGTTTGCAGAGTTGCTCCTATTGCATGCTTTCAAGCTGCTCTTCTCTGTCTTCAGTAAAGACTGCAATATCTAGTTGTTTTTTTTTTTTTTTTTCCTTAATCTGTCATCACAGAGGCATTGCCACCATTTCTAATTGGCCCAGCCTTGACTATGGTATTTCCGTCTTTGGAACAAGCAGGGATTTGGTTCTGCTGGATGTAGGGGAAGCTTCTGGCATATTCTCTCAGATGCCCCCCCCATAGTTCCCCTGCTACCAAACCTAGGCCCTGCAAACCCAATACGTGCTTTTGGGTGAATGCTGTGTTGTGAAGATTGCTATTTCCATATTTACTAGTCACCACAGCTTCTCTGATGAGAGAAGGTGAGAAAATTTATGTAGCTGAGGATATAGCAGTGCCTGGTACTTGTTCTGCACTCTTGGTGGAGATGTTGTCCTCTATGAGAAAACCATGCAGAATTTATCTGAAAAATCTTCTCTGGAGCAGATTTTGGCAAGAGATGAGGCAAAATTATCCATTTAAACATATTTGTTACCAAGTCTAATTTCACTGATTAGATAAGATCTTTAACTGGTAGCATTATCTCTGGTTGGGTGGAAATAGCTTCCATTAAGTAATGCCAATGCCTGCTAATAATTATAGTCATAGTTTTGTCAGTAAAATAAACTGAATATTACATAACAATAAGTTACCTGTAATTCTCTCCCCTGACTCCTTTCACTATTAGTGTAATAATTTATTACATAAATACTTATATATTTTGTAATTTAATTGTTATAATTGTGGTAAAGGATTAGAGACTCTTAGAGTGTTTTGGATTGAAAGGGACCTTTAAGGGTTAGCTAATGCAACAGCACTGAAATGACCAGGGATGTATTCAACTAGATCAGGTTGAATGCAGTTGAATACATATTCAACTGCTCAGAGCTCTGACCAACCTGGCCTAGAGCATTTGCAGGGGTGGCACATCTGCCGCCTCTCTGAGCAACCTGGTCCAATATTTCACTGTCATCATAAAAATTTTTTTCTTTACATCTAGTTTGAGTCTACTCTCTTTTAGTCCAAAATTGTTACTCCTTTTCCCATCTTATAAACACTCTTTTTAAGTATTGAAAGGTCCCTATAAGGTCCTGCTGATACCTTCTCTTCCCCAACCCTCTCAACCGTTCCTCATAAGAGGTGTTCCAGCTCTCTGATTGTTTTTGTGGCCCTTATCTGCACCCTCTTCAACATTCCATGTCCTGTCTGTGCTGGGGACCCCAGAACTGAATGCAGCACTGCAGGTGGGGTCTCCCCAGAGCTGTTTTTAGTGCAGCGCAGGACATGTTTGGCTTTCTGGGCTGTAAGTGCCCATGGCTGGGAGAGGTCCACCCTCTCACCCACCAGCACCTCCAAGTCTTTTCCTCAGGACTGCTCTGATCTGTTCATCCCCATGGGCCCACTTCTAAAGCTTTTCCAGGTGTCTCTGAATAGCATCCTGTCCCTCAGGTGTGTCAGCTCTTCCACAGACTGTTGAGACCTGATTGTCTAAAATGTTAAGACACTTGGTGAATTTGCTGAATTATCCATAAGGCTGTTATTCAGGCTAATACTGAACTTCTGGCGAGAGAACAGGAATTTGCTTGACTCAGCTGTGAGTTGAGGATGTTTTAAAGCTTTGGGGTATTCAAGGATGAGTAAATATCTCTACAAATCAGAATCTCAACCTTATAAAAGATTATGTCACCTAAATACTTTAAAATTTCTAGTAATGACATGGCTAATCATTCTGTATCTGCAAGATTAAAAGATCTTCAAACTCATAATGTTTTGAGAATTTGGGAATTATTCATCCTAATAAGCTCTATTACCTCACTTTCTACTCTTGATTTACAATTATATTGTTTTTGGGGTATTTTAAGTGCCTTGAATTTGTTTAAGCTATAACATGTCTGATATGCTGCTCACACAGTAGTTATAAATTATGATGTGTCAAATCCATCTACAAAAATTTTGTTTTTCTGGAGTGTTGCCTGACTATTGAATATAACAAAAGATGAGCTAGAGAGAAATAATGGAGGTTGAAACAGCACATTCCATTTAAATGGCAAAAAGACACTAATTCAAGCACCCAGTTATTGATACAATATCAAATATTTAGTAAATTTATTTAATAAATATAGTATATACTAGTTTGAGAACTTCCTTTGGGTGCCACCTCAAGTAAAAGAGGGAGCAGTCCTGGATCGCATTGTGAGAAGTGATGAACACCTGAGATTGATATGTAATCTCATGGGTTATCTGGAGGTTAATGATGTTTCTTAGAATACAGAATTTTGTGCCATGTTTTCTCTGCATGAGGTACTACTTAAAAATTATAAAAGGCAATATGATATGATATGATATGATATGATATGATATGATATGATATGATTGATATGATATGATGCTGCTCAGTAGCTGCTCTGCTGATGTGGAGGAATTTTGTCTGAAGGTAAATGCTGAATAAAAGTTAAGAGTAGAAAATGATGAGTATGCTGGGACAGACTAGTAAACCGCAGGTGGCGAGTACTCTGCTTGGAAGGTTTTGCATTGGTGGATTCAAAAACCAGATATATACTAATATCATGTAGTTTCTTAGATATGCAGTGTTAGCTATCTAGTGAGAGGCCTGCAATGAACATCACCATCAGACCACATTAGCAAGCAGTCAAGCACTAATGCACAATATTTATTTAGCTAGGATTTCTGATTAGTATTTTATATATATTGATGTATTATTGATATATATATATAGATTATATATTAATATATATAATGTATTGATATATATTGATTTCTATTTGATGGAATAATGCTATGTTTTGGTATTTTAAATGTATACCTATGTGAGATTTGTGTATTTTGGTATTTTAAAGGTGTACCTATGTGGGGCTTACTTTTATCATGCATACTCCCAAGACCTGGATTTCTTTTCAGGAAAATACTGCAACTATGAGTGATGTCTCAGAATGTCAAGTGTTCAGTAGGCTTTGTGATATATACACTGAGTCTTTCAGGCTCTGTGGCACATTTCAGCATTAATTTGACCAAGAACGTGGCAAAACTGTTGGGAAATAATGGCAAAATTTCACTCTTGATGTTTTACATTGCTGAGAAACAAAAATGAAGTTCTTATTTCTCCCATATTTCACCTTTGAAAATATGACAATTGACCTAACAAACACTATGGACTCAATCCTTTTAAAACCATCAAGAAATTTTATTTCCAGTGACAAAATGAATGAATCCTAAATAATTTGTTATAATAATGTTACTGAAAATAGCTATGTACAAAAAAACCCCATGTATTATTTCAAAAAGTTACAAAAAATAAAAATACTGAGCCAATTCAATAACATATAAGAACTAGTTACTACTTTCTGTAAATAAAATTTCTTTTTTGGATTCAAAACCTTTTTGTGTACTATTACAATATGCTTTACATTTTGAACTTCTTTTCATAATTGGTGCAAAAATGAATTTCTAACTCAGTAATTAAGACCTTGGTGTATTTATGTCCATCAAAAATTAACTGAAAATCTTTCATTAGACTCTCACCTTTACCATAAGATATTTTTTTTTCTATTTTAGGTAATAATTTCTCATAAAATATCTGCTAAAAACTGAATCTCATAGTTGGAGTAAAAAAAAAAAAAATGAATTACAGTTTTTTTTTTCCTGAAACTGCAATACATACCCTTATATGTCAATTCTTTACTAATTTATTAGGTAGAATAATTTCATTACAGCTTCATGCTTTATTAATGTAAAAACGCATTGCTAACAAAGAGTGATACTCTTTCTTTTTTCTTAGGATATGTATAGGGACATACAGGAGATTAACAAAGAAGTATATGGCAGTCATGAATCCCAAATTTTACACACTGACACTGACTGTATAAATCCAAACTGAGATCCTGTGGATTTTTATGTTCTTCTTGGGCTGTTTTCTCCTTAGGTTTTTTTGACTTCACAGGCATAGTGGTCATGCATGTAGGATCCATGTCAGAATTTAAACATAGTTTTTGAAATGTTAGGCAGTCAGCCGTTAACTAAAAATTAAATTTAATCAGAACTCTGCTCAGAATGTAGGCACTGAAATAGGACTTCAGTGTATGCAATATATGCTCATGCATGTAGGATCCATGTCAGAATTTAAACCTAGTTTTTGAAATGTTAGGCTGATTGCCTACATCAACTAAAAATTAAATTTAATCAGAACTCTGCTCAGAATGTAGCCACTGAAATAGGACTTCAGTGTATGCAATATATGCACATTCTGTATAATGAGTAGCAACCTTTCATAGACCACCTATCTCCAAGGCTGTTGTGAGCCAGAGGGATCTGACTTTTGCAGTAAGGGAATATCAAGCTGTAGACTTAGAATGCATCTTGATATCCTTAAGTAATTTTTTGTCTATGTTCTGCTTAAATGCCTCCTAAGATTTCAGTTTTTCTTTGGTCTACAGGTCTGTGTGGATAAAATCCAATGTTTGGTCCTGTCTACCAACTCCTCATAATTCCTCAAAAAATTACACGTAGGGGGAAGTTGCACTGTTCTTTGTTTAGTGTGATATAATAGTGTTAACCAGTAGCAGTACATAACTTTCATCTCTTTCTGCTTTTTTCTTGTCTCATGAATTTGCGCATGTTAAGAGTTTTCTGGTTGTCTTCATATTTAAGGAAAAAATAACTGCAAGCTTAAATTCTGAGAGTAAAGTGGCAGCTTAGAGAATTTTGATTCATTGGCTTGTCAGGAAAACAGACCATTTCACTATCACTGTTGATGGTAATGTCCAAATGTTTTCAGTAAAGTGACAGATTCTACTGTATGGATCAGAAATAAAGGTACTGTGATAGTGCAGTGATCTTGCTTCAAACATTTCCTTAGAATTGTAATGTAGGTTTCTGGTTTTTAATGTTAAATAAAAGGCAACTAAACAAAAAACCCCAAACTTGCTGTTCAAGCTTCCCCCACCCTCCCCTTATCAGATAAACAGTGTGGACAAAATAAAAGCAGAGTAAGCCAGAAACTGGCTGGTTTTGAATGCATATCTGCTCTACAGCTCCTGTGAGAAAAACAGCCATTCCCTAGTACTAGGAAGAGTGCTAATATTTTGGTCTTGTTTACTGGCTTTTGTTAGAAAATCTCAAAGCTCACAGGAACTCAATTTTTTTTTTTTAACAGCTATCAAATGTGAACTCAAAAGGTTCCTCATCAAACAGATGAGAAAGATGGCACATACATGGAACAACGTCTGTTTTATACAATCATCTCTTATCTAAGATATAAAAGTATCTGTGTGAAATATCAGTGATACTGTGAAAGAGCTAGGAATAGCAACTGGGCTCCTTTCTACATTTCTTTCTCTAGGTCCACAAAATGAGTTTTGACAATGAGAGCAATTAGGACTGTGAAGTGATGTGAAGTTCTGTGAAAGATAAATTCTAAATGAACTTAATACATAGGTTGTCTACATAGGTAGACAGTGTATGGTAGACAGTGACACTACCACATCAATTTCTAGAATTCATCTGAGGTCTCAGAAAAGATGGGTCTCTTCAGACACTTGCTTTTATTTTTACCTTTGTAGCTAGCTAGATCTGAAGGTAAATGGCACCAGAAAAGTTCTGCCCCCAAAAGATCAGTTCCATTACAGTCCTTCAAATGAGTGGTGATTAAAGCAGGTTTCAAAACAGTTGTAATATTTTATACAGTTGAAATATTTCTTTTCTGAACCTAACTTTCCATCTGTTCTCTGCTCTTCAAAAAATCTGCCGAACACCACCTATGCAAAAACAATTAGTAAAATAAACAGTGTGGGAAAAAAAAAGAAAACAAAAAGCAACCTCAGACCCAGAAAATTGATTTCAAGCTTCTTCCTATTTGTACAACAAATAAAGGACTGCATAGACATAGTAAAATGGTTATAAGAAAGAAATGCTCTTTGGATTAACTCATGGCAACTCTCAGTAAATTGAAATCTCTTGACAATACTTTAGATGTGTTTTAGTATGTTAATTAATTTCTAGTTGTCATGGTGGATGTTTGTACTCCTACATAAAACTTAAAGATTATATGTTTCTGAGGACTGTATCAGCACAAGCCTTATTTAATATAATTGATAAAGTGGTAGTAAAGTCAAAGATCTCAAACTTAAGGGAATTAAAATGCATAACCATCCATAGCTGGATCATGGATTATCCAATGGCTTCATCATAGGCTTTGATATTTTTAATGAATTATTTTAAGAGGTAATATTTTTACTCAGCAATCAGAAAGCAGCTGTACACTTTTTACTTTGGTGAACCCCTTTGGTGCTTGATGACTTTTTGTGTTTGTCACTGAGAACTGGAATGTTTGCTAAGATGCTACATTTGAGTATTTGAAAGTTGAGTCAAAAGCCTTGTGGGTTTCTTACTGGATGTTTCTATACCTCTGAGTCACTGTACAATATTTGATGGAATAAAAATTAGCGGTGTATACCTTGTTTGGATGTCTTCTAAATGAAGTGAGTGTATATGTGATTTAATTTATTCTAATTGATTGAACTGGTTAGACAGAACTTTATGGTCACTAAATGAAGGTCAGAATTAAGATTCAATAAATTGGCACAGTGCAATCAATAATAAATAATTAAATATCTTCAAGTTATCAAAAAACCAGATTAATAGAGCCAGTTATCTAGTGAAACTGAGAGGTCAACATTAAAAGAAACTGTTTTGTACTTGTCTTGTAAAAGTAGAGAGCCAGCTCCCTATGGAGCGAAGTCTGTGCTTGTGCTGTGGCATCATTGGATGCACTGTTTCTGCACCACTACCCTTGGTCTACATCAGTCCCTCTGTAACAGAGATAAATACTATCTATGTAATCTTTTGTATATAGTTCCTATGAGGAAATGTCTGAAGCTGGTGAGGTAAATCGCAGTTTTGAAGTATGTATTTATTTCCAACAAAAGGGAGCCTAGAGACACTACCTCTGTGAATACAACAAATATCTGTAGCCAAATTACATGAATCCTATTTATACTCATTTTTTTCTTTAACTCTTACAGAGTGGAATTGCTCTAATAAGCAATTTTTTAAACTATTTTTGAAATGAAGGGATTAACTGAAGAAGATGCTGAAAGAAAGATAAGACATCTGGTATGATAAATTTCAAGAGACTTAATATAGTAATGGCAAGAAACTACCTACAGTCTTGCCCTTTCCAAAAACGGAGGCGTGAAATCAAAGAAGGTCTTGAGAATTATAAAAAGATCCTTTAGGAGGGTAGGGGAGACTGCTCTGTTGGCTTACAGCCAAGAACATACAGACTTAGATAGAGAACTCTAAAGACCAGCTGAAGACTTGCACAACAGAAACAGTGAAGCTGTAATGGTGCAAATAGACATTGTCATACTGATACTATTGAAGAAATAGTATAAACATCAGTAGGACCCTAGGATAGGAGGCTATGCACCTAAAAATTCTAGCACAGGGTTGAAATAACTTATTTGATAAAAAGAGCATGTAAAACTACCTTGGTACTTGAGAATTGTGAGATGGGAATTGTGTTCTAGTGTTCAGAAAGATGTTCTGTCTGTATCTGTATGCCTGACATCTTTACTGAGCCAGATTATAATCAGGGAACCAGTTGGTGAACATGGGATAAATAAACTTGAAAAAGAACAAGCTTTGTTTAAAGAGAGATTTCACTTTAAATTCCTTTTGAGTGTTTTGAATGTGTTGTGGTAGACATGTGGATTCCCAAGGGCTTTTTAAGGATTTCAACATCCATGCAAAAAAATGGAAGATCTCATATGGATAAATTTCTCATGGCTTGGCTTAGAGGGTAAGCTCTTGCAGTGTGAGAAGCCACAGTGGTAGTTCTGCAAGTTTTTCTTGTATCTTTTAACACAAGTCATAAAAATATCAGAGAAAAAGATTGATCCAGTGAGGTGTAAAAGTTTGCTGATGGTACAAAACTACCGAATGTGAAAACGGTGAGAGATGACTGGCAAGAATAACAGAAGAACCTTACAAATTTGAATGACTGAGCAGTAATACAGTAAGTGAAATTCAGTGCATTTCACATTCATTAACTGAGGCATAACAGTGATGATAACAGTTTTTATTATAAAGTGATGGGTTCAATGCATTGTTACTACTCAGGAAAAAGGCTTTGAAATTGAGATAGATGCTGCGTGGAAACAGCAGACCAATGCTTGACAGCACTCAAAGAAACAAGTGACAAATTAGAAAAGTTTAGAAAAGGAACAAAGACAACAGTTAATATGATTTATGCGCCTGCATAAATCCATGATTTGCCACAGTTTGAAGACTATGTGAGGAGTTTGGGTTGGCTTATTCAAAAAAGAATGCGCAAAAGTGGAAGAAAAAACATTCTGAGAGAAGCAACATGGATAACCAGAAGTATGGACTGCATCTACTATTTTAGGTACAGTTGCAGGTAACAGGACTCATTATTTTAGAAAAAAAGTAAGAGAGATATTATCAAAAGAGAGAAAGAGAGTAGACTGCTCAATGCCTCTTGCATTGCAACAAGCAGGGTTTGTTAAACACAAAGTATGGAAAGGAAACTGGTTTAAAACAAAAGAACGTAGCTCTTCATGATAGACTGTTGCAAGTCTTTGCAGGTTGAATGCACATTGATTGCAGATTGGATTGATTGCAGATTGGATTTACACATTGATGCTGTGAGAGCAGAATGTTTACATGAATTTGAGTAAAGATGGGAGAAGAACTCAGAGGAGAGATTAACTGGAGATTACTGCATAGTTCCCATCACAATCTGGAAATCCCATGAACCAAAATACTTGTGGTCTGAGAAAAAATTATGGGATAACATCAGAACAATGCTATTCTTACTGTTTTCAAGGCATAATTGTTAGAGTGTGGATATTGTGCTAGCTGTGCTCTTCATGCAACTTAGTCATGGAAATGCAAATTTCCCCTATTCCGAAGAAGTTTCTCTTGAGTCATGAATCATCCATTCATGACATAAATATAATATGGCATGATATGCTACATGTGTTTGGAGAGCTAACTAAACACAAATGGGCTGCAGACAAAAGATCACCTCTGTGTGAATGGATAGCAGAACTATTTCAAATTTTTGATGCAAAAAGACTGAGCAATTACCTGAAGGCTTTACAGATGCAAAGCAAAAGCTTCTCCAAGGTTTTCTTTATCTGGCATTGTAGTAGAAAAGTTGGTTTTACTTTTTCTCATAGTTATATTTGCTATCGTGTAGACCCTAAGAGAGAAAGTATAGGAGATAATGTGGCTTAGTGTCATATTAGGATTTCCACCACAGAACACTAATTGCTTTAAGGCTAATTTTGTATCTTACTGGCTTTTATATGCTAGAAATGGCTAGCTGTCTTTATTTGGTGATGAATTGGATACCGTATCATCAATTAGGTTGAACTTACATGAAAAACAAACAAATAACAATACAACTTATGGGTTTTTTAAAATTCATACATCACATTTGCCCTTTTACTCCTTTGGCTTTGTGAAATATTTTCTAGCTCATATTCTGAGTGATGCTGTATAATGCAGTTGTCTTTGATTTTTCCAGAAATAGCTCATTAACCATTTAATTGATATCTTGACCTTCCAATTGACTTTCTAATTGATGTTTCCTTTCACTGCACCTGTTCAACAATTCATTTTTATGTGCTTATAACGTTGTAACAAGTTGCCTTATGTAATGCTATATATATTTTTTTAATACATATGGTGTGTGGCATTTTAAATTAACCACATGTATATTTCCGAATCCCTTAATATTTTCTTCCTGTTAAGCACAGTAGTCTGAACTAGAGGAGGAAAGATTAGGCTAAATGAAACATGATGCAGTGTTTGGTTTTTTTGGGTTTTTTTTGTTTTTTTTGTTTTTTTTTTTTTTGTTTTTTTTTTTTTTTTGTTTTTTTTTTTGTTTTGTTTTTTTTTGTTTGTTTGTTTGTTTTTTTTTTGTTTTTGTTTTTGAGCCCAGTGACAGGCATCACTATGATACCATGATAATATTGTAATTCTGAGTACAAGTTTTGCAAACCATTTCAATGTCATTACTGTTTTTACTAGGACAATCTTGTATTATAGTGTATCCTGACCAGGCTTATATGTACTTGAATGTTTTAATTTTTCCTTGCCGTGACCTTGCAGTCTGCACTAGGAAGGGAATAACTGGGTGTGAGGGAACAACAAGAACAGACAGTGATCTGTGAGATGAGTGAGAAGATGAGTCTCACAGCAGGGCAAAGGCAAGGGTGCCATCCCCCAATACCTGAGCCACAGAAATAGAGCAGGCCTGTGATGATGGTTTGGGTCAACCCGTTATCCATAGCAACATCAAGCCAAGAAGTCAAGCCCTTAGTCAGGGTCAAAGTGCTAGTTTGGTGTGTCTCCAGGCATACAGAGAACTACAAGGTCAGGCAACGGGAATGTGACAAGCCTGTCCTTACAAATAACTCCTAAACTATTAGAAGACATGACTGCATTGAGGCCATCTGAAGAAGAGCTGGTCACCTGCATTATAACTGGTCCCATCTCAATTGGAGCCAAGTCCTTGGGGGACTAAGATGAATGCACAGCTCTAATCTTTCTGTTCCTGTTCATGTTCCCCCTCTGTTTTCCCTTCCCCTCTGCTCTCCTCCTTCCCTTGCTGTTTCCCTTTTCAGTTCTCTCATCCTTCCCTTCTTCTTTCCCCTGAAAGGATCGCTGCAGAGCAAAGTGAGCGCACAGCTAGAGATAGCAAGAGCCTGTGGGGACAGGACTGAGTGCGCAGGGCGTGTGCAGCTTTCAGTGATGGGGTCTGCAATCACGTAACGGGTATCTGAATAACAGGATTGCGCTGAAGTGAGGAAGAGTGATCTCCTCTATCCCCAATCCCTTTGACCCCTTTGCAATAGATTCATTTCTATTCATATGTTTAATAATGCAATAGTTTCAATGTAATAGTTGAGATGGCATCAATCATCATCACTATGTAGTTAATTGTGTATTTTTAATATCAATCTTTAATTATATTGTGTGCAGCCTAAAAAAAGAAAAAAAAAAAAAACAACACAGGAATGAACAGACAAGAGTAATTGTAAACAAGTACCAAAGGCAGCCGTGCAGTTTGGGAAAGAACATATATCACAGAAACATCTTTTGCCAAAGATGCATTTCGTAGGACATGACTATAAAATGTGTCCTCCTCATAACTCCATCCCTCATAGGAACATTAGACTTCACCAAACTCAGTTATCATTTACTCTTGAGTGCCTCAGAGTGCTCAAGTTGTTCAATAAATTTCTAAGCACTGTCTGAAAAAAACTATTATGAAAATTTTCCTGTTTTGCTATTAGAGTAATATTTTAAGATGCTGTATCTGTTCCATTGAAACAGTCTCAGAAGCATGAAATAATTAATGCAAAATTTTTGCTTTTTTATAAATCCTGAAAAATGTTGACAACTTCTTTTAATGATACTACATTGTAGCAGCATCTGTCCTGAAAAAATAACACGTCTTTGATTTTAGAAGTAGATTGGATTGATGGATGGGTCTGTAACACTCAACTAATTACATTTATTTCCCACGGAAATAAGGGCTGATTGTTCACAACAGTGTTATAGTAAATCTGAATTGTAGTTGTTGTTTCAACTTCTTTCAGTATTTATATTTCAAGCTGCCAGGCAATGTGTCTTGAAGTGTTCAAGAAAGGTGGCACTTGAGGTATGTGGTTTGGGTGGTGCTTATTGGTGATGCTAGGTTGATAGTTGGACTAGATGGTCTTTAAGGTTTCCTCCAACCTTGATGATTCTGTGAATGGCATCATGCTCAGCAAGAAAACTAGAGGGGTGGAGGTTGGAACTGGTTGGGCCTTGGAAAAGTAAGGGTTTTTACAATGCATTATTTTCCTACAGTTTTGTAAGTGAGACATAGGAAAAAGAAATATGCTATTGTTGGAAGCCTGAATTGTCATACTTTATGGTAGCCGTAAAGGTATGTTTATAATGTAGTCTCACTTCAATGCCTATTTATGTGACCCTTTTAACATGAGAAACTAACTTGCTCTTGTGACCAACCTTACTTTTGAATTTGAAACTGAAATATCTGGCTGACTTTTTAGCAATTTCATTAGTTGCCTTCTGTGCACAATTCCTCTTAAGAGGCGGCCTGTTTAAAAGACTTGAAAAATGAAGAGCATTCAAATTTCCTTTCTTGATGTCTTCATACTCATGAGTGCAAAGTAATCACCTGTAATCTTTTGCTTGGTCTTAGTTTCCTTATATTAAAAAATTATTCTTCTTACTTATCAATCTAAATATTACATTACATTCATGGAATGTGATGCCAAAGAGTGAAAACTCTGTCAAGCAGAGAACTACTACTGTGGTCTAAAACTCTGTGAGAAGCTATATTACTTTGTGCCATAAAGAAAGGTTTTTTATACTCTGAGAAAACACTGTTAAAAGTAGATAGTTACAAAGGTTAAAAATAAAAGGTAAAGCATTCTTACATTATCCTTAAACTCTGCTTGTTCAGAAATGCAATCAGATATCCTGATAGGCTGAATAGACTTCTCACAGGGTAACTATATCTTCATCTAGGAAAATGTTTTGCAAACCGTCTAAGACAAAATAAATAGGCTTCACTGAGCACAGTGCATGTAAGTAATATTTAAGAATTTTTTTATTCTGGTTTGATTTAGAGGTTTAAAAATGTCTTAATATCAGAGTGTATTTATATCATGGCTGCTGCTAGTACATAGACTTGGTCCCTAAACTTTGTGTACCAACTAAGTCTGTGCCTTTTGAGGATATCTGCATGCATTGTTTGTGGACAATTTGGTGCCTGTGAGATAGAAATTATAACATCTGTTCTTTTTTGGCAAGCAGGGTTACATCACTGAATAAAAATCTAGATAGTAATACTTCTTTCTTTTCTATTTTTCTTTTAATTCCTTTGCTAAAAATAAGGTATTTTTTTCCAACTTGTTATTTTTTTCTGCAGCCGACATGTGGCTGTCAGCTCCTATCTCCTCAAAGGCTGACAGAAAAAAGAACAACAAAGAGCTTTTGTATGTTTTCTTCCCTATTACAGCACAGGATTTGATTCACAATCTGAGTGATCTTTCTGACTGTTTCCAAGAGAAAAATATCTTGATTATCAGGAGCTCATCATAAATATGTTTCCACCTCTGTGATGAATTATCTGTTAACTGAATCAAGAAGACAGTCTCTCAATCCAGGTGGTAGGAAAGAGAGAAACCTTATAATATAAAAATTAGTCTGGCCAACTTTACAGAATGAGAAAAATGTATTGCCTTCCTCTTTTGTGGTAAATTCATAATAGTAGCTAAAAGTAAGTTTTCTGAAATATCCAGTAACTGGCACCACTTTCTTTTCTGCATTCTCTGCTACAGTTTAAAGTGATGTTAAAGTTACAAATTCACAGTTGGAGGCCATTTAATAATTTAGTGTATGTTGACAGTGTCCTGAAGATCATTTGCATTATTTCATCAAGCTGTTTAGCCTTTTTTACCACCTATAAAGATTCTGCAATCATGTTGAAATGTATTGTTACAAACATTGGTAGATGTCCTGTGGTGCCTAAAAATCATACACATTTTTATGCTTGTATACACTTCAGATATATATCGCACTTATTATGGCTATATTTTTAATTGTACATTCAGACATAAAGTACAGTGGGATAACAGGATATTAATAGGGCACTTGTGGCTGAGACTGATAGGTAGGGACAGAACTGGCTTGAAAGGAGCAGCAAAGTATTTGTACAACATGCTCACTGAGTCCTTATTTCTCTGGTTTTGTTTATTTCCTAACCTAATAAGTCACCTGCTTCCTTTGATTTTGTAGTTTGTGGAAAAAAATTCTACATGTTCTTAGAAGATGTCCTCCCAGTAATTCTGACACCTGTAGTGAATGTAGTAAATAGTAGGCTGCAATGATCTCTTTGGTTTTACTCAATCTAGTAGAATCTAACAAGATTATCTCAACCTATCATTAACACTCTTTGAAATACTTGAGTAGAGAGTGCTTATAATTATTTTCTGAATGTTTGCTGATGTTATTTTTCTACATGTTTTATATGTGACATGATAGAGTAAGCTTCTCAGTCTTTTAATATTACAGTTTCTATAGAAAAAAAAAAATTTAGCCCCTCAGGTTTCCTCCCCTATTGTCATTGTCCAATTAAAAAATTCTTTCATAAACTTATCATATCAGACATATCCAAAATTTGGAAATTCAGCATCATGTTCTTGTGCGATGTGTTTCTGAGTGGGAAGAGGTCACCCATTGCTTTTTTACCATTAAATGCTGCAGCAGAATGGTGAGTTTTGGATCTTTTTTATTTTTAGTTGCAGTATAGTTTGCAGAAGTGGAATACTGTACCCTTTGATTTTAAAAGATTTAAGTCATCGTCATGAAAAAATATTTGGGTTTTTTTTTTTCTTTTTTTTTTTTAAATAAAAGTATTCCTGAGAAGCTTATAGGGCTTTTCATTATGGAGCTAAGTGGTAAATTTATAAGCTCTTTTTTGCAGTACATTTTTGTAACTCCATATTTTCCTACTTTGGTTTTGGAAGGAGTTTTATTTCTCTTTTTTTCACCCATCTCGATATCAGAAATGATATAATTCTTGATTTTTTTTAGTGGTTTTGTTTTTATTCTTATTCTATTAGAAACATATAGCAAAAATATATGTACAGTACAGTTTGTGCAGACCCTAAAGTGAGACATTTAGAGAGTCTGCTTGCATTTGCTAAATAGGACAGAAACCATATGGAGAGCAGATATGCACTATGGACAATGTGGAATGAATTCTTCCATAAATTATGCTACTGTAGATCTGTAGAAACTTGTGCTCTCCCTACTTCCCCCTCCTTACTTTCTCTAATATCTCTTGTGCAGACAGGTATATGTAATTGATTGGATTTTGCTTATTACAGGCTTACATAAACTAAAAGAGGGTGGTCATACAACTGTCGCCATATATTATTTTATCTGGTTCAACTGCAGGGAGATAGAGGGGGCAGAACTGCTGTGACTGCAGTTAGCAGGACATCTTGCATTGACTTCTATGAGATCATGATCAGAGATTTTACCCTTCAAAAAAGTCAATGCTTTTATGTTGCACTCTTATCTATTCTTCTGAGGGTCACTGTCTAGCAAACAGCATTTTAATATACAGTATACTTCCTTCAGCTAAAAAAAACTCCAAACCCCAAACCTCGATATTTATGTGGTTCACTTTTCTTCAAATCATTACGTAGCAATTAAAGGAAAGCAATGACTGGGGACTAAGTAGAAAAGTATATTTCATATCCTTTCAGTGAACTAATAAAAAATTTATGCCCTTTTATAATACAGTATAAGCTGATGCAGGCTTACAAGGGAGTGGAAGTAGAATGTTATTCTTAGTACAGAGCATCTGTGTTTATAAAGCAAATTTTGTCATTATATCAGCAAGTATATAGTTTACACTGGTTTATATAGATGAGATGTATTATATACTAACCTTTCAATATTAAAAATGCAATACAGCAGACTGCCGAATTTTAAGGTGATATTAGAATATAATAACCTAAAAATTAATAACTGGTTTTGAAATAAAATTAGAAATTTCAAGAAAGAGGTTTACTAATATATATGTATTGTTTATATATAAATATATATATATATGATATAAGAAATAAAGAAAATAGATATGAAAATCAATAGGATCTCAGATCTCTTTAGCACAGGAAACTGGAAAGTGCTTGAAAAAAGTGCAATTATTCTTCATGGTTGCAGATTTTTTTTTTTCCTTTTACATTCATTCTTTCACCTTTTCTTTTTGCCATAATATTTTTCCTGTACATTATTTCTTTTTCCTGTCACCCCTGCTTTCACGTGAATCTCCTAAAAATGGTGCCATTTGTTGTTGTTTGATTGAATCTGCTATACAATATCTTCATGCTGGCAGTATAATATTTTGTATCCTTTATTATTTTTACTTGGAGTCCTGTCTAAGATTTTGATTACGTCTAAAAGATAGTATATGTAGCATGTAGTCTATATAATGTTCTAAGCTTGTGACACACCAAATCAACATTCTTTTAAAATACTCCATGACATCCCTCTCTCTTTATATATTACTTTTTAGCTCTTACTTCAAATACATTTAGTGAGTTGTTATTATAACCTTAGCTGGATTAATTAGAAATTATATCTACATGTTTTTAGTTCTTACCTCAATTTTCAGTGCATTGCTGTGTGTTGTAATGGTATAGGCTGCTCCAACAGTTGCTACCAAATTATTCCATCCAAATCAGCTGTCTGGTTGCCTGCATTCTTCAATCAGTGGATTACTAGTTATGGATTGTATATAGGCCAAGGAGCACCTTGAATTTACTGTTAGCACACAGTTAAAATCTTGACAGTCTAATGAAGGTACTCCAGTCATAGCATATTGACACATATTTTTCAGATTGACTAATTATTGTAGCTTATTTGCATTCACTTTCCAATCACAAATAGCATAAATACCTCTGAAGTATCTTGGCAGTCGTGATCATTTCTCCACCACTTCTACAAACTAGAGGAAATTATTTCAGTTTTGGGGTGCAAAGAGTACGGTCACTAAGACATGTCCTTGACTCAAATAAGTTTGATACTAACTTTGGGGTAATTTCTTCTTACTCTTGGATCCATTTTGTGCAATTTTTAAGTTGGTCTTGCAATCTACTAACTTGTTTCCTCTTTATTGGTTTGCAATACTCTTTCATGTATTGCATTTGCATTATGTGAAAGATTAACTATTGGAATGATTCACTAGATACATATGGCATGTTTTCTGAAGCTGGATACTTGCTTTTGTGCACTTTGTTGTCTTTCAAGTTGTTTTATCTGATTCCCAGGTTTGCATTGTTTCATTCTTGCTAACTGATAGTTTGTGAATTGCTTGTAGCCTGAATCCTCCTCTATTGCCAGGTGCCTGTACCTTCTAAATTTTAGTATTAGGCAACTGTCTTTGCCTGTACTCTTGTACAATGTATTTTTTATTTTAGGGTGACATTTAGTTCGTCCTGCACAGAATTCTGCTTATTATTTCTATCTTATTATTCAGAGATACATAAATAATAATTAGAGTTGCATAATACAGAGGAACAAAGCTAAAAAGCTCTAGTGGAAGCTAAAGCAAAGTGCTTAATAGTCATCTGGTGGTTACACAATCTCTGTTCCTGTTTTACAAGGTAAACCAGAGGTCAAAGTGATCCAAAACAAGTTCAACCTTAGAAATCCTGAGGCTCTTATTTTTTAGTTTAAGAGAAAATGTTGACTTCTCACAGCAACAATGACAACAACACATTTATTAGGATGTATGACTGCATTTACCTGACAAACATATGAATGAAAGAGGTACACATCTGTAAACCTATGATACTGGTATTGAAATTGAGGGTAAGCTTTCAAAAGTAGCTTTTTTTATAATAAAAATAACAGGTCAACTTTGGAAACCCAAGATAGCCACAGCATATCTCAGTTTCCAAATCTATTTTAAGTATATTGCTATAAAATACTAATTTTCTTTATCACTGTTGTTTTTTCCTACCTAATATCACTAACTGGAAGTGTTAAGCCACTCTCTGAAACATCACTGAGAGGAGAAGTGCTTTAGGATTGGATGAAAAGCAGTGTCACTATAGCCTTCAAGGACTGAAAGCAGAAGGACCCAGGAATCAGAATCACAGAATATTTCAAGTTGGAAGTGATTCACAAAGATCAGCAAAGTCCGTTTCCTCATCCTACACAGGACAGCCCTGAAAATCACACCATGTGACTGAGGGCATTGTACAAACACTACTTGAACTCTGTCAGGCTGGTGCTATGAGCCCTTCCTGGGGAGCTGTTCCAGTGCCTTGCAATTCTCTGGGTGAAGAACCTTTTCCTGATATCCAGCCTAAACTCCCCATCATACAACTTCAGACCATTTCCTCTGGTCCTGTCACTGGTCACACAGAGAAGAGATCAGTGCCTGCCCCTTTTCCTACGAGGAAGTTGTAGACTGCAAGGGGTTCTCTCCTGAATCTCCTCCAGGCTGATCAGACTGAAGGGCCTCAACTGCTCAGTGTAGGGCTTCCTGTCAAGGCCCATCTGCACCATCTGCATTGCCTTCCTTTGGTCTTTCTCTAATAGATTAAAAATCTTATGTTGTAATGCTGAAAACTGTGTACAGTATTCAAGGTTAGGCCACACTAGTGCAGGAAACTACAGGCCAGGAAGCCTTATTTATGTTGTTCCATCATCTTTCCTTAATGCCTGGAAAGATGATGGAACAACTCATGCTGGTTTTCATATCTCAGTACTTGGAGGCCAAGAAGTTGTCCGGAGTAGTCAACATGGATTCACCGAGGGCAGATCATGTTTGACCAAACTGATTACCTTCTGTTGTTGGCATGGCTGTCAGGGTAGATGAGGAGAGGGCAGTGGGTGCTGTCAGCCTTGACTTCAGCAAGGCTTTTGACCCAGTGTCCCATAAGACACTCCCAGGCAAGCTCAGCAAGCGTGGGTGAGATGAACGGGCAGTGACTGGATCTGGCGGAATGGCGGAGCTCAGAGGCCGGTTGTGGAGGCCGGCTGGAGGCCCGCAGCAGTGTTCCCCAGGGGTCAGTGCTGGGTACAGCCTTGTTCAGCTCATTTATCAATGACCTGGAAGAAGGGATAGAATTGCCCTTAACAAGTTTGCAGATGACCCAAAATTGGGAGAAATTGCTGATCCCCCAGAGAGCTGTGCTGCCATTCAGAGAGACCTGGACTGGATGGAGAGCTGTGCAGAGAGCAACCTGATGAATTTTGGCAAGGGCAAGTACAGGGTCCTGCACCTGGGGAAGGAAAACCTACACAGCAGCACAAGGCTGGAGGCTAACCTGCTGGGAAGGAGCTCTATGGGAAAAGACCTGGTGTCCCTGGTGGACAACAAGCTGTCCATGAGCCAGCAGTGTGGCCTTTTGGCCAAGAAGGCCGGTGGTTCATTAGAACAAGCAGTGCCTGCACATTGAGGGAGGAGATCCTGCCCCTCTACTCTGTTCCAGTGAGCCTTTGCCTGGAATACTCTGGCTGGTTCTGGGCTGCCCTAGTCAAGAAAGGCAAGGAACTTCTGGAGAGGTGCAAAGACTACTGGGGGACTGGAGCATATCATCTTATGAGGAAAGGCTGAGGGAGCTGGGCTAGTTTAGCCTTGAGAAGAGGTGACTGAACAGGGATCTTATCAATATGTACAATTATTTTAAGGGCAGGTGCCAAGAGGATGGGATCAGACTGTCTTCAGTGATGTCCAATGACAGGACAATGGGCACAAACCGAAAAACAGTTTGAGGACTACGAAGACATACTGAATATGAGGAAAAACCTTTTTTTGAAGGTGACCAAGCACTGGAACAGGCTGCCCATAGATGTTGTGAAGTCTCCTCTGTATTTATTCAAAATCTGCATGACCTTAATTCTGTGCATGCTGCTTCAAGTAAACCTTCTTCAACAGGTCTAGCTGGACTAGATTGTCTCCAAAAATTTCTTTCAACCTCAACCATTTTGTGATGCTATGAATTTAGGAATTTGTCATTTTTATGATTGGAGCATTTCCACACTCCCTGATAAAGTAACGGTATAATGCAACCATTTTCTGAGGCTTTAGTTACACATTTGCTGATTCATTACTCTGTAACATTACTTAATAATAAAGAGATTAGAAAATTATGCATCCAACACATTAGCATTTCAGCAATGGGGATATTTTTCCCCATTATAAAGCTTTCAAAACTTGGTGTTATTTCTGGAAGAAGATGGGGAAATAGATTTATAATACTTCTATTTCCTTCTGTCATCAACTTTTAGCAATAAGTATCTTGATGATTTTTTTTTCTGTTAGCTTTTTTTATTTGGTTGCACTTTATTTCACATGAATATAGACAACTTATAGCTTTTCCAAAGAGAGAAACAAGCTTTCCAATATAGTTCTGGCAAAGCACTGACCTGCAAAACCCTTGGCATTTCATTCTTTGGTCTCTCCTGAGTAGAAGTTGCCAATCATTCAGAATAATGCCAAATTGTGCAGTGCTTTTGTGATGTGAAAAAGGATCTATTAAATGCTGGTGGGAGACTACCCAGCTGACTTATTTCATTTCAGTTACAAACAAGGTAAATGAAGTCACCAGGCATAAATCTAGTTTTTCTCAAGAGCAAAAAGCTACTCCAGTCATATTTTGCTTGCAGGTAGTGAATTTACTGGGTTTTAATACAAATATGAATGGCCTAATTTTTTTTTTCCCTGTATTGTGCTCAGAGAAAATAAAGGAGAAGAGAAAAAAGAAAAGGTGAAAGATCTTTCCTGGCATCAACCAAAAAAAGACAAAAATGAACGAGTGCTAAGTCTTGACAGCTAGACTGGGAAGAAAAAAGCAGTGCTGACTTTCTGGGAAATTAAAATATCTAAGAATGGACATACAGGGGAAAACGAGAAACCTGAAGCGGAACATGACATTGGCAAATCTCTTGGTCTGTTTATGGATGAAAAGGAAACATTGAGCTGAGTTAAAATGGTGCAATCTAATTGCCTTAGAGGAGAATAAATAGTGAATTAAAGATGGAAAACTTTCAGTATATCAGGACTGAGTTTGTCTGTCATGACCATGAAAACAAAACTGGAGAAAAAAAGAGGGACAGAATGTGTGCTTTAAGGTTACTATGTCAGTGGAATTTGTTATGTCAGGGATGATAGCCAACATAATACAGACAACAATATATAGGCATGCATCTTAAAGTATATTAAAGGCTATGAATTCTTTTCTGCTTATCTTGAAACAGCTAGCTAAGAGCCTGTACCTTTTGAAAATTCTAGACTTTGCATTTCATGCTTGTATTCACCTTTGAACAAAATTTCTTGTTCTCTGATATGTAATTGACACAGAAATCCAACAACACTATAGATGAAGTTAAGAGAACTCTACTAGCTAAATACTCTGATATAGTCTTCTGACCTCTAACTTCAAAACCTATCTAAAACCTTGGGGTTTGTTCCTTTTTACGTTAGATAACATGCCTTTGGCAACATCCAGACTTTAATTTTTCCTCTGTATCAGTTGCTCAGATGGTAAAAACTAACTCCTTGTCCTGTTTTAGGTTACAAGAATGTAGAGAGGGAGAATGGATAATGTCCTGGCTTATATAAACCTATTTTGAGGGACAAGAAATTAGGTCCAGTACCTACATCCTGTATGTTTAAAAACATAGAGAGATATACAGCGGGTGACAGGCCAGACTGTGCTTAGTTGTAGGCAGAGCATCTTCTCATTCCACTGAAGTGCAAATAGTGAGAAAGAATCTTCCTTCACATTATACTTTGTATGTGGTGGTGGGTCAGCATCTGGCCAGGATGCGTCATCATTCACTATTTCTCATTCTTGTCAACATTTTGCTTTTAACAATGAGAAAGGAACTGAGAGAATGTCTCACTTCTGAGCCTGAAGCTGAAAAAGCCTTTTCAGGAGATGTCCATGCCTTTGCCCTTGAAGTCAGAAAAGAATTCCAAGGGTTTTAGATATGTTATGTGGTTGGTTAGTGCAAGCAGAAAGAGATGAGTTGTGAGTTTCCTTCCTAGGATGGCCCAGAGCATGGTAACAGATTGCCAAAATAAAGAAAAGGTAGATGTAAGGAGTGCAGAAATGCCCTTATTCCCATACAGTACCTTGGATTTATATTCCTGAAGGTGTTGCCTTGTGTAGATATTGACATTAAATCACAGAAGCATCTTGTTGGCAGCCTACCAGTCCATCTGTGTTCCTTTTGCTCTACCTTAGTTGAAAAGTTCAAACTTTTTGAATGTTACTGATGTGTCAACTTTGAAAATAGTTTGCTGATGTTGATGTAAGCACTGCTTCAGCACAAAATGAAAGAGTTTGTAGTGGTGGGAAATGTCGTGTTATTGCTAAGGAAACCTTTTCTAGGCTATCATTCAGATTTTCCAATTAATACATGATTTTTTTAGAATGAAAAAAATTATTGAAAGAGCTACAAAATGAAGTTAATTTATGAGGTGATTATTAATTCAAAGTATAGTACAGAGAATATAATATGAACAAGGAAAGATATTGCTTGTTCATAAATGCAAAAGAGCCCTAAAGTAATTTGTGGTGTGGTTCCCTAAATGTATTGGAATGTGGAATTTGGGACATAGTATATTTCTGTTTTTTGTTAGCAAGCATGTATAATTGAGTAAGATACAGATTCACTCATATTGTAAATATCAAATTAATGTTGTCCTTAACTAGATCTCACTTACTCCAGAATCCTTACTATAATATCTGTTTTTTATTAAAATAGCATTTCTGCTCTATTCTTTGTTGATATTTTGAATGAAAGTTTCCTTTCTCTTCCTTTCTCTTATTTTCTGTTACTTACTCTTTACAATTTAGAGCTTTATTTTTTGACTATGAAGTAAGCCTTAAAATGAAAGTCATAAAACTAGTTTAATATATTCTATCTTATAGAACTTTTAATTTCAATATGTGCTAAAATTCCATTAAAGTTGTTTTGTTTTTTCTCTTGAGTACCTTTTAAATGTTTAAATAATCTTATGCTATGAAACATTTTTACTGTATTTTGTTCAATCATCCATATTGAAAGCATTAAATTTAGGTAGACTGGCTATTCTCTCTGTTTTCTATTTTCCTGGGCATCCAGAGCAAAATAATTCAATATGTCACTAAAATTTTCACTCCAGAATTATTGTAGTTCAAAAGCTTCTCTTACACCACAATGAGAATTTGGGTTATATATTCTCTACAGGAGAAAGATATCAAACTTGTGCACAATTGATTTGCAAGTGTATCCCTTCACAAATTTTTCTTTATGCCTTATATGATAAACAAACCTGTATGGTCAGTTTTTAAAAGCTGATCTTATATTCCACGATGAAAAACTGACTTGTATGA
Source organism: Haemorhous mexicanus (assembly GCF_027477595.1). Lineage (NCBI taxonomy): Eukaryota > Metazoa > Chordata > Aves > Passeriformes > Fringillidae > Haemorhous > Haemorhous mexicanus. Next base: position 59,097,949 of record NC_082381.1, read on the forward strand.
TTTGATCAATCCAATTTTATTTAGAACTTTTAAAATCTTGGTGATTATGAGAATATAATTTTACTGTCTTTGGGACAGTCAAGGTTTCAGATTCAGAGAGGCAAAGATTCAAAACCCGGCAAAGGCTTGAAAATTGCTAGGCAAGTATAGATGCAGTGATCCTACACAGGAAATACTGGCCTACACCACTGCTGAAAATTCAAATGTCTTTGGAAGTGGGGCTCAAAAAATCATCCCTCAGCTAAAAACTTGGAAGCGTCCAAACAGCTATGTAATGTTTTCAGCCAAGTATGTAAGGTGAAGTGAGTTATGCTATTGAAATTTTGCAACCTGTGTAAAATATTTTCAGAAGCCTTTCAGAAAAGGTTTTGTGTTATTTGATCTTGCCTTAAGTACCTTCAAAAGTGTTAGTTTGGAAGCAAGAATTAACTGACAGTAATGTTAGATCTCTGTTGTCATCTCACATTTCCTGTCAGTATGGATTTTGTGTAATTCTGTGGAGTTACATTAGCATGAAATTTGTATTGGTGGAAAGTAACTAAGTTTTAATTCCAAATTTAAATTCAGAATTTCTGTTCAACTCAACATCTGACTTTACGTTTGCAATCAGAATTATGTATTGCATGTTTTACAAACAGAAAAGGCAAAGGAAATAAAATTATGTGTACCCATCTCATTACCATCAGAGGATCAAGGAAATGGGTGACTACTTATTGGCTATTTACACAGGTACAAGGCAATAAAAATATCAGTGTGTGCACTGTTGCTCTGCTCTTGAGATACTCTTTTTTAAATATGGGATTACAGCTACATTTTTGCTTATTAGTAGAATAAAATGTGGGGTTTGTTATTAAAGACTGGCATACATGCAGGCTTCACAAACAGATTTAACTGCATACAATTAAATAATATTGATAAAGCAAAAGAGAACAACTAGTTTTGTCTTTTTCTAAAAAATATGCCTAAATCACACAACAATTGCTTGTTACAAATGGAAAAATAGGCAATTAAAAGAGATTTGCTATGAAGAAATTCCAGAATTAACATGGTGAAGTGAAGCTAGTAAAGCCTTTGATTCCCCTCCCTTCTTTGCTTGAGCTGATATGTGGACTGAAATCCAGTATTCAACATTAAAGCAGCAATCTGCAGCAGAGTGGATGAATTTGTGATAAATTGTCCCTTGAGGTTTATAAAACATATTCTCTATAAAACCAGCCACTGTATGTTTCTCCACATTAGTCAGTTTCTGACATTCAGACTGCTGAAGCTTCTAGGCCAGTAGTGGTATCTGCCATCCCAAAGCTGTAAACAACTCTTTGTTTATAGCAGCAGTGCTCATACATCCATTTCAAGGTTTTACAGCGATAAAAGGCTGACTGCCTACATAAACTGGAGTGGGCTGCAATGTTGTTATTTTGTTTATTGCTCTTTTACTGCAGTGGTCAAATAGTTCCTCTGAGACTAGACACTGGTACTCTGCCATCTGTACAGTCAGTGTTAGACAACTTGTGTCAACTAAACAAACCACTATGACAAACAATTATAATGAGCATACTAATTAAATAAAATCTTGCCATATTAAATTGTGGGGGAAATGTGGAAGATTAATAGCAAATTAAAAAGAAGTTGTCAGTTACCTTTTAATGGATAATGACAGTAGCCCCAGGAGGGGTTTTGATTATATTCATGCCGCTTCATTTCTTCAGTCTGAACTATTGTTATAATTCATGTCATTTTATTAGACCAAGAAAATAAGGGTTTGCTACTTAAGACAGATAGAAGATTTTTACTCTGTCTGTTTAACATTAGGTATTGTCATTTTAGAACAATAAAATGTTGAAGTTTATGTGGCATTCATTCCCATGAAATTCACTGTTGGAGGCCAGTATTTTCTCATCTCTTCTTAAAGCTCAAAATTTTCTTCAATTATTAAGAAAATACACATTTACTTTATTTTTTCTTGTCTTGTAGTTGACCTTTCCTTTGAAAAGTCATGTTAATAAGTGGAAGACCAAGTAAGGGAGGCATTTAATCTACAATTTCAAATATTTTAATAGGGGTATCCCAAATTTAAAAAGCTTAGACATAAGCTCTGATTATTTCATCAGGGATGTATGCCTTACTGTCACGCTGTATTGTGCCGGTATCTTCAAGGAGTTCCCTTAAATAATTATTCCTTATTTGATTTATCCCATTTCAAGTCACTGAGCACTTCAGCATTAAAAAAAAAAAAAAAAAAAAAAGAAAAAGCAATATTGCTTTTAAGTAATATCAGGTTCTCACAGCAATGAGGAAACAGCAAATCACATGGGAATGTAACAAACATCTTCTAATATGTGTTTTTATTGGTCATTCCAAAATGTGCCTTTAGCTTCAGTGGGAAATCTTTAGCCACATACTATTGTCATTGTTAAAGGGAAATAGGGAGAAAATGGAGAATGGGTTCATCTTTTCCTATTACTTGAGTAACTACATTATAAAATTGGAAGCCTGACAGATTATTTCTCTAATTAAGCCTAGGTTTATTGTAGATAAGGTAATTATGAGAATATCCCATGGTTTAATCCTGGCTGGTTTTGATAACATGGTGCTAAACTCAAAGCTCCCTGACCAGCATTTTCTAGTAATAAGGCAAAAGACTGGCTGCTTTGAACTCAGTCTTAATGAAGAGCTGTTACAAAACCTGGACTTTTGTTGAACACATTAAGGGCTTGCTTAATAAAAATCTTTAGGGAGCATACCCAAGAATTTTAATCTGCTCTGAAAACATTGTCGACTGGAGTGTGTTTCTCTTTTCCAATCACAGAATTCTGATGTGGGCTTTTTTTAAGAGTAGATAAAAGCAGTGAATACACTTTTTTGTGGTTACTATTCAGTGGATTTTCCTTTTTGATTTAGTTGATATAGAAAGGATGCCTAGAAAGGTAATAGGCATTTGTAGATAATAAATAGTACTTACTATCTACTACAAAGAAATGATACTTAAATATTTTCATTCTTAAATAAATTGTAAACAAGGCACTTTTCTCTTACCAGTATGAGGAATGTAGGAGTACAGGAATTGCTTGTCTCCAGAGACTGAAATGAACAACCCTACTTCTTTCTCCCTAGGGAGCCCAAGGTAATGTTAAGTGAAATAAAAAACTATGGTAAAGTCATCCAAGAACACACTAGTACATGAAAAAAAGTATGGTTCATTACACTCAGTGTGGGTGTGGACTATTTAGATTAAATTAAAATGGGATAAATTTAACCAGAACTGTTTGTTTTGCCGTGAAGTTAGGAACTTGCTGGCAATTATCTAGACAAGGAAAACAGTGCTCATGTAGCTGAAGCACTTCATGGGAAATCAGCAGACCTTGCTTCAGCTGTAAATTTCACAAATGTTTCTGTATATTGTGATGTAAGGTATGTAAATTCAGATATGCAAACACTGAGCCTCCCACTGAATCTGTGATGTTAGATTTTCTATTTGCATTGTAAGGGTTGGCAGTGGTGGGGAAAGAGTCAAACTCATGGTAGGCATTTATGTTATCAGTAAAATAAGACAAAATGGAGAGGTTTTGTCCATTTTAAATGCTGACATTTTGCCATCCTATTTCTTCGGTATTAGACTGTGTATAGCTAGAGGCATGACTGAAAGGTATTACTGGAGCCCATCTATGATGACCTCATGAAGTCACGGTTTTTCTCTTTTCACTCTCTTTTCAACAGTGGAGCCATCCCTGATCTATGCATTATAAAAAGAAAAAGGAAAGAAAAAAGGAAAAATGCTTTATTAGGTAGTGTCATCAGATGCTCTTTATAAATAAATAATATTAAATAGACAAGTGTTTGTATGTATGTGGATATGTTTGTGCATGTATACCAATCTATGTACCTGATCAAAAAAGTCTTTTGTAGCATTAACTGTTTTTCTTAGTAAACTCCACTTTTCCTGGGTTTAAAGATTCTGCAGTTGACATTTGTATCAAAGGGTTAAGGTCTTTGTTGTCAGAAGGATGGATTACTTCATTATGACTGCAGTGCATGACTGAGAAAACAGAAAGGTTGAGATGGGAGCAGTCACAGAGTTGCTGAGCTAAGAGGCTAAGTGCTGCTTGGGACAGCTGATTTGTCATTGATACCTAATATATCACAGCAAGCAGGAAACATGCTTGTTTTCTGGACAACCCTGGTAAAAAAGGCAGGTGTTAACAAAGTGAATCCAGTTGTTCATATGCAGTGGTAAATCATTGCAATTACTCCATGATCTGTGAGAGTTGATGCAATTGGTTGTAATGACTCATTCAGCCAGGAATGTTATTGAAAATGTCCAACCTAATGGCAGTGGGTTGGAATTGATGACCATTAAAGGTTGCTTTCTACCCAAATCCTATGAATACAATTTTATATCTGTATTTAATACTTAAAATGCTATTTGTAATTAATTAAATAACACAAACAATTTTTTTTCTCTTTGTTTACATTAAGGTGAGCTTCTCACAACCTACATTAGATTTCATTAACTGCTTATGGTCTGTAGAGCCGGCATTCCTCACTAGGAGGGGTTATTTTCTACAAAAGATCTTATTCTTGTTGATCATGTGATATAATTGAAGAACACAAATTGAAGCATTTAACAGTATAGATTCAATTTTTGTCTGAATAAGCTACTACACTATATGGATGTATGAAATTTGTCAGTGGTTTTTTTATTATGTATTTTTCTCTTTACAACCATTATCTCTGATTTTAGTTAACTAGGCTATCTTTGCATACGTCCTACAGCTCTCCAAATTTTCCCAAAAGCCTCTTCTGTATCTCCTCTGCTCTCTGCAATCTCATGCGAAGCAGATGTAAAACGTTACCATTTTGATTTGGTGGAGAATCATACTTAGCCAATTCAGCAGGTGTAAAAGAGTAAAGGGAAATGTAAAATTAGATTATTACATCACTTGTGGTCTTCTTTAGCTTGACCTCAATTGCTAAGTGTTTTCTTCTGGATAGTGATGGGACTCGCAGTTGCTTTTCTGTAGCTGGAAGGCTCAGTTAATGCTATGGAGAGTGTAAATGCTAGTCTAAAATGTAGGCTCTTCCTTCATAAATTCTAAGGTTTTGATTTTTCATTGCTAATATTAGACAACCCCAGATGATGTAGAGACAATCATAGTCTCCTGGCTAGGTTAATCTGTCCTTCATAGCACCTGTTTTTAAACTGGTTTAACAGTAAACCACTGTTTCTATGGTTACACTGATTTTTATTTTTTTTTTTTTGACTCAAGAAGTATAATCTGAATATAGTAATATTGCTTTGAAAACTTCACCATTTTCACAATCAAAATCATAAAAATTGAATGTCTTCCATCATGTGTATGTCTGTTATAAATAACTCTTTTATTTTAACAGTAAGAAAATATTTTTACAGGATGTTTTACTAGTACTGTGGTAGTACCAAAGATCCATATAATGATCTTCCTGGGATCAGAATTCACCTGGTTTTTAATTTGGCAGTCTTCAATGTGTTTTCTTGTTGGAGCTTGCACAGTAAGGAACACAAGAACTTTTTTCTTAAAGCTTAAAATATATGCAAAAATTGCATATAGTAGAATAACAGAATAATTTAGGTTGGTAATGACCTCTGAAAGTCATCTAGGCCAAAGCATCTCTGTTAGACTGGATTGCTCATGACATTGTCTGGTAAGGTTTTAGCATCTCAACGTACAGAGTTCTCATAACCTCTGTGGGGAGCCTTACCACATTGGCCATGAAGAAGTATTCATAACTTTAATCAAAATTAATTTATTTAAAATGGTAATTTTTACCTGACATCCCTTTAACTGTGAACATCTGAGAAGAGACCGCCTCCATGTTTCCTTTCTAACAAGTATCTGTAGATGATAAGCCCCCACCAAAGCCTTCCTTTCCCAGACTAAACAGACCAAGCTCCTACAGGCTCTTGAACATTTATTGCTCCAGCTCCCAGTCACCTTGGTGGTCTATATGCAACTCACACCAGGATATCAGTGTCTGTGCCATATAGGAGAGTCCCAGTGGGTCGGGCAGAGCATCACGTGGATCTCAAGAATGGGAGCAGGATCTGTCTCTGGCCCTTCTGGTTTCACTCTGCTTGCATAGCTCTGGAGATGGGATTCTCCATTGCTGTCTGGAGGACTCTGCTGCCTCATTGCCCCTGTGTCCCCCAGTGTCTGCAGAGGTGTTACTAACCTGTCACTGCCCAGGCTGCATGGGGGCTTGGGACTGCACATTTCATTTTGAATCTTCAAATAAAACTTTATTTTTCAGATGGATTAGAAGGAAGCTTTAATTTTTTAAAATTTATTTTACTTCTTACATGCTGTGCTTGTGTGGAAAAATGCCCACCAGTTTTGTGGTGGTTATCCATAAGATTGTCAGTGAATGATTGAGCTACTAAAGTGGGAAGAATATACATGAAATACAAACTTCAATACTTTCAAAAGGAAAAGTAACAAAAACAGTCCAGACAAATCAAAAGGATTAGCAACTAAGATATACTTTGGAATTTCATATTAATTAATAGGACATAGTAATAGAAGGACAGAATATGTTTTCCACTTTAGAGCGCAATCTGAGAACAAGGAATAAAGAGCTAGATGTGATATTGGAATCTAAGCAGCAGCAGAATTCCCAATGCATTGGATAAAAATGCATAATTATGAGAATGCTCATACAGAACTTGTGTTTCTTGTGAGTTTTGTAACTACCTGTTTAATAAAATACTGCATTTTGAGCATGGACAATTAAAAGTTTTGTGCAAACCCCAGAAAAGCATGTCCTAGTATAAAAAGGTAGTTTTAAGAATGAAGAGGTTCCTCAAATGTCCCTCATTTTGAAAATGTGACATTGCAACTCCTGTCAGGCTTTCCTATAAAAAGTATCTGTTAACTAGAGATCTGAAAACTGCTGAGAAAATCATTTAACTACAGAAATGAGAAATGTTCTGCTTTATCTCCAGAGTACTTAAAAAAAAAAAATGCTGCTCCTGTGCAGTTTAATAAAACAGATGTGTCTGTCTTTATGTCTACAATATAAATTAACAGAGACACGTACACTGCTTTCCTAATTGTAAGTTGATTTGGTGTCAGTCCACAGACCAGAGACATATGCATGGCAGCAGTCATGTAGGTTGATTTCACCTTGTGATACAATAGCCACAAGACTGTAGCTTGCTTTTTCAGGGGGCTTGAAAGCAAAACCAAACTTTTACAAGCAATTAATTTATGCCTTTTTGTAAATAGTTGTTCAAATAATAAGCACTCATTTTATCTCACATATTCCATTCTCTGACAAATACTCACAGGTGTGATCACAGCTGTATGCAAGATAAAATTTTTGGTTGTCTCTTACTGCCTACTGCCACTTGATATGCCTTCTTCACTGTCAGAACTGAGTGGCCCCATAGGATCTGCGTCAATTGACAAATTGTCTAAGTTACACCATGCTGGCTGAGCTAATTTTCATCTTCCTGATTTCCAGATTTATCCCCTATAAATTTTTCTTTTGTGTTGACATTTAGTTTACAGAGTAAAATAACTTTACCTTTGGTCATTGACCAAGTAGTAAATTCTGTGAAAGCTGAAAATGCAATTGCAAGTCACTGTATCCAAGTGTTATTAAGTGCTGCTTTCAGAAGGTACATTTTCTACCTATTTTTCTCCACATATAAGGCAGCTCTCTATCATTTTGGATCCTCATGCACTCAGGCTATTATCTGAGAAAAACATGTTATGCAGATTTCCTGTGTGGAATATGCCTGTCTTCTTAAGTAATCAATCACTCTTATATATCTACATAAGTTTAAGAGATTTTTTGTAGTTCTGAATATTTTACAGACACATATAGAGAATCTGTATGATAGAACCATTGAATGATTTGGGTTGAAAGGGATTTTAAAAATCATTTATTACCAACCCCATCCAACCTGGCCTTGAACACTTCTAGGGATGAGGCACCCAACTTCTCTGGGTCACCTATTCCACTGTCTCATCATACGCACAGTAAAAAATTCCTTCCTTATGTCCAATCTAAACCTATAGTCTGTCAGTATAAAAGCCTTGGCCCTTGTCCTGCTACTACAGACCCTGGTAAAAAGTCTCCCTTCACCTTTCTTAAAACCATACATACAATATTAGCTAAGTAATAATAAAAAAAAATTTAAAAAAAGGAAAGGAGTTGCAAAAGTACTCTTTGTGTCCTTTGCAAACACCAGATAATAGCCCCTACAAAATTACACATGATTGTACCAAACCTCTTTCTGGCATATCAGAAACCTTACTGTGGAGGAGTCCTTTTTTTTTTTTTTTTTGGAAGTCCAATTCAACCCTCATTTACTCAACTCTTTTTCCTTTAAGGTGTGAATTCATAGCTTTGGTGAGGGACTGAAGGCTGTGTCAGAGCTCTGTGAGCACCTACTCATATGTTTGGTGTATGCAAGTGCACTCTCGTGCTCACATCATTGCTGAATCCTCATGGTTTTTTATTTATTGAAAACAATACATAAATGCTTTTTTACCTGTCTTCTTTTTCCCTCTGATTTACAGTGCCCTCTCATGGCAAAACAATAAGCCTTCTCACTTCACCAGTCACATAGCTGTGTTTTTTCCAGAAGCAAACTCACACCAAATATTTCCTGCAATATTTTCACTGTTAAAGATGGACATGAACAATCCAAAGAATAGGCTTTCTTAATGGTGGCTGTAGCAGTAAGACATGCTGCAATCATTAATGATCTCCAGTGCTCCCTGAGCTACGTAAGGTTCAAAAAGTAGAGCAAGGCAAAATGTCCATGTCTTTAGCTGCATGGATTTCAGCATGGGAGGATTCTCCAGGTCTGCAAGTGGTATGGCATAGAAATGTGGAAACTAGAGATATTTGAAAGTGGGCAAACAGTTTTGTCACACATTTATAAAGATGCTTCCCCAAACACATTTAGCACTTTTAAAATCAGAACAAGACAGTTCACTTTAACTGTATTAAATTTTCCGGAGGCCTTTTGACCAGACTGCTTTTTATCCCGTACTATTGGAGCCAATGCAATAAACACTAAAGACAAGAATCCTGCACAGTTACTAGAAGGGGATAAAATGAAGAATGCTGCAGTTAAAGGTTAATTATCTGAAATGTGTGATGCCAGTCAACCCTCACCACCTTGCCTTCCAAATGAACCTCTCCAATAAGCAGTGTTAACTTTTCCTAACCTGAATCTCCTTTTCTTTATAGCATGATCTTGTAGAATTCTAGGCAGTGAAGTTACCTAGAGAAGTCTGTATAATACTTCTGAAACAAGGGTACAGTGCTACCCAAGGCTTATTCAAATGAATAAAGATGATTTTCCTATTTATTTTTTTAATTTTGGGTTTTTGGTATTTGTTGGTGGTGGGGTTTTTTCCTCCTTAAGTTTCGTTTCAGGAACATTGCATTAATCACTTGCATTTCTAATATCTACTGAGGGCTAAAGTTAGAATTTATTAAATCCTTGTCATTTTAGTTTTATTAATTCACTATGTCTATTTTGAAACTTAGATTTCTTGGATATTTCATATGTCTTTATGCTCTACTATTTGCTTTAATTGGGAAAAGAAGTAAATATGTAAATGTTTGTTCAAAGAGATTTAAACAACAATGCAGTCACTTCCCCTTCACTTTCAACTTCAGGCACTGCTTTTGTTTTCACCATTCATTTTACTCTAAGAAAATATTTTTTATATTGGTATAAGGTGGTAACCTATTACTTACTCTTATCTTTTCTCTTTTAGTAGAATAGATCTGTACTGCATAGCTGTTTATTCTGCATTTTAAAATAAAACGTATCGAAGCACACATTTCCATGGTTTATGAAGTTTATGAACTTTGTGAACTTTAGGTTCACAAAGCAGTTATACATAATTGCAGCAATGCAGTCAAGCTCAGCTGGGTAGCCTAAATTATGAAGTATGTATGTCAAGGCAAAATGCCACATTTCCAATAACTGAGGTCATGAGCATGCTTTCAAATAGTCCTTTAATTTACAACTGCAATTAAAAAAGTTTAGTTATTAATTAATGGACCTAGAAAAATAGCTTGGTCTGTACTGCTTGCTGAATCGTACTGTGCTTTGCATCTACAGCAGTTGTAATGTAAAATCATACAATCGTAGAATCACTTACGTTGGAAAAGACTCAAGGTGCTGAGTCCAGCTGTAACACAAACTGTCAAATCTGAAAAAAGCCTAACAGACGAAAAAACATGTCTGAAGCTGTTACTTTGCCCAGAGACTTCACTAGATAGCATTAAGTGAAGAAAAACTAGGCACAGGTGGTTCTGAATTAGAGAATTTTTTTTGGCATCTCCTTTCCTTTCTCTCTCAGTTCATATCTCAAGCTCTGACCCTACAACCCTATTCTTGCTCTGATATCATGGAGACAAGGTTTTGGTGGGTTGTCAGTATCCTTCCACTGGCAACACGGATCCCAAATGTCCTACTGCTCTCTCCCATTAAGCATCTCCTCAATTTCAGTTCATCAAGTGAGCACTGTGCTCTTAGTGTGACCAGTTTTTTCTTTTGCTCTATTCATGGTGATGACTATAACAAGAAAGGTCCTGCTCTTCCATGAGATTTTTCTAAGGAAACTGTATCAATCTCTAGCTTCTCTGCCTCCAGCTTCTAATGAATAAAAATGTATATTATTATCTGTGTAATCAGTCTTTCTTAACGGTATCGGATTTTAGCTGTAGCAAGTGATCTTTAATTTTGGTATTAGAAATGACTCATCTTCAAATTAATGATTTTTCCTTTATGGTGTTAGTCAGAATAAGCCCTGTGAATTAAGGTTATTCAGAACTGCAAATCTGTTTTTTTCATTCATCTATCATTACATTAGAATAGCAATTTGCTATTAAAAATATAAATAAATGTTGACCTCTGGTGCTACGAAACAAGAAAATCAGTGCATGTTTGAGTGGGACAAATGCATATGCATTTTAAAGAAAAGATTAAATATATATATGCACTTTGTGTTTATTTTCCTGATGAAATTGCTAGTTACAAAATTAATAGACAAAGTAATTAGAAAAACATTTATTCTGGCTCTTCTGTTTCTGTTGTTGTTGTTGTTTTTGTCTTTTTTAGTTTTGGTTGTTTGTTTGGGTTTTGGTGGTTCTTTTTGTCTTTTTTTTTTGTTTGTTTGTTTGTTTGTTTGTTTGTTTCTTAAGAGTTTGCTGTGCAGGTTTTCCAGAAAAATTAAAAATAACTTTTGGGTATGATTTTTTAGGTGAATAAATAATGCTCAGAGTAAAATATTAAGTCAGCAGGGAAGCTTTATTGAAAGTGTATTTTGAAAAGAAATATTGGAGGGTAATTTTATCTTGGTGTTCAGAATAAAAAATAATGTTTTCTGTTTTTTAATTTTTTTAATCTTGTGCAACTGATTCTGTTTGTTTGTTTGTTTGTTTGTTTTAATTGAATTGTTGAGCTTGGAGCAGAGCATAAAAGTATCTTCAATATTCTTTTCCCCCCTTTTTTGTTCTGTATGGTTTTTAAAAATTATTTTATTTTGTTTTATTTTAAGGCAGCCTGCTTATGGTTGTGAAAGCATTAATTTTGAATAATGTTTGATAACCATGTATGCACACTCTTCATTATAAAATTTCAAGATTTCTCATCTTGCCTTTAGCAATTTTAATTTTCAATAATGTGCAACCCCATGAATACAGTTGTGCTCTCCTAATATTTAATTCTTTCCTAAGACATACAAAGAGTAGATCTGAGATATTGAAGACAGAATAAAGATGTGAAGTTACTGGAGTAACTTCACTCCAGTAGTCGTCACTGGAGGTTCTTAATGGAACTGTTGACAAGATAGAATGAGCCCTGATATCATAAAATATGCTGTAATGAACTTGACCAAATGTATTTTTACTGTTTAGATGTAATCAGTTGAGTACAGGACAGAAAGCAGAGAAAGCAGTGATTTGGGGAGTGTAAGAAAAATTGAATTGGGGTGCAGGGGCAGTCTGCTGTTCCTGCTTTTACCAGGAGAGAAAGAAGAGGGGAAGGAGAAAAAAGGGAAAGCCTCATGCTGTCTCAATTTCCTGAGCAATTCCTGTCCTCCTCTACTTCCCGAGTTCCTTCAGAACATCTTTACCATCAATATGATCCGTTTAATCTACTGGATAGCCCTGGCAGGTGTTTGGAGGGAGAGAAACAACATTACTGCCCATATGCTCACAACAGTTGGCCAGAGGACAGAGCCACTGAGGTCAGAATTGAGCTCATCCTCACAGATCCATGCACAAGTGTGCTCTGGTTTTACCTTTTACCAGTCTTCTTGAAATGAAGCCTACTTCCTGACATGCTTCTAAACAAAATGTGTAAATTCAAAATAAGAAGCAGCAAGTGTTAGAAGAAGGTTATACATTTGAGTTCTGAACCTCTATTTTAATGTGCCATTTTCCTGAGAGAATAGCAACTTCTTTTTTCTCCTTCACCATTAGCAGGAAACAAAATTTTCCCCAGTGTTCAGTTTGGGGACCTGATTCTATTTAATCTGTTTATCAATGCAATTGGATGCTACCTCAGTCTGTTTGCCGATGATTCCAAACTGGGTGGGAGCATTTGTCTGCTGGGGGATAGGAGCAGAAGAGGGGTCCTGAGAGATTGGATTGAGGGGCCAAAGCCAGTGGAATGAAGTTAACAGCACAAAGGGCTGGGTCGTGCACTTTGATTGTAACAACACCAGACATTGGTACAGTCTGGGGAAACGGTGGCTAGAAGGCTGCCCAGCAAAAAAAGGGACTGCTGGTCAACAGTGGCTGAACAAGAGCCAGCAGCAAGAAGGCCAATGGCATCCTGGCCTGTACAAGCAATGGTGTGGCCAGCAGGACCCAGGCAGGGATTGTCCTCCTGTACTTGTCACTGGTGAGGCCACACCTCAAATCCTGTGTCCAGTTTTGGGTCCTTCACTACAAGAAAGACCTGAAAATGCTGGAGTGAGTCCAGAGAAGGGCAACAAAGCTGATGAAGGGTCTGGAACACAAGTTCTCTGATGGGCTGGAGTTGTTTATCCTGGAGAAACGAAGGTTTAGGGTGAACCTTCTAGAGCTACCTGAAAGGATGCTGTAGCAAGGTCAGTCTGTCTTTTCTCCCAATTAACAAGCAATAAGACAAGAGGACATAGCCTCAAATTGCAACAGGGGAGGTTTAGATTGCATATAATAAAAAAATTCTTCACTGAAAGGGTTTTTAAGGGTCTTAAACAAACTTCCCATTGCAGTAGTTAAGTCAGGATTGCTGGAACTTAAAAAAATGTGTAGATGTCAGACTAGGGACGTAGTTTAATGCTTCACTTGGCACAGTTAGATTTGTGGTTGGATATGTTGGTTTTAAGGGTTCTTTGCAATCTAAAGGATTATATGAATTTATGACTGTAAAATATAATTTTGTTTTGAGAAAATTTGATTATTGGTGTCTTATAGTAACTGCCACTGTAAAAGAGAAGCTTAAACCATTCTTTGATTTGGTTTTAACTCTTTCTGTGGAATCAATTTCTAAATATGAAGGAAGAGTTTATGATCTCACCTTATATTCAACAGATTATGTAAATGCATTGAAAGGAAGTTGGAAGCATAAATCACAGATGTCGGTTTGATAGAAAGTTTGTAACCAGAAAAATCTACAGCTCCCAAATCCCAATGTGTTAATTACAAGACGACATCTGGTATACAAATTTATGCCGAGCTAAGAAATGTTCAGACTAAAATAGAGTATGCCTAAGTGGGCTTAGTGTCTAAAACCTACATTCATCATAGGGAAACTTAAAATCATGTGATTGTGAAGCGTCTGTGATCTAAACTGTCTGCAGATAGAAGAGTGATATAAACTGGAAGGGAAGGCAGTTAAAGATAGTTGAGACAGGTTAGACAAATTAGGCATGTACACCTGGCCAATGTTATATTTTCACTTTATATAATATGCTCACATATAGGATGGATAAAAAAAAAATCAAAAATTCCTCAACTTAATAGCATACAATCTCTCTGACCTTTAAACCTAACAAAGGAGATGTGTTTTCACTGATTTTGTGTTAAAAAAACAAGCAGTGGAGCCAGTTATATCTGTTGGAGTGTATGTGGTTACAGAAGATTCTTATGTTGTAAAAGATTTTATGGATAATATGAAAATATTTGAAAATGGAGTAATTCAAACACAGTTTTCTAAGTCACTGCCCAGTCAAACTTTGAAGAGGGACCCTATACTTTAAAAAAAAGTTTTAGGTAAATCTTGTACACTTAAATTTTAAAACTGAAATACATTCAGTGGCTATTGAATATCCAATTTTCTTTCAAATTGCCTGCAGAGTAAATGAGGACCCCCTGATATAACATACTCCCCGTTTTTACTCATCAGAGGAACGATATGAACTAGTAGCTAGGAGGAAAAAATTGTAAGAGTTCCTTTGCCTGAGGACCAAAATTATAATGTTGCTATTTCAGATTAACTGTAGCATCCATGTGACAGAAATCAATATGAAAAATGGTCTGACTTTAAAAGCCTAGGAGATTATTCATATTGTACCTCTTCAGCCAGGAGGAGGTCGGGGCGGGGGGGGGAAAGGCATTGTATAAACTCAGGACTTCACGGTGACTAACAGTGAAGGAAAAGTAACACTCCATAAATTTGACTTCAGATGACTCCAAGCTAGGTATGACATCAAATAAGGATAATACTGGTCTTACAAATTCTTATTTTGAGTACTCTAAATTAACAAACCCTGATTTAAAATTGAATTTTTCATTGAAAATGTGGAATATATTCACTTTTAAATATAGATAGTCAGAAAAACACTCTAGAATAGCAATAGAAGGTCAACATAGTTTGCATTTCCTTAACTAAAAAAATTCAGTGTAAAATTACAGATTTCTGGTCATCAAGGCTTTAATCTGAAAATCTGTGTGTATAAACCATGAAGAAGCTATGTAATCTGGATGTATTTAGTGGCATGGTGCCAGCAATATTTCAGAGAAATAGTTGGTGTTCTGCTTGGCTCGGCGTTGGGAAAATGCTGTATTTTGGTTACAGGGAAGGAGTTCAATTCCTGTCCTGAGCACTCCTTTAGATTTAAAGCCTCTCTGCTATCTGCATTCATGCACTTCTGTGTGTTTGGAAGCAGAAGGGGTTGCAAAGGATTGTGGAAAAACTGTCAGTTCAGTCTCAGACTGGAAGTGTTCAGCATTCCTGAGAGATTGAGAATAGATATGTAAAGCAGAAAGCAAAGAGCAGTTCATGCTATAGCAATAAAACTGAAGTCAAATATTGCAGATGACATCCTGCAGGCGCTAGGGGAAGAAGATTATATTGTTGCAGGGGATCAAGACCGCCTGCTGCGCTGATTCAAAGAATAAAGTCACTGAAACTAATATGAGAGGCCTTATCCAGTGGCACAAAACACATACTTAAATGACAGTTTGGAAAATTTCTTAATAGTGAAGATCATCTGGACGTTTTCTGAAAACACTGTCTTCTTCTCCAGGAGGTAACATTACAGAAGTTTCAGCATGCTTTCATGACATGGTGAGGCAAGTTTCCTGAAAGAATATCAACCCATAACTGTGGTTTTTCCATTAAATACTTGCCAAATGTTTAACTATTCTGTTAATACCTGGTTTGGAGTAGGTAATTTATCTGTCCATAACGGTAATGTCTCTAATGAATACCAAAATAGCCATTATTCAGAAAAGCATAGAAATTGACTGTTATTAATATTGATAAGATTTTGCACTGATATTGATGATAACTTTTATTCAAAAGCTCTGAATGTAAATTTTTAAAGTACTATTGGTCTCGTGTTTTTTGTTTGGTTTCTTCTTCGTAGAAACAGTAGTTTATAGATTACTTACTGTCACTTAGGAATTTTAAGTTGGGGGTAGATTTAAATTTAAAACTGTGCTGCTAGTCCTTTTCTTAAATAGTTGGTTCTGCTTACAGATATTGTGCTGTTAGCTATTAATCCAAGTGAAGCAAGCAACCAGAAATAGAATTTCCAGTCACTTTGTACCAGCTCTGTAAAAAATGAACTGTAGGCAAAATCTGTAGATGAAAATTAAATTTTCAAAATAAAAAATACTTGCAGTCTATTTCTACTTGACAGCTGGTTTGCTTTTCCTTGCCTGTGATGATTTTATCAGGTTTTATGAGAATGTTATTTTATTCAGTAAACATTAAACATTGTCCGATTCTAGGACAGTGCTCGATACATATGGCACCTCTTACAAAGAAGGCATATAAAGTAGGGACTAATGTTTGTGAGTTTGCTGTAAATAAAGACAGTACATCAACAGAATTAAATTGTAGGTGCTTACAGTGTGTAGTGACTAGCACTGTGCCTTCCTGATGTTATTTTAAACAGGAAGACAAATACATGGATTTAACTTTGTACTGGATTTTATTGTTTTAACCTAAGTACATAGGAACATAGGTATATAAGGAACATAAAATGTGCTGCAACATCAGAAAGACATGGTTCCCCTGCAGGTTTATGTCCCCAGTTTCTCAGATAACCTACAGCATGCAGCATGGCATTACATAGCTATGTTCAGTCCACAGGTTCAGGAGGTTGCTGCTTATAGCTCCAATAAATGCAAGAAATTCTTGGTTGCTGAAGCTACGTTTGGTAAACATGATTTTGTCTGTATTTTTCTCAAACATAATTGAGCTAATTTTTAGATGTTGTTTAATAATAAGTCATGCAAAGATTATAGTGTACTAAAAACAATAAGCAAGCCTATCTTTAAACAACTCTGGATTGAAAGACCCAAAAAACCAAAGGAAACAAAACAAAGGGCTCCCTACAATACTTTAATTTGGTCTTCTTGTTTGTGTGCACTATGTCATCATTTAATTGTCTAATTACATGCTGTGGTTTTTTTTTTTTTTTTCCCATAAGGCCCTGCCTTATTTGATTAATGGAGTTGGCAGTATTTGCTTAATGAGCAGTTGTTTGATATGTTCCTAATTTGTTATTCAAAGAATGCACCCCATGCTGTATATTCTGCCTTCTGTTTAAACCCTATTCTGAAAACAGAATTACTGTTTTTTTCCTAGACTGAGCAATAAATGATCATTGCAGTTGTGCTTGTGTTCTTTGCAAGAAGAATGTGGAAACCGTTTTCTTGGGAGGTATTTTTTTCCTGTCATCATAAAGGATATTGTTGTTAAATCTAAAAGCATTTACCACAACCTAACAGAGCTGGTAGAAGCTGGTGGTGACACAGAGTGACAGCATTGCTACTCAGCAAGGGAGAAGGGGAAGACACCCTAGTAGCCATCTAAAAAGGGTCCTGTATAAATCCACTTAGATAATACTAATACATAGCACATTGCACAATGTTTAATTATCCTATATATTAAAAACACTAAACAATAACAGATGAACCAAGTAAAAAATGTCATGAAAGAAATTAAGAAAGATATCAATGAGCAAATTAATTAATTGCTTTTCCTCAGTTCGGAAAGGCTGTTGTAGTGGGCAACAGGAACATTGTTCCTGGAGTTTTCTGAAAAATAAGAGTATCATAATGAGGCTTTCTTCTTTTTCTTTTGAAAACAAAATAACTTTTTGTCTAACCTTACTGGGAGTTCTAATCTTTTAAAAATAGCTTTAAAACCTTTAAGCTTCCAGCTTTTTTGTTGTTCTTTTGAGCCAGTAATGTTTTTTTTCAACTAAAGTCATTTGGGTCATCTTGGAAGACAGTGTATATTTCTTAATTGGGTAGTCCTGTCCCTGAAGTAGTCATTCACCTCTTACAACAAATACATGGGACAGACATGAATTCAAGGTCTAAGGAATGTTGCAGATAAAAAGGAATTGCTTCACTAACAAAATCTAAACAAAGGTCATTTTGGTTTCATTTTATTTTAGTAATTGTGCTCTTGGAAATTAAAAATTTTCTGGAAGATACTTGTTTCTTGATTTAGAAAAGGGATAGCATTCTTATCTCATATCAAGTCAATCAAATAAAAATCCAGACTTTTTTCCTTCATTCTCTTACACATCTTCCATTCATTTTATTACTGGTTCTCTTAACTTTTTTTTTGGTTTTTTTTGTTTCCATTTTCCTTAGCATCCTACGCCTTTTTCTACTAAAGGCTGTCAGGTTTTGGTATGACCAAAGTATCACCTGACTTCAAAAATCAGTGATGACTATATCCAGTAGCATTATCTGGGAAAGTGCAAAAGGAAAAGCCAAGATTTTGCTATCACTTTTTAAGACTATTCACTGACCTTTTTACTGTCTGCAGGTCAGTGCAATTCACTTTTTAAGAACACTTCTTTTTTAATATAGTCAGAATGTTTTGGGTTGGTTATAACCTTGAAGATTATCAGATTCCAACCACCTCCCATCTGCAGGGACATCTTCCACAAGACCAGGTTGTTCAAAGTGCCATAACTTGACCCTGGACCTTTCCAGGGGTGGGCCATCCACGACTTCTCTGAACAATACCTTCCGGTGCCTCACCACCCTCGCAGCAAAGAATTTCTTCCTAATATTTTATTTAAACCTACTCTCTCAAGGTTTAAAGCCTTTCCCCCTTGTCCTGTCAGTACACACCCTTGTAACAAGTTCCTCACCAGCTTTCTTGCAGGGACCCTTTGACACTGATAAACCAAAACAAGCTCACCCTGAAGCCTTCTCTTCTCCAGGCTGAGCAGTCCCAATTCTCTCAGCCTTTTCACGCAGGAGGAGACATGAACTAGAGGACCCCTTACTACTGGCCCTCACGTTGTAGAGGTATTCATTGTGCACCAGAGCTTGCAGCTGCATCAACATAGCTTCATCTATTATAACAAAAAATGCCCATGTTCTTTGAAAATGCACTTATTCTTCACCCAAGCTGGCAAGACTTGGCTAAGAAGCACTTTCCAAGATTCTTGGTAATTTAAGGCATTTTCCTTGTAGATTCTTCATCTGGTAGAACCTCCTATGAAACGCTTGCCACTAGTTTTTGGAATGTGTGGAAGCGTTCTTTTCTTACTAGGCAGAGTACATTTTTCACCTTAATTTTCAGGATTACATGTAGCTTCTAACCTGCAGAGCCCCCCTCTCTTCTAGGTGGTCTTACTTTTGAAGTCCTTTTCTATAGATTTGTTTCTTGTCAAAAAGCCATCCACCATATTGTGTATCTTTGCCACTATTCTCTATACCTTTCTGAGACCAATTGCACTCTTTTTGAAAAGGCTGAGATGGAAATTGAGCATTAATTCAGAAGGGTGAATAGCATAATATCTTTAAGTTGTATATTTTGTTCAGTGTTGGTCCTGTTCATGATTATATATAGACCCCAGCCAGCAATTGACAAGGGCATCAATTGCACCCTCAGTAAATTCAGATTACACCAAATTTGTCAGGAGAACTGACCTTCTAGTGGGTAGAAAGGGACCCAGAGGGATGCTGAGAGGCTGGATTGATGTGCTGAGGCCGGTGTTATGAGGTCGAACAAGACCAAGTGCCAAGTGCTGCAATTGTGTCACAACAACCCCAGGCACTACTGCAGATTAAAGGAAGAGTGCCCAGAAGCTTCAAGGAAAACAACTTCAGGGTGCTGTTTGACAGTATCTGAACCTGAGCTAGTTTTCCCAGGTGTCCAAGAAGGCCAGTGGTGTCCTGGTCTCTACCAGCCAATAGCATGGCCAGCAGGACCAGGGCAGGAATTGTCCCCCTGTACTCAGCACTGGTGAGGCCACACCTCAAATCCTGTGTCCAGTTTTGGGTGTCTTAATAGAAGAAAGACCTGAAAGTGCTGGTGCAAGTCCAGAGAAGAGCAACAAAGCTGGTGAAGCATCTGGAACACAAGTGCTGCAAGAAATGGCTGAGGGAGCTGGCATTGTTTAGCCTGGAGGAGTCTCAGGGGAGAGCATGCTTTCCTGAAAGGAGAGTGTGGAGGAGAGCCAGGTGGGGGTCAATTTCTTCTTCCTGTCAACTAGCAGCAGGAGAGGAGGAAATGGCCTCAAGGGGAGGTTCAAGCTGGACATAAGGAAGAATTTTTTCACTGGAAGCACTGATAAGCATTGGAATGGCTTGCCAAGAAGATGATGGAGTCACCGTTCCTCATATTTGAAACAACTGAACGTGGTACTTAGTGCTGTGGTTTAGTTGGCATGGTGTTGTTTGGTCAAAGGTTGGACATAATGATCTTTCCAACCTTAGTGATTCCATGATTATATGATTCCTATTCCTTAACTGGTTATTTATTTATGTAAGGGTCTTCTGTCTTTTTATGACAACTTGCTTTCTTTAAGACTTGTTAGTTAGACCATTTTAATAATTCTTGTAAACTTAAACAGGTTTTATTGACTGTAGCTCTCTCTGATAGATGTGTTTATTGAGTCTTTCAGAAAAGTGTATAAATTTATGAGACATGTATTTCCTTTACAGAACATGTCTTGTCTTTTCTTCATTTTATTGCATATAACTTCAAAAGGTTGGTTAAAACTGCCATATTCAGTAAAACTGGACCTGTTCCTTTATTATTTTGCAGTCGTTTGAGACTATATTGATAGCTGTCATTTATGCTGTTTTCTACAGGGATATCTGATCTGTTGTTTCATTATAACTGCTCCAAAGGTGTTCGTTTTATACCCAGTGGTAAATTGGATTTCAGATAACAATTAAAAATTACTCTTCTTTGTACACATCAGAAAATACACTGCATAATTTTACACTAACAGTCTTATAAACTGCGTACAAGGGAGAACATATTGCCTTTCTTATTTTAAATAGAGCTGCTTGCACACTGATGTATACAATATTTCTTTAATTATTTTTTATGGAGGAATTGCACTGTCTAATAATGATTAATATTCTTATGCTAAATGTGACTTATCCAAAGCTAAAATTGTTTGCTGTGTGGCTTTTGCTTTGTTTGGTTTGGTTTCTCAAAACTCTTCCTTATTCTGTCTGAAAAATGTTCTTCAGATCTGTGTTGTGTTTTTCATGACAGAATCTCAATATGAAAACATTTCACAGCTCAAAAAATGAAGAAAGTCATTAAACTAGCAATCTCATCAGCAAGGTGTAGAAGTGTAATACAGCTGATAGAAGATTGGCAATTATTTAAAAATATATAAAGCACATATGCGTATGCTCTCAGACTTTTATTTTGTAAAAGACTTTTGCAATCCTGTAAGTTATTAGTTGATTCATAGCAATAGAAATAGCAACAATGCTAGGAATTATTATAATTAACATAAGGAATATTCATACAAAAACTGCAGCTGCATGAAAGCACTGATAGTACATAGCGAGTCTCTCTTATTTTCCTAACATCATGTGAAGAGCCCCTTGCTGTCTCTGATAAAACCTTTTCAAACTTCCCAAAGCCAAACAGAATTGTTCAGAATTCATAACAGGATACTTGTTTTGAAGCTAAATTCAATTTAAATTAAGAGAAACTTGTTTTTACACTTAAAATCTGTCATACAATCATGTTGCTAATGGCTTTCTTAGTGAGATAGAACTCCCTGTGTTCCATTAATAGGGACTATGTATGAAAAATGAACAAGAAGAATAAAATCATATGTTTAGCTCATTCTGATAGAGCAAAGAGAGCAGATTATATTGTCATAGTCCCACAAAATGTTGTTACATACCATTAATGAGTCACTATTCAGAACTTTCTGTGTTGTTGTTTTTTGCATTTATAGCATCTTCATCGATCTAGTGGCTAAGACCTGTTTATGTTTATATTTATGTTATTTAATATAAGACTATTTTTTATATTTCTTTTGACCTCTGGCTATCATCAGAAGTGATCCACCTAAAAATATCTTTGTTCCAGCAAATGCTTGGCTTTTGGGGAACTACAAAAGAATCCTTTTCTAGCAAGGAGTTGTATGGACTAGTCAGTCCTAGGCTATCCTTAACGGGGAAGCTGAAATTAGCTGCTGAGGCTCTCTAGTGCATTCCTGTTAATTGTTAGTTGGTGAAAGTTGGGCTCCTGGGATTATGGCCACCCCTACTGAAGTTGGACATATGAAAGAAACTGTCTGAGAGACATGACAGAGTTAGTCCATTAGGAATGAATTAATTAAAAGATCAAAAGTAGTACTAGATCCTTAGGGATTTAAAGTACTTAACGATAATTAAAACATTTAAGGCCTTAAAAATTGTAAGTCCAGTGTTAAACAGAGGAGTTACAGCATATTGTTGAACATTAGTGATGTGCACTCTTAGTCCTCTCCCAATGATAAGCCTCAGAACAAAAGTCCTTCTCACAAGTCTACCTCAGACATACTGTTTCAGTGCTATGATTTAATTTTAAATGGTCTCCATTTCTCTACATTCCTTTGCCATGTTTGTATCTGAAAAGCAATAACTGGTTATGACCAAAGATTTTTTTGTTTTGTTTTGTTTTGTTTCCGGCTAACAAACAGACCCATACATATGGCTTTTTTTCTTAAAAGTTCATTTATTTGAAAAAATTCTTATTTTCTAAAAATATTATTTTTAGAGAATTTCCTCTTTTTTTCATACTATAGTGTATCCTTGCAAGAAATTAAGTGTTGTTGGACTTTGTTTGTTTGTTTGTTTGTTTGTTTGTTTGTTTGTTTGTTTTTAACAGTATTTCTGACATCAGACAGAAAAAAGCAGCAAACAGGATTAAAAATAAATTATCCTCCTATTTAGCAATGCTAGTGGTTTCTGTACAATGAGTGATAAATCATATGAAATAAGTCCATGAAATAAAAAAGTTGTATTTCAAATATAATGTATAATTAAGATATCAACCAATAACTCTGACTACTAGAAATTATTATGCATTGCATGTGATCTCAAGTATACTTAATAAATTTCATGGCTAGAGCAAGAGCAGATTAAAATTATTAACTACATCATGTTGCTTATAAAAAAAACAGGATCACAGTTATGGGAGAGGGTAACTCCTTAATTTCATATTTTTAATTGACTCCTTCTGTAGTTAATTAAGGCTTTAGTGTAGGTTTTGGTTACAGACTTAATGGAAATTATTTTAAGCAGCTATTAAATTGAGACTCCTTCACAGGAACATTTTTAGAGCTCATCCTAGTTAAGAGGCTGTATTTGAGCTGAACTTTGTTTTACTATTTAAGATGTAAATTAGTATTACATGTTCTATCATAATTTTTTGAAATTTCTATTCTCTTGTGCATGCCTATGACATTATTTATTGAAATAATTATCAGTCACTTCCCACTTATTGCACTATTTCGTTCTAGAACACTTTTCTTAAAAAAAAAAAAAAAAATGTTTTTCATGTCATCCTGGTTGCAACCTATTTCTTCAAAATAACATAAAAATTCAAAGTCTTTATTGAAGATAGACCTAATACTTCCTCCTTAGTGTTATTTTTAAGATACAATTTATAAGGGATATGAAATACATAAAAATAATCAAAACCACCAATTCAAAATCTCTGCAGAAATTTTTTAGAAGATGTGGTAGGCTGGCCTAGGTGTTATACTTTCAACTATTTAAGATTCTTTCTAATAGCTCATCAATCTTTTTCTGAATGGTCTGGTAAAACAGCAACAGTTTTATCTCTAGTTATCACATTTGTTTTTGATGATTATTTTGGAATAACATGGGAAAAACAGAGGAGAAGAGTCACCTCTCTGAACCTGGTGGTTCTTGCTTCTTTTGATGCAGCCCAGTATGTACTTGGCTTTCTGGACTGCAGGTACACAATGTCAGCTCATGGCCAGCTTTTAATCCCAGAGAAGCCTAAAGTCCTACTATGTCTGTCTGCTCTGCATGGTTTCTTCTCCCAGTCTGTAGCCACATCTGGGATTGCCCCAACCTATGTGTAGCACCTTACCCTTGGCCTTGTTGAACTTCATGAGATGCGCATGAGTCTACTATCAAAGCATGTCCCTCTGCGTGGCATCCCTTCCTTCTGTTGTGTCAACTTCTCATCCTGTCACTTGTTACCTATGAGAAGAGACAAATCCCAACCTGTCTAGAACCTCCCTTCAGGCAGTTGCAGATGAGGTCTTCCCTAAGCCTTCTTTTCTCCAGACTAAAAAACCCCAGTTCCCTCAGCTGGAGCCCTTCACCAGACGCATTGCCCTTCTCTGGACACACTCCAGCACCTCAATCTTTCTTGTAGTGAGGGGCCCAAAACCAAACACAGTGTTTGAGATTAATATAATTTCAGTCATTTAATACCTCTAACGAGATTTTACTTCTTGTTAAATAATTGGTTTTGAAATCGCTCTCTTTTGGAAACAAATATTTTCTAAAGAAAAGATGCTTGTTAATTCTCATGGTTTTGGTAAGTAGAAAAATTAGATTGACAGGCTAAGATTTGTTACAAGACATTTTTGTCTGTGAATATTTTACATCTTATTGCAGCTATGAAAATGATTATTTGACTGAATTATTATGTTGCCACTGTGATTCGTAGAGCTGGTAAGATTTTCAGCATTAAAGTGCCTGCTTTGCTTCTACAGAGATAATATTATCACCCCTGATAACTCGTGCTTCTATAATTTTTTTTCCTTTTCTAAACTCCAAATATGTGCTTACCATTTTTTAATGAGACTCATAATCTTAAAAGTGATAGAATCATTAAATATCTGTCTATTTCAGAAGGCCAGTAGGTTTATCTACTTGCCTCAAGAGTTGCAAAACATAGTTCCATTTGTTGTTGATGAAAAAAAAAAATTGATCCTTTTTCATAGGTCCCAATATGAGAAGGAAGATCATATAAACCATTGAAACTTACTTTAACTTTCTTTACTTATCAGTATGTAAAACTCATGAACTGATTGGCAGAAGTGTTGGTTTAACCTGGCAGCATGAAGGATGCCTTTGGCAACTGTATGCTTTCCTGCCTAGTATAGTGCAAGCCTCAAACTAAGGAGCATAATGGTAGTGCAAAAACTTTTAAAAAGTTTTATGATTTTCCAAGAAGCTGGGGAGGTAATGTTTTATTAGAACATTGTTCTGAGCAAATTAACAGGAGGATTTTTTTTTTTTTTATTTTGGCTAAACACAGCCAGTTTAACATTTCAGCCCTCCTGTGAAGCTGAAAAAATTTATCTGGGAGTATATGACCCTGGTTTGCTTGAGTACATGGAACATAGAAATCTTTACTTTTTACCTGATTTCTATATTTCTTTTTTTTTTTTTTTTTTGTTTTTAACTTGTGCATATTAGTGTGTCAAAAATCATTGAAATGGATTGGCTTTTCCAGACAAATGCCTCTTAAGTTTCCAAAGTAGTTGTATAATATCACTAAGAGCAGTTTTTCTAAATGGTCTGTCATCCAAAGCTTCAGACATCCATTGCATCTTTAAAGTATAAGACAGCTATTACTGCCGACAGCTTTTGAAATTTATGGGCTTCTTGTGAAAGAAAAATACACTAGCTGCAGACCTTAGACAGATAATATTACAGGCTTGTATATATTCTGCCCTTTACTTCTCATGCACTCATCTGACTTGAGGAGAAAATAGTCTTGTCAGTGCTGGAAATTAGATATACTAGTCTAAGAAAAGTGTTTCCTCTCTTGCTGATGGTATCCCTGTATGCTTGCCATCTGAAATCATCAATGATCTATGTAAGGCTTTTGTGGCTTCAAAAGTTGTCTTCATCTGCTGAAAATAAATTCTATTAAACAAATCAAATTTTCCTGGGAACACTTATTCATTCATGAAACAATTTTTAAAAAGCTGACTACTTTTAAAAACATAATGTTCTCCCCAGAGGAAGTGACATAATGGGTGGATTAACTAGATTTTGAAATCTGAAAGTATTGTGTTGTACTACTCTGCTTTACTGACACAAAGTTAAACACTTGGTTTTCAGATTTAGGCCGACTAAAACCTAATAATTGTCTCCCTTTGTATTAAATTTCACAAAAAAAAACTGTGAGATAAGTCTTAAAAACCACAAAACCAAATAGGAGAAAAACATTGTTCTAAAGTGGCTTGCACTTCAGTGCAACTGGTAGTCACCCACAGCTAGAAAAACTTATGCAATGTTTCCAAATCACTAAACTATGTGATTTGGAATATGTGAAAAGTGCCTGAGAAATGTGTAAGGTTCTTTCTTCTCACCTTGCCTCATTGTTGAGAGTGAAAGGATACATGAGGGATATTCTCCTTTAGGTGTTCCTAGAGAAGCAGGGACAGATAATTTGCTTGCCCTCTCTGGTCTACTCTGCTGACCTTTAAAAGCCATTAAGACAACAGATATGGAGAAGGAGGATAAGAAGACTGTGATGCCATTTTTCCTTTACTCAGGAAACAAGGAGTAGGAAAATGCTTCATGTTTCTCTTCTTTTCTCTTGATGACTGAGAGATTCGAATGTAGTCTAGAGGTTAGAAATATGCAGGCTAGAAAAGACTGAAAACAAAAGTAAAAAGAAAAAAAAACAAAACAAAAAACCCCATCCAAAATAAATAACACTTCTTCATGTAAGACAGGAAGAGAAAATTATTTTAAAGATCTTGAAGTTTAGCAGCATTGTCTGAAGAGTACTGAGGCTTGGGTTTTTTGTGGAGCCAAAATAAATGTGTTGTGTGAGGAGACTAAACCTATGAACAGTAACTATCTCAGTAATTCTCACATGGCTGATTTATATTTCCTCTTTATGTCGACAGTGTTGTGGGAAAAATGTGCAATTTTTTATAACCTGTTTATAAGGTGTCTGAGAATGCCTGATGTATTTATTGTATGGCTGATATTTAATGAGGAGATTTGCTTATATGCTAAAGTTTGCGTTGTGCTTTAATATGGCTATCCTGGGCAGTGAGTACTGTACTGTATGAGAGAAAGTAGTGCATTTTGGAGGTTTTAACCAAACATTCTTTGGTTTGAGTCTATAAAAATGAGGACAAAATTACTGTTTTATTTATTATTTAATGTGAGAGAAACGATGAGGGGTTTCAATTTTGGTAACTGTCAGTGCCTGAAGAAATAACAACCTAAATATTCTAAATAACAGCCATAGAATTTTTTTAATGGATAGGTTTAATTTTGCTATCCAGGTAAAATGTGATTTGCACAGGAATTGAATATAGTATTAATTATCTATATAATAATCAGAAATTGAACTCATAATCCATAAATTCTAGTGTAATCCTTCAGCCACAAGACCATCCACCAATATAATTTAATTGCTAGACTGGGAAAACTAATATTTGCCCTGCTTTGACATAATTTGTGTCCCAAAAGCAGCATAAAGGATGTGGAAAGGGGATCTCCTTCTTTGCTCTCTGCTTCATATAAACTACTCTCAATATCTTACTTACGCTCTTACATAGAATTCTACACTCTTGGTGCAATATAGTTACACACATTATTATTTGTATTAGTGGTTGTAGAGCAGGAAGATTGTTTGAAGGCCTGAAAAGTATTATTTAGGGAATCATAAGAACTGAAGAGAGAGAATAGCAAATAATTGACAGATATATAAATCAGATTCTTGTTCTTAATGATAATCATAGCACTACTTTAAACTGATTGATCTCATAACACAAACAAGAGACTTCAATAAAGATTAGTGTTGTGGAAATTTATACAATCGGATTTCTTAAAATAAGCATGCTGTAATATATATGTATTATGTATGGAGGGAGACTCTGCATACTGCACTTATCTGAACAGTCAAAAAGCATTAGAGTTATAGACAGTTGTTTTCTGATGGTAAGAAGCTTGTGCAAGTGAGGGTAAAAAAAATAACCTTGATTAAAACATTCTTCAAGATTTATATCTTTTGAAAAAGTTTTTACGCTTTTGTTCAGGAGAGAGAAAATTGCCAACATATCTAGTGTGCTTCAGACAAATTTTGCAAAATATGCTTAGTCCTAACTATTGGCTTTTATTTTAATTTTTCACCAAATTTATTTCACTATCCTTCTTTTTAAAAACCCTTCACCTTATTTCTATCTTTTTAATGAAAAACTATATGGTTATAGGGCCCTAATTCTGAGTGTTCTAACACAGACATAATAGACACACTTGATGTGAAAAGTGTATGTCAAATGTATTTTTACTGCTGAGCAAAGCGATGAATTCACATAATAGCTTATGTAAATTCTTGGTATCCTTGACTTCAGATGTTCATGATAATTATGACCGATGAAAAGCCAGATGGTCTCAGTTTAGAAGACAATGCATGTATTTTAGAAACTGAGAGCATATTATCTTCTTGGTCATTAGGGAAAATTTTATATAGCACCTAGAGAAAAAAATGCCAACATATATGAGTTTTGAATAGATGGTGAATAGACTTGCATGGTTATCTCTACTGTTGACATCCATTTAAAATTTGGAAAAACAATGCTATCACCTATTTGGTAAAAGTTGATAACTGAAGAAATAGTCCTCAGTCTTACTCTTTGCTAGCAGAGATAAAGATGAGATGGTTTTGAACACTGAGGCAGAAGAAATTTATTGATTATATGAGACCAATCAATATTTTATATCGAAGAAGATGGTTTGAAATGGGTGCTTAATGACCAGAGATTTCAGAGTAAGATTTTTTATAGAAGACCCCAAATTCCATTACATTGAATGCAAAAAAATATTTAGCATGCATTCTTGCTTCAGAGCGCTCAGGAGGCCTGTCACTGGTGGTTGCGAATTATTCCTGAATACTTAATTTCTGCCACCAGGTTTTCACTTGGAATTAGAGACAGTAAAAGGCTAAATTTATTATTTGGTAGCACAATAGATTTTCAAGAATCTCCACCATCTACTAGCTATAGGCATGCAAAAGAAAAACCCATTATAAAATTAACACATAAATTTATATCACTACCCCACTACCCCCCAATTTTGTATGTATTTTAGCAAATCAGTGTGTAAATATTCTAAAAAAAAAAAGACATTTTTTAATAGAATATATAAATAAATAATAAATGTGTTAATTTTCAACACCTGTTAAGTGTTCTGAAATGGAACTATAAACTTTTTGGAACTTAACAGGTTAAACTACCTTACAGTACTATCAGATTCCCATCCCAGACTCATAGATATTTGGTTTCTGTAAGTTCTTTATATTCAGTGTAAAATGGAAGCAGCTTGATTGATTTATTAAAGGCAGAATGTGAAATTGAAGGAAATTACACAGAATTCGAATACTGGGACAGCTTCAAAGTCTGGTCTGAAGTTTTACTGGAAGGGGTTTACCCAAACACAATGGGTCTAATAGTGAGACAAGCCGTCCTAGGGCTGCAGACATCATAGATCAACTATTTAATATGCAAATATTTCTGATACTGTGTTTGATTAGGAGTCTAAATAATTCAATACACCTCTTTGAAAATCTTTGAAACGTATGTAATACTCTGTCTTTTTTTCTTATAACACAAACTTGCCCTTGAATTAATGAGATGGGAAGATAAAGTTGCTGTATTAGGCAAGAAACTTCACAGGTAAAACTGCTTTAGGATGACGCTTCTGCCATTTTTAAGAGTTATAGGCGCATGTTCATGTGAACTGTTGGTAATAAAGTCAGTCCACAGTGTAATGTTCGTGTTGAAGCTATATATCATTAGAATAGAGCCACATTCACCAAAGAATTAATGAAACCTTCTCTGTATTTTTCTCCACCGTGTGCAACTATCTGATAAGGTAATGTCCGATGATAAATGGAGTTTGCGGTGAACTGCTAGATTCAATCTCTGACTGTAAATCTTCAAAGCTAGCTTCTTTCAACAAAGAAGCTAAAATCACTGCAGTGTACACCAACTGTTGCTTGAATCAAATTCATCCTGACAAGGATAGTATCTCTTGCAAAATCTTCCTTAAATGGGGTCACAAAGAGTTCATGATGAAAAAGCTGAATGTAAGATTTTCTTCTACATTGGTAGAAATTTTTTCTTCAAATAAATGTTGTAAATAATTTTTACATCAGAAAATTGTGATTTTATATATAGTTTATTATTACGAAAATATTTTTTTTATTGTATCATTTCTGAAGAAATGTTGTGACCTCCTTTGAGAATTCTTTTCATTCCCAGCCCTCTTGGGCACTTAACCCTGTTTGTTCTTTCATGAATATTTGTTTGATAATGATATAAATGAAAATTAAAACTGAATGATTGATTCATTATGGCCTTAAGCTCCTACTAAGAAGATTCATGTATATTTTAATGCAGGATTTATAAAGCAGACATCTGTTAAGTATACTTTTCATTTCCTTTTCAGATACAAATTCTGATTTAGGGTTTGAATCATGTCAATTTTTCCTCACCAAAATCTATTGCTGAATCAGTAGGATTCCTTGCTACAGATTTTGATTGTAAATAGGTAAAGCTACTGCAATAATTGAGCTGATATGACAGCTGAAACAGACATAGAAGTGTTTTAGATTTGCCTCAGAGATGGTATCATTAATCATAAAGCAAAGATATAGGAAGAGATGGGTCTTTCAAAACCTATTTTGTAAAGTGTGAACAAAGTACACATTGGCATATTTTGGAAAAAAAAAACTCAAAACTTCTTTTTCTGTTGTATATTCCTTGTGAATTTGGATTAAAAAAACAGAATAAGGAAATGTAATTAGAAAAATAAGCTTAATTTTGAATTTTCTAAGCATGAAATCTAAATTAAAATAGAATCCTTAGTGTTTCAGTGAATAATTTTGCTACTGAGAAAATGTCAAAGACAAAAAACCAGGATTACTTATCCTGTTGAGATATCCATGGGTGAATGGGCTGAAATACTTGTGTTCTTTTCTAGTAATCAGAGATCAAAAATAGCAATAATTAAATGTTCAAGTTGAAAAGAAAAGAAGCATAGAAAGTTTTAAAATACTGTGCTGTCTCAGAGAGAAGTAGGTGGTGTAAGTTTAGAAACCAATGATCAATTAAAAGAAGTTGGAAGGGAACTTAATGTCCAGGCTTTTTCATGCTAGCAAACTTGAGACAGGATGTGCAAAATGGTCAAGTATAGTACTGTTTTTAAAAGAGGATGTAACTGAAACATGGGATTGAGTGCTTGAAGGCTGGCAAGTTAGCACAGACTGAGCACTGATTAGGTATTTTCATGGGTTCAGAAAATATCCGAAATTTCTGTAGACTGCTGCTTTTTAGAGGAGGGGAAGGAGTTAAGAAAAAGCAATCTGAGGCCTTAGTCAGAGCTAACAAATAAGAGCTTTTGTTGTCAGATACTATATTCATCTTCTCTCAAAGTGTTTCTTCCTGGGCAGTGTCAGAAACATAGTGGTGAAATAAATGAATTATTAATGTCCAATAGTGCAGAAAATCTGGTGATCCACCTTAATAAAAAATGAGAAGGGTTAGTTTTGACAGCCTCAGTGCAGACCTTCAACTGTATATAGTGATTCAGGGAAGGTGCAAGGGGGAGAATAAACAGGCAAATGGGAGGGGTTACCTGTCTGTGAAGGGAGGGCAGAGACCTGGATGAGGTCATAGGACTCTCTCCACACAGTTACACTCAGAGACCTTCAATACAGACAAGAAGTTAGACCTGTAATTTCCTATCAATTAGCGACACTTAGAGATGGAATGGAATTTTGTGAATTGATTTTTTTCCTTCTGGATACCCACATCTTGCTAGTGTTGCCATAAATGATTTATTGAGGATGCTGATAATAATTAAATTGCTTTGTAAAAGCCAACAACAGACTTATTTATATGTGCTGTAATCCAAAAAAGTTATGTTTGAAGTGTAAGCCTGGAAGGTACTGAGTACCTCTCACTCCTGTTGTGTCTTCTGCACCTTTCCATTTTGAAATTATATTCATACACAAGACAGTACTTAAATTTTTGAATAATACAAACAAAACATCCACAAACTACAGACCCTATTAAATGTTATTAATATGGAGTCTTTCCTGGACTGTATTTATTGTGATTTATTCCATTTGATATAAAAGAACAGAGAAGTCTGGAGAAAAAAGTAAAGGTAACAAAAACAAATGAACAATAAAGCAGCTATAGAAACGAGAACTTTCTCTTGAGAGTTAGCTTGTGCCACTTTCTACTTTTATTGAGGCTGGCCAAATCGAAGAATAACTTAATTTGTTAGTCTTTCAAGTCTGTTGCAAATAACATTTCTCTGAGTGTTGTGGTTCCACCTATCTAACAAAGAAATATATAAACAGTAAACTCTCACCTAAGGAGAGCTTTATTTTTCTGCCAACAGCAATTATATAGGAGAACATGGGAAGCATGCATCTGCAATTGGCAAAGTGTTCAACCAAAATTGTTGAAAAAAGTTAATAAGCCATCATCAATAGTCTGTTAATATTTAATATGTGTAATTGGATGAGAATATGTGTTTAGGTGGTAGTTGTTTTTTTAAGAGTGATGCTCGACTTGAAATGAAATACACTAGGGATGCAGTTAGACATGTAGAAAACCATACAGCATAATTGTTTAAAGGAAGAAAATGCATCTCCACCTATACATACAGAAGGTAAAAGCAATAAATTGATTTTGAATTCCATTTTAGTGGCAAGTAATGATCCAATATTGATCTAAATTCAGTTTTGAGAAGATGTATGAAACTGAACTGCACTGACATTCTTGAACTTGCTTTTTTGAAAGTTCTTTCTTTAGTTAGTCTGTTGGTTTCTACCACATTTAAAAAACCAAACTATTGAAAATAGGAAACTTTTACTTTGGGAATGCAGAATCTTTAGATATACTAAAACACATTAATTTATTAGCTATACAGTTCTGTAGATGTAGAAACCACTTCATTTCATCCTATTTTGTTATTGAAAAATGCCTCCTAATCAATATGGTATTTATATATTCAGATGGCATCTCTTTTTTGGTACATCTTGAGTAAGAGAAGAAATATACAAGCAGAATATTCCAGTTATAAAATTGTTTAAATTAAGCCATCTCCTTCTAATGATGGCCTTCAATTACATTAAAAAGTTATTTTCGTATGATACATGAAGAAATTTATGCCGTGTTCAAACTCTGACACTAAAGGGTTTTTTGAGTTATGTAGGATATTCACACATTAATAGTAATCTTGCATAAAATACGTTAATGCTCACAGTTTAGCTGTTGCATCTATTTTAGGTATTTTGAAATATCATGAAGCTTTAAAAAATGTTTTGCTGCAGCATATAAAAGTCACTTAAAAGACAAATGGCAAACCTGTCATCAAGACTTGACCCCATTTTATTATTAGTTATGATAATGTGTATGTTCAAAGACTTGAAGTTTTACTGGGTTAGCCTGTTGTGAATAATTTCTGAAAACTAATTTTAATCTTTGTTTTAAACACACTTTAATAGCTTTGCAACATATCTGTTTGTCTTTTGGCACTTTTTCTGCATGATGAAACAGATAGTTTCTGATCTGAAAGATTTACTAGAATTAAATAAATCTGATGATGAAAAATCCCCTGGTCCACATGATATTGCTGCTGAAGTAGACTTTTTTGATTTTTGTCAAATTACTTGATGTGATTTTAAAATCAATTTAAACACCAATTTAATTATTTATATTGCTAATAGTTAAAGGACCCAAATGTCATAACACTGTATATGGATATAGATTGCCTTTTCCCAAAACATTATTCAATTTCAGTTTATTATTTTCTTTAAAAACACATATGTCAGTCTCAAAAAAAATTTATTATTGTAGCTACAGGAGTTTTTTCCTCTAAAATAATTTTAAAACATTAAATTTTTAAAAATCAGAATATGTTGAAAAAGACAATTCCACAGAACTTTGTAATTTTATGAATTTTGGGTAAAAGAAGTTATCACAGGTTTATTTTCATCTTCCAAAGAAAAACAGAAGTTTCAAAATATAGAGCTCCTCAGGGCAGGAAAATCACTTTTTTCCTACCCTTAATACAAATCCAAACTATGCAGTCTCATGTATAATCCCATATATGTTATGGTTTTTTTATAGCTAAGTGTAAAATATGGAGTCATTTTCAGGTGATTGTGCAATTTCAGCATGTTTTCTCTTAAAAATGTGGGTAATCCAGTTGTATGTATTATACAGCCAAGAAAAATTTTTACCTATATGAATGTGTTCTTGCATCACAGACTATGACACATTCCTAACTTTATGTGGATATGTATTAAATAGTGTGAACTGACAATAAGTATACTCCTCTGTCCTTTGAAAATGGAAAATTTAAAAATTGCCAATAAAAATGTTTATTAAAAAGACAATTCGAAAACTGAGAGTTTGGATTCCTCATCTCTCTTATTAAAAAAAATAGAAAAACTAAATGTGAAGGTTAGAAAAATGGTACACCATTGTAAATCTGATGGAAATAATTGGATTTATTCTGATGCACTTTTGGAAGACTTAGAATGTTACAGTTTTCTTACAGTTAACTTCAGTTGACTGAAACTTAGCATTTCAGTTTAAGGCAGAACATTTATATTTGTTTAGGATGCTTTATAAAACAGCTGAGACAACAGTAAAAACGGAGGATATAGCATAGAATTGATTCTCCTCATCAGACATGAAGATCATCCATAGCTTCAAATTCTTTTTGCACTTAGTAAACACTGAATTGTATTTCCTCAAGTTGCCTAATTTTTCAGGTGTATGTGATGAATTTTGGGAGGTTTATAGACTCTGCTTCCATGAGGCAAGTGGTATAATCATATACACATTTTTCTCTCTATATTTAACAAGAAGAACTCACTGCTTTCATGGTGAATATGCGAAGAAAATAATATTATTTAATTGCCTTATATTAACAGCATGAATTTAGCAAAATTAGAGAAGTCTTATTTGAATTTTTTACCTTTAAAATTCTTCTGGATTTATACATATTTGGAAGCTGGAACAATTTAGCAATGTCTGTATGGAATAATACTAGCAATATTTGGGGCTATCAGTAAAATTTCACCATAAGTACTCATGGCCTATGAATAAATGAAATAGACTAAATCATCTGTGCACCAATTCTTAATGTTAGGCCACAGAGCTCTCTTTTCCACCAGATGCAAAATTGTGTGAAGTGATATATTCATTGATATGTTTATATAACTACTGCAATGCATAGCAGGGGTTAGTTATTCTTATCACTATGGAGAGTATACAGAATAGATGAAATTTCAGGTTTGGAGTTCCAAAGTGAGACAGATGGACTTTATTAAGTGATAAAATCAAAGCAATGCACAGGTTTCTCTTTTTTATCCTTTTTTTTTTTTTCTCCTCATATTGCCACTGGTACTGATTGAGATGACTAATAAGCAATAAAGTAACAGTAAGAATTTTTCAACAAGCAGAAAACAGCTAAATGTGCAAACACCATGTATACATAGAAAAGCAGAATGAAGAGTACAATACTCAGTTTCTGCTTCAGTTTTGGACTCAGCCTTCTGAAACTGTGAGAACAAGAAAGATAATTAATTTGGTTACAGTACTGACATTCAGGTTTCTTCAGTGACACCTTTTGGTCTAACTTGGTGAAGACAGAGTCTAAAATGAACAGTAAAGCAGTTACAACATTTACTCACTGGAGAAAGAAATCTGAGTTCACCAATGTTCAATACCTTTTTCCTCTCTTCATTAACTATCTCCTCCCAAATGCCTATCTACCCAACCCAAGTGATACTTTAGTTAAACCTCAATATTTTTTCCCTAATTTTATCTATGAATCTGATTTTTTTTCCTGGTTCATACTAAGATGAGCCCCTATCAATGCTACTTTAAAAAGCTTAATGGTATAATTTTTTTTTTTTTCATTTTTATCCTCTCAAGAGTGCCTAGAGATCAGCTGTGACAACAGTGGATGTTTCTATGCTATACTTTCTGTCTTAGATGTGTATCTTGGGAGAGCTCCATATTGCTAATAGGGCGCAAATAAAGGAGTTCTGTCAAGGTCTGCTAGGGTTTTAATGTCTATGTGATTCAGTACAAAACCATATAGCAATACATGCCTGGGTCCCAGATGCAGTATAGCTGCATTTGAGAAGTAATAGCCATGACTAATTCAATCAAGCTTAGAGCTGCACTGAGGCAACACTATGTCTAGTTCGAAATCTGGCTTGGACACAGGGAGTTTGAGTACAGCTGCACCACCACAGTACATAGCTATTACAAAGAACACATTTATCAAGTGGCATTTATCTCACTGGCATGTGAGTAAACCAAGTAAAATTCCAGCAGTGTCTGTTATTAGAGGAATTCTCTCCTTCAGTTTCTTCATTTGAAGGCAAATTAAAGAAACTGCTGGAACTAAAAAGATCAGTTTTTCAGATTCAAGAAAATGTATTTCATTAAATTTATGAAATGCATCAGGTCAGAATATGTCCCAAATACCCAAGTTATGCATAAGATGTATGGGCAGATTTGTTGGTACAAATGTTATAAAAATAATATAACTGTTAGCATTTCACACTGAGCTGTAAACTTGATGAAGCTGAAGCGTGTCCTAAATTCAAGTAGCACTTGGGTAAAAAGGGTGTCTAGAAATGTTTTCCTTCAGTTTCTCTCTCCTTTGCTGTCGATGATCTACTTCAATCTACTTTAAACTCTCTAACCTAGTTTTTGGTTGCTCATTTTTGTCTGATTGGTTTCAGGTGGTGGTTTTTTGTTTGGCTTGGTTTGTTGCGTTTTTTAAACAGAAAATTAAAGCCAGATTGCTGTA
Source organism: Haemorhous mexicanus (assembly GCF_027477595.1). Classification (NCBI taxonomy): domain Eukaryota; kingdom Metazoa; phylum Chordata; class Aves; order Passeriformes; family Fringillidae; genus Haemorhous; species Haemorhous mexicanus. Next base: position 59,134,546 of record NC_082381.1, read on the forward strand.
TCTCCAGCCTGCTCTGCAATGTATGACCTATACACAAATAGCAGCTATATTTTTTTTGCTACTGTTTTTCTGGTGTCCTAGCTAGGGATGACTGGTTATTAAGGGGAAGAAGATACCTAGCAACAGAAAGTGTAAAAAATAGTCTCCTTTACCTCCTTTTTAAGAAGCCCAGTGAAACAAGATGCCGAGGCAAAGAGCAATAAAAAGTGGTCAGAGTGTTTCTATTGCAGAAGACACGACTGCAGAGGCTACAACTGTTGACATAAATTAGAGTATCTTGCAAACTGCTGTAATGTGGCTGAAACAGCCCCATCATAACTGGCTTGGCTACATCCTTTTCGGCCCTTTAAAGAGAAGGTTGATGTCACAAAGAAGTCATTTTGTAAGAGCGCAGTAAAAATCTCTGTAGACTTACACAGATTAGGAAAACTACCTTATACTTTCTGTACTATTTGGAAACATGGAAAGTGGATACTAAATAAGCAAAAAGAAGATGCAAGAATGACTTTTTTTTTAATTAAAAAGAATTAAAAATTCTTCAGAGGAAATTGTTATGAGAAATTTCAGACCATCTTCAGGGAGATTAGTAAAAATAGCTGTTAGATGGATTCTATTCATAAGCATTTCAAAGATAATAATGAGGACAGAAAATTGATTTTTAGGTAGAACAATAAAAGATCAATTGTAACAATCACAGAAAAGCATCCAAGGCTCCAGAGATATCATTCATTCCTAATTATTAATTAGAGATAATCAACTGCTATGATATTTAATTTCTTGTAAGCCAATTTGTATTTTCTATACATAAAGAAAATACTTATATGAAAGTATGAAATATGAAATATGCTATATGAAATCTAGCTCAATTCTGCACCAGTGTAGCCTCATCATTTGGGAACTGTGTACAATTCTGGGCAGCACATTATTAAAAACATATCAGGTTATCAGAGAATGTCCGAATAAGGGCATTGAAGATTGTGAAGGGCCTTGAGAGGAAGCAGTATGAGGAGCAGCTGAGGTCACTTGGTGTGTTTAGCCTGGAGGAGGCTGAGAGGAGACCTCACTGCAGTTACAACTTCCGCACTAAAGGATGAGGAGGGGCAGGCTCTGATCTTCTCTGTGGTGACAGTTACAGGACCCGAGGGAATGGCCTGAAGTTGTGTCAGGGGAGGTTTATGTTGGACATCTTTGTCCAGAGGGTGTTTGGGCACTGGAGTGGGCACCCCAAGGAAGTGGTCACAGCTCCAAGCCTGACAGAGTTCAAGAAGCATTTAGACAATATTCACACCACACATGGTGTGACTCTTGGAGTTTCCTGTGCAGAGTCAGGATTTGGACTTTGATAATCCTTGTTGACCTCTTTCCAACTCATGATATTCAATAATTCTACGATTTTGTCAAATATTATGTTTGAAATCTAACTATTCAGCAGTGAATATGCTGCTAATAATGTTTTAATCTATAATAATTTTAATCTGTAATATGGATGTCCTTTGGCCAGAAGTAATAGCAGCCTATATAATAATTGCATGAATAAATAACTGTATTTTAGGAAAAAAAAGCTCAGCAAAACTCCTTAAATGTAATACAATTATCAATACTTTTAAATGACAAAACACAATGGTTTTGGAAAGAAAAATTTATACCTATGGCAAGTACAGGCCTTTGGCAAAAATATGCCAGGTAGTTTTATGTGGGTGGAGATGTTTAAATTGTAACTGGGATTTCTGGAACCTGTTCTTCAGTGAGGTGCCAAATTCTCAAGCATATTCCAAACATGAAAATTAAGCCCTTGAAAGGCTTTGCAATGAATTCCTGTACTTGAGTGAATCCCATCTAAAAGAAGTTTTAATCCTCAAAACTACAGTCATTTGCTTAAATACTTAAGAAAGATGGCACCAGTAAATCATTACTGCCTTGCTAAGGATGAGCTCTGCAAGGTGCTGAGCAAAGTGTCACTTATGCAGCAAAGTTTTAAAGCATGTACTTAGCCACTTAACACCCTAGGGAATAAAGCCTGAAGTGACCTTTTCCCTTTCTACTTTAGAAGATCACCACCCACAGTGGCTGGTTTCTATTTTGGCAAATAGATGCAGCACTCAAAATGTACTTAGTAAAAAACTTTCTTACAGCATTCAACATTTTGATTTCCAGTTTAAGCAAAAAAAAAAAAAAAAGGAGAAAGGAAAACACTTTGAAGAGAGTACCTGGCTTCATTTCATTCTGTGAATCTGCCTAAATTCGTTCTAAGAGGTTAAAAAAATGAGGAGAAAGTCTTATTTTGAGTTGCAGGATTGCTCTCAGATTGATTTTGTTCACTTTGATGATTTGACATTTCATTTGTACAGGCTCAGCTGTTATTGAGGATGTAAAAATCTACTTGTTTATGGCCTTTTCTTTTTTTCCATTCATTATGCACATTAAAGTAAAGCTTTATTCAAAGAAACAGCAGTGTAGACTGTGGGCCCCAAGAGCAGTTCTTGAAATCACAAGTTCTAATTTTCTCTGTGACCTTGATTGTAGCTCCTAGTTGGTCTCTGTTTTCCAGCTGATACAATGAGAACATGCAGTTATAACTACGGGTTCAGCAGCCTCAAAAGGAAGAACAGGACCAGAACCTGGTGGCAAAGACCTTAAAAATAGGCTGAGTCACTGAGTGTCCTTCTTCATCCCTGTCTTTACTGGTAAACCTGTGTTCACATATCCCAGGTTTCCCTGGTGGGAAAATTTGAAATAAGAAAGACTTGGTGAAGAGGATCAGGTTTAAGAACGTTTATATTAACCAGCTAGACACAAGTCACTGAGATCTGACAGGATTCATCCTTGAGCGCTGAGTGCACTAGGTGAATCATGGGAAATTCTAAGAAAATATAAGAAGTAGCAACTTTTTTGCTTGTTTTTATGTGTTGTGGTTTAGGGTTTTTTGTTTGGTTGGTTGGATTTGGTAAGGTTTTTTGTGGCGTTTTTTTGTTTGTTTGGGGTTTTGGTTGGATTTTTTTGGGGGTTTTTTTTGGTTGGTTGGTTTGGGTTGGGGCTTTCTGTTTTTGGTTTGGGTTTTTTTGTTTGGTTTGGGTTTTTTTTTTTTTTTTTGCTCGTTTGTTTGTTTTTTGCCTTTTATTTACTTTTTAATTTTTTTACCAGTAGGGATATAACTTGCCCAGAAAGGTTGAGGAGTATCTGTCACTGCAGTTAACTAATCTCATTTGAACATCTGACCCTCCTCTTCAGTTGGCGATCTCTGTAGATGTGGGCTCACTGCAATTGGGTGATTTATCTTTCAAGGGCAAAATACAAGACGTACATTTTAAATTCTTAAACCTGGGATTGTTTTTTATATTAACTATTTGTTTTTGAGCTATAGTAGAACAGAATTTTTCAGACATGTGTAGTAGGTATTAATTATTCAATGACTAAACCAGGTTCTGAAGATATAACTACTAATTATATACTACCTTTTTCTGAACCTGAGTTTGTATTACTATTGCTTTGGCTGGTAAAAGACTTGCAAGCTTGCAAGCATACCATTATTATGAACTTCTCACAAATTGTATCATGAAAGCTGTATAAAATAGATAATGTGCTGTGTTCGACTTTGTTTCGTAATTTGAGTGAAAAACAACCCTATTACTTAATCATCTCTCCTTTTCTCCTTTAGAAGATGTCATTACAAATCTTTTCAACTCAATGAATAAGTAAAATTATATATTCAGAGTGTAAATGTTTTAAAACTCTCAAAATGTATCTAGAATAGTTTAATTGAATCCTGAAGATATGTGGAAAATGAAAACTGCTCCCAGCAAATTAATAGTAGCTCTGAATATTCAAGTAGCAGAGTGAAAAGTGCTCTTATAATTAGGATTCAATGAAAGTAAGCTGCATTTGTAGCTGTTATTCTCTGCTTTTTGTGGTACTTCTTCTAGGGACATGATTTTGTGTTCTTACTGTATTTTCCTAATGAATGGGTGCAGCTGTGCCATTTAATTCAAAGGATACATTCTTTTAACGATAAGATTGACAGGAAATATGCAAAAATGATATCTTTAAAATCTAGTTTATAAAACACATGCTTTATTCTATCAGCCACTGTTCTTTTTATTTTTTCTTACTGAGCTTTTATTCATGTTTTGACACCAAGCATAGATGTAGCTGCAATCATATAAACTGATATAAGCATTTTGATTCTTTTTTTCCGAGAAACATTAACAGGACTGCACAAAAGGAACAACTAACAAATTATATTTTGTCCAAGACTTTAAAAACGAGTTATTAAAATGATAGAAATTATATGCTTCCAGGACAATATAGAATTCACAGGGCTTTTAATAATCAAATGAAACCCAGCAGCATTCGAGGCAGAATGGGGTAAATTCCTTTTCAGGGTTATGAAAAACAAAAAAGTAGTCATAACTAGTATTCTTAAAAAAACACAAATATAATTTTTTTTTCTTACTGATTTGAGTAATTCTAATACTTTAGTAAAGGATTTGGGTGCATTTGCTAATAGATTTGTATAAGACTGTCTGTTCTAAAAATACTCTTACACAGTAGTGACTTAGCTACTGAATATCCTGAAAGACTTAATCATAGTTTTCATATCAAGTTGTTATGTCAAACATACCATTTCTACATTGAAGAGAAGGCCAAGTAAAAATATCTTTGTCTTCCTGATTGTCATTGTATACACTTGAAGTGCTGATTGCTTAATTCATGTTTTGTTCTGAATGTGGTTACTCATTTTAGGCATCTCATGTTATAGTGAACTGTCAACATTTATGAAAGGGGACCTCCACTTCAAGCAGTACTAGATCATCTCTTGTTTTTTTCTTCAAAAAATATCATTGATGGCTGAGTGCTTTATTTTAGTTTATTTCTGGTGATGAATGAATTTAGATGTGTAATTTTTTAAAATAGAAAATTATTTGAAGTTCTATGGAGAAAATATTGAATAAAAATTTATTTATTGATGTAGATGTAAATATATTGAAAAATATTCCTATCAAATACATTACTGTTTGAAAAGCCTTTATCATAACTCATAACACCACACCCACTTTCAAGAAGTAGGCTAAATTTAATTCTTTATAGTCTAATACACTCTATTTACTGTCATATGTTAGTAATAACGTCCAATCCTTTTCTCTCTGTCTCTGTTTGTCTCTGTCTCCATGTCTCTCTTCATGTGTTTCTCTGTCTCATGCTTAGCTTCTCTCTGTGTCTCTGTCTGTCCCTCCTCCTGCCCCTTCTCTCATATATAAACATCTATGGATTTGAGAATTTCAATTGGCAAGAAGCCTGAATGTGGTTCAGAAACTGAGGGTTTGTCCTTATACTGTTAGCATAGGGCTCCAGGAGCTTTTGCGTTATTGGGAAAATACGATTGCCTTCACCCCTAGCAACACTGTTTCACCATAAAACAGGAATAGAATTTCAAAATATGTATTACAATCTTTACTGAAATAATCTTAAATCTCTGTCCAGAGAATATGAAAACCCATGTGACAATGATTCAAATCAGAAAAAGCAGAAGAGAATTTTCTCTATTTTGTTGAATCACATAATCACAAAACATTTGAGGCTTAAAGGAACCTCTGAGATCTTTGAGTCCAATCTCCCTGCTCAAGTAGTCACCTAGAGCCTATTACCCCAGGTTCACCCTCCATGTGGTTTTGATTATCTTGAAGGATGGAGACTACACAAGATCTCTAGGAAGCCTGTGCTGGTGCTGTGTGATCCTCACCATTTACAAAGTATTTTCCAGCGTTCAGAGGGACTCTCCTGTGTTTCAGACTGTGCCCATTGCCACTTGTCAGGTCACTGTGCAACACTGAAAACAGCCTGGCTCCTTTTTCTTTACACCTTACCTTCAGGTATTTTTACAGACTCGCAAGATCACTGTCTGAACTTTATCTTCTCCAGGCTGAAGGGTCCTAGCTTTCTCAACCCTTCCTCAGAGATGTTCCAGTCTCTGCATCCTCTTAGTGTTGGACTTGCTCCTGTAGTTTTTTGTTCCTCTTGCTCTGAGAAGCTCAGAACTGGATGCAGTACTTCAGGTGTGGCCTCACCAAGTGCTGTCTACAGAGGAAGGATCACCTCCCCTAATCTGCTGCTCCCCAACTTTGTGCAATGCAACACAGCATCCCATCTGCCTTCTTTGTGGCAAGGGCCTGTTGCTGATTTGTGTTCAACTTGGCGCCCACCAGGCCCTTTTCTGTAAATTTACTTTCCAGCTGCATGAGCCTGAGAATATATTGATTCTTAGTGCTGCTCCTACGCAGATGAAAGACTGTGTGTCTCTTTGTTGAGCATCATGATGTTTGTTTATTCTTTCATTTACTGAAAACAATGGTATTTCAATGAGACCTTGTTTATGTTTTTTTTGAGTCTTCTCTGAAAAAAGAGTTTGAATTACCTTTTCCACTTCAATTTTACACACCTTCATCATTCCCAAAATTTTCTCCAGATATTCATTGCAAATTTTCCAGTGACTTCATTGTGTTCATAGAACATATGTTAAGCTTATAAGCAAATGTGATAGTTGCATTGCTATTATTTTGAGAATTTATTTTCATATACTCAAACACCTGTTTAAATAAGAATTTTATAATAGACTATTAAAAAAACCCAATGTAAGTCAATGTAAGTCAAGTGCAATTGCAGCAAAAAAGAAAATTCCAATTTCCGACCACCAGGCATTTCATTTTCCCTCAGCTTAGTTTTTAAACTGAAAATTTTGCATCATATGCAGAAAGTCAGCATATCTGCATAATTAAAAAATAAGGGTCACAAAAAGTTTTGAAGGAGGACATTAGTAAAATGTCACTTCTAACTGGGGAAGTCCATTTAGGATCATGATATTGTGTGAGACAGGAAGATGGAAGCATTTGGCTATTGAAAGAAATTAGGCTAAAAATGAGGTTAAATGAGTTTAAATTTTAGTTAAAGATTTTCTAGAATTTATTCTCTAAACAGTATAAATTAGGCACAACACAGAAACTTTATTAGACAGAAAGAAAACAAGAAGACATACTTTAATTTTTCCCTCGTATATATATTATATAGTTCTTTTCAAGACTGTTAAATTAAACCTGTGTTTTTTAATGATTACTAATTTTTAGCACTAACAAGAAGATTTTTCAGTTTCTTCACCCATGTATTCATTTGATCTCTATCTTCCATTTTACACAAAACAAACCACAGTTGGAATGAAAGCCCATGGATGAGAGGGGAAATGAATTTCCTCTTAAAGTAGTATGTTAGCTAAACTTAGCATGCTAGCAGTTGTTAAAACTTTTTTATTAGGCTTTTATTGTTGTTGAATTCACTGTTCTAGGAGTTTAATATCAGCAATATCTATTCATTAAATGAGAGTGTATGCTGAACATGAAAAGAAACATTCTTGACTCTCTGAGGAACTTCTTCATACAATTTTCTATTCCACAGAAGTTACAGTTTTCTGGTATATTTGAAACTATTAAAAAATTATACTACTTGGGCATAGAGTGCTGTATTGTAGTGTGAGAGTATTATAATGTGATACTGAAGCCCTTTGGAAAAGTCTGACTGGTACTTATAAGAAAACTGGCATCTGTTCAACATTTTCAGCAAGAGGAAAAGAGGAAAGTAAATAGAAAAGTCAAGACTGAGCACAAAATAGACCACAAAGAGAGACAAATAACCATTCATCTGATCAAAACATAAAAAAGCACTATATGGGAAACTCCATTAGGGATAGTGTAGTGCATTCACTCACTAAAGATCTTCAAAGACGTGGGTAGTTGCTAAACACAAGAATTGAACATAAAAAAAAAAAAAATCTTTTCACTTACTGAGTGATAGAGCTCAAATCCAACAATGAAAATCTGCCATAGCTTCAAGTCCAGGTGGGGGAAAAACTAATGACAAGAAGGCATAGTATTTGAGGAGCAGCATTTCAGTCTGTTACTTCCTTTCTGCTAGAATTAGGGTATTTTTTCTGTTCTCAGTGAAAGATCTAAGTCAAATTCACATTTTGTTCTTCCGTTAGATTGTTTTTATCATGGAAATGTAAACAGTTGAGAAGGGCAAGTTTCTGAACTGGTAAATTGACCTGCAAATAAAATAAGGCATAGATGAGTATTTGGACATTAAATAGATAAATACATATTCGTAGATGAACGTTTGGACATTGGCATTTTTTAGATTTTTTTTTTAAATAAAACTATCCTTCTTTCAAGAATCTGGTTTTGAGTTTGCTCCATGCTATTGCCATTTTTAGAGCTGCTGAAATATAATATGCAAATTCAAAGTATTCATCCAATGAGATCATATAATTCATTAAACCACTATGTAACAGTATTGTTTGACTCAAGATATTTGCCCCTTCATTTTGCTTTAGAGTGAGAAAAGTGCTATCTGAAACAGATGAAAATTTGAACATAACATTTCAGAAATGTTTTCCTAGCTAGAATAAGGTGTCAAAACTTGTTCTGAGTACAATTATGACCAAATGTTTATACAGATTAGAATGTCAGGAGCATAGATTTTCTAATTACACTGAAGTGTTAATACTCAGCTGTTTTGTGTATAAGCTGATTGGTGGTCATTCTTGATAACAGGAAGAAGGTTAATAGAATAGCCATCTTTAGAAATAAGAAGGAAATCTATGGAACTACAAGTCATTCAGCCTCACATGAGGCCTCTAGAAAACTATGAGGAAAAAATTTCAAAGACATCAAGAACAAGTGGAAGAGGCTAGTAGGAAGCTAGCCAAGGACAAATTACACCTATCTGAACCCACTGTCTTCTGAGATGAGATCACTTGTTTGATTCTTAAAAGTGTGAGAACTGGATGTCATTTACGTGCAAGATTTTTGGCATAATCTTTTATGGTCAAATTGTTATGATATAGGATGCGTAGAGGACCACAAGTAATTGTTCAGTGTTTTTGTTAACACCTGAAATAATAATAAACAGTGCAGTCTAAGTGTGTGGTCCACATCAGTTATGGTGTAAAAACTAATTTGGAGGATGTGGTTAATTTGCTGGAAGGCAGGATTGAATAACCATTTAAAGGAATGTGGAAAAGCTCAAGAAGTGGGCAAACAGGTTCCTCATGAAATTCAACAAAGGCAAACGCCAAGCCATGTTCCTTGTAGATTATATATGACCTTCACAAGTAGAGATTTGGAGCTCATCATCTGGAATGAAGATTGACAGAGAAAATTCTGGGTACAATGGTTAACAACTACTAAACAGGCGCTAGCACCGCACCCCTTGTGGCAAATTAGCCCACCACCTCCTGGGCTACTTTAGCTAGGATGCAGCCAGGAATATCAGGGAATGTAACCCGTCTTCTACTGAGAATGTTTGAGACTCTGCCTGGAGTTCTGTACTCAGTTCTGGCCTCCCCAGTGCAAGAAGCCTTGGCTTTGGAAAGACTGTCCTAAACTGTTTACAGATTTGGAAGACTTGAGCAAGTAAGAGATGAAAGATCAGTATGGACCTGTTAGTATGGACCAGAGCCTCTTTTTTGGGAGTAAGTGCTTGAGAGAGAGGGTACATATCACAAGGTAACCTGTGTTTTTACCTACAAGACCATAGAGGGTACATAAGAAAGTGGGATGGAAAATCCACCTCAGCCATTGCAGCATGGGTTGCACAGGAAATTCTTCAAGGACAGGTACCACTCCAGTTTCCAGTGGACATGCTCAGACAGAATAGGAGGGCTAATATTACTTCTAATTCTCTTGAAGGGATCTCCATACTTACAAGACATGAGGAATGAGTACTATGACTAGAAAGAGAGGGCCCCTGTACTATGACTAGAAAGAGAGGGCCCCTGCCTTCAGCCAGGTGGAGGAAAAAGACAATCAGATCTATTGGACAGTGTGAATCCCATGGATCTGATGGCCTGGCACATCAGACCTACAAGAATACAAGGCTTTGGCTGATGCCAGCACACAGCGTATCCTGAAGCCATCAAGCTATGTAGGGCCAGAATCCATGCGTATTTTTGAATGATAGGGGATCCCAACAGCTGGCTCTACTGGAATCTGAAGTGAGCCTGGCTTGGAATGAGTGGCAAAAACACCCCATTGTGACTGCTCCAGGGGTCCCATGTATCCTTGGCATAGGGTACCTCAGGGCGGGGTTTTTCACAGTCTGTAAAAGGTCATCATTGGGCCTTTGAGATAGCTGCTCTAGAGACAGAGGAAATTAGACAGCTGAATACCTTGACTGTTTTCTCAGGGGACTCTCCTGCTATGGTCAAAGAGCAATGGGTACCTGTCATTACCAGTACAGTATACCACCACCATCCATGAGATTATTCTTGAAATAGAGAGTCAGGGACTGGTAAGAAAGTCTCATTCACACCTTAATAGTTCTACAAGACCAGTACTTAACCACAGTGAAGATGAAGACTGATAGGAAAATATTGCAGCCTGAATAAGCCACATCAACACTGAATGCCACTCTGCTACACATGCTGGAACTTCAATACACACTGGAATCCAAGGAAGAAATGTAATGCCATCATCGACACTGCTAATGCATTTTTCTCCATTCCTCTGGCAGCAGAGTGTGGGCCAAAGTTTTCTTACATCTGGAGGGGTGTCCAGCATGCCTGAAACTGACTGCCTCAGGGGTGGAAACACAGCCCTACTACTGGCCGAGTGATCCAGACTGCACTGGAAAAGGGTGAGGCTCTAGAGCTCTTGGTGTACATTGATGACATCATCATGTCATTGGGGCAACATGGCAGGGAAAGTTTTTGAGAGAGGGGAGAAGATGATCCAAATCCTCTTCAAGGTTGTTTTCCTGCCCAAGAAATTCAGATTTTAGGAGTAAAATAGCAAGATGGACATTGTCAGACTCCAATGGATGTGGTCCACAAAACAGCATCTATGTCCTCACCAGCCCTCAAGAAGGAAACAGGCTTTTCTAGGTGTTGTGGGATTTTGGAGGATGGATGTTCCAGATTGCAGTTAGACTGGGAGCCCTCTCTATCATGTGACACAGAAGAAGAGCTGTGTCATGTGGAGTCCTGAACAAGAGCAAGCTTTTGAATAAAGTAAACAGGGGATTGTTCATGCAGTAGCTCTTGGGCCACTCAGGCTAGGACGTGATCTGAAAAACTGGACAGAATAGTCCTTCCTGGGGTCTATGGCAAAAGGTACCTCAAGACTCAAGGATGACCCTGAGACTTCTGGAGGGGAAGGTATAAAGGATCCAAGGCCTGTTATGCCCCAGGGGAAAGGCCTACTACACTTAACTAGACCCTGACTGAAAAAGAGAGACTGGAAGCTGTGGAGGTTGGAGCTGCCTCAGAAGTGATTTACACTGAAGCACAGCTTCTTCTGGCACCCCAGCTGCTAGTGCTAGGCTGGATGTTCAAAGGGAAAGTCCATTATTGCTACTTGGAGTAATTAGATCATGCTGATTACACAGCTTGAACAGGAATCCCTAATCAGCCAGGGATTTTGTAAGTCATCACGGACTGGCCCAAAAGTGGGCATGTTGCATTGTCATTATCACTGGAGGAGAAGAAAGAGGCATATGCTGGGAAGGGCCCACCATATAATCAGTTGAGGAGAAGAAAGAGGCATATGCTGGGAAGGGCCCACCATATAATCAGTTATCAGAAAATGAAAAGCAATATGTTATCTTTATGGTAGATCCTTCTATTGTATTGTAGAGGTACATTGAAAATAGAAAACTGCTGTATGGAATTTTGTGTAACAAGTTGCAGAAGTTATTGAGGGACAAGGTGAATCAAGTCACATTTCAGAGCTCAAATCTGTCCAGCTGAATTTAGCTATCACTGAACAAGAGACATGGTCAGCGTTCTACCTCCACACCAACTTACAGATGGTAGAATATACTCTGTAGGGCTGGCTAAACCAATGGAAAAGGAGCAAAATTGTCAGCACAGGTAAACCCATCTGGGCTGCTGAATTGTGACAAGATGCCACTGTCCTGGTAGAGAAGTTAGATGCAAAAGGATATCATGTAGGCTCACACATACCGAAGTCAGGCTGCTGAAGAGCATTGCAACAATGGGCTGGTGCATCAAGCTGCCAAGATCAAACAAAGTTAGATCTGGGTTGGTAACACTAAGGTGAATAATTTCTGCCTTGGTGGGCTGATGATGCCATCAAGGAAGAGATGCAGCACACAGACAGGCTTGTGATTGAGGGGTGGACTTAACCATGGCCACTACCTGCCAGGTTATCCATACCTGTGAAACATGCACTACAATTAGGCCAAGAGGGTAAAATCCCTGTGTATGGGTGACAATGTTTGAAATATAAATATGGGGAGACCTTGCAGAATGATTACTCCACACTTACACAAACCTGCCAAGGCAAGCACTGCATGCTTACAATGGTGGAGATAACCACTGAATGGCAGGAGAGGTACCTCCTGCCATTCACTGATTATGGTGGCCTCCTGCCACCACCTGGAACTCCATCTTGGGCCTTGAAAAGCAAGTCCTGTTAGAACATGGCAGCCCAGAAGGAACTGAGCTGGACAATGGGACTCATTTCAAAACTACCCTGAGGACACCTGGGCCAGAGAGCGTGGTATTGAGTGGGTGTGTCATATTCCCTGTCATGCACCAGCCTCAGGGAAAATTGAAGTGTCAAATGCCAAAAATCACCTTGAAAACACTAGGCAGTAGGACCTTCAAACATTGGGATCTACATTTAAAAAAGGCCCCCTGGTTAGTTTATACTAGAGGCTCTACTAATCAAGCTGGCGTTGGGTACCACAGAAGAGGATATGGGAATGCATATGGTGTGATGCATATGGGAAATGTGTTAGGCAAGGCAGTTTGGACTAGTACTGCTTCAAGCAAAGGCAAACCCATCTGTGGGATCTTCTTTGCTCAAGGACCTGGGTGCACTTAGTGGGTAGAGCAGAGGGTTGAGGAATCACAATATGTACCTCAGGAAGATTTGACTTTTGTGTGGGAGCAGTCTGCAGTGTTGAATTGTATGTTGTTACTGAATGACACTGCTACTGCATGCCATAACTACCACGGACAATGAGGATGGACTGCTCCAGGTACACCAGTCCTGAGTGCCTGATGAAGTTCTCAACCACTCAACAGCAAACCAGCCCTCCTGCCCTGGATGGCATCTAGGATGGATAGAACCCGCTGTCATGGACTAAGTGATTTCAACGGATACCTCGGAGGGATCACTGTGGAAATTAAATGTGTGCTGGTGTGTAGGTAGGTAGGTGGGTAGGTAGGTAAACAGGTAGATAGATAGATAGATAGATAGATAGATAGATAGATAGATAGATAGAGATAGATAGATAGATAGATAGATAGATAGATAGATAGATAGATAGATAGATTTTTGTGTGTGTATATATATATATATATATTAGTGTATATATGTATATATATTTGTATACATTTGTATATATGTAAATAGTTGAAAGGTGTAGGATCTGCGCATGACATAAATAGTGTAGCATAAGGGATGGATAATATCCTGGTTCTGCTCATGACAAAGTTAATTTTTTGCAGTAGCCATGATGGGGAGTAGATCCATGGGTCATGTGGGCATGGCCAGGAGGATATTCTGCATCAATTTACCTCGTTGCCTTGGGCAGGCATAAGGAACTCTGGCTTCCAAGAAAAAGGTTATGGCTTCTGGTTGAGAAGAGAATGGCAGGATGGGGGAAGCCATTGTGTATTGTCACCTGGGGTCTGCAGTGAGCTTTTTTGTACGTGAGGCACTCTCCCTTTTGTATACTTTTGTTATTAGTATGGTCACTTCTATTGTTTCTTTTCTTATCTCATTGGTGCTTCCAGTAAACTGTTCTTATCTCTGCCCAAAATCTTTACCTTATGTGGCTCAAATTCTTAACTCCATCCCACTGTGGTGGGAAGAGAAGGGAGAAGGAGAGCAAGAGACTGGCAGCTGGGTTTGGGAAAGTCTTGGTGGGGACACTGAGCTAAAGTAGTGGTGTGTGGTGGACAAATGCAGGGATGGGTACTCAGAGAAGCTGTGGAATCTGCATCATTGCAGATATAAGAATATCTCTATCTGGTGATGTAAGAATATCTGCTCACTCTTGGACTGGAGACAGTCTGAGCCACCTGGCCTGGCTTACCCTGCTGCATGGAGGAAATCAGAGTAGATGAGCAACAGAGGGCTATCTTCTATCTTGAGCTACACTATAATTCTATCATCTGTTCAACATTTTAAGACTAAAGAAAAAAGAATTGTGTTTCGCTGCCCAGGATTCATTTCCTAGTACAGGTCTGTAAGTTTTAGAAAGCTATGGTTTTCCTCAAATTGCATATTAAAAATGAGATTATGATTATGCCAACATCCTCACAGAATATCTATTAGAGAATATCTACTTTCTGATGTAAATGAATTTTGTTTTTTTCTGATTTCAAGTCTACCATAACTTAGCACACAGAGTTACCTAAAATATTTGTCAAGGAATGTAAAAATGAGTCAGTCATACCTGATTCTCAAGAAGGAAAAATATCTTCGTATTTTAGTCATATGTCCTGTAATTAGAATGTTAAAAAAGAGATGTGGAATGACTGATGTTTACTAGACTGATTAATATTGTTTTTGGGATCTCAGAATAATCAAGTGCAGTTTAAATTTAATTGCAGAATTAGAAATAAAGGTAATATATATAATTCTATCAGTGCTTTCAAGGTTTCTGAAAGCAAAAAGTTATAACTTTTGACAGTTAGGGCTACAGCTTTGACAACTAGTGGGGCTTTTTATTGTTTACAATACCCTTTATTGTCTGTAGGAACTGAAAACTCAGTAAGCATTCAGGTCATGTATAATTGTTTATCTACCCTTTTATTATAACTATTATGATAAAAAATAGGAATATTTGGTTTCTAAACTTTCTCTTCTTATTAGCCTTTATGGTGAAAACTGCTCTAGCCATACCACTTACATTAGATATAATTTGATATACATACTGTATTCTTTTGCATCAAACAAAAAGCTCCTCATATTTTGCTATATATGGTTTTTCAAAAGTGTCTCTAATGCCACAGAGAATATTAAAACTACTAAAATGTTGATTTTACTGAAATAATTTTAATGATCTGCATGTGACTGTTCTGGATAATTTAAATGATGCAGTGGATAAAAAAATTATTAGTCAAACATTTATGGATTTTTTTTTCAACCCTCTCATAATGTTGATTTTTGTCAGACTATGGTATTTCATTTCCTACTCAATCTAAATCATAATGTCTTAATTTGTCTTATTTCATATATTCATGAGGTAATGGTAGGAAATATAAATTAATCTTCAGTAATTTTAAATTCGCAGCAATGTCAGACTATTGACTTCCATATCATATTCATCATTAAATTGATTACTGTATTTGAAAAAAGTAAATACAATAGCAAACAGTTTATTAGCTATTGCTCCATTTTTTAATTTTCATTCCAGTTATAGGAAAAAAAAGAGCAAATACAGTGTAGTTTGTTATAGAATTATGAGGAGCTAGAGTTTATCTGAAAATATTTTCATTAAATACTGGTCTTAGAAATAAGATGGTGTTATTGTACTTTGTAAAAGACATAGGACATTACTTAAAAGATACAGTGTGTTCAGGGGTTTTAGTTTTCTAAGCAAAATAAGTTTGTCAGCATCAACCCTGTACATTTGGCCTTTTTGACCTAGTTCATATTTCCACTGAAGTTAATGAGAAACCATACTACTAGCAGAACATGCAAACTTAGGTAACTCACGATGAGGATAAAATTAATTCTGGATTTGTAAAATTAAATTTGGATCTGAGAAATAGCTAATTTATCTATCCAATGAAAAACAGGGTGTATTACAATTTCCCAGTGGATGTAAATGCTTTAAACCAGTCTTCCTAAACAGTCATGAACAGGTACATAGATATCTCGCCTTACCTTGTTATTCAGTAAGTATTAATAAAAATATTCAGCATAAGTTTTCTTCAGTTTATAATTTTTCAAAGGATGTGTTCATTATATGACAAGCTTCAATATCAATATTCAGGACTCATCATGTTTCACAAATAGATTTTTAAAAGTATTGATAGAAATATTTATAAGTGTTGGGGTTTGTAGGTGGTATTTTTATTTGCTTTTGTCTGGTTTCAGATTTTCTTGTGGATTTTTTTCTGATTTCAAATGAACAGGAAGTATCAAACTGTTGACAGACATTACCCAAGGTAATGGAATTTCAAGTCAATAGGTATTTTAGAGAAAACAATCACTTATGGGTGGGAAGATAAACTTAAGTTTTGCCAAAGTAGATGACCTTTTAAGAGGATCCAGTTTGTTGTATGCAATATGTTTCACAGTACCATTTTTGAAACAAAATAATCTGAACATATTTCTGGGATTTATGCCTAATAGAGACCATCAAGCAGAATTTGAATGCTTGAGGGCACTTGATGTTTATTGAATGACTGTAATTACCAGGTCAGCCTTGGGGAACATTCAGATTTCTCTGCTCAGATATAGGAAAGTTCTGGCTCGGCATCTGTGCTGGAAAGAGGGAAACTGGCAAATAAGGTAGGCTATCATATGTCCCCTTGCATTGGGCCAAGGGCAGTGATTTTTCCTACCTGATAATTCCCAAATGTCAATTCAAGAAATATTGTCATTTTAGTCTGGATGAGCCAATTACATTTAGTTTATCTGGAGTTGTCTTGAAGAGTTTGGTAAAGAGACACTCTAGAGGGAAGGTTGTAACTGAGAGTAAAGGAGTCAAAACATAGCATTGGGAAATGGCGATTCAAGCAAGGACTTGTCTGGGATTTCTTGAAAGCAGTTAGAAGGCTGGGAAATTCTCAGCACACCAGACAATGACAGAATCAGAGAATAAGAAAAGCCAATTGAAAAAATGGAGTTTAAGATTATGATAAGGTGCCACATTAATATTTGAGGGTTGAGTTGGAAAGCCTACTGTTGAGATGATGGTGAGCTATGCCCTTATATCTATTCAGAATTTACGTGTTTACATAATACATATACTCACAAATAGTAAAACAGTACAGTTTCTGGTTATGTTTATCACCTGAACTTCTGTTGCTATCACAATATGGCATTAAATTTTCATGGAAAAAGCTGGGCTTCCCAGTGCTCAGCAGTGGTTTATGAGCCAATGACTTGTTTGTGCCATGGCTCATACAGCCTCTGTTGAGGTACATAGAGACAGTGAACAAGGGAATAGTGTCCCCTTGTTCACTTCTCTCTCACTGTTGGAGAAAGTGTACAGTCGAGAATATGTACAGTTTCACTCCAAAGTAGTTATTGGTGGGAGAGAAAGCTAATAGGAAGTTGTTAGATTTATACAGTCATAGATGGAAAAGATAGGGGTGAGAAAGGCATTGATGGCTATTTTTATGAATATCCATAACCTTAGTGGACATGAACTTTGCACCTACTCCAGGCCCAAATTCATAACGCTAAGCACAATATATAGTTTCATTGAAGTATGTCCTATTAGTCTATAAAAATACAGTCAATTGACACATTTCAAGTGTTTGCATACACTGTTACTCGTACATGTTCCTGGTAGTTGATGAGCAGTAATTCCTTAATTTGTATTTGATTTCCAAACCCAGTAATTTTTTTCCCCTAGATATGTTAGTAAAATGGCCTAAATGTATTTGAAATGCTATGAATCTGTTTATAACATCAAAATTATTTCTCTGACAGTTTATGAAATTATGTTTATAGAAAACTTTACTGTAATTACTGTTCACCCTTTTGGTGCAAAGCACATCTGCAGAAAACTTAATAAGATGATAATCAAGGGGAAAAAAAAAGAAAATGTAGTCAGTCACAGTCATTTGCTTGATAAATCTCTTTAGAAGTAATACATACAGTGTTTTAATTTGGATTTTGTAAGCATATGCTGTCATTTGAAATTTGTTAGTATTTGAGCAAAGCATAAATCAGTTTGGCAGAAAAGTTGTGACTCTTCCCTTTAGGCACTCTGGAGATCTACATTTTAAGCTAAGTCTACTTCATTTGATGTGTTGAATTACACTGAAATATAATATATAGTGTCAATTTATTTCAATTACCAAGACAGATACTATACATATATAAAATACTGTGTGTTATTTTCCCTGAAGGACAAAAACCAATTTCTTAAACACTCTCTTCCCTCACTGACTTTGCAGTTCAATGTGCATTGTCATATGGTTTTTGGGAAGTGTAACATACTGACAAATTTAACTTAGATTTTCTCCTATGATTCTCAGATCATGTAAAAATCTGTCTGGGAAAATCATAGAATGAACCATAGAACAGTCTGGGCTGGAAAGGACCTTAAAGATCATCCAGTTTCCAATACCTGTTACAGATATGGATATATTCTACTAGACCAGGTTGTTCAAAACCCCATCCAGCATGGCCTTGAACACTTCCAGGGATGCACCATCTACAACTTCTCTGGACAACCTGTTCCAGTGTCTCATCACTCTAATAGTGAAGAAAATTCTTCCTAAAAATGAATCTACCATTTTTCTGTTTAAAGTCATTCCCTCTCATCCTATCACTCCACTCCCTAATAAAGAAAACCTCCCTATCTTTCCTAATGGTCTCCAGAGAGTCATCCTTTCTCCATGCTAAGAAAACCCAAATTGCTCAACCTGTGCTTTCAGGAGAGAAGCTTCACCCCTCTGATCATCTGTGTGGCCCTTCTCTGGACCCATTTGAGTAGGTCCAAATCTGTTTTATGCTGGGAGCCTTGGAGCTAAACGGAGTACTGGAGGTGGGGTATCCTAAGAGCAGAGTGGAGGGAGAGAATCATCTCTCTCGACCTCTTGAGCGCTTTGACTTTGATACAGCTCAGGATATGGCTGGCTTTCTGTGCTGCAATTGCACACTTCTGGTCATGTTCAGTTTTCTAATCCACCAATACCTGTAAATCCATTTTTGCAGGCCTGCTGTCAATCCTCTCATGGCCTAGCCTGAATCCATGTTTGGAATTACCCTGACCCAGGTGCAGGACCTTAAATTTTGCATAGTAGAACTTTATGAGGCATGACAGGCCCTCTTCTCAAGTTTGTCAAGGTCCCTCTGGATGATATCCCTTTCATCTAGAGTATCAACCACACCATTCAGTGTGATGCTGCCCACAAACTTTTGAGGGCACACTTAATCCCACTATCCATGCCCCTGGCAAATGGTGATCAGTATCAAATAAGGTAATGATGAAAATCTTTCCTCAGAAGTTTAATAAATTTAACTGGTCAATATTTGTCCCTAATTGTGGAATGGCATATATGTCTATTGACTGACTACATTGGACAGTTGTACATTGCTGTGGATTTTCTGTATTATTTGAGTGAATGTGAAGAAAGATAATAGTAATAAATTCCACTTACCATAACAAATCAAAAGTTTTTACTCATGTAGAGCAGACTGATATGAACGACTTCACTTCAGAGCACCAGCCCCCCACCCCCATGCTCAACAAAGGAAACAATATGGATTTTCAACACACATTGGTAAAAGAAAAGGAAGACAGGCATGTGCATCAAATCAGAAACCACTGAAATGGCTTCTGTCAGCCACTATACTTATCAGGCCAATCTCTTCATGAAATGGTTTTCCATTTGTCAGATTTCAAATCTACTTCCCTATATGCTGGAGCAGCCTGATGATACAATTTTGGCAAAACATTGATATTGAATCTACCTACAAATTTTCCATGTTTAATGGAACGATGAGAAATCCGGCTGAAATACAATTTATTGTTAAATTCAGAATTTTTATGTCTTCAATATAAACCCATTTTATTTTCTCATTATGTCCAAATGATATGCTTAGAATTCTTCGAAATTACAACTCAAAGTAAATCTGTCTCCTTTATTCCTTATCCCTATTATCCAGCTGACATATGCATATCTCCTGATTGTAAGTGATGTCTAGTTTGTCACATGACTAAGATGAAGGAACAGCAATTATTTTTAAAATACATCCCAAATATATACTGTATGCATGTATTTTTTCTAAATATGTTTTTTTCAAAAAACAATAAAACAATAGAGGATAAAAAATAAATCTTTTACCATTTAAGCTAAGGATGAAACTAAATATTGGTTCTCACTAATTCATAATTTATTTTTAAAACAACCTGTGCTGAACAGCCAGCCTTCTTTTTCTGTAATTGCTACAGATACTATCTTTATCTAGGTTATAAAGAAATAGTAGATCCTTTTCTCCAAAAGTTTGAGTGGCCTTGCACCTCAGTTACTTTTTGAGCTTTACAGAGTGCAGTGCTGCATCCGGGGGTTTCCAGGATACAAAGACAGATTGAACAGTGTTTTGGGTATTAGTTTCCTTGCATGCCCTGTTTGCAGAGAGATAATTGCTAGAGTGTGTGTTAGAACTCGTGTACAGGAGATTAAAAGCAGGTAAAGGACTTTATGCAAAGTTTTTAGTATCATCTCATTTTACAATAAATGAAATTATTCTTTGTGATTATACAGACTGTAGTCTACTTAATGAGGATGGATTTCTTCTTCTTTTGCTAAGATTCATAAATTAAGTCTTAATTTCAGTTTTCTTTGTAAGGATCTTTCTGCTTTTGTTTTTAGTATGAGTTGAACAGAAAAGGCATTTGGGGTAGCATAGAGGAAAATGTATAAAGCTTCATGCCATTGGGGAACATGAATAATATTCAGCTCTATTTAACAAATTCTCTCTCTTATCCCAGTCCAAGACAATACTCCTTTTGGCTTTCTTAAGATGAAGAAATCTTTATACGTAATTTTTCTATTTTTATTATTGCTTGTTGCTGTTGATCATTCTTACTTAACTTTCCAGACATAGCAGAGCATAAAACTAAAGTAAAACCAGACTAAAATCAGCAATTCTAAGCTATGATCTGAAGTCTTACTCTATGACAATACATTATAGACAAACTCATGTTACTTTTAACTAACATATCCAATAATCAAAGTTCAGCAAAAATTTTTAAGTACAAATTGTATTTTTCCTTGATTTAGTTTGTTTATTTATGTGAGAAATTGTCTTTAAGATAAGACATAGTTTTAGGTTAAATTTAAAATGTAGTAAACTTAGCTCCAGAACATTTTCAATGTATCCTCAGTAGAATGAAGAATTTAAGTATAAGTGTCACAAATATGAAGAAACATAGGAATTACTACCGAGATTCCTTTGTAGTTTTCCTTGTAAGACCAACAGAAAAAATACTGAAATACTCCTTAAATACTTATTTGGTTACAATTTTTAAGATGTTTTAATTACTTTGTCCTGGACCTGTAAATTTGTCTTTCATGACTGACATGTAAGTAAATAGCAAAGATGTAAAAAGCTGTATTCATAAAGTAAATATCACCAAATATTTCTAAAGTATCTTTAGTTAAATTTCTGTACTGCACTGCAGGAAAGGACATGGGAAGAATTCATGTTTATGTTACTGTTATAAAATAAAATTTGTTTTCCAGTTTTCATTATGGGATCTCAGATGGGCTTCTATTAAACACACCTTCTTAATTTTAATAGAGAAAATGTTAAAATGGAATATTAGCTGGCAGGTTTCTATTCTGTAGGAAATTCTTTCATAGTAATTAGTATTCAATTAGTATTCAGAAGAAATCAACTACTCTTTTCCAATTGCTTTCTCTTGTCTCATGAATGATTGGCTGCCAGAAATGCTTTTGGTATTTGTATCTGAGTTTGAACAGTAGGTTTTGAAATCATAGGCGTATGACTAAATGTGGGGAAAAGAGTCAATTTTATGAGGTCACCTTTATTGCTCTCATTATGCTACAGTAATAGGCGATGTTACTCATGAGTTAGTTCCTACAGAAGCTTTTAGTTATAAGAGAAACAAACTCAGTAATTAGCCATAGACTATATGTTTTCCTGAAAAGTCCTTAAATTCCCTAGGAACTTGGACTAACTTTTAATGGTTATGCATAGTTATACAGAACTTCTTAGTATTCTTAAAATAACTGGAGTTTTTCAAAAAAATGCACAATTATAAATAACTGTCAATTTGTTCAAGTGTTCTCTGAGGTAAACACAGTGTGTTTATGTGTTTATGTGTGCTTGACAAGTTGCTCTAACATTTTTGAGATGCCTGAATATAATTTCTCTAGAATAGTAGGGTAATATTCTCTTTTACCTATTGTGTCTCTCAGAGAAGGTCATCTGTGAAAAGACAAGACTGAATTTCTGTAGCTGCATTTCCTTGTCCACTTCTTTTCTTGTTATTTGCTTTGGTTTTGTTAATGATAATATTTGCATGGGCTTTTATTTGTAGAGAAGTAGATTTATTATAGATGTGATCTGTTTGAAGCTGTTGTGAAGGCAAGATCTTGACAAGTACAAACTCTTGTGAGAAAAGACTGGAATATTGAGCTTTGAACTGTTTAAGTGAAACTTTTGTTACAGAAATTTCTCTGTTGTCTGCTGTTGGTGTTGTAAAGGTATTCAGGGAAGGACACTAAGGATCATGCCAGATTTTGCTACGCTAGAATTGAGAGAATCAGTTTTAGTACCCCAAAGACTGAACTACTAGTATGAAGGTCTTTAAACCTTGACATTTGCTCTTCGGCATTTCATTGTGAAAGGCAAAAAAGACATTACTGAGCGTGGCCCAGCTTCTTTATTTGAGTGATCCTGAAGCAGTGAAATAGTGAGAATAGTGTTAAACTAAAAGAGTGCATTAGAAAAGAACACGGTGCAAGTGTATTAACTCTTAAAGTAATTAAGATGTAACCTCAAGGATAAGTTGGTTTTGCGTTAGTCTTTTAATTATATAAAACTTTCCAGCAATTCTTTTTTTCCTGTTGAATAGAGAAAAAATCACAATTAAGCAACTGATATTGAAGTTCTCTCCTTCACATTTATATATCCAGCTCTTGTATAATATATCTCTTATATCATTTGTATAACAAGTTCCTTCAATGGTTAAAAATATACACTGATGTACACTTACCTGAGTCTAAAATTTGAGTTTAAATGTACCAGCCTGATATAAATTTAGTGCAGAATTAAATCTATTTAGTTTAGCTTAGTTTAGCTTTAGGAATAAGAGGCCTAAAACAAGGATTCATGTATAAGAAAAGTCTGTATATTGTATTCTGTATTCTGGGGTGACTGAGAAAGAACCCTGTGAATCCAACTACATTGTCTGACTTAGTAAGAACTTTATCTTATGTCACAATCCTAACTACTTCAGGTAACAATGACTTAGGTCAATCAAAATTTTGCTGAATAAGCTTCTATTTGCACCACAAGAGCCAGAGTAAAGGACAAGGAAAAAACTTTTGAGTTCTAAAATCCTTTTTTTTAGCAGGCTGAGCTGGAAAAATGAGGCTATCATTTATTTTAAAAAGTGGTGATGAAGGCTACATAAAAAAACTATCAATACCTTAATTATGTAACAAAACGTTATGTTTGAATGTAATGATACCAACAACTAGTAGACAATATGAATCCCAACTTTAGAGGGCTGTTTCACCTCCTTGCAGTTAGAAAAAAAAGAAATACATGTATATGGGGTTCCAGTCTTTTTGGTTTTGTTTTTTTTTTTTTTTTTTGAGTGTGGGTTTTATGTTTTGTTTGTTTTTTCTTCATTATTATCCTTTCTGAACTGATGATTTGCAATCATTAGCTTTGAGGAAACTTGTAAGAAGAATTCTTTATCATCTATGTGATAAAGTGTGGGCTTCTCAGCCAGGGGATCATAAACAACACATCAATGACTACTGAGCAGTCAGTACTGTTCAAAATACACTTAATGAAAAAAATCAATCTGATATTCAAGAAAATGGGGATATACAAAAGCAAAATATTAAATAACTTATTAGACAGAAGCTTGATCCAAACCAAGCTGAAAATCATCCCCTTTAGTAGTTTTTACAACAAAATTCCCCCACAAACATAAAGATTCAAGGACTAAAAAGCTATTTTATAAATTATGTAGCTAGCACTCAGTTTAGTTTGTGATGTAGTCTTTTTTATGATAAAATGTAATGTATTTAATGTGTACAGCAAGAGATCACCTGTTTTTTTTTTTCCTGAAACAAACTCTGAGGGCCATGTAAATTCTACTCTTGCTAAGAGATGCTATTTAGCTTAAGGTACCAATCGTACCGATTGCCAGATGCCAAAGAAAGGGGAAATGTTGCATGAATTCCAACTTATGGGTAGTTTTCCAGCACCTTGGTATTTATCAAATCCTGCTAAAACATTATTTTCTTAATTTCAGAAGTATTCCGATGGGTTTGACTGGACCAAACAAATTTCTTCAATGCATTTCAGTAAAAGACCTTTTCATATAATAATGTAATTTATTCATAATATAATCCTGTATGATCGAAAGCTTAATTTTTACTGAAAACTCTAATTTCTTCAGTTTGGTTAGGTTTTTAAGAAAGCTTTCTGATTTACACAGAATCTCTCTTTTCAGAAATTACTACTTATCATTCGCTCTGACAAATAAGTGACACTGGTTTTCTTCATTTGAGGTTTACCTGCTAAGTACAACTTTCAAACTACTCTAAATAGTAGTGGTTTAGGTTTAACAGAAGTGATCAGCTCTGCATTTTAGCTGTATCATTTCCATAAACCTGTTCCATGTGTTGTGTTATTTGATGAAATTCTGACTTGTTTATGCTATATATCATACTATCTCTTAATGAAAAAAATTCATTATGGATTTTATGATCTCCATGAAGAAACCTCTGAGGCTATGCTGCTAACACTGTTTGAAAATCTAAAAAACGATAAGAGCAGTCTGACTGAAATTCAGATAATTCAAGCCTGTATTCTGTATGACAAAACAACGTATGTTAGGAAGCAAGTCTAACAATTCATGCAATTTCTAGTCTTTTGATCCACTCTGTGATTTAATGGTGCATATGAGAAAGTGAGCATTTGAAGCTCCATATTCTTACTTCATTTTTACATTTACTCTAGTATAAGAAATAGAGTAAAAATTTTGTTATCAGAAGGATAAAGAAGAAATAATTTCTTTGCAAACTCCATTAATGGTTAATTTCTGTGCAGGTCTCTGGTAGTATTAGTGCTGAATAAGGCTACAATTGCAAGGAGAAGGTGTTAGTTCATAAATTGGAATTTTGTATTCCTCCACCTAGAAATTAATTAGAATTTTCATTTTTACCTCAGCCTACAAATGAGTATTATATTGTGGCATACAGTATTGAAATATTACATACTCTGCTCTAAAATTTGCATGCTATGTTCATAGTCTACTAACTGAGATATTATGGCACCCAGAATACAAGATATTAAGAAGATATTAATGGCAATTAATAAATTCACATGTATAATATCTGCAAACTATTTTTCCTGTTCTGTCTCAAAACCAGCATAGAATATATAGAATTTCATTTCAAATAAATTCTTTCAGGCTGGACTAGTAGCTTTTAATATCTCTTGACTGTTTTGGACAGAATGGCTTTCTACAGATTCTCTCTTCTGAAATACAATTGAGAATCCTGATGCTTATCATTATTTGGAATCCACATCAATTTTCAGAACTATAGCACTTGCCTTTTCTTAGGATAGGCAAAGCCTATGATATTCCAAAGACGGAATTAGCCTTAATGTTTTGTGGAATCTAGTAACTAGGGGCAATTTATGGCTAGGGAAAATACTTCAGAGAAATATTTTCAGAGTGAATGGAATTATTGGAGTATCTTTCACATGAACTGTTCTCAAATAACTATGTAGAACTAAATTACTTTCTCCTTGTAAAACAAAAATGCTTAAAATTGTTCCTTCTAAATTTTGTATGTAAATTACACTAAACACATACATAATCCCACCACAGAGTTCTGCTGTGCTTTCCAGTTGCTGGAGAACTATTAGAGAAAAAAACAAAACCTAACAAATCAAAACAAATAAACAAACAAAAACAAATAAAAACCAACACTGAGCAGCAGTTTTTTCTCCTACAACATAATGACTTATTGGAAGCTAAATTAAAAGAATGCTGAAGTTCTATGTCATTACCATGAAAGGATATTGATTCTGAGAAGAAAACTCCTTGAATCCATACTTTTGAGATGTACCTATATTACTATGATAGGATTCCAATTTGGAGACTTATTGCTTACCTGTTTTTTAAAAATGTCTTTTGAAAGTTTGTTCAGATTTCAGTCTTTTGGAAATAAATTTCTTAATTGTAATGTAAATGAAAAAATGAAAATGTAAATATTTTTTTTTCTTCTTCAGTCTTTCAGAAATAGAGTAATATGAACTAACTGTGGTGTCTGAAGGACAGAGAAGTGTCTAGTATTTAATGGTCTTTTATTTTGTAGATTACACAAAATTGGTTCCTTCTAGCTACAGAAAGGCTGGCCAGAAGGAAAAGGTTAGGTATTCCATGTCCTCCTATTCAGCCATACTTCATTAATTAAAAGAAACAAAAAAAAAATTGTTTTTCTTCTTTTCTTTTTTCTTTTGAAGTGCAGAATGACATTGAATAGCTAAGTGTCCTGTTTTTCAAATAGAGGACTTTTGCTAGTGGAGTGCAGTCCAAAAGTCATTAGATATTTTGGAGTAGTGAGGCATTCAGACTGTGATCTACCATAACAAAAGGTTTTGGTACATCTGCTGAGTAATGGTCAGTCTTCCACTTTGCTTATTACTTGTTCTTGCTAAATGTATTTTTCCTTTTAGAAATTTTCTTATCTCATCCATCTAATCTTAATAGTTTGAACAAATAAGCAAGTATTATGTTGTTGAATTGGAATTTTTGTTTTACTTTTTAATTGCGTGTGTGTGTTGTAAGGACAAAATGCTAGGAAGATGAAATACACTGCTAGGCCATACATATAAGTCACTCAGAATCAAAAGAAAAACTTTGATTCTTTATTACCCTCCTGAAACAACTGATATATTTAGTTCTTGGAACAGCACAACAGAATACCATGGCCACCTGCAAAATTTACTGAGAAATAGAAAAGATCCAAAATGCAGGAACAGGTTTTTAATTTTTTAATGAGTGATACCATGAAGTATTCATCAAAAAAATTATTTTTTTATTAATTCGGAAAATTACTTATCTCTCAACTGCATTTCTTAAATACTGTACACAATATACCTGTCCATTTGTTAATGCAGATGAAAACTTCTTTTTATTTTTTTAGCAGATGAAGGAAAAAGAAGTTTACAGGTGGTTTCTGTCTGGATAGAGGACTACCAGAACGCTTCCAGTCAGCAAGGATCACTGGATCCTCTGTGGGGTTGCAATGTGAACATGTAATGTGTTCCTTAGAGAAGTGTTTGCTAATTAGGTAACCGAATCTTCATAGTTTATAAAATATTTTTTTCCTTACATTGATCATGCAGATTTTTTCCTAGTGATTAAAATAAAGGGGGTTATGTGCTGTGTTAGTGAATTGATCTGAAGCACATTTCTACAAGCCTACTATGCCACAATAATCTTCCATCTGTTCTTACACTAATGAACTATGTTTTTGTTGTTACTATCCTTGTTGCAGTAATAATTTCAAAGGTTTGGTCTGATGGCTTTTTTTTTTAGTCTAGTAAACATAATTCAAGATTTTAGCAAGATTAAAATGAATAGAAATTACTTTATTATTTCAGTGTTAATGATCTAGACTTATGAGAACTGTAAGGCAGATCTTGTTTTCCTAAAACGAATCTTTGCTTTTTGACGAGTCAGCCATTTGGTTTTACAAAAAAATTTAGTGACTGACAGGCTGTTTATTCACCAAGTTTTTAATGGGTTTTCTAATTGCATGAACACAAATAATATTATAAGTATAGATGTATATAAGTGTGTATAGAGAACATCTAATATTCTCTGAGATATCTAAACCTAAGGGTATTATAATGTGGATTTGTCTTGGAAAGTGTAAACTAAAGCCATCTTGAAAGAGCAGTTTAAGTAGGGATACAGAAATGGGTAAGAATCTGGATGGGTAAAATGTCTCAGGCATACTGAATAAGTAGGTGTAGTGATGAAATCTGTTCTTTTTTAGATTAAGCAGCTTTTTTTCAAAATGCTGAAAAGAAAGTTTACAGTGTGATTCTTATTTGTTCCAAGAGCAATGGAACAAACTTCTACATGACCACAGGAAAAGTTTGTAAGCAAATAAATATTTTGTAACTGAACAAGGATCAGAATTAGAATCTTAATTGTATATAATTGAATATATTTCCACTGATGCCACTGGCAAGCTGAAAACTTGTGGCATTTGAAAGTACATTCAGTTGTTCCAAGTAGCATAATCAGAAAATAGCCAGGAATTATGTACTCTCTGAGTGAGAGAAGTGAAACTCTATTTTATCTTGTATTCAGCACTTTAGCATTTAGCCTTTAGGATCGCAGAGCAATGCCAGAAACTTTGTGCTGATTCTTTTGAGCACTCACCTGGGGCAAAATGGAGGAAAAGACTATTCTGTGACCAAATTCAGAACTTAACTCTAAGAAAGACGGTAAAATATTTCCCTCTGTTTTTAAATATTTTAAAGATTGCAGGGGGAATATTTGGAGAAAGGAGTCAGGGCTTCCATTTTGGTACCCATTCTCTGATCTACTATTAGCACATCCCAGTTATATTGCACATAAGGCTGTATACAATTTGCAGAGCTACCCTCAACTGAACTAATCTCAGCTGTATCACAGTCTGGGGTGTGATAACAGTACTAACATTATAGGCCTTATCCCTCTGTAAAAAGCACACAAAGTTTTTTATGAAATAACAGTGTGCCTGTCCCTTGTGTACACTGAAATTGCTTCACAGCACCATTTATGCAAATAGGTTATACAGTTTATTTCAGTTAAATTGTTTAATTACTCTACAAAACTGACTTCAATGCAACATGCCTAAGTATTTTAAATTACAAACCAGTGGGTTTGGAGATATCGTTGACATCAAATAGTTTTTCCTTTTGAAAAAAAATTCATGTTTTTGTTGTTGGCATGGATGTTGGGATTGAGTTAACCTGCAACATGTTTGCGGGTGACTCAAAGCTGTGGTCAGCATGCTGGAAGGCAGGAATGCCATCCAGAGGGACGTTGGCAGGTGTGAGAAGTGGGCCTGTATGGACTTCAGGAAGTGCAGCAGGGCCACGTGCAAAGTCCTTCTCATAGGCCTGATGCTAAAATACAGATTGGGCTGAGAATGTATCGAGAGCAGCCCTGAGGGGAAAATTTCGCTTCTGTTGGTTGAAGAGAAACTCAGCATGATCCAGCAGTGTGCATTTGCCTCCCAAAATGCCAAATCCATCCTGAGCAGCATTAAGAGCAGCATAACCAGCAGGACAAGGGAAGTGATTCTTCTCTTCTGCTCTGCACTTGTGAGACCCCACCTGGAGTACTAAGTCTAGCTCTGGGCCCCCAGTAAAAGGAAGGTGTTGACCTGTTAGAGGTACAGAGGATGGCTACAAAGATGATCCAAGGGTTGAAGCACCTCTTTTGTGTGAAAAGACTGAGAGAAATGGGATTGTTTTGTCTGGGAAAGAGAAGTTTCTCTGGAAATATTTTTACAATTTTTTGTACATAGAACAAGCCTGCAAGAAGGCTGAAGAGGGACTTATTTTGCAGGGAGCTGTAGTGATAGGACAAGAGTTAATGGCTTTAAACTGAAAGGTGATACCATCAGATAAGATATTAAGAAGAAATTCTATACTGTAAGGATGATGAGGCACTGGAAAAAGTTGTCCAAAGAAATTGTGTTTCCCTAGGTCTTGAAAATTTTCAGGGCCGAGCTATATGGAGATTTCAACAACCTGGTCTAGTGAATGGCATCCCTGTCCGTGGTGGAGGAGGTTGAAACCAGATGATTTTTAAGGTCTTCTCCAACCCAAGCCATTCCAAGATTATATGATTCTGAAGGTAACTTAGTTAATAAAGCAGACAAACAGATAATTTTTCAGGTCCAACATCTTCTCAGGTTATGAGATAATAATTTCTGACCCTTTTTTATGGCTCTGCACAATTTATATAAAGTATGCCAGTTTAATATCTTCTCTCGTAGTGTGTAAATTTAGGATCTTGAATGGCCATTTTATATGACTGGAAGTTTTGTCTGTTTCAGGATCAAAGGCATATATCTTAGTATCTTCTGCAAACTGTACTTTAACTTTAATATCTTCCATTTAAATTCTGGTAAAAGCCATAGTTAAGCTGATATTACAATTGCCAATGCCAACACCTCTTGATATGCCTTTTGTTTCCTATTGTAGCTTATTATACTAATTTATAGCAGGAAAAAGGCATATTAATTACACGTTTTTTTCTTGAGACTATAGTTACATTTAAACTTTGCTGCTATCATAGAAATATACAAAAACATTAAAACCAATCTACTGGTTCTGAGCTGCTGGCAGTTATACACATACACTATGCATGTTGAACCCCTTTTTATTTAGTCTATAGTCAATACTTCACAGCATTTGAAAATCAGAAAGTTGAAGTTCATCACAGCAAATGAAGTGGATTAGGGTTTGGGAAATTGCCAAAATGAGAAAGGTTTTGAAAAATAAAATAGATTCCTAGGTTTGCTGGGGAGCCCCACAGTGGCTTATAGATTAGGTTAAAAAAAATAAAACAGCCACTTGAGCAGGCAGATTCAACTTTTCCCAGTTTTAGTGCTCTACATGAGCTAGACAAACTGTATTTTGGGCTTTTTTTTTTGTTTGTTTTAGAATGGGAGAGGTATACATTACTAGAGGATGAAAAAACAGCTGGAAGTTTGGATGTCTTTTAACAAAGAACTATGTATACCAGCTGGTAACTCATAAAGTTTCTTACTGCCAGTGGTATTCAGGTGCTCACAGCAAAAGCGAAATAGTCTGGAATGAATAAGACAAGAAAAAACCATCCCTTCGTACAAATTTATTTCACAATACATTTAATATAGTACAAGGATTTTGAGTCCACAACAGAGTACTACTGTTCAGATAGGCTGTGTAAGCTTCTTTTAAAATTATTTACCTTTGGATCACATTTGTGCCTTGCCTGTTGGATCATATATGAGAAAACAATAAAAGTTTTTTTAAGTACATTAATTAGTCATGAATATTTATAGGGTTTGATTAGCCATGCAAATTACATGATGCTATATTCTGTGATTAAATGGTGCAAGGCATTCATATGCAAGTGTAAAAATTCCCAATTCAGTGTTCACGGAATGTTCACATAAAACTGAGGAAATTACCCATCAGAAAATATTTATAATAAGGGTTAATTTAGCTCCACCAGACAAATCAGGATGACAGGTGTCATCTTCTTAGACTCAGTAAGAAACTTTTGTTTATTAGTAGGAGCATTTTAATTCTTTGCAATGAAATGCTAACCTTTAGGAAGAAAAAGGCATGCAAGTGTGTCATGGTTTGAAGCTGGTGCAATGCCAGAGAACTGAAATCCTCTCAATGACTTTTTTGCTTTACTCTTGTAGCTTTGAAAGCAGGCTGATATGGTCAAAGTTATAGACCAGGTCTTTTGTGATACCCACAAATTCTGAC
This sequence comes from Haemorhous mexicanus, assembly GCF_027477595.1. Classification (NCBI taxonomy): domain Eukaryota; kingdom Metazoa; phylum Chordata; class Aves; order Passeriformes; family Fringillidae; genus Haemorhous; species Haemorhous mexicanus. Next base: position 59,166,030 of record NC_082381.1, read on the forward strand.
ATTTTGACATATATTAGGTGGAACACTTTAAAGCTTTGTAAATGGATATTTTTAGATTTATCAGTAATTGACCTGTGTTGTCTGTGATCAACAAGGGGAAAAATTAGACAGTGTTTATCTGTAGGTCCTAATAGAGATTTTTTTTTCAAAGGAATTTATGTAACATCTGTGCGTATGAAATTTAGATACTATGAGTGTTCACATTTCAGTCATGGATTTTACTTACATTTAAATGAAGTAAAAAATTATTGCACTGACATGGAAATAAGATAAGAAATTTCTGTTATTCTTTTTACTTTTATTTGACATTGATTGTTTTAATTTATTATGGTTTTAGAAGGCATTCTTCAAAAGATGATTTTAAGGTCTTTTCTCCTTTTTCAAAATGATCAGAATTCTGTATTTGGTCAAATTTCTGTCCTGTTTTTGCTTACTGTAGTTAGTGAATTGTGTCATCCACTATTGTATTCAAAGCAATTCTGAAATTTCAGAATAGTACCTGGCCTTTTGTTCACAATTATTTTGCTACAGAACCAACGATGGAGCACTAGCTAGCATGTTTCTGATCCACAATGTAAGGGATAGAAATCTTGCTATCTGCTTAGAATACATAAACTCTTCCATCACTTATAAACTGGTACATTTGTACATTTTAATATATTATCAATTTATTAATAGGCAAAATATTTTATAATATTTTTAAAGGTTTTTAACAAAGTAAGAAAGATGAACATCAATGGTCTATTTAGGATCATCTTACTTAAGAAAAAAAATAATTACACTCCTGTAAAAGACATGAATTTTAACAAAAAGTAGTCTGCTAATTTTTGTCATCAGTTCTAAATCATATTTATTCTAAGATGGTGCAGATTTCCATGTAATTTTTTTATTTAGAAAAGATGACTATTTGAAGGATGCTGTAAAGGGAATTTACCCTCCCTTTGTCTCTCTTCATAGTCTGACTTTTTCTGTTTCATTACAACCCCATTTTTAAAGTTGGTGTGCTATGCAATAGACTTATTATTATAGATTATGTGGTATCCATAAAGAAAGAAGCATCATGTTTTATTGTGAGTGTATGGAAATCAATTTACTTTTACACAAAAGCTCACCAGGAAACAAAAAAAAAAAAAAAAAGGCCAAAACCCACTTTTTTTCTCTAGAACTTTTTTTACAGTAAAATGTTGTCACAATGATTAGAGTGAAAAGTAGCACATGAAACTTTGTGAGACTTCTTAACAGAGGGGGAAAACAGAAAAAAAAATTCTGCTCAAGATATTGTCCTGGTTCCAGGCAGGACAGGGTTAATTTATCCCATAACCAGGATGGGGCATGGCTAGGCCTGCCATGCCCCATTCTGAAGTAATCCTATACCACCTCATTCCTGGGGGCAGGAACAGGAACTCCCCTTGTGGCTGAGCAAATTCAGCTAAGGGAACTGTCTGGTATTGTCTGTTGTTGAGGGCTTTCTGAGTGAATCTTTTTTTTTTTTTTTTGTACCCTCTGTCTTTAGCATCCTTGCTGCTACAGTTCATTTTCTTATCTCGTTGCTGTTTCCAGTAAGATGGTCTCATCATAACCCATGATCTTTGCCTCTTGTGCCTTCAATTCTCCTCCTCATCCTGGAAAGGGAGAGGGGAAAATGAAAGTGATACCAGTCTACTGTAGTAAAAAATGGTGTAAGAATTTATTATGTCATTGACCATTATACATTTGGGTTTGCAATAGCTTGAGAATGCACAGCATTTATAGACAAATCCTGTGCTCTAAGAAGTTCTTTTTAAATTTTGTTTTGTTAAATTTTCCAAACAGTGAAGCGGACAAAAACTAGTCATAAGCATGGTTTCAGTCATTTGAAAGGCTAGGCATAGTGCAGTAGTTAGTAGGACTTAATGACTAGTGAATATAAGGAAATATGGTGCAGTTAATTTCTATGTTCAGTTTGTATGTTCTGTTCTGTGACGTTGTTTGCAGTTCTATAACAAATATAAACTAGAAATATGAACTAGATTTAAATATAACGTGCTCATTTTCTCTAAGATATGTACATCAACAGATTTTTTGATAGGCAGAGCTATTTCCTCAAAGCTTACACAATATTTACCATTCCTTTGGAAGGCCATTTGAAGGGCCTGGCTGATTAAGGGAAAGACATCAGAACAGTTTGGAAGGAGGGAAAACAGGTACTCAAGTATAATAAAAATGGACACCAAGTGTTGCTAACTTATTTTTTAAACTCTACTTTGCATAGAAGTTGTTGCTTAGAGAATATATTTGATTTTGAAGGTACTTGCCCTCTGTGTTCTACAATTTGCTGTTGCATTAAATTTTCCACATTTTCTCAGTTCAAGACTTGATGTGGCTACCACCACGCGTGAACATGGTTCAGATCAGCCAGACTGCGTGACCCTCAGAACAGCCTGGGTTCTGAGATTTGTCATAGGATTTGATTATTCTGTTTTTCTGTGCCACACCTTTATTTCTTAGACATAGTAGTGGGGCTCTTTTGTTTAGTTTTAGAAGAAATAGTACTGAGAGAGACATTTTCTGAACACGTGATTCTTGAATAGCAAGTGTGGTATCAACCATATTTTTCAGGCAGGTTATAATGTTATTCATCTTAAAAATTATGTTATGATCTGTAAAATTACTGCTGAGGGGTAATTTTGCAATTTAGAAAAAGAGATACGCAGTTTTCCAAGTGAGTAAACAAATTCCTGGAGGCTTGTAGTTGATGGTTGATGGATTGATCTGACCACAATTCACTGTATCTGCATTTTGAATATGTACTTTGGTATAGTATCAGACATAAAAAAATGTACTGCTTTCTTCAGTCCAAACTTGAATATTTCAAACATATTCTTTGTTGTAAGAAAGCGTTATTATCTCAATTATATAAGCAAGCATTATATCTTATCTTATTATCTAGGTGTGTATAATAGCCATAAAATAGAAACATAAAATAGATTTAAATAACAGCATTTCAAAATCTGACAGATTTAAGAAATAACCTAAGAAAATTATTAGGGTGATATGCTAATGATTTTCTAATAGCTAATTTTCTTAAGATTTTTTATGAAATCCATTAGACAAACTGATAATACCTAGACAGTAGTTACTGTTGAATATTGATCTGATTCTTCTCAGTGCTAAACTTAATTTTTTTTTTAAATGTGGAGCATTGAGTACTGGTACCAGGTAGTCCTACCACAATGAATATTTCTCAAAAAGATTTTTAGAAGTTAAAGTGGAAAGCATATTTACAGTGACTGGATGGCTAATTAATTAATTAATAATAATTTTTTTGTAGATCATATTAAAAATGTAATTTTTTATCTTATCATATCATGTTCAAGGAACTGGGCAAGGGTAAGGCTGGAGATCAGCATGGCTGAGTGGGGACCTGCTGGTCAAACAAAGAAAAAGAAGCAAGCATACAGTCTGTTGAAGAAAGGATGGGTGGCTTGGAAAGAGTGGAGATGAAGCTGAGTTCTGTAGGTATGGGTTAAGGAGAAGCTGAAGCTAAACTAGGAAAAAGATGTAAAGAAAAATAGGTATGTTAAATAGGAAAGGACGGTTGAAGAAGATGAGCCCCCTGTTAAACAATGCTGGAAAATTGGAAACCACAAATGAGCAGAAAGTCAATTTTTTTGTCTCACTCTTCAATGGCAACCTCTATTCCCACCCCTTTTGCGTGGATGGACAGCAGGATGGGGACTGGAGGAGGAGAATCCCTCCCACTGAAAGTAAAGATCAGGTTCAGGACCACCTGAGGAATCTGAATGTACAGAAGTCTGTGGGACCCAATGAAACACATACCAGAGCCCTGCAGGAACTGGCTGATGTATTTACCAAGCCACTCTTCATGATATTTGAAAACTCATGGCAGTCAGCTGACATCCCAGGTGACTGGAAAAAGGACACATTGTACCCATCTTCAGAAACCCTAGAAAGCAGGTCAGTGGGAACTACTTATTTGTCAGCCTGGTCTCTGTGTCTGGGAGGCTCAGGGAACAGATCCTCCTGGAAGTTGTGCTAAGGCGCACATAGGACAGGATTTGAGGCAGCCAACTCAGCTGCGCAAGGCCAGGTCCTGCCTGACCAATTCAGTGGCCTTCTATGAAAGAGTAACTTCATCAGTGGACAAAGGAAGTGTGACAGTTGTCATTTATCTGGACTTCTCTAAAGCCTTTGATGCAATCCCCCACAACACAATTTTCTTTAAACTGGAGAGAGATGGATTTGATGAGTGAACTGTTAGATGGATAAGTGCTTGGATGTCACATCCATAGAATAGTGGTCAACACCTCAGTGTTCTAGTGGACTGAAATATGTTGTGTCTCAGTGGTCCATATTTGTACCAATATTATTTAATATGTCCATTAAAGACGTAGACGAGGCGGTTGAGTGCACCCTCAGCAAATTTGCAGATGTCACCAAGCTGAGTGGTGCAGTTGTCACACCTGAAGGATGGGGTGCCATCCAGAAGGACCTGGACGAAGTTAAGAAATGGATCAATAAGAATCCCACAAGGTTCAACAAGACCAAGTTGAGTGGTGCTGCACCTGGGTTAGGGCAGTCTCCTGGTGCCAGCACAGGCTGGGCATGAACAGATCAGAGCAGCCCTGCTGAGAGGAGCTTGGAGGTGTTGGTGAGGCTGGGCCTGACCCAGCCATGGGCACTCACATCCCAGAGAGCCAAACGTGTCCTGGGCTGCATCCAAAGCAGTGTGGGCAGCAGGGCCAGGGAGGGGATTCTGCCCCTCTGCTCTGCTCTGGTCGGAGCCCACCTGGAACCCTGCATCCAGCTCTGGGGTACCAAGCAGAAATAATACTTGCTCATGTTGGAACAAGTTCAGAAGAGGACCATCAAGATGGTTAGAGAGGTGAAGCACCTCTCCTAGGAAAAGAGGCTGAGAGAAGTGATATTGTTAAGGATGGAAAGGAGAAGGCTTCAGGGTGACCTTATTGCAGACCAGTACCTGAAGGGAACCTACAGGTAAGATAGGGAGGGACTTTTTACAAGGGTATGTAGTGACAGGACAGGGTATGAATGGATTCAAACTGAAAGAAGGTAGCTTTAGAGCAGGTACTAGGAGGATGTTCTTTGCTGTGAGGATGGTTAGGCAATGAAAGAAATTGCCCAGAGAGGTTGTGGGTGCCTCATCCCTCCCTGTGGAGGGATGCACACAGGACCACAGACTGGATAGAGCTCCGAGCAACCTGTTCTAGGAGGACATGTCCCTGCCAGTGGCAGCAGGTTGGAAATTAGGTGATCTTTGAAATTTAGGTCAACAATTAAAAATTTATTGAAATTTCATATTTAAACATCATGAAAGTAAAAGGTAAATAATGAAGCATTTTTATACTGCTACATGTTGCATATTTCACTATTTTAGTCACCTTGGAAAATAAATGCCTGTTTTCAATGACATGTTTGGCTGTTGTGTCTCTATAGGTGATGTGAAATTTCAATTTTCTGTGCAAGATAGTCTATAAACTTGGTAGCAACCAAATTAAATATATTTCTAAACAGAAGGATGAAAAGATATATGATGTTCAATGAGATAATGGTATATGATGCTCAGTGCTTGCTGCTGTGGCACTGTTGTATTGTTCTAGTGGACTGCATGAGATTTTAATACAAAAGACAATTGTAACAGGCTGATAGGAATGATGGTCCTGTGATGCCCTAGACCTCTTGCCTGCATCAAAAATGAGAAGTTTGTGTACCTTCTATAGATAAGAAGGTATTCAGAGTGGAGGTAACTCAGTATTTGTGCAGTTGGCAAACTTAGCATGAGAATGTCTAGCACACTAAAAATATCTAAACATTTAATTTTTAAGTTTGCATTGTGACTGCTTAAATGCTGCTAAAAATTCAAGATATTTATGAGACAGATTTTTTTTTCTGCAGCTATAAATATTTTCTTTTTGTGAAATTTGTATTCATATATATATATATATATATATATATATATATATATATATATGCTTCCTCACATATCCACAAAGTGTGTGTGTCTAAGTTAGCAACTATATACATTTATCTGAGACAAGCTCAGCTCTATCATATTAAGAATTCCTTTTTCCTTTAATAGATGACAATATTCAAGAAGACAAATCTGCTGTGAGAAACAAATACTGTTTCTAGTATTATGAGCTCTCATCTAAAATAAACGTATTAATTACAACATGAGCATCCTAAATTAAAACTCCTCTGAATAAAGTGAAATAATGACAGGACCAAATAACCTCAATTTTGATATGCTTTATTTTCTTTCCTAGTATCTTAATCTATTCCTTTTCTGCTTGTTTGTTTGTTTGTTTGTTTTAATTGTTATTCTGTACAGGCTGTTTAATTTTGCTTGCTTTTGAAAGTATAAATAATTTTTTCTACCTGAAATCCACAAATCATGATTCTTTAAAGATTCATCCTGTGACAGAGAAGTTGAATATCTAGAATCTGTAATTTTTGTTTAACGTGTTGTATTTAGGGCTGGGCTTTCTCACACACACTTTTCCTGTGTTTGCACTTGTCAAAATGTGAAAGATTTGCATAAAGCCACTGAGGAAAAGACAGATCCTTGTGTAACAGTTCACTTGAAAGATCAGAAGGTATCTGAAAGCACATTTTTTTAAACTAGGCAAAGCCGCCATTCTTGAATGATAAAACAATGTTATTGACCTCCTTAGGCAGCTTCAAAATGGAGGAATGTCACCCTAATTTCCCTCCCTGAGTGTGTCTTTCATATGCACAGCCCTTTCTCTCACTTACCTTCAAAAAAGTTGTCATGAAACCTTTCCATTGTACCCAAGAATAACTCCAGGTTCCATTTAATGCTATTTTTTGTCTTTTATCTCTCTGAATCTTCTTCATCCCAAGGAGGCATCAGGTACATCTCTTGAAGTGAAATAGGCCATTAAATATCTCCCCAGGACAGAATACTTGTCCTTTATTAAGTCCATAAAAAAGTCATAAAATAAAGATGTGGAAGACTACTTTTTTCTTGATAGGTCAGGGCGACCATCAAAGCAGCAGACGTTGTATCTAACATCTTTCTTCCCTGGGGTGCATTCCTGAACATTCTACAAAGTCATAATGCTACAGGAGAAAAGAATCCTGGCCTCATTTGGTAAATGTTGAAGACACTAAATAGAATCATCTGATGTTATGTGGATATTTTGACATCAAGATATACAATAGCATAGTCTTTTAGATTTTTAAAAAATATTTTAAAACAAAATCCTTCTGTGTTTACTTGAATTTTTAAATATAATTTAAGATGTGTATTTAAAGCAATATTATGCATTCTTTTGTAGACGTATGATTAATTAAATCACTCATGATATAAAACTATTTATTTTTTAATGAAAATATATAATAGGATTTTCAAATAATTATTAAAATTGATTAAATACAAAAGAAATTGTATCTGTCTGGAACCAGATTTAATAAGGTCATTACATTATATACATGCTCATGCTTTATTTGATAAAAAGCCAGAACAAGGTAGCTGTTTGACATTTGTACAGTTTCATCTCTTTGTAGTCTCCTAATGGAAATTTAAACTGCTGGGTTGTACCAGTAATTCCTAAGCTAAAGGGTCAAAATTCTAGTTCTTAGCTAAAAAATCTGAACATAATTTTGAAGTGTACTGTAACAGTAGAAAAAGCAGATACAGAACTCAGAAACTCACAGGAATGGAAATCCTCCCCTCCTTTTATGCATTGGAAACTTAAGAGGGGTGGGGAGAATGGAGAAGTATAGGTAAGCAAGAAGAATTTATATGTAATATACTAAAACCATGGGGCAGAAGGGTGTGAAGTATATTTGATTCTACAGACCCTTAGCTGGAAATAAGAGCTTGGTATTAATGGACTACATGCATTTAGTTTTAGTAAAACCCATAAGAGAATGGGAAGGAGAACGGGGTTTGGTTATGTATAAATCTAGAGTGCAGAGTAGATGACTGGGATGATAGTACTACAGTGATAATGCAAATGGAACTATTTTCATTACATTTATCAAAGAAACCTTGGAAAGGTGGCAAAAATCTAACAGGCAGCACAGCTGCAGAAGGTGATTATATACCCATTTTCATGAGGAGCCAAGCAGCCTGGAAAGTACAAAACTGTCGGAGAGGAAAAGGACTTTGATAACAGAGCTGTATTTTGTTATGATACATTTTGAATGGCAATGAACCTGAGAGCAAACTTGACAGAAGATTCTGCAGAATCCCTAAACTGAGTTGCCCTCAGGGCATACAGAATTGAATGATACATAACAGTATCTATATGTAATAACTACACAGTATGCTTGATGAGTGACAGGTGTATTACAGACATTAATTAAGTTAACAGGAATGAAATCCTGCCAGCTGCTGAGCATTTCATAAGGCTTAAAGGCAACAAATCCCTCTCACTCACTTTTTAACAGCAAAAACAGAAAAGTTCAAGATGTGTTTCTAGCTTCATCACAGGCACCAATTAGCTGTTCATGGTGTCAGTTTTTCTGCAGTTTTCAAGAACAATTGCATCATTAGAGCATTTAAAATGCAGTGTCAACAGGAAATGGAGCAATAGCTGCAAGCAAAAATATTACGAACCACAGAGCCATTATGTTTTGGTTTTTTGTCCCGAGTGCGATGTGTCTTAGACAGCATTTTTTTTTTCTTCACTGCAAAGAAGAAGTGGAAAATAATTTAAGGCAGAAGAAAACAGATTTAGGAGACCATCTATAAGCAGTCTAAGAGGTTCATTGTCATTTTCTTACTGCTACTTGGTTGTTTGCTTTTAATGTTTTTTTAAACAAATTAGACCCTCCTAAATTCTCTTGAGGAAACTTACAAAGAATATAGAGTCTCACAGAAACACAGTGAATCAGCAGTTATTCTGTTCCATTTGCAGATGACTGGGACACAGTAGGAGGTGTCTCTTTTAGAGTGTTTGAAACACCTGAAACTATGTATTTTTTCCCAGCAATCTTACCAGAGTAAAAGCCCTAAAATCCTCATTTAGCTTAGATTAATAACCCATCTCTCACATTTTCTCTGTTATATGAGCAGACAGTTTTGTCTAAGGCTTTAATCCATTTCTCTTATCTTCCTAGTTCAGATTCCTTTGTTCTGTATAGGGTCAAATGGTATTGAACATGAAAATGGTGAATCCTCAGCAGTTCTCAATTACATTTTATGAGACAAACGTATCATTCGCTGTTGTGAATGAAAGACTCTTAGGTTAAAAAGTACAAGGAATGAAACAGCTACAGAGTGGCACACTGTGTCAGGTATTATCAATGTGAGGACTTTGTAAACCATCAGTTTCATCTAGACTATCATAGTTAATGACTGCTGTGGCACCTACATGTATTTAATCCTTACAAGAACATGAGCAAAAAGCCTGCACTTTCATTACCTAAAATATGGTAAAGATCCTTCCTCTGGTTTGGTGCTGTACTGGTACATTGTGTTATATCTTTATTGAGCACCTTAATTTCCTGAGTAACAAACTATAGTCAATAATTATTCCCTTATTATCTCTCCTTTCTACCTAAAAATTAAATAATTTTTTTCACATCACCCTTCTATTTCATTTTTTTCAAGGTGAATAATAGCAGAATCCTCCATGGGAATTTTTGTATGAGGGCTATATCAAAGAATCTCTCCTTACTCAAAAGTTCCTTAGTATTTCTGATTACACCTGCCAACTTTTTTATTCTTCTGTGTTTTGTTCAGTAGTGGGGAGTACAATATTCAATTCAGAATACAATAGAATTGTCATACCTTTGGTCTGTCATCACTTAACTCTGAACTTACTTTCAAAAGCTGTTGCTATAATTCCCTTTGTGTTATTTTATACCTCATAAATCCATGATTGTGGATACATACTTTCATTAACTTCTCCCAGATCTTTTTTGGTGTGTACTGACTGAATTTCATTAGCCTTTTTTTCGCTGTCTCACAAATAGATGATCATAGTGAGGCCCAATATCATATCATTTTGTCAAGCTTCTTAATTGTTTCAGTTTATTTTACCTTCTGTTTGTATCACCAGCACTCTTGAGTGGGTTCTCTCCACTCTCTTTCCCCAGTCCTATAAAAATACCAGAAAATAAGTTAAAATCATAATACAAACACTTTCAACTTCCTATGGCAAATCTTCTACTTATATGAAGCTGACCCAGTCCATACAAAATGCAGTCCTTAGCCTGATTAAAGCATACCAGCACATAAAACATATCAGATGATTACTGTATTTTTGGACCCCTGTTAAATGCAGCAATTACTGGGCAAAAGACCGGACAACATTTTATGCTGTCATAAGAGGATATATAGTCCACTCCAGATTAAAGTTTGAGCTGCTATTATGTCAAGAAACTAATGTAGAACACAGAGTATTTCCAAGTGAAGTGTCTTTTAAACATTCTGAGGATGTATTTTTACAGCTGAATGTACCAAACAGTGCACAAGGCAACATTTAAAAAATGCTTCATCTGTAATACAACATAGAAGCTGCTACCCCTGTTCTGTATAATTTATTTAATCCCTCACGAGATCTAGATTAAATTACAGTTAAATAGATCCAATGACTCTATCAGGGAAACATTATCTTCTGTTTGTTGTGTTCTCTTTAGATTTTTGTGAAATATCAATACCAAATTCCAGAGAGTGGACATGTCCTTGGGGAGCAGACTGCAGGATTTTTGACAATTTTCTTACCATAGATATAGAAAAAAGCTCCCTCTTCTAATATGAATATCATAAAACAAATGAGGTACATTTGTTTGCTTGTGTAGAAAATGAGGGTAGATAAGTAAGCTAGAGTCAGTTAGCAGGCAAATATTAAAATTGTGACTGTTTTGTTATTTCACTGTTCATAATTTAATGATGTATTCTCTTATTTTGTTTTCTTCAGGGCAGAAGTTTTTTACACTCCACTCCCACTTGAAGTTTGAAGCATAGTTTTGGAAATGTAGGACTAAATGCTAAATTGCTTAATTGCTGCAAGAATCTATCATTACAAGTCATATGTATTATCAGGGTAAGGAAACAGACTTTCTAGAGACTTGTACAAGAAAATGCAAAAGCAATCAGAGAATAATGAGGGACTCATTAAGGTCTATTGTATCCAGGAAAATAGTAGGTGGGAGTGTAGACATATCAGCAGCTAAGCTGGACTGATGGCAGCTGCTTAATTGTACCACCATTTGTAGTGACCATCCAGCCAAAGACATTAATTTCTGTAGGGATTTTGATAGTAAGGTTTATGGCCATGATAAAATCTTATGCACCCATGTAGGTGTTAATGTTACTTAATAAATAGTGATGAGTACTTTTAGCAGTAATTTAAGGTAAAAAGGACATCTAAGCAACAAATTTTGATATGAAAAGAAGTGGGTTTTGCTTTTGGTAAGGCATCTTCACATTCAAGTGTTTGAAATACATAGCATACAACTGACCAAAGGACACTGATTAGCAAGCATTCTTCAGTTATTCCTGTCATAAAATGAACATTGTGTAGCACATTTCAGCTGTACTTTCAGTAATACATTATATGCTACTAAAATGTAACAAGATTTGGGTTGGGTTTTATTGGTTTTAGGCAATAATGTGATTCAGTGAGACTAGAGTGTGAGTCATTATTCTTTCAAAATATCAAATTGTGAAACAAAAATGTAAGAACTTCAGTCAAGAAAATATTCTCACAAAAGAAAGATAATTCTAAAATGGGTTAATATAGCCCATATATGTGATTTTCTAACAGAAAGCAAAGAAGTGTGTGCTTCTTTCTTCTCACTTATGGCTTTCTATTGCAATTCTTAGGTCATTTGCTCACTTTTAGCCTTCTCAGGGTAGAAACATAGTTTCAAAGACCTTCTCATAAGGCCCATAAACAGATACCTTCTGTCCTATGAATCTTCTCTACTGAAAGGACTTTGTAGAGGAATTACCATCTCAAGAGAACAGTTTTCTTTGCAATGAAATTATTGGAAAAACGTTGAAACTTCCCCATACTCTGTTGTCCTCATTATTTCTAATTTTCCAAGATCATTGTATGTGAAGAAGTTAATCACTGGCTGTAAATTTATGTTATATTTATGCTTGATTCCAGAGCCTTAGAAAAGGTTTTGTGTGATTTTTTTTAGGGTACAGTTTTGGTAGTTGTTTCTTTTGTCTGTTTTTTTTTTCCTGAAACCAGGATTTCTTATCTAATACCAACATTTGTCAATTCTGTAAAGTCCACATATTTTGATATTAGTTTTAAAACTACTGATAAACAGACTAATATTTCATTAGCTAGCAAGAAAATGGAATTAGAGCATGTGGTATGGGTGCTGTAACAATATTGTTTTTCCTTGTTGATGTACAGAATACAGCAGTGCAATAGTGAATAAAATAACCAATAGCATTTTTACCAAGAAAATAGATGTAAAATTTAAATTTCTAACGTGTCCAGAAGTTTTAGGTCTACACATACCAAATCATTCCAGGATTTTAGGAGTTTCAGTATGCAAAATGGGGGAATATTGTTTGAAAGCATAGTGTCCTCATCAATCCTGCTGTCTTCAGGGGCATTCTGGTGGTCAGCTGTTTATCATAGCTTGCATGTATTTCAGGATATGAATGTATGTGAACTCATTCTGTCCATTTCCAAAATATTTTTTTTAGGGGACATTTAAATCTTATTACTAGATATTTCACTATATTAGTAGAAAACCTGGGAAAGACTGAAGCACTTTAAAAAGTAGTGGCCATATTTGACCTTCTCTATAAAATTAACGCTTAACCAAAGGGAAAGCATAGAAACAGATGTGACTTTAAAGAGTTGTTTTTCAGAAAAACAAAACAAAATAAACAAAATAAACCCTCCTGAAATTAATGGATAGCCCACATGCAAATTCTTTAGAGTAGCGCACTGCTCAGAAAGCTAATGAGGAGAGATTTGCCCATGTCCACAAAAAGCCCTGTAACTTTTCTCTTAAATCAACAATTTTTTGACACTGAATTTCCAGAAAAGTGAATTTTGAGGTTGTTTGTAATTATGAATTCAGAGGCTTTTGTGTGATAATCAGCAAAATATTGAATTTAATAAAGATATTAATATATTTTTAAAACTAAGATCTGCTTTACAAAGAATTCCCTTTCATTTATAATGCTCAGTTTTGACTATTACATATGAACCGACATGACTGTTACTACGAGGGAAGTTGAAAATATCATTTATGTATGAAATTACTCTCAGATTTCTGTTATGTTCTTAAGTTTGTATATAGTATTGAGAGGAATGTGTACTGTTTTTAGTCTCTCAAAGTAACTAAACAGAGTAATTTTTATTCTTTTAGTTGTGGTTTTGCTGACAGGCTTTAGCTGGACAGTCACCTGGTGCTGCTCAGGATTTTCAATTTAGGGCCAAGCGAGGAGGCATTCCAAACATCATGTTGTATTTTAAAGGGGACATTTGGAAGATGTAATAATGTGGAATATACTCACCTTGGATTATTTTCCTCGTAAACTTTTTTTTTTTTAATTCAAGTTTTAACTTTGAAGGTATTCTATTGATGAGAATTGGGTAACTTTTTGAAAATAGTTTTTGATTTTAGAATTTAGAACTCCGTATTTCTGACTATTGTGCTTGGAACTTTGACACAGTTTCAGTGTTGCTTTGAATGCTACATTTTAAACGCAATTAGTTTTCACAGTATTGGAGTTGCAAAATGGATGTACTTCAAATATGGAATTCTTTATAGGTATTGGTGGTGTTACAAAGTACTGCCTTCATATATACACTACTGGGTTTTATTTTTAACTGCAAACTGCATACTCTCCTTTGGAAATGAGCTGGGCATTCCAGTTCACGTAGCTAAAATGTAACTAGCCTTTTTATCATATCTCTTTTTATCGAAGAAGTCTTAGGCAGTGTGAATGATTCTACTTGGTGCATTGAATTTCCTAATCTGATGGTGACTCTGTGGACTCGAGGCCTTGGGAAAGATGTGTGCAATTGTTTTACCAGCTTTTGTTAGTAAAAATCTAGATGCTTGCAACTTAGATCTTTAATGAAAGCAGGAGTTTCTAGAAGGAAAAACAGCTGGGAGAGTGATTGATAAATTACAAAGTAAGGCCATAGACAGAGTCTAGGATTTTTTCAGTCTCCAGAGCTAGTTAAGGTGAAATTTTTTAGTAGTTATAACTGTTGAATTAAGCAGTAGTAAGTGAGACCTAATGATCTATATTAAAAATAATTGCATGTTACCCCACCCTAGTGTCATATAACTTTTATTTACATAATGTCTGAATTATGGAAATCTTCTGGAAAAAAGCCTACATTAGGTAAACTTTTCATATTTCTTTCTTTCTTAGTATTCCAGGAGAAATTGAGTAAAATTTGTTGAGGAAATAAGCACATTTAACCAAAAACTAAAAAAACAAATATGAAATGTTCCTAACCTTCTGTAAGACATTTCTAGGAATAATCCATATACATTTCATATGCATAGAAATGCACTAAGATGGCATTGGTCTGTTAGAAGCACTGAGTTGTATAACCCTAGAATCATTTGGTTGGTAAAGACCCTTAAGACCTCTAAGTCTGCCTTCTAACTCAATGCTACAGAGCCAACCACTCAACCATGTCCTTAAGTGTTGTGTTAAATGTTATAGCTTTTGCTGACCTGGACTTTAATTATGTGCCTGAAACTGGTTCCTGGACCATAAATGATCATATGCTAAAGAAGCTGTTATACAGCAAACAGAGCATTGGAACTAAAATTCCATTGATAGAATAAACACAATGGAATAAATATTTCCAAAATGGGGGGTTTTGCCATATGTACAGGTACATTTATGTATCTTTTGTTGTTGTTGTTGTTGTTGTTTTTTTCTCTATTCAAGATTGATTTTACACACTAAATCAATACAGGCTATAACAGAATGTAGAACGCTGTGAAATCTAATAGGAATATTCTGTGATTTTTATTGGTTGCATTATATGGGAGTAAAAATTTACTCCCATATAAACTCCCAATTATAGAGTAAGAGCCTAACACCCAAGATGAGGCTTTAAAAATGAACAGTGCTGTTGTAGACTTAAGTGAGCCTGTGTTCTGTGAAGCTACATCATGATTACAGTAACTCTGAAGGTGAAAATACTACATCAGGTGGTAATCGCATTCGATACCCTTCAGAAAATTCAACTCTTCAAAACTGCATTTCTTCAGCTTAGAACTTCATAGAATTCTTTATTTATGATTTTCAGAACATCTACAAATGTCTGAAGGAAACACGAGGCTTACAATATTAAAAGACATAGTCCTCTGTTACTTTATTTGGAATGATTCCTGTCATTTTCATTAAAAAATTGACTATAAATTGTGCATAATCTTAAAAGATTTTAGATAAATACTATAATGCAGAAAACAGCATAAGCACTTGACAGAAAAAAAAAAAAAAAATTAAAGATTAAATAATTTCCAAATTGCCAGAGTGAAGCAATAAAAGACCTGAAACTGAACCTTTAGAATAAAGAAATATGTGTCCTGAAGAAGACAACTTTTGTTGTTGTTGTTTCCTTACCTGGTTGAGGTTTTTTGATTGTTGGGGGTTTTTTGGTTGGGTTTTTTTTTTTTTTGAGGTGGAAAATGAAGGTTTTTGATGCAATTTGTAAACAGATCTATTTGGAAATGCTCATATTTTCCTTTCTGTTGAACAATAATGCAAAATTGAGGATTCAAATGTTTCCTATATGTCTATTTTATTGGGTCAGGTAAATTAATCAGGAGGTGTTTGAGTAATCCTTCTAAAAAATTAAGTAATCTTGAATTAATGTAGATATCTCGTCTACAGAAATAATTATTTGCAACACAGGGGTGTGCCAGCAGTGTTTTATCATGTTTTTTCTTTTACTTGCTTCAGTGAGCTCAGGGACGATTTGGGCGATGAACTTAATACTTTCTAAGAAATATTTTGAATCTTTGGAACAAACATGGATGAAACAGAACCAGCAACATTCAGTGCACTGCATCCCAGATACTGAACTGTGAAATATTTGGAGAAGAGTTGATGCACCAGGTTGGGATGAACCATCTAGGAAATACCATTTGCTGTGCAAAATGACTGTTATATCTTCAGCTATGAACAGGCTAAGTCAGTGATAAGTGTAAAGTATAGTACTTACCCACAGCTCTTAACTATATACTAGCTCAGGTAATCTGTGGGCATAAATCATTCCAATGACAATATTGGCTTCAATTCAATCATAAATTCAGCAGAAGATTTTTTATTATTACTGTGCTCACCTGCACAGGGGTTTCAAGTGGTTAAATAACTATGACCTTAAAATTTCAGTAACTGTTTCCTGCTAGCCTTTAAATAGAAAACTGTTCCCAATATGAGAAAGACACATGAACTTTTAATTGCATCTTCATTTTAGAAATTAATTATGAAGATCCCCTTGCATCCAAATTGCACAATGATCATTTACTTTATTTAGGTTAAAGCATTTTTAGGATAGCTTACTTTGAAAAAAACATTTTATTACTCTTCATGATATATTTATGTTGCGGGATGCACATGTAGCTTTTACAGTTTGGATTCATTTGGGTGTTTTTAACCAAGATTTTTCCCCGTACCTTCCTTTTCACTGAGAAAACAAATGTGATTATTGTTGGCAAGATGAGGCACCAAATATTGTTGCAGAATTGACACCCCTCTTCCTTGAAATAGTGTCTCATAAAAGTACATGGCAAATATTTACTTCCACAGAATCAATTATTCTACATGACTGTAAAAACTAGTGATTGTGTCTGTGACATGTGAAGCTCTGTTGGAGAACAGGAATGGAGCAGGAATTGGGTGAAGTACTTGGGAGCTGTGGGGAAGTTGCATCAAGCGTTTGAGTGCAGCTTCATAACTGCATTTTGTGACTAATTAAACCTAGTTAGATTTTGCTTTACCAGTTTTGTGGAATCATAAAAAGCAGTTCACTGGTAAACACAACGGACCAGTTTTCAAAAATTGTCTGAAGTACACATACAAAAGTGCTCTTAAGGGTGAAGACTGCAATGTGATTCACATTAAAACAGCACTTTGTATTGCCATGCTGCATTCCATTAGAAGATATCACTATACTTTGGAGCTACTAATGACCTGTGTCCCTTAGAGAAGAAATGTTGCTATTCTTGTTTCACAACACATGAAAGAGAGACTAAATGTAACAGAGGTTACCTGCCCTCCAGTGACAGCATAGGTGTTGGAGAGGTACATCAGGAAGGAAAGCATATGACTTGAAGGACTTTTCTTTTTATTGATACTTACATTCAGCAGCTTTCTTATTGCCAGTTAGCTGGACACACCAGGGAAATTACTTATTCAAAGTTGTTTCAGCTTTAGAACAAATTATCTCTTCAGGTCTACTTCACCAAACTTACCAACTTATTATATCCTTGCTTAGTCTATTCACAGTTATGCTAAGCTTTGTAACCCTTTCAAGAAAATTGTTTCCGGGCTGTATTTCTGCCTCAGCAAGCTTGGAAGCTGGTAGGCTCTCCCGTCTGCATTATGCAGTATGCAGTATGTTGTATAGCGTCAGTGAAGGTGGAAATAGTTTCCCCCCCATTGCCTTTCAAAATCATTACTGAATTTAAATCAACCTTCCCAACATTCCTTCCACAAGAATTTGGACTTTTTCTGATGCTAACATGTTCAGATAGCTGTTCTGCTGAACACTGATAATGATTTCCAGCTTTAAAATCCATATAAGAATGGCCACGTGCATTTTTTTTTTCTGTACCTTTGAGAATGGACAGTGAAATAACCACTTACCTGAAACTGTTTTCCTACTCGTAACTGTACCCTCAAAGAGTAACATGTACTCCACCCACCAACCCTGATCCAGGGCAAAATCTTCTGTAAAAATTGTAAGGACAATCTGGGAACCCTCTTTGTTGCTTATCCCCTTTTCATTCACACAGCTAATGAAGGAAAAGGCAAGCACAGCTTTACAATTAAAGGGGCGTATATATATCTGAGATGTAAGGAATGAGTCTGCAGAAATGGGAGGCAGGAGGAGGACAGGGCTAGAAGATCATTACGTGGAGCAGAAGACAGTAGAGTGTTGCAAATACGTGATATATATCCTGTCATATTGGCAGGAGTGGCATGTTAATTTATGAATGTTTGAGTGCCACCAAAGCACACTTCACTGATTCAGGTTTTCATACATAGTGATTGCACTGTGTACAACTTCATTGCAGTTTCTTTCTCTGATTTTTTTTTTTCTTTTTCTCCTTTCTTGATATTCAAGGAGCTTAACTTCCCCAAAAATATCTGATTCCTTGATATGGCAAACCTCCTTTCTAAGCCCAGTGCTATCCCTGTCTCACTGAAATAGTAGGTGGATTTCTATCTAAAATTGAACTATTTTAACAGCATCAGTGGACCTGAAAATGGTGTTTTAAGCATGATCTGTTTCAACTTTTTATTTATCTGAAAATTAATAATAAATAGTTAATAGATTTATAACGAATAATACTGTGATTATGTGGTATATGATACATAAGAAACTAGGAAGTCTTTTTATTATCAATCTGCTTGAATGTTCTTCTTTACATATCAAAATTTGGAACGCCTTTATAATTCACCTGAAAACCAAATCAATTTGGTATAGATTATATTTTTTCCCCCCAAGAAAACTAAGTAAGGATATATGGCTTCCTTTAGAGAAAGCATGTGCAAACCCAAGGTTTTCCTCCTATGACAACACATATCTTGTAGTGTTCAGACTGAATATTTTCAGAGAGACATTAAAAGAGAATATTGATGATTATTTCAGTCAGCATAAAGGGGGTAAAATTAAAGAGAATCTGTATATGTTAGTTTGTAGTAGAAATACTGCTTTTCCTAGGTAGTATTATTTTACCATCAAAGGATATATTGCATCAGTAGCCGTAAGATGACTTTTTTATGCTGAAAAATAAAATCAGTATTTGGCTTCTGTATCTACATGGGTGACGTATTCATTAGAGCTAAAAATATAATTGATTTGGGGGAATGATGGCAACGTATATTGTGACAGTTCAAACTGGCATCTACTAGGCTACTTCAGGTCAAGCAAACACTAGCCAGTGTTGTGGATTAGAAGCGTATTAAATATTTATCATATTAGGTATATAAATTCAGAAACTAATAACAAAAAATAATTTCCAAAGTGTGATATTTCCATGAAATACTAAAGATGATCAACAGAATATGAGCATACTCAATTGCTTGTTTGACCTTATGTTTGTATGTTACATGTTTTCTCAATAAATCTAGTCAGGTTTTATAAAAATACAGTCATATAAACATGTAGCTGCATAAAACTACCACAGAATGATTATATAACAGAATGATTAACATCCTGATATGTCCAAGGAGATCTATGGTGTGCTGGAAAGGGATGGAGTTAAAAATGAAATTTGCAAATATTGTGACAGTCTGACTGTAAATCAGATAGTTACTTTCGCAGCAAGTATGCATAAGTTCTCAGGAGATGGAATTATTGGTGCCCGGAAACATAATTCATTATCTTCCATGGTCATCTTTACCTTGAAGTACTTGCAAGACCATTATTACTTTCTAAGCGTCTTTTCCAATTTTATTCAGAACTTTGTTAAGGAAAAATCTCTGGGCTGCTTTTGTGGCATTAAATTCATGTATGATAATGAAAATTAACAGTTTGGATTCTGCTTGTTTGTACAATAAATCAAAGGTTGTTGTCAGTAATTTGGATCATGTAATTAGCTTATACAGATGGATGACTATGCAGTCAGATTTGTGACATCCCAAAGCCATTGATTTCCAGGACAATGGGTGTTAGAAACAAAAATAAACCAAAAAACATCTATTGAATTAAGTCTGGAGGAGTCAGTGACACTGTCTCAATAACTGACACTGTGTACAAGGTGTCACTAATATGATTCTCAGAAGAATTTCCACAGAATATGTGGAAATATTCCTTCCATAGCAGAAGTAAAAGGTCTGCCTTAGACTTGGAGATACCAAGGCAGTGTTTTGGAAGATCATTCAAGAGAAATTTCAGTTATTTTTATGACTCTTTTTGTTTAATCCCCTTGCTCACTTCATTTATTTCTCTGTTTCTTCAAGGTGTGGTTTTTTCCACTCTTACTAGGTACCTCCTGTTAATAATTCTCAGTTTTGATCCCTTTGCCCCTCTGTACCTTTCCGTGAGCAGCAGAGTACTGTTCATAATTCTTATTGGCAAGGGTAAAATTGGCTTCACAGCAGAGTTTTCCAACAGGATACTTCTTACTATGGCATTGAGTTAGGCAGTGAGGGAACACAGTATGCTGAACACAGGGAGCTGAAGGAGCAGATGAAATTTTTCAGTGCCAGTCTAGTCATCTTCACTGATGGGCCATGCAGTCGTCCATGACAATATTTATTACAGGGAACTGAAGTGATACAAAAAGAAGTTGCTTTGCAGGTTTATCCACTGTTTCTGTAGATTTTAATCCAGGTTTCTTTATCTATGGCTTCTTATTTCCTCTGCTTAGATGTTGCTAATCTCACTTCCCTAGGGAAATTCTAGAACTGACAAATCATATTGTATGTATGTCCACCTGTTTATTATCATACTGGCATATAGCAAGTTTTAATTAAATTTTTGTATTATTCATGAGGGAGACATTCATTGAAGATTTATTCCTAATTTACTTTGATTTTATACTAAAAGTTTGAGCCTGTAGAGCTGTAAAGTCCCATACAGTTTTGCAGGAAAAAAAAAGAAAACCAAAACCAAACACAACACCCTCCCCCCCCCCAAAAAAAAAACCTCAAAAAACCAAAATAACCCCAAACCAAACCAAACCAACAAAAAAAAATTATTCTAGACTAAGGGATAATTTGAACTTGCATGCAGTTTTGATGATTTACAAAGGTATCTGTGGTTTTTTCTTTATTTCTCAACTACTACATAGTACAAAGAAACTCTACATACATATTGTCTGTTCTTTTGTTAGGCTTCACCAAAATGTATATGGCAAATAAATTACTTTGCTAAGTATTATGTGCTTCAACATCAACCTTTGTGAGCTTCAAAGTACTCAATTGTACAATTCATAAGGCAAAATCTGATTTTAATCTTGGTGTACACTCAATCATACCTGCCACTTGTGATACAATATCTCTGAAGTGATATGAATTTAAAATAAAATAAAAAAGCTATTGAATTGCAAACAATGTGATAGATCACAAAGGGTCATGAGTGTTATTAGAGTTCTAAAACTCAAAGAGTGGTGTAGGAATGAGAGATTTGTTCACCATCATCTTATTTTTTTGTTGGGTATCTAGTTTTGTTATATTTTTAAGAAGATCCTCTCAGGAGATTAATCTGCTTCCTTATTATATGTTTTCTACTTAGATCTTCTTATGTTTGTGAGCTCAGGTTTCATAATTTTTAAAATGTTGCAATTTGCAAGTAATTCCAGGTTTACAAGGAAAATACTATAAAGAATGGAAGAATACAAGAATTTAAGTGACTGTTATCTGGGTAGATAATACAGGAAGAATCTGACACCATGCAATTTTGTTTTTAACATAACTTTCTTTTTTTAAGAAAGATTTTTATTTTCTTAAATATTTTAGATTGCATCTTCCATCCTTATGCCATGCTTAACCATAAGGATAGAAGATGCAATGGAAAATATGTAAGAAAATGTGGTTTGCTTAACCGTGAGGACAGGAAATCCTCCCAAGCATAAGTAGCATTTGGAAAAGTGTGAAATCTAATACTGTGTGCATCATGAGGTGGAGGAGAGATTTAAAAGCCTTCTAGAAATTGTGTGTTCTTGAAGTGTTTTGCTACTATTAATTTATCATTAAGATGTAATTTTAACACTTGGAATTCTTGTATTTTCAGTCAGGTACTAAAGTTTTTTTCTGTTAGGTTTGGGATTGAGGGTGATAAAAGGAAAGAATAAAGCTACAGAAATGTAGTCATGATCCACATTAAGGCCAGATATAACAAAGCCAACTATAGTTGGGAAAAAGAAAAAAAAAACTTTAAAATGGTCACTTTGATTGCTTTCACATTAGAAAATTGTTGTGTGTTTTCTTTTGCATCAGTTGTTCTCTAAGTTTCGTTGAGGTTTTTGGTTTTTTTTCTGTTGTGGGTTTTGGTTTTTTTTTTTTTTTTTGTGAGGGGGGTTAAAGGTTTTTTTGGGGTTGGGTGTTTTTATTGATTTCTTGAAAAGAGACTTTAGTCTGAGGTGGTACTAATTTGACTAAGAGTGATTTGGTGGGGTAGGGAAATGTTTATGATTCGTTATCAGCCTAATGCCTTTCATCTATAGTTAGTTACAGATGGGAGATTAATTCATTAATCCCTATGATTTTTCTCTGTCATATACAAAGGTGTCTTTATTATTCCACAAGCATATTCATACAGTTAAAAATGTTCATACATTTGCTAGTTTTTGTTTATGCGCTTTGTGTTTTCTGAACTTCTTACATTGCTGCATAAGAAACTCATCTGGATTTTTTTGTGTTAAGCAGAACACCTACTTTTCTAACTTCTTTCTGTTGCCTTTTAGAATTCCTTATTAGCAGCTCCTGCATGGAGATTTCTGAAATAAATTAAATCTTTACAACAGTGAATGTTCTGAATTTTCAGTGTCGATTTTTCAGAGCTGTTGTTATTTCTCAATATGTGTAAATTTCAGATTTAGGTTGGGGTTTTTTTTTCCTATGCAAAAATGGAAAGCCAGTTATCTCCACAGATTTCATATTTTTAATTGCTCTGTTTATCTGATTTTATGTTTCTCTCAGTCATTTTGTCAAAGACTGAGACAAGTTAACAGGAAATACTAAGCCAGGAATTATTTATAACATATAAAGGGAAAGAAAACAATTGTTAAGAGAAAAAAAAGTAAAAAGTAATCTAGTAATGAATAAAGACGCCATCTCTATATTTCTGGATTTTTCTTTTTTCAAAGTTTGACCTAATGACTAGGAAAATATATTTCAAAATACCATAGAAACTACAAATTTACTAATTGTCTTAGGCAGGTTTGTGTATATGTGCATAGTTCATGACAGGTTACACTACTACAGTTTGAAAATTTATGTAACTAGACTACATGGGGAAAAGGGTAAAATGAGAAGTGTAAAAAAACATAAAGAACTCTTTCTCAAATGCAGAGGGTATCTTTTGTCAGGGGTTTGGTTTTTTAAATTAATTTTTATCTGAAGCGATGTAGAATTGTGTCAGAAAATGACAGGAAATTTATGCAGTGACAAAGCATTAGGGAACAGGGGAAGGAAATTTCTGATAAGATTGAGCACTATTGTTATTTAGATGGAAGACTTCTGAAAAAAAAAAGCAGTAAAATTTTTCAAGCCTTTTGAAATCCGGTGACTAAAGAGTGAGAGGATTAAGTGTTTTGTAATTAATTAGGTTTTATATGAGTAATGTGATTCAGCATTCAAAATGAAAGTTTAGGCTGAATTCTTGCAAGATTTTTCAGTTTTCAAAATCTCTTAGAGGTGGGAAAATCAACTTGTTGAAGATGTGGGAATATCTTCATTTGATTCATGCAATGCTACACTTGATAAAATGCTTGAAAATAATGTGTAGAGAAGAAATCTGTGTTTAAAGAGGATGTAAGCAATGAATGAATCTTCCTATTTTTTATTCTGACCACAGAATAAAATGTTCAGTGCATGAAATTATAGGGCAAGGTATTAAAACACCATTTTTCTTGATTAAAATATTTACCCAATCAATTATGTTAAAAGAAAATAAACTTTATTATTTCTCTGTCTGAACTTTCTTGAAATTTCACTGCCATTTTCATCTATTGCTGAGCAGGTTTTTCAAGATTTGAGGGAGCTTGGTTTTCCTGTGACAGCTGCAGTCGTTTTAATGCACAATGTCATGAAAGGACAGTGCAATGAAAATATAAAAGCCGAGCTTGTTGCATATGTATGGCTTTTGAGTAGCTGAAACTAAATTTTGTCTATTTGTGAAGTCTAAAATACAGTTGGGATTACATCAGATTTACCCTTCAACTATTGTAAGGAAAGAGAAGTACATGCTAAATGAAACATTCTTTAAGAAATTTCATCTCTCCACTCCCCCTTTAATGCTATTTTTTCTCAGTGTCCTACTTTTTAGCTGCAGTTTAGAGTAACTGAGCTATGACATGTAATTCATGTAAAATGTCACAAATGGTGTCATTCATTAGCTTTGACAAAATTGCTGGCATTGATTTGGACAAATGAATTTAATTGTGTCCATGTGACCTCAATAAATTGAATTAGCACTGTTTTATTAGATCCTCAAGAAATTAAATGTTTGTAAGACTTTTTTTTACTTTTCGAATATTCATTAGTTATGTCTGAATATAAAAACTTCAGGCAAGGAAAAAAGTATTTTTCTCTAACAGAAAATTTTAATAAATAAAAATCCATTTCTCTTTTCTGTATTTTCTGGTATTTGAATTTGGCAAGCTAAGCTGTGAAATTTAGAGTAAAAATGGATTTTGCAGGAAATTTATTTTATATTCAAATGCCATTCTTATGGCACACATAAAATTATTTTGTGCACTTTATGTTAAAGTAGTTGGAGGAGAATTAAATGTGAAATGTATTACCAATTATTTTATTGCAATACTTTCCATTACATAAAACTAAGAAAAACTCTTTGCTGTTTGTCTTAATTCAGTAAGGAAGTACAGGGAAAAAAAAAAAAGGAATTAAAAAAAAAGAAAGATGAAAGGTCAGAAAACGAAAATAGCATATGGAAATTATCTGCAACTTTGGAATGTGGCTCTGTTAAATATCAGTGCCTAGAGCTCACATCCCACAGTAAGATCTGGACATGCGTGGGTGTTTGTTATATATGTTGCTTTCTAACCCAAAGTTGACTTTCAAACAGAGACAGAAATTTCACTTATTCACTTACTAGAGATCATCACAATTATAAAGACTTGCAATTTACAGTCAACGCTTTTGGCTTAGTCCCTCATTCCAGAATATTTCTTTTCCTCTCTAAATCAGTGAGGAGAAGGGGGTAAGGACAAACCCAGATTATCTTTGAAGACCTTTTGCTGACCTTTTTATTCTTTTGTCTGTATTGAACTCTAGCAATAAGCTGCCATAACAATGCCATTTCTAGTCTCATGGGGCAGTGCTAAATTTTAGGATAATGGAAATTACTTCACCTAGCTGAAATTGGGAGCAAAGTAAGACATCTATGGAACTCTTCTAGTCCAAACTAAAAACTTAAATGTAACAGGTCAAATCTAGTTTTTTCGATCCTTTAATTGCAGCCATGGAAAGCAGGCCAGGGTTACAAAAGAAAAAAAAAAAGAAAAACAAACAGAAAATAACCCCAAAACTACCAAAAAAACCCCAAAGCAACAACAAAAAAGATACAGTCAGAAACATATGCAAGACAAAATGGTCAACAGAGCTAATAAGTTGGATCAGTCAGGTCCCGCCTTGAAAAAAGAGAAATAGGTATGTCTGCACTTTCACAAGCGTTCGCTTACATATTCTTCCCTTCCTCAAGCTCTCCCTCCTCTACTTATTCTTTGTGTGTATAAGAGTGGATTCTGATGTTACTTACCATGTTCTCTGAGTGATTTAGTAGTGCAAGAGACATCACCAAAATAAAATATTTGGTTTGACATCTTTAGATTTATTTTATCTTATAAATGCAATAACGGTTCTATTATGTCACTTTATCTGACCAGCCGCTATGCCTGACCATAGCAAAAGGTGATATTTCTCAGATAGTGCCTGATCAATATTTGCAGTCCATACACTTTGTAGTTCCACAACAGCCACAGGATTTCATTAACATTGTTAGAGGAATATCTCTGGTTGTTCTATTAACAGACCTCTTGTTCATGAATTTCCTGTCTCTTAAATGTACTGATACTCTCTGTCTAGTTCTTGGGGCAAGAGGTTGTAGAAGTTCACTGCCTGCAGTGGCAAGAATTATGTACAGGGTGAAAGCAGGGATAAGTTTATCCATTGATATTCCATGTGACTTGAAGTACTGAAAACCTGGAGGAGAAATGTTTTCTGATGTTATGTTTATGTTGCATTCTGCACCACTGGAGCATGGTAGTTGGAGCAGTGTTCTTTAAAATTTCAAATCACTCTGCCCTTATCAGTATATACTGAAAAATTGCTTTGACTAAATGTTCATCTGTGAGATCTGAGAGCATTTTAAAATATATAATATAATTTGATCTGCAGCAATAAATTCTAAAGCATAGGCAGACACTGGCATGCCTGACTTGGGATGAAAAAAATCCATCAGTTTTGCCCAAAAGAAATAGCGTGAAACTAAAATAAAATCTGAGATTTTTTTCAAGACATCTAGAAAATATATATTCTCAACTACCATCTTGATAGACGGTAGTTTAGAATAAATATTTAATAGTTGAGAATAAATAGTTTTTAAACTTCTAGAGGTCTATTCATCGGCATGTAAAGTTTTGAAGTGCTGACGTATCATAGGATGAGTTTTGAATTTTATGTAGAAATAATGATGTAAGAATTTTCACTATATCCTGGAAATAAGGACATGTATGCTTCAAGATCTTACACAGCAGTTACTGGTGTTGCATGTGCTGTTGTTTTAAGCACTTTTACCATACATATATTTTATCAGTGACATGTAAATATTCCTCATTATTTATTAAGATGTTCTAAACATAGGCGTAAGACCATTTCATCAACTTCTAAAAAAATGTTTTCTGTGTTTAATGGAATGGTGAAATTGCGTGTAGCTGAAACAATATAACTGCTGTCTTCAAAGACTATATGAGCTTCACATTAGGTTCTAAAATTGAATACATAAGCATGCAATTGATAATCAAGAGACTCAAATGACTATTGGAAGAGAAAGTTGATTTCTTTGCCTAATTTGCTAGCATTCTTTCTCCACTAATTTCTTAATATTTCTTTTTTTTTTTTTTTTTTTTCCTCTCTGACTGGAAAATTGTCCATAATTTCCACCAACTGCTCTGTTTATTTTCACAAAATTACCTTTCTCTGTTTTGCCCTTTTATAATCCAACCAGTATTCATCTTGTGGGGTCTAAAGAACTCTAATAGTCAAGGCAGTAAAAATGACATGTAAACTTCTCTTTTAGAGTGTTTATATGGTACAATTGTAATATTTACTTTTTTCATTTACATAAACATCTTTTTTTGACTTGAGATCTTTTCAAATATGGACTTAGCATTCATAGTAATGCATATACTGATTGCCTTTCAGAAATTTGTGCAGGTTTTACTTATCTTGTAAAGTTTATACCTTTGATCTTTTGTCTGTTAAATTAGTGTCTCAGCACTGTCAAAACACAGTTTCACATTTTTAGTGTATTTCCATCTACAGTTTGATAAAGGAACTCAGCAACCTGAGGAGAAAACATGTATAAGGTGTCATGATCTCTTGAAGAAATCTGGATATAGAACTCCCTTACATTACCCTCATTAAAATTTGCAGATTGCATTCTTCATTGATTTGTACTTCTGGAAACATCTCTTATGGCTGAAATTTCATCTAAAACAGATTCAAACTCTAGAGAGAACTTTTTGTATTCTCTCTGTAAAGACTTGTTGCAGGCTTTCTACAGCAGATATTTTTTTCAACTTTATTTTTTTCCCTTTTTTCTTTTTTTTTTAATATGTGCATCAATTATGTCTCAAGTTCCATAAATGTTGGATTTTTTTTCTTTTTATTTTATTTTTTACCAGAATATTGAAATAGAGCAATATTTATTTCTGTTGAAAAAGAGTATAAGTCTGGTTTATTTACAAAATGTAGTCTTTTGTTGAGTCAACATAACAAAAGTAACTTTCACAGAGATTGGTATGCAGAGGTAGCATAATTCTTGCTTCAACTGTAATTGTTAGCAACTATGGCTGTACAGCTGTCATATGAAAACCTGTTTTCTATTTTTCAAAGATACAGCTATAGACAAAAGGATGTTTCATTAACTAGTGCTGAGAGCAAGTCTGTTCACTCTTCTTGCTAACAATATAGTGACTAAGTTCAAAGACTTTTCTTGCTAGTTTCGTTATTCTAAGAGATGAGAGGGATGTCATCAGCAATTAATTCTTGCAAATGTCACAGGAATAAAATATATAAACTTGAAGAAAAAAAAAATCACAGATATTTTAGCTGTTTAGCTGAAATTGGAATGGTGTGAAAGAGCTGCTGAAAGGGTAAAAAGCAGCTTCACAAAGAAAACTGCCTATAAATAGAGGTTGGCCTAATTCTTGCTTATTCTATAGTTGGTTTGTGCTGCTTCACAAAATCAGTGAAAAAAATCACTCCTTATATCATTCAGTAGCTGAATTAGGAATTTTCTGCTAAAAACTGAGTCCAAATGCATTGAAGCCAGCTGGTTCCACTGGACATTAGCGCTGGGAAAAGAATTTGTACCCCTTTTTGGTTTTTTTTTCATTTATTTGCTTGAAATGGAAACATTTATTATGTACTTATAAAAAAGTATGCTATTTTAATTTAATTTTAAAGTATATGAACTGTACACGGACAATTTAAGGTATTTGATATATGTTTTGCAATGAAGTAAAGCTAGAACAATAGACAGTGTCTCATATTAGTGAATTTCTTTGTTCAATTTTCCTATATTACAATAGAAGGAAAGAAGTTGCCCAAGCTATGCTGTATTGTCTCCTACACTTATTGGCAAAATAAAAGAAAACTAAATATTATGTATCAAGATTCATTTAATCTTCTTAAAATCCTGCTTGGCAAAACAACCTCAGGTGTTGTATTTTCCTCAGTTGCAACTCACAAGTTAAACTCAGCTAAAGATGCTCAGAACTTAAAATATATCACATTGTTCCCATTCTGTCTTTAATGGAAATGTAATGCACCACAATCTATTTTTATCTCTGAAAGATACCTCAGACAATTATTTTCGGTTTAGATGAATATATTTGTCTTTCAGTGGCTAGTACCATAAAAACGGGGGAAAAGGATCACTTATCTGCATAATTAAAGGTAAACCCATTAAATTTAGTAATAGTGGCATGAAATAAAGTTTAATTTTACATTATTTGTGCCAGAAAACTGTGGTGATGACAGGAAGAAAAGGTTTGTGGAAGTTCTGTGTTCCAATAAAGGACCGGCTTATTTTATTATTCTTTATATATACCCAGTCTCTTTGAGGTGGGAAACAAACCATGTTCAAGGGGCAGTTGTCTTCCATGTTCAGCACTTGATTACTATAATGGTACTGTTTGGGTAGTTTAATAGCCATAGGTGACGTTATAGAATGAGAAGTATTTCACCATGGAGAGAAATTACTTTGCTAGCATTAAAGAGTTTCTTATCATTCCTTGAAGAATCTTAGACATTAATTCTTTTCTCCCAATCTCCCTGTCTTACAATAATTTTCAAGCTATGCCGATTTCAACCAAATACAGGAGAAATTCAGATTCCTTCAGCTTTAACTTATTAGAGGTTCCTGTGATGTCATGGAATAAGCAGGTGAAAGATTTCTAATGCTGGATCTTCCAGAAATTTCTCTGATTGTCTCCAAGCACAGCGGTACATGTGGATGAGAGAGCACTGTGAAACAGCCCTGGGTCCTTCCTGTCCTGTCACTCCACAGCTTCCTGTTGCCCACCTCTCTCCTTGTATGATCTTAAGATATGTGACAAGAAACTCCATTTGTGACAAAGGTTGTAGGATTGGGCACCAGATAATATTATGGCATGGTTCTAAGATGGAGATAATAACAGATGCAGCTCGTTGAGAATTAAAGAGATACAAAATCAGGTTTCATTAAATCTTTTATTTAGATAAATAATGCAAGCCTGGCTACTGGTGATCATTCTTTTGTTTGGGGGCTTTTCCAACAAATTATTCAAAAAATGAGCGCACTTCCTTTGTTTCTTTTTACCCAAACTGTTTGTTCAAAATTGAATAGCGAAAAATTAGTACCTAAATTATCTAGTGAGTGGGGATACCATTAATAGTAAGCCATGAACCATCTCTTTTATAACATGCATTCAGACAGTCTTGTGACATGAGTAACAGCATGGAAAGGGTATTTGAGATTAAAGCTCTCATTTATTTCTTTCAGAGGGGGCTTTTTTACTAAATCTTAATGTGTATTTGCA
This sequence comes from Haemorhous mexicanus, assembly GCF_027477595.1. NCBI lineage: Eukaryota > Metazoa > Chordata > Aves > Passeriformes > Fringillidae > Haemorhous > Haemorhous mexicanus. The sequence goes on from NC_082381.1 coordinate 59,196,204, forward strand.
ACTTTGACAACTAGGCTTTTTTCTTTTGCAAACAACTCTGAGGCGTTAACTGAACTATGGGGGATAAGATCACCAGCCTCCTAAATAAATTGTAAAAAAAAAAAAACAAAAAACCAGTAAGTATTAGATTTTTTTCCCTTGAGAAGAATCAAAGCTGTCCTGTCTGAAACAAAGCAGATCAGGTTAGTAATTTATTCGTCACTGTTTCACCTTTCAATATAACAGGTTTAGGCTTTACCTAGTTATATCTTCTCTTAGCATATTTTAATACTAATTCTGTGATTGTTTATGGTTTCTGAGATCTTGCATATAGAGACATTACAAGGATTTATGACTTCAGTTTATTATAATATTTCCAACATTGTAAAGTCTTTCCTTCATTACATGGTGTATTTCACTCATCCCTTTATGAACTAACCCTGGGATATTCTTATTTATTTTATTAAAGATGAATAGTGGGGACTTAGCTTGCGAAAACAGGCCTTTATAGCCTGATGTGAGCATATATTAGTGAGTGTTAGAATCTACACCACTGTTTTGTAACTGAGAAATATATTAATTATATACTGAGAAATATATCAATTAGACAGATTTGATTTCGAATACCTGCAGAAAATGTTCCCAGAGTAGGATACATGCATACACTTGAACTGTGAGTCCTTGTTCAGATAGATATGAATATATGGAAACTTTTCTATTGTTAAAGTCCATCCTTTGGGCTAAATATTGGCAAAAAACAAGAGTTGTTTTGTTAGCTCATTTGGGACTGAAACTCTCTTCAACACTTTTTGTCACACAAGTTAACACATTTGAAACCTTGTCATCTGGTTGCACTACAACCAAGTGAGAACTAGCACAACAGAGCTAATTCATTTGGATAACAGTGCATATTTTTGCTCCTGAAAATGATGCTTAGCAGCCAAGTTCTAAAAGAACCTGCATAAAGGTTATGACACTTAACAGGATCCAGATCTCTTGACTTTTCTTCCTATTATTCTGCTGGAGAAAGAGAGGCAGAAAAAGCCAGACACTTTACTGCAGAAGTCTTGAAATTCAAGCAGATAATTGGAGGCAAATAGGAAGAAAACACTTCCAATCTTCTCGTGCAGTCAGGTAAGTGCATCCCTGAATTCAGGATCTCAAAAGGGGGAATAATATTATCGTGCAAGCTGTGATACAAAGAACTATGAGATTTCAACTATCATAAGAGCATGAAGTGCTTTGCTTTATACTGCTTTTTCTTTTGACTGATTTTATGCCATCATAGGTGCCCCACTTAGTCTAAGAACATGTTTTTCTACTGCATGAAATGAAGGCATTGGGTTTTTTTCAACCTATTCTAGACTGAAAAATTTAACCAATTGCAGCTAATTAACAGCAGAGCTGTGATGCAGTCACACTGTGCAGCCATGGAATAATTATTAGGATGATATGTATGTTATGTACCTACATAATATCACTTTTGTCCTAGTTCTAAAGATGAAAGTATATGCAACAGTGGAAGAGCCACTTAAATCCTTTTCCTCAGAGTCAGTGTAACAGTCTGTATTTCCTGCTTCCAAAATCTGTGGGGCTGTGGAAGTTGAAATGTACATGCTAAGACTGAGTCAGATTTTTGTTTGGTTTTGGTGAATTTTTTCTTTTTTTGTTTGTTTTTTGGGTTTTGGTTGTTTTTGTTTTTTGATTTTTTTTTTTTTTTTTTTTGACTAAGAGAGAGAAATGTGAAATTTAGCTGTGGAAAGGTTGTTTTTGCTTACTGATCTTCAGCCCAGTTTTGCATACCCAAAGGAGTAAATCACAATTAAAGTTCTTGTGTTTCTTTCAGTGAGAACATAGTGTTTTTTGCTGAACTTAGTTCAGATTCTTTATTCTTATTCCCTAAATTTCCATGAAAATACCTAGAGGTATGATTTTCCTGCTGGGCTCATCTTATGAACTGTATGTGTCTTAACTGTCAAAGTCAGGGTGTTGTGGATTTCATTTTTTATTTATCCATTTTCTTCAGTAGATGATGGAATGGAAGGTTTTCTGCTAAAACTATGGCTAGTATAGCACAAGGGATGCTGCTATGTTACATGCACTCATATTTTATGCAGTTTATTTAGTTTTAGTATTTTGGGAGATTTCCCTAGCTTTTTTGTATTTAAGATCTTTAAAAGTTAGTGCTGTTACTAACTGGAAAAGCAGGCTATTACTTCTGCATTTAACAGATGGCTTACAAATGTCTTAGACATATAAAAAGTGATTAGCCTTAAGGATGCATTCTGTGAGAATTATTTGAACATATTTTACCACTCTACCACCTTTTACCACTTCTGTTGAACTTAAGAATTATACTAAAAAGTTTCTAAAAAGCTTTTCCTTCTAATAACTAACCTTAAATTTCAGATACTTTGTAATTTACCCAATGACTGACTCTTTTCTCTCATAGTGGTTCCATTTAAAAAACCTATATAAAGAAAGAAGACAAGTAGTCTGGTTATTCTTTCAGCAGAAACCATATTTTTATTTCTTTTTCTGATGATATACAGAATATTTCAGAGTAAGGAAACAGACATGTTTTGGATACATAATGATTTTTCCATCATGATGGGAATTGCATTTTTTACATTTGAAAAACAAACTTTAAGAACACTCAAATTAAAGGAATTGCTTGTAATTTACATATTTTCTGCCATTTCTGTTATTTTAATTAATCTACAATGTTTTTAATCCTGGGTTCTATTTGGAAAATTTGATTATAAATAATTAATGAAATTCATGAATGAACAGCTAGAATAGAGTTCATAGTAAGCACTAATAATGCTTCATATTAAGTGCAATTTCTCTCAATTAATATTTTGGCCAAAGATTTTCTGAAGTACTGGAATAGTATTAGTTGATTACAAGTATTCAGACAGTCAATACTAATCCAAAGCTCTAAATGTTGGTGTTCAGGTAGATGTTATTTAGATGGAGTCAGGCATATAAGACTGGCGTATTATTATTATTATATCACAGGGATATAATCACCAGCTATAACATTTTCCATTTCAGTTTTTGTTTATGCAGTTTTCTGGTTGCCAGTAGTATGTCACTGGTGGTAATCCTAAAATTTGTGTCTGAAATATCAAATTAAATTTGAAGTCTTTACAAAAGCTATGTGAAAATAATATAGCAGGGTGCTGGTTAGCAGTTTAGCAGTGGTGATTGGAACAAACTGGAATAATCAGTTGTCTAAGACTGTCAGCAGTTTAGGTCACTGCCACAAATGATGTTAGCTATAGGTACCCACTTTATTTTCCTTTTCTACCTGCCTTTCTGCTTAAAAATATTAACTACCATTAGAATCAGTGAAGAGTACAAGACTGAGTGCTTTGAATAATTGAACCACACACAAATACAAGCAGTTTATTATATCTTTTAGTAAGAAACATAATTTTGCTTACATGAAAAAAAGTCAAACAATCTCCACCCATACAGCACTGCACAGAATTATTTTAAGCTGACCCAGTTTCATGTTTGGCTAATGTAACCCTGTGGGAAAACAACAAATTAGACATATATGCGCAGGTAAAAGAAAAACAGAATTTATTCAGAAATATAGGCCATGTAACTCTGTGGGAGACAATGGTAGGCTGACACAGTGCAACCTGAAAAAAAAATATTAGGAAGCTATTGAGAAAAGATTATTGAAAACTTTAGGGTTTATTTTTTTCATTTTAACATCAAATTATATGCTATTGTATCTTTGTATTTCTGATACCAAGCAACTTTCTCAAAATTCTAGCATTGAGATCCTGAGGAATCCTTTATCACACAGTATTATACACATTAAAAATAGGAAAAAAAGCCAAAAAAATCAAGAAACTTTGAAAGAATGTCAGAAGGGAGTTTGTATGTTTTGTAATATAGAGATCCTGTCATTTCTGTGCCTATAACATGTATCTGTCTTCAGGGCAGGTAGACAATTTTTCACAAAACATTTTTATCTTTGTGCATTGCTGAGTCATTAAAGCAACCCCTGTGCTAGGCAATGCACCAGCAACAATGTTTGGCAGTCAGGCAGCCGTCTAATTTTGCAGGAGGTACAGGCCTCCTGTGATGTGATTCCCTCTGTGGTGAGTGATTTTATGCTAGTGCAGCATCTGTAAGGTGATTATCACAGACATATTACCCCTTATATACTTTATGGGATATAATAACAAGATCAACGTTAGTGCCAGAATGAAAATAGAACATGTTCACATTACTGTTTGTTAGTTATATTACTACATCTTAGTGTCTCTTCCTGAAAAGTTGAAAAGATGAAAGGCACCTGATTTGGCAATTGTACAAATGTCAGCAAGTAATTGACCTTTGTCTGACTTCATCTTTGAAATGCAATCTCTGAGCAATTCTGTTCTCTCCCTTTGCTCTTTTTATGACAGAATACATAGCTTAACTTGAAGCAAAAATTCAAGGATGTTTTGTGTGTGTGGCATGAAGACCTAACTTGCTCTGTAATTTAATGTAGGAATTTTAGTAGAATCAGTAGGGGCAGAATAATAGCACACTGGCAGATGATAAGTGTACAGTTTTTTTTTTAAAAGTTCAGTTTTAGCTACTAAAATTACTCTGAGTTTTACATGATCTTTAGATCACTTCCACTGCAAGTAACACACTAACCTTCATCCTAGATATATTTTCTTTTTCATAACTTGATCTAGAATAAGGAATTCTCTGATGAAGCAACTTTTCTCAGGGTTGCAAGGGAAGCAGACACAAGACAATTTTTTTAAAAAAAATTAACTCTTTCGGCTTTTTTTTTTTTTTTCCTCAAATCAGATCTAAATTATCCTGAAATAAGAACGGTCTATAAGAAGGGTAAATGCTGATAGAGGATTGTCTGAAAATAAATTTCATGCAAAACTGGTTTTTTATCTAAATTCAGTTCAGAACTTGGAAATATATTGACTCAGAGCAGCCAAATACCAAAGAGGTTGATTAATGAAGATCCATACTAATTCTTTTTTTTATCATGAGTTAATCAGAATTTCCTTACTGTGGCTGTATTCTTTTATTGCCTAGTGAATATGAACATATCTTTTAGGTTTTGTAACGTAGTCTTCATCACTGATTTCATTAGAGTCTATGTATTTCAATATGATCTTACATGTATTCATTTTTTTAATCACATTTCATAAATGCTGGTTCTGTCTTAAGCATTTCTAATTTGTGCTGTATTTATTTAGGAAAACTTAATAGCTATTGTGTTTATCCAATTTTAACATTATGTAATGTAGAAAATGAAGTTATGTTGAGGTCATACTTCTATCAGTCTAACTTGTTACTTGGCAAAGTTGTATTTCTTAAGAATTAAGTTGCTGTGATACCTTCAGGTGAAACTCAGCATTCAAGTAGGAAAGTCTTTATTGAAACAAAGTTTGAAGTTTCTAGAAGTCGCTTTTTTGAAAGCAACTTCTAGAATTGCAGCTCAGTACATAAACAAGGCTGAAGGCAGGAGGACAGCTTACCAGTCAATAGAAAAATCTTTGGGTTGATGAAGACTAATTCCTCCTCACGATTATCTCAGCCCCTCTGATGCTTTTGCTTTTTTTCTATCCTGAGCTCAATGAGCACACCAAGATCAGCTGGTGTTGCTGCATAGCAGTGTTTGGCAAAGAAATAAAGGTGTTTAACTAGATTTATTTCTGCATGGCAAAAACTATTTGTCCTACAGAACATCTGTCGAGGAAGGTTAAGTATAGGTGGCTAGAAATTATTTTGTAGGTTTGTTTTTGGTTGTTTTTTTTTTTTTTTTGTGAAGTTGTCAGTAACTTTGTAAGACCTGTGCTTTTTGCTAGATCACTATTTGTTTTCAAAGATAATCTATACAGAATAGGCCAAACTGTTAGAACTCTTCCAGAAGGGTGATTCCAATACGGTTCTCCACTTGTAAATCACTGTCCTGATACAGCTATTCTTAATTTATTCCCCAAAATATATGTTCAGAATGATATAATTTCATTTGGTTCTTTCCTATTAGGTTTTAGAAGAGTGAAATTATTTCCCTTGTTGTACAGATATGTAGCATATGCTAATGAAATTGCACTTTAATGTTTCTCCAAATAAAAAGGGAATTTCAAATGACAGGCACAGGGATGAAAACATTTGTCTCAAAAGCCTAGAAGAAAAGCAGGTATAATGCAGCACATGCTTCATAGAGTTACAAATTTCTTTGAGATTGATACAGTCATGCTCAACATTTTCACTGCTTTAACTATAACTTTCAAACATCCAGCATGATATATGCAGTGTGAAAAAACACTGCAGTATAAAGAATTTTGTGCACACATTGTTTTGTCAGTTAAAAAAAAAATCTAGACAGGATTTTCATATATAAAAGATTATGATTTTTGTGTACAGACTGTGTAATTCTCTGATAATAATTTTAAAGAAGACTTATTTTCTGTGATGGAATAGTTACTGTGGGATATCAGGCCAACAGTTCTGTTTTATCCTATGTGGTTCTTATTGAAAAGTTTTATATACACCTTTAAGGAAACAGGGAAAAAAATTGCAGTTTATAATCCTAATTAGTTGAGATCAAATCTTTTTCTTTTCATTTATTTATACTGACTGTAATTTAAATTTTCCATAACCACAATCTTTTTATTAAACTTGTAGAATAATACAAAAATACTATTTCCAATATGTTGTTTTCTTTTTTTAGAATTTTAATGAATTTTATATTTTTTCAAGAAGCTTTGTTACAGAAATTCTGAAAGTGACCACTCTCTGTAAAAGTATTTACACATTCACTCATGATTAGAGAAAAACATTGTGCTTTCAGAGATCAGTTACATGAAGGAACTTCTTATGGATTAAGTAATAAAGTTTTTAGATTTTTTTATTTATGTAATAATTATTGCTAGGGGACTGACTGTTTCTAATTACCCATTCCTTTTTCTCAACAATGAGTTTGAGGACCAAAATAAAAAAAAAAATTAAAATTTATTTGGTGTTTTTACACAGTGATGAAAAAAAATTGAAACTTCCAGGATGTTTGCATCCAAAATATACTTTACCCTTATTCGTATTAATGCAAATTAACTCTATGTATTTTTAATAGTCTTTTGATATATTTTTTGCACATATCCTGAGCAGCACTTTAAAAAAAGATGAACTTTTTTACTTACAGACAAATAATATCTGTTGAAAGCAACAGGGGTTTTTTGACCTCCATTCTGATAAAATGGGAGGGGGGAGCCAAGGAAAACAGAAGGAGATTGAGCTAAGTAATTCACTATGTAACTCTATTATTCCACTTATTTTATATTTTACTGGAACAATACAAGTGCAATTCACTACATTTTGCCTTTTTATGGTATGCATGACCAAAGATTTTTAATCATATAACAAGTATGCTTTCTAGCATAAAATGAAAAATCATCTTCTCCATAAAATAGTAATATCTTTACATACTATTCTAGTGAGAAAAGTAACTCTGTTTTAAACTACAGAGATGAAGATCTGTACCATTGATGGCAACATTATTTTAAAAAGAGGTCAGCCAGCATGTGAATTTCACAGTACTTTATCAACTAAATTGCATGAGACACCGAGTCTCCGAATTTGTTCTGTCCTTTTGAATTTTTTTTTTCTTGGATCTTTTTTTAAAAAATGGAATCTCAGGGGATCTTCTATATTTAAAATAGATAAACCAAACTAAGTGTATGTTCATCATATATATATTTTCCGTATTTTCAGCTAGTATTAAGATTTTATACCTTGAGTCATTATAAGCAGGTTTTTAGTTTTTGTGTACTTCAGATTAGTTTGAATTCAACAAAAAAGTACAGGTACTGTATTTCGTGGCAATTATGTCTTCTCTGTAGCGTATTAGGATAAATATGTACATAAACAGTTTAGGATGTTTTCTTTATTAAAATAGTTCGTTTCTATCTCATTATTGCTGAAGATTTGTATATTATTTCCTTTTCTTGTTACATATCATGCTCAGGAACTGCATGGTAATTTTATGTAAGTATACTTTTAGTTTCTAGATGCTTTCATCTGGATGGCAAAGACTGTAGAGTGCACTCTTTCACCTTTCTAGTGAAATATTCAGTAATACAGACCACATTAAGTGATCCTTTCATCACTGTGGAAGTCCAAAGATATAACACTTTTTATGAATTTTTAATCAGCTTTTTGTCTGTGCTGATAGTATGACAGATTAGAATTTATGTCTTGTGAAGTGTGCTGGAAAACCAGAGGTGATTCCATCCTTACTCAGCAAGATATGATTCAAAAAAGAGGGAAAAAAATATACTAAATTCTTGGGGAATTTTCATTATTTTTATGTTTTTTTACCATACAGAGAAAGAGAGGAATAGCATATCTGCCCCTACATGCAGAGGTAAAATGAAGCTTTCTCATACATGTTTGTGGTCTCAGATAAAAATGGTTTGTTAGCTTTATAGATTGTAAAGTTGAACAGAAAAGAAAAAAAAAGCAACCCCCAAAACACTTTAAAAAACACTCCCATTTTATTATATTTCTGTATAAACCTACACTTGATTTGCATCTTAAGAGCTGCACAGAATTATGGTTTCCAAGAAGGTAGAATATAACAGAAGGGGGCTCAAATTCAGAAAGACCAAAATGCTTCAATTCATGGAACAACCTCTGTATGAGAAAATTTGGAGAGGAGTTAATTTACTAAAGATATGATGGAACTGAGAAAAATTATTATTGACTGTGGGGCAATGATTGCACATTAAACTCACAGTTAGGTAATTTTTAAAACTACATCTAGCTCCTTCACACAATAGGGATGTCACATGTAAAACTCCAACAACTGTAGTGGTTACAGAACATCTACATGGTGTAAATGGCATTTTAAAATAGGACAGATGTGTTATTTTAAAAATTAAGAGGATGTAAGAATTGTTAACATTTAGGTGCAAGTAATTAATTCTAATTAAAGAACCCAATGAATATATTTAATTTTACAGATCAGATAATATTTCCAGAAAATAGTCGCAGAGTAACTTTGAGGCTTTGATGAATAATTACTCTCTTAGTCCTGAGAGATGTCTGGAATAATAACTCCATTACAACCATAATATTTTCACAAGAAGGAAAGAGTGAACTCTGTGCACCTTCTGTGCATTGCATTAGTGTATTCCTACACAAACTGTGGCAAATTGGTTTGCTTATATAGGAGCTTTAATATATAGGAGCTATAATATAGAAGCTATAATTAGAACAGAGTTAGCAAAGAGAAAAGTCTCGTTGATGTTGGGCCTCTATGCTATATGGAAAATAAAAGGCTTTATGTGCCAAAGGTAGTAACTCATATAAACTCATCTTTATTTTCAAAGACCAATTTGCTGCCATGTAGAAAGAAGTGTGAATACTTTTATAGTAATTCTATTTTATCCTGAGACTTTACCAAAGGATATGAGCTCTGTCAGGCTAGCCCTTGATATATGGTCTATGAATGTAACCCATGCATTAGCAGAAAGGGGCTCAGCTCAAGATGTACATGTCATAGATTCATGGAGATTTGTAAATGTTTGCAAAGTGTTGGTTCTTTCCTCTGATGATGTTCTTGGGGAGACATTGAATCAGGGTAAAAGCAAGTTGAAATTATGACTTCAGGAACAAAGCATATGTCTAGAGAGCATTATAACGGTACTTCACATCAGCTTCTGATACAAAGCCTCTGTTTCATTACAAATTTATATAATAATACACTTTGATTCTTTGGGGCAAAATGCTTTTTTAGTTTCTGTCAGTCCCAAACAATTTGTGTTGTTCTGTATCATTACACTCCATCCAAGACTGTGTTCTGGGTTTGTTGTCAACCATTTTGCAGATTTTGGGTTTAAGAAAAAAACACTTATGAAAGATTGATTCTCAGAGTAGTCATGGAATAAGAGGAAAGTGAATACTTTCTACTCTAGAAGACAAAAAGGGAATGTTTACTAAGTCAAAAGTCAAGCACATGATCATCCTTACCATATACCCCACCCTCTGTTGTTGCTAAGAAAACAGAGAGGATGTTAATTTAGTTTCCTCATTAATGTATAAGTCTATCTGTGTTTCGTAAGGAAACGGAAATAAAAAAGAATATAAGAAATTAGGAGATGTTGGCTGAATATCTGAAACTGAAGTATATGACATGGAGGAAAGAAAGGCATAGCTGTGCAGAAACAAAATAGAAAAACTAAGCAACAAATACATAGGAGAGCTTTAGAACAGCTTTCTCTATTGCATTAGGGAAGAGAAGGTGGAAAACAGTGACTAGAAAAAAACCACTCTGCTCTCTCACTACAAAAAACCCTGGAAGATTTATCTTCCAGGAATATGGAATATTCCTGGAAGATAATATGGAATATGGAATTAAGGGACCTATCTAAGTGTTGAAGGTTGTATTCTTTTTCTGAAAGGGCATTCATTGCTTGAAAAATAAGTGATAGCTTTTTATAATCTGCATCCTTTCTACTCTGAATGTGCTGCTGTTCTGAGTTTACCTCCAGTGTAGAAAAATAGACTAAAGACATCTGGTCTGTAATTTCCAATTTGTAATGAGTAGCTCCTAACATTATTATAAGGGTTTCCTTCTCCTCCCCTTTGTGCATGAACATTTTATTATCTGCAGCATGGGGTCTCTTACTCTGATCTGTACATACAGTTACAATTGATGTTAATAGCTATTTCCAGGGTGGAGTAGAAGTAAATGCACCACACAAATTTAATTTTTGTAACTTCAGATCCATATATCGAGGTGAGAGAGTCTAGTAATTTCCATGATATTTCAGAATTAAAGCTTACAAATTCTGTAATATTTTGACATCTTTGTTTTGAGGTGTATTTCAGTGGAGATACTATTAGTTCCACTGCATTTGTAATTCCTAGCAACCCTAATTTTTTTTTTTTTCTCAGAATTTTTGACAATCTATACAAAAATACATTCTCAATATTCCCTATCCTTTATGGGCTAGGAAGCCCAAGCTCAGCCTAGGAGACTGTGGGTACTAAATCATTAAGGTGTGACAGCTTTATGTCTGACTTGAAATTTTCTCTGCTTGTGACATTGCATAGGGGAAAATTAGAGACAAAGAATATTTTTGAAACAATAAACAGATAGGATTCCTAGAAAATAAGTTTCATAGAAAATTAGCTTCATTTAAAGTAATTTTTTAACTAAAACATAGTGAATTGCTTAATTAATAAGCAATTAAGAAATTATATCTTTGAAAAGATGGATACTTAAACATCCTTAAATTTATACTCCTCAATTTCCATCATTTTCCGTAAGAGAATCAAAAATTCAGTAATCTTTATGGTCATTATGATTTTTTTCTTATCTTCAAATAGAAGCAGTGAGCAGCACTGAGTAAAGAGATGGAAAAATTCATTGCAGATCCACAGGTTGCTCCACTAAAATAAGGATGCCAAAATGGTGACAAAAAGAGAGGGTTAATTACAGGAAATTGTTTGTCCAGTTTCTGCACTACTAATCCTGTCATCTTTTCACCAAGGTGGATTATCTGTACAAAGCATCGTTAGAGTGCTGACATACTACATCATCTAAATATCTAAATAAGAGAGAATTTTATTCTAATAAACTTTCTTGTGTCAGTCTGTGCTCCTGCATCAACAGTAGGCACCAGGAATAAGAAAATTGAAGCCATTTGGTAAAAACTGTGAGAACAGAAAATTTCCGCCTTTTACCTTCCATTAGACCATGACTTTATGGGTTTTGGTTTTGTTTAAGGAAAAAAAAATAATTGGAAGCATTAACAAGCAATAAAAAAAGAGAAGTCTGCTCAGGAGGGTTAGAGGCATTTAACTGTTTTGCAGATTTTCATTCCTTTTTATTTGTTTACTTTTTTCCCTCCCTAGAGAGGTAAGCTCTGTAAATTTACGTAGATTATTATACAATATTCCCATCTTTATTTACTGAATTAGAAAAATAGCAATTATTGCAAATATTGTAGTCTTACTGATGAAGGAATTTACCTCATTATTAAAACTTTTGAATCTCTCATCTAATATTGCCAGTAGGTATGTGACCAATGGCACTTTAAGTATCTGAGCTTCCACACTGATTATTTGGTTGTTTAAAAGTACCAATGTTGGTCCCTAAATTAGCAAGCTCAGCTACCAGAATGAGCTAAACAGCAATGATTTTGGATAAAATAGTGCAGCACACAACATTTTTCTGCTTTTCACAAAAGATTACTCTATTGACTACCTTTACATTTAACATCTATCTTTCTGAGATACGTCAAGACTTGTAGTTGAAAAAGGTTATTAAAAAACCAAAGTATATTAGTTTTAGTGTTTAGCTTTAGCAAGGAAAATTATTTAGCTCTTAATCTTACTCCAAACACTGAAAGTTTAAATAATCCATTTTTAAGCTCATTTTATTTCATTACCCTGTTTGTTTATAGGCTTTTCCATGTTATTAGTTTCAGAGAATATGTGATTAATTTTTTTATAGCAACCAATATCTGCACATCTCGTTTTTTGGGGTATAGTTACACAGTTCTGACTTTAATTCTAAACAGTCCTATATTGTCCATATGGAAAAGCCCTGAATTAATTAAAATAAGCAATCTTTTGAGATAGATTGTTAAGTAAAGTGAAGATTTTGTTGAAAAGATAAATTTACACCCATTTCTTCAAAGTGACGTGCTTGTCAGTGGTCAGTGCAGGGCTAACATGTCTGTGAGGCTTGTGAATTATGTGGTAAGTACAGTGGATGAATATGTAACATATTAATCATTTTTAATGATTTCAAAAGAAACAGTGTTAGATTGATTTTTTTAAAATTTGAAAAATGCACTGGGGCCTTTGTATAATATGGCTTTGAAATTGTTCATGGGAATTGCTTGATCATGCACACTATGTAGAGAAATCTGCTGGGGCTCTTGAAAGGTAGTTCCTTTTTACTGTTGTAGTTGCTGGCATATAAAAAAATTAGTATTCACTTAACTCATCCCTAGACCTAATCCTGATCCAAAAAGTAAATTGAAAGTAAGTTGATCTACTGTTTCCCCAAACAGTAGTTAAAGTTTAGAAAATTTAAAATTCTGTATAAAACAGTTGTGCAGAAGTGTTCTAGAGGTTGTGTAAGGATTTAGATGAATTCAAAGTTAAAGCTCTTAATGCTCTAGTAGTAGAAGTCTTTCACAGTTATTTTGTGCAGTGTACAAGTGATTCAGTATAAATCCTGGATAGGATCCAGAAAGAAAACAATTTTTAAGAAGTGGTGACTGAACATTTCTCCTTCAAAAATGTATCCTCACCTACAGAGCCTGGAAGACACTTCATTTGTCTTCTACCTCACAAAAATGTTTATTTTAAGCATCAAAGAACCAATAAAATTTTTTGTACTGTTAACATTTTGGAAAAATCTTTTATTGCATATCGTGCTTTGCTTGTTATTTGAAAAATTAGTGGGCCATATATATATATTTATTGCAAAGAGTCTTTTTCAAAGGATTGTAAAAATAGCCAAGAGTCTAGTAAAAAGGTTAAAGTTTTGATGCTTGTGGTAGGGGATTTTTGTTTTGATTTGGGATCTTTCCTTTTCTTTTTTAACATCTGGTTGATACTTGAAGTATCTTGGTCAACTCAGCCTTGAGTATGATATAGTTTCCATAATTATGAAATATCTAATTTGCTTTTCTCCTTGTCTCTAAGTGATGTTATGAGATATTGAACCTTGCATAATACCAGCAAAATCAATTTTTATCCCTTATTCCTGCTGTAAGGGTGTGAAGTATGTTAGGAGCCAGAGCTCTTTCCTGAGAACTATGCACAAAGATCCACTTTGATAATATTTTTGAGGGTCTGCAATAGTGCACTACTCTGCTACCAAGAGGTTCATCCACAGTTGCATGTTTCTATAAAGATAATTTCTGTATCTCACTCTTTTTTTGACTTAACTCAAAGCATTTATCATGGGAAACACAAATAAGCCAAGAAGGAAAAATAGATTTTTGCAAAATTCAGATATATAAAGATGATTTTCAGGACAAAGCTGTGAGCTTTAACACTTTATAGGAAGTTATATTAATTTTGAATACATACAATGTTTTTCTGATTTTATTTTCTATTAAAAATTCTATTTTTTCACGCTGAAATAAAAAGAACCCATCTGGTCTTAAACAGAACAAGAAAAACACGACACAGAGAAAGAGAGAGAGTGAGAGAGAGAAGGAGAGGGAGAGCCCAAAAATAGTCTAAAATAACTTTAACTTATTCTTCCAAAACATAGTTCTTAATTTCCTTTTTTTTTCTTTTATGGTATCTGTCAGAATTTCAGAATGGCTGATCTTTTAGAAAAATAAAAATAAGATGTCATTTTAAATATAACTGGATGTTTTTAGAATCTCTTTAAATGTTTCTGTGATTTTGACCTAAAAAACCCAGTTTTAGATGGGTTTATTTATTAAAATCTGCTTTAATTAGTGGAAATTTTAGATCCTCCTGAGTTTAACTCCTTCCACTTCCATCATGGATGCTTGACATCCTCTGCAAATCTAGAACTGCTTTGTAGCCATTAATTTATCGAATTAGTAATTTATCTAATTAGTATGCACCACCTCTATCACAAGACCTGAAATCAGTTAGTTTTTTGAGTTGTTGTTTTTTTAATCTTGAGCACTGAATTCCAGAAGATAATTCCTATTTTGAAATCTACTTCATTTTTTTTCTAATAATTGAAAATGAACAAATATATTTGTTGGTCAGCATGTTAAAATTTAAATGAGGTATATAATTTTTTAAAACTACACCAATAGAATGTAACTTTTTGTGTTAAAGCAGGGGGGTTTTTAAGTTTAAAGCTGGAGTAAACTATTTTATACATTTTTAATACCATTTCTGTATACATACATTGAAATACAGTAAAAATACATAAAATACTAACATTAGGTATAAAAAATGATAGCATTTTTTCTTACTCTGTATCCTTTCCTGTATTTATTTATACTTATTCCTGTTGTCAGCAAGAAAGTATATTCTTTTTATATATATATTTCAACTACCTTTTATCCAGAAGCAGTAGCCCCTTCTTTGAAGAACTTCCAACCAACTTGACACTGAAAGAGTGTTTTATCATGCTATCAAATATTGAGATTCCTTTTTTCTTCATGTAACTAGAGATACATAGAAACAAGATAATTTGAAGATTCATATGGGGTCAGTGTATGGAAAGCAGATTTGGAAGGTGGCAGCAAAAGGATTTTGAATTTTATTTTGCATTTTGGAAAGTGCTGTTTCTTTTTTTCCCTGATTCTGATCAGTAAGCTCTTTATTCACTGGCCTGTTTCTAATTTTATCATTGAGTTAACCATCTCCTCCTTCTTCTTAGGTTCAAAAGCCCATTTTGCTGAAAAAATGACAATTGTTTCTATTTGAAACTTACTTCCCTTATTCTCAGGAACCTATCTTTAGATACCCCTTGCTTGTCAGTCACCATTAATGACATATTATTTCAACAGTTAGGACTGAAACCTATGCACAAATAAGTAAAAGAAAGCAGTCATTGAAAATTACACACTACTAAATACACTAAGTTAGTTACTAATATTGGTTAGAAGCCACAACAAATACCAGGTATCTCTTCCAAATTACAACCTCATGTACAGCTTTATTAACTTTTACCTATTCTCTGTCCCTAAATGGCAATTGCCAGAAGCTAAAACTGTATTGCCAGAAGGTAAAATAGTATGTCAGGGAGAAATAACCTTCCATAAACTCATTTATTTCATACAGCCCTTTAGCAGACGTGAGGTGCTGTGAATCTGACCTAGCTAATGTATTATTATGCGTAAGCTATGTTCCATATTCACAGTGACTGGGAGAACTAGTGTGTATTTTGATATTGAAACATGTTATTTTTATCCTTTGTGTTAGTCATTTAGCAATATACTGAGTTTAAATGTGGGAAAATTGGTCAAGGTTCACATGGTATATGTGTAACAAATGTTGATGATCAGTTTATTGTAATTATTTAAATCACAGGGTTTCACAGAATCACTAAGCAAGAGAATCACAGGAGTGCATAGTTGAAGGCTGGAAGAGGCTCTTGCACAACCTCCCTGCTAAAGCAACGTTACCTGCAGAAAGTTGGCCGTGATCATGTTCAAAGAGCTTCTGAGTGTCTTCAAGAAGTGACCACAATCCTTCTGAGCAACCTGTGCAAGTGCTTAGCCACTTTCACAGCGGAAAATGTGCCTCTTGGTGTACAGATGGAAGTACATGCTTTTCAGGTTGTGCCCATCGTCTCTTGTTGGGTCACTGGCCGCTACTGAAAACAACCTGGCTCGAATTGCTTTACACTGGCACCCCATATATTTGTACAAATTGAAGATATCATCCTAAACCTTCTCTACTCCAGGCTGAACATTCCCAGTTCTCTCAGCCCCCATGCAAAGTAGAGATTCTTGAGCCCCTAAGTAATTTTTGTGGCCTTTTTCTCGATGCACTCTGGTAGCACTCTCTTATTCTGGGAAAATCAAAAGTTGACAGAATATCCTAGGTGTGGTCTCACCAGTACTGAGTAGAGTATGAAGACCACCTCCCCTGACCTGTTGAAAATGTCCCACCTAATCAACTCTACGAAGGTTCTGTGGCCTTCTTTGTCCTGTGGACACATTGCTGTTTACAAATCTGATCCCCTAAAGCCTTTCCTGTAAAGTAGTTTTGAAGGAGAAAAATGCCCAACGTGAATCCTGTATGCCTTCCTCCTAAGACCCAGAACTTTGCACTGCTTTCTCTTTACCTGTATGAGGTTGCTATCAGATCATTTCTCCAACCTTATGAGGTCTGGATGGCTGCACAGCCCTCTGGCATGTTATCTCTCCCAGTCCTGCATCATAATCAAACATTTTAAGAGTATACTTTGTCTTATCATCCTGATAATTAATAAAGATGTTGAACATGACTGGACCCAGTACTTCCCCCTGGGGTATGATACTCATTATTCTCCTGTATTTTGTTGTTGTTTAGGCCTGTTAACACAGCTAGCTCTCAGCCCATATCACTGTCTGCCCATCCAGCCTGTGCTACTTCCTCTCTACTATGAGTAAGTTAAGGGAAAAGGTATCAGAAGACTTGCTCAATTCAAGATAGACAGTATCTTCTCCTCTCCCCTCATCTAGAAACTTGTGATTTGATTGTAGAAGGTTATCAGCCATGCCAGGCATGACTTCCCCTTGGTGAATCTGGGTTTACTACTCCTGATCACCTATAGATAACTCTTGTGTCTGGCAAGAATTCCCAGGATTACTTGTTCTACTATCTTCCCTCCTATGGAGGTAAGGCCAGATGGGCCTGTAGTTGCCTGAATCCTCCTTCCTGCCCCTGTTCAAGGTAAGGGGATGTGCTATCCTTCAGTTCCCAGCACCTCTTCCAGTTGCTACATTTGCTCAAAAATTAGTGCCCCTGCATTGCTGGCTTTTGGGTGCATTCCTTAGGGCACATGTCTGGTTTCCTTGAGTATTCAGAAAGGTGATTCTTTATCAACAAGTATATGTCAGTCTCACTCCAGGCTTTTTGCCTGTTCTCCTGGGACTGGGGAAGACTAGGGTTCAGTGTCTCAAACTTCTTTTAATGTGGTGTTTTGTTGAGATTATTTTGTTTCCATGTCAGTAAGAATAAAAGAAACTGAGATTTCTCATTTACGAGGAGTATATTTGTTGACATTTAACATATGAATAAATTAAATTTAACATGGTTTTGGATGAGCATATGTTTTAAAGAATAAAAATGTGTGAAAAACACATTTTTATTGCTTTTTATTTGGGGTTTTTTTCTGTTGGTTTTTTTGGAGTTTTTTTGGTTTTTTTTAATACAGGGAAAGATGCTCTCTGCTACCCCTTGCTACCAGTTTCAAAGTATTTTATTGAAATAAATCTTACTAAAATTAAACCCCTTATTTTCTGTTCCAAGTACTGCTAGGGTAAGCAATTTGCACCTTTATTGCCTGAAAGTCATAAGATGTTTCTCACAGTTTCAATCTCAGCTGTAAATAACAATTCTGGGTTTGTGAATAACAATTTAAATGGATGAGCTCTGTAATTTGGTAGTCTTCCAGTCCAAGCTAAATAATAAGTAGTTAAGGCAAAAGGCATGTGACCTCTGTGTTTTAAAATACCATTAAATATTTAATATATCATAGTCTTTAAAATTTAGGTTTATTGGCATATAAAATAAAAGACAAAGTCCACAAAAGTGGTATGAAAATAACATAGTAGATATGCTATAAAATGTTAGTTTAGCAGTCCACTATACTATGTTAGGATTAATTGAAATTTTTCAACTTCACTGAATTTTTCAATGCCAAAATTAAAGTAAAAACTACTATTCATTCACAGTTTTTGTTAATCAAAGTAAAATTTAAGTTATATAAAGAAATTGATAGGATTAGTTCAATAGTGGACTGAAAAAATGCTCAAATAGTAAGTAGGCTAGATCCCAATACACCAGTTTTTTCTCCTATTGGGTCAAAGCTATGCTATCCTATTCAAAGGGGGGGAAATGAACATCAGGATAAATATTGTGGTTACACATAAAATTCTTAAAATTTTTTCAGTTGATCTGTGTTAGGTAAATATTGCAATGCATATTCTTGCATTTATATGCAAGAATATGCAATGCAATATTTGAATACTATTTCAACAGCAGTATTTTAATCTGTCTTTCAAAATAAAAATTTTTAGAGAGTGCTTTTATTTTCCTCTAACTACATACTAATGATTTAAAAGAGCTCCTCAGCCTTTTCCTCAATTATCTATAAAATGCTGTGTTTGCATACCATTTCTTTATTTTTTTTTTTAATTCCACATAGTATATCTTTAAGGTAAAATTTCCTAAAATTTTTGAGTCACAAGAATAAGAAATGAGCAGAACAATATTTTGAAACATATATCCATTTCTTGAGATATCTGAAAGTGCATCTTTCTATGTTTACCCACTGTATTGAAAAATGTCTGCAGTTCCTTAAGCACTTAAAAGTTTGAAAAATCAACTCATTTTCTCATTCATAATTTAGTAATTGAAGCTATTGGCTCCTCTCTTCTTAGAATCTCAAAACTCGTGTTCTAGGCATGCAGGGTTTCTTTAACCACTTGTGCCTAAATGCAAGCAGAGCTGTGCTAAGGTTAAAACTCTAGTTATAGAATTCTTAACCATTCTTTATCTCAAAATAACTGCCTGTCTGAGATGGAATGTAAGGGAGATAAATGATTTAATGTTTAAATATTTTATGTTTAAATAATTTATATACATTTTAATGTATATACAGGGACAACTTCCACTAGACCAAACTGCTTTAAGTCTTGTTTAACCGTGTTTTGAACTCTTCCGGGGATGAAGCATCCGTAGCTGCTCTACGCAACCTGTTCCTGAGCCTCACCACCCTTATAGTAAGGAATTTCTTTCTAGTATCTATTACAAACCTATTCTCTTCAGTTTGAAGCCTTTCCCTCTCAACCTATCACTACAGGCCCTTGTGAAATGTTCTTCTTCAGCCTTCTTTTAGGCCCCAATAAGATCTGCACTTCTTTCTCCAGGCTGAACAACTTCTTCAATGGAGAGATGCTCCAGCCCTGTGATCACCTCTATGGCTTTTCTCCGGACTGAGTCCAAGAGCTCTACATCTTTCTTGTATTGAGTGCCCCACAGCTGGATGCAGCATTCCAGAGGGGACAGAGGGGACAGAGAAGAGTCCTCTTCCCCATCCTTCTGGCTACACTGCTTTGGATGCAGCCTGGGATGCAGTTACTGTTCTGGACTGTGAGTGCATATTTCCAGCTCATGTTTGAGCTTGCTGTCAGCCAACACCCCCAAGTCCTCCTCCTCAGGATACTTTCAATCTATTCTTAGCCGACCCTATAATTTGCTTGGGATTTCCCCCATTCACTTGGCTCTATTGCAGTTCATGAAGTTTGCATGGGCCCACCTCTCAAGTGCAGCAAAGACCCTCTGGATGACATCCCTGCCCTCCAGTGTGTCAGCTGTACCACAGAGCTTGGTGCTGACAACAGACTTGCTGAGGGCTTACGCAATCCCATTCTCCAGGTCACCAAAGATGTTAAAAAGTACTGGCTCTAATACCAGGAGGAATTTGCTGAGAAATGCCACTCTTCACTTCCCTATTTGGACACTGAGTCATTGACCACAAATCTTTGAGTGCAGTGGTTTAGCCAATTCCTTATCCACCTGGTGGTCCATCCATCAAATACATGTTTCTCTGCTCTAGAGACAATGATGTCATATGGGACAGTGTCAAACACTTTGCACAAGTCCAGGTAGATGAAAATTAGTAGCTTTTCCCTTATCCACCATCACTGTAACCTCATGATAGAAAGCCAGCAGATTTTCCAGGCGCAATTTGCACTTAGTGAAGCCTTGCTCCCTGTCATCAGTCACTTCTTTGCTTTCCATGCACATTAGCATAATTCTCTAGCATGATCTGGTCCATGATCTTGCCAGGGACAGCAGTGAGACTGACTGGCTTGTAGTACCCTGGGTCTCCATACCCTTTTTGAAAACAGGGCTTATTTTTCTCCTTTTCTAGTCAGTGGAACCTTCTTCAGACTATCACATCTTGTTAAATATAACGGATAATGGCTTAGTCACGGCATATGCCAGTTCCTTCATCAATTTCCATCAACTTGTTTGCCCTCTGGTTCCTTAGGTGTTCTCAAACTCAGTCTTCTGCAGCAGACCACTCTTCATTGTCCCAGGCCCAGCCTTTGCCTCTGGCAACTTTGTCAATGTGGCTACTGCCCTTGGCAGTGAAGACCAAGGAAAAAAAGTTATTGAGCCTTCTTCATGTCCTGCAAAATCATAAACAGCTCTTCTTTTTTTTTTGTCCAGAGAGGGCCTAAACTTTATCTAGTCTTCCTTTTATCACCAATGTACCTGTAGAAGCTTTACGTGTTGCCCTTCACATCCCCAGCCAGATTTAATTCTGTTGGAGCTTTACTTTTCCTAGACTGATCCCTGGCATCTCGGAAGATCTTTCTATATTTCTTCCAGGCTACATGAGTAATTTTCTCATTCTTGAGTCAATTTATGAACTGTAAGGCAAAATCATAAACCTGTTGATGTGATAAGCAAGCTGTGGTACAAATATGAAGTTTGAGTGAATGCAGCTGAAATGGAACCTATTTTTCAACTCTTAAGCTTATTAGAAAATTAGAGAACCTGCAGTATGATGCAATATTTTCTTCAAAATTCTAAAGAAATTAGAACTCTGGTTCTATTTCTTTTTAGTTTATGTCAGTTTCAACAAAGTTAACTAACATTTTTAAAACGTCTCTTTTTTTAGTACAAAGATTTATTTTTTCCCAGGTTTTATTATAGTCATATTATAAGTCCATAATTGCAAAAATATTTTACCAAGCTTATCTGTGTATCAGCTAACTGATAGTGCTGGAGTCTTGCCAGTCCTGTAGTATTGTATCAGGACAAATGAATGAGTCTAGAATCTGCAAATGACTCCCATATTGAAATAGATTCTATTTTGAAATATTTTTTTGTTGGTTGGTTGGTTTTAGGTTGGTTGGTTTTTGGGTTTTGGGTATTTTTTTTACACTTTAAGAATCCATATATGATAACTATTCATTTAATTTATTCCAGTTTGGCCTATAGTAATGATTTTCTTTGGCTATTACATGGAATGGATGCTAATGTCCATTGTAAAGGAAATTAAAAGAATAATTAACCTCCCTGAGACACATTCTATCTACATGCTTCTTTGGGAATGGAATTTCTAGATACATCCCTAGAAATTGTGCACATTGCATACAACTAATAAATAAATGATGTTTTTTCTGACTTTTTCTATGACTATACACCTATCTTTACTTAATTCCGTATTGCTGCCCTGTGCTTTCCAGAGAAGATGCTGTCAATCACTTTCCAGCAGAGGGATGAGTAGTAACATGTATTTTATTTTAAGTAGTGAATGAGCTGAGATGTTGACAGCTGAAAAAGAAATTATTCTGAACTCATTGTACAAACCTTCTCAATTGCAATGCTGAGCGCAAGAAGAATTCTGATTTGTGTATTTGACAAGATAATACTAAAGCATCCGCTTAAGATATAGAAGGCAAAGGGATGAAAATGAGGACTTTGAAATGGTATTTTTGGCTTATACCAAATATCCTGAGAGAATGTTTTGCATCCAGAAAGTCTGTATAAGCAGAGATTTGGTGTGACTAAAACGAGCATCAAGGCATAATGACAATATCTTTGTTTTGTTTAACAATATATGTTATATATTTTCTTGTGTCTTCAGGAATTCTTCAACAATGACAATTACAGTCAGCCAGTGCTTAGATCTAAAAAGAACAAAGGACAGGGTGCAGATGTGAAAGAGTATGTTAGAGAATTTGGATCATATCCTTTCAAGAATGACATTTAGCCTATGCACTTCACTACTTCAAATATAATTGCTTGCTATTACATGTAAAACTGGCCTAAAGATAGGTGCTGTATGTGTAAAGTGAGTTCTGTGGAGTTAGAAAAAACTTTGTAGGGTACTTTTAAGAAAAAAACTTTAATATGTAATTACTGAAGCTACAGCTCAGCTGTTTTGGTTTGAGGGTTTTTGTTGTTCTCTAATTTAAAAAACCTATTAAATAAACCATAGCATAAGTGCTTTCTTGTTCTGAAATAAGTATCATTGTTTATGCTACAATGAGAACAAAAAACCATAGGGAAATAACAGATCTCAGATAATAAGTTACTACCTTATCTACCTCAGATTAGAAATTATGTCATATTCTCTGTTACTTTAAAAAATATTTGTTTAGAAAGAAAACATTTTTTATTACAAGAAACGCAATGATGCATTTAGTTGTCCTTTGCAAATAAGGTAGCTTCCATGCAACAGGCAATGACTTACATTTATGCACACAGCTAGCAATACTCTTTCAGATTCTTGGACATCATCTTATAAAAATGGAATTGTGATGTATATTGATTGAGTACATACAAAAAGGTATACTTCAGGGAGCAGTCACAGAGACCTATTTTAGGTGTGTGAGACTCGTCTTTCTAGACCATTTCTAGACCCTTTGTATCGTCCCCTTACCTGAGGATACAAAGCTCTGCTGCAGGGCAGCTCAAACTACTCAGCTGGGTTTCCTCCTCTGGTAATTACATCCAGAAAAGCCTATGTCTCTCCCCACAGTAGCAGAGATAAGCCTTACAGAGGTGTTACCTGTATTCTAGGGTAACCTTTCTGAATATTCTTGGAGAGACCACAAAAATGAGATGAGCACTCCTTGCATGAGGGTCTTGCATTAAGCCCCTGCCCTGCTCAGTAGAAATCAGAATGGCAAAAAAGCTTTGCTTTGATTGAGCTGGAAGAGAAATCATTCTTCTAAATACCATCCTTTCCTAGGGTAAACAAAAACAAAAACCAACCAAACAAAACAAAATAAACAAAGAAACAAAACAAAACCAATAACAGAAAAACAAAAACAAAACAAAAGCAACAAACCAAACAAAAACAAACAAAAAAAAGACCCACCCAAACTAGAGTTTTCAAAATTTTGTAAATTTAGGCTACTTCCATTTGGGGCAAGAATTCTCTGTCTCTTACTATAGGTGTAGTGTGTCTGTGTGACTGCCAGAGGAAGACGATCTTCAGAAACTGCTAGGTTTACAAAATATGCAGGGACAATCCTAAATTATTTCCCTTTCTTCCTTTAATTTCCCCTTTTATTTGAGGCAAAAAAATGTTGTTGTCTTATTTAATTTCTTTTTAAAATAGTGAAATAAAGTATTTCAAATAAAAGAAATATATTTTAAGACATTTAGTTAATCGGGCAACACTTTATCAGTGCCATCTAGTGTAAGCAACCACAAACCGAAGAATTTTTTCTACTAAATTCACACAGTGCTACAACAAATGAAGTTCTAAATGCTTGTCTTTGATATCAGTGTCTCTTCAGCAAATATTTCCTTGCAAAACATTTTAGCAAGGAGTTTCAAAATAGTTTTCTGAAGAGTAGTTATCAGAAAAAGGCTTGTAAGGCTTATGTTTCATTTGAAATTTCAGTAATACCTTTATTGTGTTCCTGAAAGAGCAGTGCAGATAAATAGCCTTATCATTCACATCTGATGATACACCTTAATAATCCCAGTTATACAATCATTCACACTTTGTCAGTAAGAAAGAGTCAGCTACCAAAAAAGTGAGATTGGCAATCTAATAGGTACAATTTCATAAAAATATCTGTTTTAAAAAGCAGACAATAATATAATTCCCGTGATTATAGTAGAAATGTAGGATACTTACCTTAGGTAGGGTATCAGTCCTTTTTCACATGTGAGTGACCTTACTTTTCAGTTTTTACCCACCAATTTTTAGCAATTAAAGCTACTCTTTGGAGAAATACATTTCTTTCTGATTACTGATCTTTTCAACACACAAAAAAAAAGTGATTCAACCTTTTTATTGGGATCAGAAGGCACAAAGAATAATTAATTTCATAATTCTTTTGCTCAATATTAGGTTGGCCACTGACATTATGATTCCTGAAGGAGCTATGCTTTCAAATTACTCAAACCATTGCTCTTGTTTCAGTCTTCCTCTGAGATGAAAAAGCATGGAGGAGAAGATTGAGGTTACCGGTGTGTTTTTCTTACAATATTAACTCTGAGTCCTTAAATTGTTAATTTTTCTATATCAAAACTGACTGGATGAAGATGGAATAAAAAGAAGAGATGCACAGTGCAATGTCAGAATCCCTGTGCTCTGTGTTTTGCAGAAGTCTCCATATGTGTGAAGGTGTGGACATATTTTTTTGTAGCTAACCTATGTCCATATATCTAAAAGTCCCAAGATAACTACTATTTTAACTATGTATGAGCTAGAAATAATGTGTTGATTTATTTTATCTCTCTTGGAATTTAACATATATCTACAAAAATATGCAGTAACTTACATTGCATTTGTGTATGTGTATATTTGTCTACATGTAAATGTGTCTATATATGCATACATATATACATTTATAACTGTGTAAGTTTATCTGGGACTGAGAAGTTGCTGTTAGGGGAATGGTCAAGAATGACCAACATTAGGCCAGTATCAATCCTGATCACTACATGTATAAAATAATTATCTCCTAAGAATTTTCTGCTGAATTCACTGTGCAGATATAATGCCACAGATCCAATATGAGTAATCTCAGAGAACGGTTTATGGTCCCTGAAGTTTCATGGAGATCACAGTTATAAGGTCTGAGTGCTCTTCAACAAGGGGAGCAGGATCAGAATTTTTTCAATGTTTTTTTCTATCTCTGTGTGGATTTTTTATTCTCCTTTACCTCTTTCCTAAAGAAAAAAATGTGATCTTCATCAACTTCAGGTTATTTAAGCCTACAACTAAAAATAACATCTTACTGGACAGCCTGAGAAGCTATATTCATATAGCTTGATATTTTTCTAGGTCACTTAAATAATTATTCTGTGAAAAATGAAGCTTATTTAATTGAAAACAGTAGAAATACTCCAAAAATATGTTGCAGCTCTTTGGCAAGGAGGTGGGAAAACTGAATTTTTTCACTTCAGTGTGGCATCGACCTGGGCATTTTGTCCAGTCTGTACATCAGAATGATTGCACTGAGTATTTATTTTCTCTAATGATTTTGTATAATTCAATAGCTAGATTAATTCAAAGCAGCGAGGCTCAAACATTTTCCATAGAAAGTGGGCATTTCAGGTGTAGTTACAATAGCAAAGCAAGATTAATGAATCTATGTCTACCACTGAAAAAATTAGAATGTATCAAGAAGAAGGCTGAAAACAGAACTTTCTGTGGATTACTTCTTACCAAACCTACTTTATTACACTTGTTTGGCTCATTCAATCTGAATTTGCAAATAAGTTTTAAGAGAAGCTGAAAATGCATATTTGGAGGTGTATTAATTGTCTGTTTACAGAGAAAGAAAACATTAGCTTTTTTACTAAATATACAGCATCCTTATAAAAATATATAAATAAAAATTTCTTAGCAAAAACCATAGCACATTTAGGAGTCTTTACGACTCAACATGAGTACTTTATTGTAATTTTTATTTTCCTTAGAGACTGGCAGTTAAAGCAAATTCCATTGTGCATGTAATATGGAATTCAAAATCATTTGGTTAAATGTCCAAACCCAATAAAATTACACAAAACTAGCTTAATGAGCCATTTAAAGGTTCTGAAAAAACCCCAAACAGCTAAGCCACTGAACTAAGTAGTAAATGAGGTAATATCAGAAAACATTTTCTAATATTATTTATATACTTCGATAAAAAGGTTTTTTTACTAAGGTATTTTGTGGTGCTATTGATTGCAGAAGGAATTTTTAGAAGTAATTCAATCTAGTTTTTCTCTGCTAGGCAGCCTTAATTTTGCTTTCAGCTAATGGAAAAGCTTATTTAGAGCCAACTTCCTGAAGAACATTTAATTCTGAAAGGTTCTGGAAGGAAAAGTGTCAATGAGTCCTATGCAGCATTCTGTCATCATAAAAATATTCAGATGGTAGCAGGAATAATCTTTAAAATATATTCTGTAAGTACCTGAATCTGATGATATGTTTTCCTGTATTTGTCAAGTATTGTCTTACCATTTTTGTTTTCTTTAAGTATTGTAAGGAATAGGATTATGAGATTAGATTTGCCAAAAGGATTTGCATGTGCTGAACTTCAAAATTTTGGAGAGCAACTGTGAAAAAAACCGTCTTGTTTTGCAGTTACTTTTCTCCTACTTCCTTCTTTAGGGGGAATTAGCTTTCTTTTTCTTTTCTTGTCTCTCCTTAATGATGACATCTGAGTCATGTCCTCAAATTGCTACCTTCACTATTTCCTAAAATGATAATATATTTGGCCAAAGAATACATTCGCTTCATAATGGAGGAGAAAGGAAGACAAAACACACTTTAGCTAATGGAAATACTTTGGCTTTGTTTTGGGTTTGGGTTTTTTTGTTGGTTTTGTTGTTGTTGTTGTTGTTGTTATTTTAATATTTTTGGCCTTTAACTTATTTAAAACTTAAAATGCTTATTTTCAGTATGGCTGTGTTGTGAAGAGTACATGTGTCCTTCAAACTTAAAACAGTGTATACTATCATGGTGACATACTATTTGGGATGCAATTTCATAAAATATCTTAGTCATTCATGGTCTGCAAAATGAGGACTGATAAAAGGTAACTGGAATAGCTATAAAACTTTCTAAATGTCTTTATTTTTCTCTCACCTGAAAGTGGGATTGCAGTGCAAACCAGGTAAAAGTTTTTGAAGCTTCAGCAAGGATGAATTCTTACTTCTAGCTATTATTATCTTTTAACACCTTTTCTGACACTTTGAATGTTTTCTCTGTAATACGAAAATGGACTGATGGGGGAGAAAAAAGCTGTGTGCAGTCTTCACAGCTGGTGCAATGTACCATTGAGCCTTGTTGTCATCTGCTCACAATTAATTAATACACATCTGGTTCATTCTTGTATTTATACAAGACACACCATAAAATGCATAAATTAGGTATTTTTCAATCTGTGACAAGATGCTTCCTCTCTCACTTCAAAAATTATTACTGTGAATATTAAAAAAACCCCACACTGACATGTAGAGCTCTGTTCAAGAAATAAAATACATGGTTTCATGGTATAAATATATAAACATATCAGGAATGTTAAAAGAAAGTTCTACTGTTCTGGAAGGTACTTTGTAATATTCTAGCAGATAAAAACCCAAACTTGTAATCTGAATAATTATTTTTACATGATTTGTGACATTTTACAAGAAAATTTATTTCTCTTCAGAGGCATGGAAGATGTGTGCATATTTTGATTTCTGGTCAGTGAGGAGCGTGAAATCTGACACGATGGATTTCTATTTATGCTAATGGCTAGTAACTTGCTCTATTTCTGCATTTATCTTCTCAGTAGGCGGGTGGATACAAGCAAAAAAAATATTAGTAATATTAGTAACATTTATCCAGGAAAATGCTAAGTTATCTCTACATCACCCCAGTGGCTACACAGATACATGTGATAAACTCTGTTTCTTATAATTTTGTTAAAGCTGTATTGCAAGAATGCCTATTTCTCATGAACGTGTATATTGTACTTTCCAGCACAAGTTCAGTCTTGATAGCTCTGTGCCAATAATTTAAATTTAGAAATGTTGCCAAGAATCATGGTGTTCAGTAACAAAAAATATCTTGTTATTTTTCTCACGGTTTCCCCCTGGAAGAAATTACAGAATTTGTCATATAAAGAATTCTCTAGTAACTGAGTTGTTTATCACTCTAGCATTAATCCATACTTAATCAATTAAAGCTGGAATTATGATGTAATAATGCTTACTAAACTATTTTTAATATTATTGAAAGTTTGATCTTTAGAAATATGGGTGGTGGTTTTTGATGTGTTTTTTTGCTGTTGTTAGGCTTTTTGTTTGGTTGGTTTTGAATAATAATATTTTAGGACAATATTTGATACGTTTTTCCTGAGATTTGTAAAACCAGTTTGAAGTGGCAATGAATATTTGAGACAGTATTTGTTTCAAAATGAGTAGAATAGTTGTTTCAGAATGCTACAGAACTCATGTATTACTTGATCTTTCCTATATCATAAATGAATTAGCAGAACCATTTTATTACTACACTAGGAGCATAGTTCTTACTTCTGGTGTCATTGCTAGGAATTTATCATTAATTCAGTTGTTATAAAGACCAATCCATATATGACCATATTGCATTAAGGAAAATTATTTGCATAATATGCATAACAAGATAAGTAGTTGGGGAACAGTGAGCACAAACATAAAAACCCTGTCTTTCGTAGATTTAAAATTAATTGAAGTTTGCATCTGGTTCTTAAGTTTGGATATTGTGAAATTAGGAGAGAAATGAGAAGAAAAGAAAATATTTGTTTTCTCCTTCAATAAAATGTTGCGTGAAGACAATAAAAAGTGGTATGGATGCTAGCCATTCCCACCAAAATTCAACACATGTGCTGAGCTTCCAAGATGTAACACTCAATCTTGCTGTCTACATACCCATAGGAAAAAAAAGCCAAACTTGCATGAAGAGTTCAAAATTGTCCCTCTAGAGTGGGACAAATATGAGTACCAAATGGTATAACACTGTGTGGTGCCAAAAGCATACAGAGTGATGCTACCTGAGTACTAACCATCTAAAAAAAAAACCCCATGGACATAGAAGTACTAAGCGAAAAAGTTAGGGGAAACATAAAGGACACCTTCCATTTTTTTTGGTTTTTTGTATTTTCATTTTCAGCATGGTCTGCCATTGAGATAAAATATATTTGCTGCTAAGGAAGGCAAGGAGAGTGTGAATTATGAAACAGATAAGAGGCTACAAAATCAAAGCATCACAAATCAAAGAGCTGCCAAATAGCAAGCAGCTTCCCCTGAGAGCAAGAATTACAATCAAGTTCAGTTTGTGTAATCTTTGGTGCAGAAAGCTGTTGTGTTTAGGAGAAAGGTGAATATTTCTCTAAAAATTTTTTTTTTTTTCAGAAATGGTGGGAATTGTTTTGTGGCTTTTTTTAATGCTGATTTCTTTAGATGTGAAGGAAATAAAATTGACAGGACTTTTTGCCATCCTTAAGGCTTTTGAACGAGTATGAACCACTCCATAGAAAGGTGAATGCATATAATACAAAAAAATCCTGAAGAATCTGAGAGTACTACCTGTCAAATTAATACTTTGCTGTGTAAAAAATTCCACTTGTAGACATCTACTTAATAAAATTTAATAAAGTTTCCATGTCATAATAAGTAACCCATATACAAAATTAACCCCTCCACAAGTAATGTTCACAAAGCTACATGTGCATACTGTTTTTATTGTTATGGATTTGATTTTTTATTTGGAAGTTAAGGTGGTGTGTTAAGGAAACTATCCACATCATGGATTCGACATGGTATTTTTTCAACCCTCTAGTATTTCTCTTCTGTATTACTATATAGTAGTAACTTGTGGTATACACAATTGTAGCCAGCATTTAACATTTAATACTTGAAAAAAAGACTGTTACTGAGATTTGAGAAGGTATCAAAGTCCATTAAAGATATCCAAAAACTTATTGGTCAAGGCTACACTCTAAGACAAAAACGCCTCTTGTATGAGTGATCTGTCAGTTCCTCTGGACCATGCGACCTGGAATTTTTATGTAATCCTGTAGCAATCATATGTATTGAATTGTACTTAGTCAATCAATTTCATTCATCCAACACGAGTTCAAGTCCCTCAGGATTTGTCAGCTTCTTTTTGCAGTCTCCTGACTTTATTTTCCAGTTACACTTCATTTGTCTGTCTTAGACAAGACACTTATATTCCACGTTAGGTCACATTCTGCTGCCTCTTTTTCTTCCTTGATGCCTCTGTATCTCCGCAGTCTTAGAATTTTTTTCTTTTTCCAAATTAAAATAGTTCCCTGAAGTTAGAAAAATCACCCACTAATGAGGTTAAGCAGCTTTATGCTTTGTTTCATTGCTCTCCTAGCATGAACAAGAAGACATCCCCCAAAAGTGGATTGGCCCCTTATTTTTAAATGCTGGACTTTGGGCCCTTCTTTTCAAATATTTTTCATATCTATTTTTTCCCTAATGTTTCTAAAGAAATTGAGTTTTGTTAAAAAATATCTAAAAAGTGCATGTGTATCACTTTCTTACAATGTTTTGGCAAGGGTTTAGAGTAACACTTTTCCTGGTTTAAACTGAGAAAGTAAAGATTCAGTTTGATAAAGACAGTTTGATGATTTACTGAAAGAAAAGAAATCTACAGTTTTCCAGGAATCCTAGTATTTTGATACGCAGGAATCCTAGTATTTTGTTGAGATTTGAATATTATATTCTGTGCTAGAATGCATAGAAACGTGGAAATAGCTTTTGATTTCATGTGGAAATGAAATTAA
Organism: Haemorhous mexicanus; assembly: GCF_027477595.1. Classification (NCBI taxonomy): domain Eukaryota; kingdom Metazoa; phylum Chordata; class Aves; order Passeriformes; family Fringillidae; genus Haemorhous; species Haemorhous mexicanus. The sequence goes on from NC_082381.1 coordinate 59,227,151, forward strand.
TTAATATTACTTTATTTGAAAAATAATGCATAGTATTCTCTCTTTCCTTTGTGTCCATATTATACTCCAAAAGGCCTTTTTTCAGAAGATTTTGAAAAGTGTTAAAATTAAAGGGAATTTCATTTAATCTCCTCCTTTCTTAAGTATTTCAGATGTGACTTTTAAATTATGATCTGCAGTATAACTTACATGTTCAAAAATTACTGTTTTTCAGTGATTGACTGGTCTTAATTTTTCTGTCTTGAAGTAAGTGGATAAATAAGATATTTTTATACTAAAACATTCTATCCAGCTGTGAATCTTCTATTTGACAGATTTACTAAGTTACTATATTTGTCTCTTGATAACAAGTATTGATGTCTCAGATTTCCAGTATACTACTTTTTAAAATTATCTTCATTTAACACCCGGCTGTTGATAAGTTCTGTGACAGGTGAAGGTAAAGAATAGAAGAGGGGGAAGGCATGACTATGACTTGCTAGGAATGCTACACATACATGAATATAGTGTATATGATTATATGATTAGATGTAAAAAGATAAGAATACATATATTATCATAGTGATTATGTGTATACATACTTACATACAAAATAAATAGCAAGCATAAAATTGATTTGGCTTCTTTCATTGTCATTGGAATGTAATTTAACATTATTCATCTCAGTATTAGCTTAGTCCAGGCTATTTGTAATCCGAAATTCAGCAGTTTCACAAGCCCAGCCCTTCTTCCTTTGCAAATCAAGTCAATAGTTCAGTCTATGAAATTTATTCCTTTTGTTTTAGTATAGAATTACATACTTTTTGTGTGGTTTTGTGGTTCGTTCCAGCATGAAGAACTTTGGTGGTCCTTATGTGACTTGCTGGTTCTTTCATATTTCAGAGAAAACCATATGAATTTTGTTGCTAAAGCTTTGAAAACTTAAAGTGATGTCAGCAGCAACTGGCTCAGCATCATTTTGAGGAAAAAAATGCCTCTTGAGCTATTAGAATGATGTTATTCTGATGAAAATAGTTCTTGCTTGCTCTTTAGTTCTTAAGTTACCACTAAATACAAGAGTCCTAGAAGATTACTCTGAATCAATTTACATTTAAATAAGTCACTATGCACCGGTAAAAAGAAAGACCATTAGCAGAAAATGTGTAAACATGTAAATATGACTATATTTACACATAGTCTCCTGGGCTCACCTGGGACACACAGGACAGTCTGCTCTGACTCTGGGTGTGTGCTTGGGGATCTGCTGTTGTATTCTGCCCTCACCTCTGCTGACAGCATTGCCCACTTCTTTGTGTCTGTGGAAGTTACCCTTGATCCAGGCAGCTTGACAATAGAAGTGTTCACTTTGGAGAACAGTTGTATTATTAAAAACAAACAAACAAAAACTCAACCAAACAAAAAGTAAACAAAAAAAAGCCCAAAAGACAACTTATCTGTACCTGTTTTGTTTGTTCTTTAGCCTGTATGCCTTAAATTTGCCCTGTGTCCCACGTGAAGGCATTTCTTACATCTCTATCTCACCAAAGGTATCCTGCCACTCTCAGCTCACCACAATGCTTGTAATGCTACTCCTTCAGGAGTCAGTTTCTCTCTGAATTCCTTCCAAACCATGTCCTCAAGCAGTCATTGTTCCTTTCATCCTCTATTGCCTTAACTCCCTCTTGAACTCCTAGCTCTTTTCAGTCAGCTGCTGTATTGTGGTTGCAAGTCTCTCTCTTTCAGGTATGATCAGTCTGAAATACCTACTAAATATCTCTTTTAGCCATTATCTGTACTCCTGTTGATTCTCATAGGTAAATCTCTTATCTTCCTAGGGAAAAAAAAAAAAAAAAGGCCTTTCTTTAGCTCCCCCTGAAAGGTGACTCCTATAAATATCTTGTTTTGTGGATCCCCTCCCCCCACCTCCTTCACCCTCACCTTTTGCAATTGATACTTTTACAGTTTCCATGTCTTCAATTTCCATTTAATTGAAATGAACTGTGATTAAAATGTTAGATCAGATTATGCCATCCAGTTTAATCAATTATGAACATAAAATCCAATTAAATATTAGTTTTAAATGTATTTTGTTTGAATGCCAGCTACCAAAACAAGAGTTTTAACTAATGAGATATGCTGATTAGATAATATTTTGACTACCAAAATGTTCCCAAGTTTTGTATTCAACTAAAGACCATCTGTGAACTTATACTAGTTACAACAGAATATAGTGATAGAAGTGAGTCCAAAGTTTGTAGTCCTAAATAAAACCATGATTTAAAAAGTTGTACTTTTTCATCACTTTCAGTAGTAAAATATTGAATAAACACTGACAAGTTCAGTCTTCAGCTATGCATAACCTGTTTTTTTTTTTGTAAAACAATCAAAAATCCTTCTGTCAAAATAGTTTACAAATGTGAGCATTTGTATTGACTTCAGTAGAAATGCCTGCAAGACTATCAATCTGAAAGACTTTTAATTATTAAAGACAAGTAAAAAGAAGAAAGAAAAATGACACCACAACACTTTTTTCTTTTGGCTGAAGTCACTACTGGTAGGTTTTGTTTTTTTTTTTTAACCTGGGTAAAACCTCAGCCTCTGAAATTAATTGGAGATAAATTAATATTGTGTTAACAAGTACATACAAAACTGGAAGAGGTGTGACCATAAATTCTGGTTTTCTCTGAGTATGTGTTAGTAACAGAAAAATGTCTTTTACAGCTCCTTTAAATTTTGCTAAGTAATTCAACTGCATCCATAAAAAACTGGGAAGCTGATTTTAGCCAGAATTAATACAAAATAAAACAAAACAAGCAAAAAACAAAACAATAATCCACTACCAGTTAAATTTCTCTTCAAGTTCATGCTGATTTTTGAAATTTACAAATGAAAATACTTAATTATGAATCACTTCATAGTCTGTTTCAAGTCTGATTTCATTTGATACTTTGGAAAATGGGTTTCACATTAACAGAATTGTTTGCATTTTTTAGTCAAGAAGTAAATTCCTAGGCATCACTAGAACAAGAGAAACTTTCCCTCCCCTGTGTTTTCCAGTGCAAATCACAGCCTAGAAATCCAAAATGTGTTAAACTAGATTCACTTCTTTTCCTCTTTTGTAAAATAAGAGAGATAACCTAACTTGTCATACTGAAAGACAAAATTTGTCATAGAAAACAAAATTTTCTAGCCTTTTCACTTCTAAACCACTGGACTCTCTGTGTTTAAAATTAATAGACTTTAAAAAAAAGTCTCTGAAGTCTGGCCTATGAAAAGACATTGTTGGCCCTAAATGGTGCATAGATGAAGCATATATCATTATGACTGCAGAATATTAATTCTGAACAATTTTTTTTTTCATTTTTTGCACATTTCAAGGCAATTTAGTTCAGACCTTGTTCCTGCTCTGTTCGCTTGTCACCTTTTTATGAAATAAATTTTTATAGGACATTTTAAGTAGTTTATAAAAAACTCAGCTTATATAGAAAATCTTAACATATGTCTGAACTGCAGATAAAAGAAGATACATTAAAGAAAGAAATTGGTTGCAATCTGTTGTGAAGGTTTGTTTAAACTCCTTTAGCAGTCTTGCAGATCTTATATTCTTCCTTATCTCAGAATGGTCAATTGCCTTATAAATTATTTTTAAAAATACATTTACCTATACTGTAAGAAAACCTGGCTTATCTACCCACTACTACACCATGGAATAAAGTATTGTCATTTCTACAATGAAAGAAGAATACTTCTAAAACTACTTTATAATGACTAATATTTATCACAGTGAGTATTGCAAGTATGAGAGACACCTGAACTGCAAAATTTCTTCATCACAAACAAAATGCCACTAACTTCAAGGGGAAACCCTGTAATGTTATCCTTGTGACCAATGAACTAGTAAGCTAAAGAGAAGTAATTTATGCTAGGTAATAGTAGCAAATTTTCTCCAACAGATATATACTGCAGTTTTTGAGTAAAAGGTCAAGTAAGTCCTCTAGTGTTCTTTTCTAAAGGAGAAAAAAATCCTCACATTCTTTCAACAAAATCCATATTAAATGTACTGAAAGCAAAGGTTGATAAAGTGTTTGTAAAATTAATCAAATAGTCAGAAAAAAAGAAATTCCAGTTCAAGTGAAAAATCATATTTTGTCTCAACTGAAACTGGTGTATGGCCCAGCACATGAAGTAGGTTAGGGTTCATGACAAATTAGACAAATTAAGTCTACCACATGTGCTGGAGAGTCTTCCCCAGTGGAATGATTTTATGTGTGACTAGTACTTAATATGCACCTGGTTTAATCCTTATGAAACATTATTTGTGTTCTTTTTTTTTTTTTTTAATAACTCAGAAATTGGAGCACATTATCCTGCTAGAAAAGAAGGTTTCAGTGTTCTAAATAGTTTTATAATTCAACTATTTTCTGGTGGGAAAATCCTAGACAAATATATTAGCAAACCTCTGTGTTTTATTTTCTTGACAGAATGGACTTTTCTTTCTTTTATAATTACTTGTAAGTCATTATGAAAATAATTCTATGACTCTTGATTATCTGAGCAGTATGTGTCTTTTCTGTGGTCTGGAAGTTCAAGGCAAGTTTCATGTCCTTATTGATGTATGTAGTTGTCTGGTAAAAGTGGTTTCTTTGACTTCAGAGATGGTCAGAAGTAATCTTACTTTGCTATAGATGGTTTTTCATGGTTAGACATTGATAAACTCAGTATTCATTCAAACCTATGCTGATGATTTCACTACGCAGAATGCAGCTTATTATCCTCTCTGACTTACATACATGAGAACCTGACATTTTGCACTGGACACAAAGAGCTTCTGTCCCCTTTTTCGTGATAGAAGCCCAAAACATTCAAAATTTCTTTTAAATAAAATTTAAAAACTACTACTGCAAAATATAAATCTTCAAAACTACTACTGCAAAAATACGGCATATTTTTAAAGGACACAGCACCTGAGCTGTGGTAATGGACTCTCTTAATTTCCAGAATGCTTCCTATTAGGCGTGTACACAAAGTGTTTTTGCACAACATTGCATCTGCTTCTGTGAACATGTACTTTGTAGACAAAATCTCATCAAAACTGTCAATGTAAATATTTTCTTGCCAGTTGCTAGACCTTAATCTGCCATCTGCATTCCAGCAACATCATCTGGGCCAAGGCCCACTGAGAATTAATTTGAAAATTGTGTTGATAAAACACCTCCACCTGATAGTCTTATAATGGTTGTATTGACTTGGAAGAAATACATTCAGGCTGTAATACACATTTCTTTGTGTCAGGAAACCCACATTTCATATCCACAATGTAGCCAAACTCGGTCTAATTGCAATAATTTTGATCAGTTTTCATGGATATACAGAAAACTACTCATGTTTCTACTTAGGTATCTTGCTGCTATTGAAAACTTCAACTGCTAATCAAAGTTCATATAGGCACTTATTAGGAAGACAGTTGTGAGGTAGCCTAGAAAAGTCTTCAGAATGTGTCATCATTGCCACAAGTGTCCAGCAGTTCTGGGAACAATTTGCATGAGACAGAAAATCGCAGCATACCTTTTGAACATATGTGCTGTAGAATATCCATTTTTGAGAAGGTAGATAAACTTGATAAGGTTACCTGTTAGGAAATTGTATTAGCATTTCTTATTTTCCTTGTACTGTTTTGTTTTCTTCCTTTATGAGGGATGACAATGTGAATTTTAGTTTACATGGCTGATAGTTAAGGGGTAATTATTTAATTACATTAATTAGAGTCTTCTTAAAATCTCATTCCTTATTAAACCTGTCACCTTCCTCAGAAAACAAATTTTCTTCATAAATCAATTCTGCATACCTTGTGGCAATGCTTATTGTCTGAAAGACAGATGATCTTATACTTAAAGGAATCACATTTTTGTAGAATAATTAATGATATAGCAGTTCAGTAGTTCCGCTTAGTGCTTTCATGTTGCTTGGTGATTTTGAATGAAGAGGTTATTTTTAAACTGAAAATCTGTTTTTCTGGAGAAACAATATTAAAAAAGAATAAAGAAACCTGGTGTATGTTAGCATTAACCTGTTTTTCTATAAAAAGCTGTTAGATGATAAATGTTCTTTGTAAGAATGACCTTGATTCTCATCTATCACAAAGTTTACTTCCTGTTAAACAAAATTACAAGTGTTATAGTAATGTGATCAGATATTTTCTGTGTTTCCTTAGATATTCTTAATATATATTTTATTAAAACTTCACAAAGAATCAACATAGAATAAAGCAGTTGAAACCTATGGTCTCTATATATGTGCTGCTTTCTTGTTGATTATATTGTATTTGGTAAGAACAACAGTTGGCCACTTTGAGTAGACTTCAAGGAAAAATTTCAAAATGCAGTTTTTATAAGTAAATTAAAATAGAGAATCATAAAATTTAAATAGTTTTGCCAAATAAAATACACATAAATTTTCATTAAAATACTAGAATGGCATTTTGCTCAGTTAAGCATAAAACAGTGCACTATCTGACCATGCAGTTGATTTTTTATGAATGTCAGTTAGAAAGCAGGGCAAAAAGTAAATAAAATTTTGAGATAACGTGATCCCTCTTCCAGTACAACAACAACAACAAAAAAAAAAAGCCACTATTTCAAGAGTTAACCTTGGTAGATTCCTTAACTGCTAATAGGTTTCAGAAGTCAAGTTTTCTAAGAATGCAAATTCTTGAAAATTTCCTATTGTTATTCCCTTCAGAAGAATTCTCTCTGTTTTTTTTTTTTTGTTTTTTTTTTTTTTTTTTTTTTTGTTTGTTTGTTTTTTTTTTTTTTCTAATTCTGTCTCAATTTATGTTGGTTTGTTTGGTTTTTTTTTTTTTTTTTTTTTTTGTGTATTTACATTACTAACACTTTCCACCTGTAAGTTCATTTTTTAAAGATTTATTGGTACTTCCTGGCTTGACCTGACTCAAGCACAGAAAACAGTAGCTGTGCATTAACTTGAAAAAGAAAGTTAGAATAACTCTGCGTAGATTACAGACTAGTTGGATTATTGCAGATTAGTTGGAAAAATTATTGCTATAGAAGACATAATTTCGCGTTTACTCTGTTGTCTTTGTATGTCCTTACTAGTGACAGTGACAGTGAATGATTAAGATTGTCTTTCAACTCTTACCACTCATGATACTAAGTGGAAACCAAGGTTGGGGTGGCCAGTTATGATTTACTCTAGTCTACAGCTATTAAATGATTTCCACTCTCTTGCCAAAGCTAGTTAACTGGCAGAGCTACCTTTCAGGTTTAATTGCTGCCTTTAAGGTAAAGAAGATAAAATCCTTGTTTATTGCTATCATTCAAGCCTACTTGTTATTATCTTCCCATATCTGTCAAAGGAAATTCGTTGTCATCTTGGTATGAAAATCTTTAATTCTGATGTACCTTGTCTCATAAGAAAAAGAAAATAGCTGTGTTATATTTTCATGACATAATGCAGGAGTTGGTATATTTGTAAGCAGAAATCTTTTTTGAATAATACTGTAAGTTTCTGTTATGTTGAAAATAGTTTAAATAACTTTTTTTTTGTTATGTAGTTATTCATTTACCTTTTCCACACAATTTGGGGTAATCAAACATAGGTAGTATGAGTGGCTTGATGTGATAAACTGAAAAAAATTACATAGCAAATAAGATATTTGGGGTTTTTTTCTGTATGATCTGACTTGCAGAGCTGTAAAACAATATATTTTATGTGCCTTAAGTTTTAATTAAGAATATTCCAGAAATATCTCTGTTATTTAAAATTCCTTCTTGAGCACAATAGGGAATACTGAAGTTAAATAAGAGCAGGAGATAAAAAGAGGAGCCTTTCAGGAATGAGAAATAAAATTGGAAATCTCAGACTGTGTTCCCTAATTTCACATTAGTTTTACAGAACTGAACTCTCAAATTAGTTGTTGTCTACCTCCCCAGTTGTCTACAGATTCAAAATTTCTCACTGCAGGGTTTTTAAGACTTATGAAAATGTGTAAAGGCATGTTAGTTCACCAAACACTTGCAGAGCTTTGAAACCTTGAGGCTTTCAATCACTTTCAGCTTTTGGTTTTGTGATGGAATTTCATATCAGACTTTTTTCTTTAGATGTGTTCATCATTCAGTTTTGATTTTTAATTTAAAAGATTGTACAACTGGATTATATTTGAGATAAAATTTGGTAGAAGCTAAGCAAAGCTCAAATCATATATTGGAAGCTGAACAAGAATACTTCTACAAATACATATGGAACCATGTGGATAAAAAATACATACCTGTATGTTTATATATTTATAAAAATGTATATAAATAAATTTTAATTTCAGACAAACTCTCAGGTTTTGCTTTTGTCTGTTTTAGCAGTGAAATCAGTCACAAAGAACAGTTAAATCAACTACTCTGCAGTTCTGTTCCCCTCTACTTCCCAACAAAAGTGTACTTCAGTAAGATAAACTTACTGCACAGAAACTAAGGCAGAATTAGGAACAAGTAACTAGGACAGAAAGCAACAAAGACCAACACTTTTTTTCAGCAGCAACCTACTCCTAGGGGGATGTAAACAAACTTTGGAACTACAGTCCCTGGAAAGAGAACAATAGCAACAATTACTCACTAGAAGATATATCATTAAAGTAACATTACTGTTTCTTATTTTCTTCAAAGAAAATCTTTTCTGAATGTGATATTCTACCAGCATGAGAAAATATACAATATAAATGGAGTTAGCAAAAAGTTTAATTTCCATAAAATAGTTGAAAAAAAACCCAAGGAGTTTGTAATTTATTTTCATGGGTACTTTGAACCGATTCTGCAGTCAGCATAAAAAGGCATCATAAAATTCTGTTAAAAAGGGTGTGCTTTTCATGGTTTACGTTACCATGCAGAAGGTGCTTTCTTTCTTTTTCATTTGTCCATTATTTCCATTTCACCTCTGAATGAAGGTGTTTGCAGTGACTTCAATGGCTATGGTTCCTAAAGTATTCTAGGCTTTAGTTCTGCTATTCAAGTAATCAGCAAGAGTTTTATTCAGCTGTCCTCAACTGAAAACAGAAAGTATGCATCATATTACCCCTGGGCAGGTTAGTTAATTTAGGCAGGTTAGGCATTTCTTTCAGTGGCACCAGCAGATGAAGCAGGTCATCCTTTTCTCCCTTTTTTGTTTAGTTCACCACACTGCACAATAGAGAACACAACCAAAAGATTGCAGAAATATCTGCCTCAAGGAATCTGCCAACAGTCAAAGAAAAGTAAGGTCTACTGCTGGGACTGATATTAGTAATCAAAGCACAAAAAGACAATAAATGCAATAATAATTTTGGTAAATGTATGGTAACAATAAACCCATGTTAAGTATTGTTAGTCCATTAGACCCAAAGTGTCATATTTTGCTTTATTTTTACATGCACTTTATTTTCAAAAAGTCATAGTCAAGTACTTGATGAAAAATATGCCGTAAATATACTTTTCTACTACTTAAATGTATGCACAGATTTGAGATATAAAGTACAGTTTAGAACAGATGATGGAAGAAGAATGACTGTTGTAGCATAGGCTTCATGGTTTTCATAAACCTATTTGTCAAAGAGAAAAAGAACGAGGTCCTCTCTTCTCATCATCCATCTCTATGTATGAGAATCCATTGTGGTTAACAGAGAAGCATCCTGTGAGGCAGAAGTAAACAGTCATTACAATCTTATATTTAAAATATGTCACAGCAGAAGCTGTGATGAATAATAAATAAAGTAATCTTCCCGTGTGAACAGTATTATGAAACAGCCCAATCATTTAATTAAGTGTTTGCTTTGATTGCATAATGAATATCAGATCTGCTGCATGGGTGTTTTCTGTTGAATATATCACGGGTGTAGACTGGTGAAGCTTAGGGGAGTTTACACTTTGCAGTTCTAAGTTGAAGCCTGTCTATATTATTGAAAGTAGATATTTTCATTTTTAGTGTAAAAGTATTCATTGAAGTGATATTCAGTTGTAATTTTTATTATTGTTCAGATTCTGCTTTTCCAGCATGAAAGCTTTACATGCTGCTCTTTATAATTACACAAAACAAAAAATTCAGACAAAAATTCACGTTTTCATCTAGAAAAAATGCTAAAAAAGATCTTAGTAATCATATGCACTGCAGGTGAAAAACAAATACAATTGCATTTGAGTAGGCTACAATAGAGTTGTACTGCCAAGACGACAGGAAGTAATGGGAAAAACACGTCATAGTACCAATAACAGACTCGGTAATTTATGTAGAATACACCATTCTGCCATCTTTGCAAAGATCTATACTAAAACTGACAGTAGGTAGCAAGATAAAACTTTCACATACGTTCCCTGAAATAAAATCCTGGTTTTATTTCATGGGGTTTGGAACCAGCAAATGATACTATATATTCCTGGGGTGTGGGGTGAAAGGAATTTTCTCCAAGTATGATAACAAATCCAAGAATATTTTCTTTAACAATATGTTGATTTGTAGAACTCTTTTTGTCTTTTTTTTCCTCTCTATCGCAATATGTAGAGAAGGCATATAGTGTGCCTTATATGTAAATTGATTAGGAAACCCACCTGCTTAAAGACATGTATTCCTTTAAAGGTTATGTTGAAGTTTTCTTAACAGGCAGTGTTGTCTGTGAACATCCAGGGTTCACTTGATTCTCTCCAAGTTGTTTTATTTTCTTGTATACAAGAGGGACAGAATCCTCTTGACGCCCTCATGGGTATAAATCAGAGGCAAGTTTTGGAGTAAGGGGGATTAAGGCACATGTATCTTGGCAATGTAGCATGTAACAGAACTTTAATCAACTTCCACTTTTTACTCTTCAGAGGAGCATGGAAACCTGCCTGCCCTGAGTTGTGTCAAAATGACATCTGATCACCTTGACTTGTTCAGATTATGGTATCTTGGGACCAGAAGCATCCATTCCTTTGCCTGTATCCAGAATAGAAACATATTTTCATTGAATAATAAAAGAGGCAATAGAAGTAGAAGCATTTCAATTTTTTTTGCAAGAATATCTCATTCATTTCTGTTACGTACATAAAGAGGAACATTAATGTGATTTGGTGGGTAAAACAAATAAACTTTTGCTTAAATCATTAACTTGGTTTTGCAAAAATTTCAATACGTAATTTTATTATCATTGGAGGCAAAATAACATGATTGTATGTAGTGTTCATTACGAATATTCATCCACAAATGTAGCAGACACAGAGATAAATCATTTAAAATTGGAACAAGACAAATTTACTAATGCACTTATAAGGAATTCTATGTTTTTAATGTTATGTATCTATTCTAAGGTGGCTGATCTCCACATTTCTATTGCAGGATATTTCTGCTTTATGATGCCTCATTTTGGGGATATGATGTAATGCAAGTTAAAATCTTAAGTTTTGATATAATTTGTATATGTATTTTCAGAGTGATGGTTTTGAAAGAAAGCGTATCTGTTCACTTACTGAAGTAGGCTGTGTTTATAAAATACAAAACCATAACCATGATGACTTTAAGGCATATGCTTTGAAACTGAGGAGAGAATAGAGCTGGCTCTTAGGCTAAATATTTGCTGTGCAGGCCAATGGTTCACTGAAGCCACCTATAAATAGATGTGTTTAAAGAATATTTAATCGGACTGTTACTCAAATTCAAGATGGCTATCTATTTCCACAAAATATTAAAGAATAGGGCAAAAAGGGGAGCCATTAGAAATTCTTTGAATTACTGCTTAATGCCTGTGGGCCACTTATGAAATTATTTCCAATATGTGTAAAAAATTCAGTCAGAAGATAACTCAGCATTTCATTCATTAACTATTAATAGGACTCTGTTACTAATCAAAACAAATGTGTTGAGGAAATTTAACTGAAGGTAACTTCAATGAGGCTATTGCTTACCAAGTTCAGATTACTTTTTACCATTTACCCAAAGCAAAAGCTTTTTCAAGATCAAGCCACAGTCACATGTGTGTAGCTTTTTGATCAAACAGATTGGATGCCACCAGCTTTCTGTTAACATTATCCCTCAAAAGTCACTGTAGTGAAGCTTCTACAGTTTTTTTCTAATAGGAAATAAATCTAATAGGAAACAAATTATAACTTCCAGTGAATTACTTGACCTCTCTGTAAGTGTTCTACATTTGTTTCCTTTTTGCTATTTGTTTCTTTAAGTGAACAAGAAATAGCTGATCTTCAGTTTAGTCTTCTCCAGGAAGGTTGATATCAATAGAGTATGTGATGTCTAGTAAAATTGAGTTTCATTATTAAATTCATATATGATCATAATTTCAGTAATTTAGGAGAAAGCTAAGACATATTTTACTGTTTACTTGATTAGCATTAATGCCAGGTCTAGAAGTAAGAGGGTTTAACTTCAAATTTATGAAAAACTCTGCTGAATAGACACATGGGTGCTAGCTGTTCTTGCTATCTGCTAAATAATAGTTGTTCTTCAGCTGAAAAAAATTCCAATTTGTTTTTAATTGGTTTCTGGGTTTTAAAGAGTTAAACATCTAAAGGATTGGCTTCCTTTAAAATTATGAGCAATATAATTTACAGACCTTAATAAATATTTAAATAGTTCTCTATTTAAATTTGTCATAAAAATACTGAAGTAAATAAGCAGAAGAAATGGTGTAATATAAATTAGATGCTAAAAATTCTTTCACGTTCAGTCATTAAAATGACAGTAATGCAATATATGTATATATACACATATGCAGACATTTTTAATACCATGCATGTTTTTATTACTTGATTTTGATAATCTGCTATTTTATTCTATTCAAAGCTCTTGCTCTTTACTCAACTTGAAACACTAAATACCAGCTTGAATGTGTTGTTATGTCATTTGCCATTACATTTTTAATTAGCAAATTTTATATATCTATAGCAAAATCTACTATCTTCCCATGTAGTTATAGATAAATATTGTCTGTGAAAGTTCAGAAAATCTTTGCTTACAAGACCTTGAACAGTGTTTGTGCTATAGGAAATCAAAATTCAGGTTACTCCCACCTGGAGCAAAAACGAAAACCCACATTAGGAGTAACCAGGGCATTAATGACTAGATTGTCTCATGTCCACAATGGGTTGTTGGCTTTGACTACAATAATACTGTAAAGCTGCACAAGAATTTTTTAGTTTGCTAGCTTCAAAAATCCTTCCTCTGATAAAGATTTCATTGACGCTGATCATTTCTGGGTCAAAGAAGATAATTTACCTAAATTATTGACTAACTATATTTAGTATCACATGAATTCTTATCCTATATCTGCCATTTATATCATAGGTAACTGGTGGGTCACTGCATTTTTCTCTTTTCTTTCTCTTCCTTGTTTTCTATGTTTTCCAGTATAAGAGTCCATGTCCCTTAACATTTAGTTAGTGATTATTGATTTGACGTCTTTGCTAGAATTCTTCAGAGCTGCAGTGTTATAAACTCAATCAGAAATCCAGCTTTACATGTCTAGAATAGCAAGTTTCATCTTTGTTAAAAGAATTTTCAAGCATGAAGATTTTATAAAATGTAAAAAATTGAAAGGAGTCTTTTTCATTTCATACTATCTTTCTTATAATCTTCTTAGTGGTACATCATATTCCTTTTTTGAGTCCTCACTCAAGAGGACAGAGGCTAAAGCTGCTTGCAACTGTTGGCTCACCTTTTGCTTCTAGAAAGCAATATATTTTGTATTCTGTTTTAACAATATGACTACGCAGCAGAGAAAAATTCTTACTAACTCTGAAGTAGATACAGACTCCCAGATAAAAACAAAGGAGATTACGTTACATCGTCATCAGGCATGAAGGAGTGTGGTCACACAGGAGAGTCTCCTGCAATTCACATTCAGCAGCTTTTCATGTGCTAGCCAGCAGCTCAGATGTGGGCTTCATCATCATCCATTACCTATACAAACACATACAAAACCAATTATTTACAGCAGGTGAGATGGAATGATTCTCATCATGTGTGTACTCCGTTCAAGAACAAAATCTCATAATTGCGATACCTTACCTAAAAAAACATTAATTGTTATTTAACAATCTGCACTATATGAGCAGTAATTATGGCTGCTAAGCAAAGGTAAGGTAGGAGCAAATAGTGATAGAAGGATGCCTGTAAGGTCAAGGGCAGAGTTCTACAACATCCAAATGCAGAGCAAAGCAGGACTGGTGACAATTTGGTGCCAATCAGTTCTATACAGACAGAGTAGATCCAATGTCAAGCCTCAAAATAGTTCAGCTGTCTGTGTCAATTCAGACTGACAGAGCACATGATCAGGCACACCTTCAATATAGCTCAGGCAAGTCCCAAGGAAAATGGTCTGAGCTTGAGAGCAGCTCCTGCAGTGAGTAAGCACCTCCTGCCTCTTTCACACATAATTTCTGAGCAGCAAGTGTCCAGCACAGAGTGCTGCACTGTATCAGAGGTGTCTTGATGAATACGCAATTTAACTGCCTAAAATATTCCTGACAACTGGCTTTTCCAAACCCAAAGTCTTTTTGCCAGGGTTTTAAACAGAACTGTCTTGTCAAAATTACATAGAACTCAGGAAAAAAAGGTATTTAATTAGATAGGTAGCTATCTAAAAAATATTTTAAATTGTGTATTTTATAGCCAAGGCCTCACATCTCATATGTGGCTTTTCCAAGAATCTCAGCAATCTTGGTTTTCCAGTTAAAGCTTTGTACCTGGTCTGCAGATGAAAGGAATACAGAAGAGAGGATGATGAAGATACTGAAAGATATTCAAGCAAATGTGACAATATATCTAAAATTTGTGTGCAATGAATATTTAGTTAATACTGACTTAAGTGAAAAGCAAACCCATTTTGTAGTCTCCAAATAGGACCCTACATTTATTTTTTCTCTCTTTTCTCTTTAATCATGGATCAAAACATTTAATCTAAAATGCACCCAGGGTGCTTCTTTCTAATCGTTAAATCATTTCAGTAAAATCTGTTGGTAGAAACAGAGGTTTAGAATCTTGAGCTCCTTGGAAATATGCTGGTTATTTTTATCCATAGCTGATGTGCTAGGGAAGAAGAGCAATTTTGTTTACTCCCAGGTGGTTTAAATTTGATTTGAACTCACAGTTGAGTTTAAGCTGATGAACAGGTTTTTATTGAACATGAATAAATTGAGAAATTCAGATTAGTCAGCCACTTTTTTGTCATAATTTAAATTCCAAAGAAGATGCATTTAGCAAAAATAGAGCAGAAAGGTGTGTGCAATTGATGAATTGTACCTGATGACTAGCTGACTTAATAAAATCCTTAATGAATTTACTGCTGTTCTAGGTCTTTTCAGTATTGGTGTTATGAAAAAGAATTTGTACAAAAGAAAGTGAGAGTAGCTGACATAAAATATAAAAATGAATGCATGAACCAACCCATATGCAGACCAATATACCAAAATGCAGTACCTTCCTGTGAACATAGACAACAGCTTTTCCTCACAGAGTATCCTGTAACAAATATTATGTTCATGTATAAAAAAAGAAAAATCTCAGCTGACTAACACAGTCTTTTGATAACTAATATGGTCTTTTGAACACCTTGTCAGCATTCAGTTCAACTTCAAAGTCTGAAAACCTTTCTTACAAAAAGAAGGAAACTTGAGCAATCCCTTTAGGAATCAAGCAGAATTACCTAAGCATAAAAAAATCTGCAGATGACTGTCTGTTAATTGGTAAGACAAGGCAAAATTTAAGTCAATACAAAGATTCAGTTATGTCCTTTTATTCCTTACAAAATGCTGAGTGTTATTCTATTTCTAAAAAAAAAAATTTTTGTCTAGATTCTTAATATATGTGTATAAATGTAAACTTGCATAAATATAAACATGTGTGTATGTTTATGCTCTCTTGGAAATGTTTTGAGATCAAAAGATAACAATGGCTACATAGTATTACTTTTTATCTGCTCAGGTGTCTACGTAGCAGCGACATTTCCTTCTTATAAGAGTGACAAATTGAATGACTCTGCCATCTGAAAAGAAGGAGAAGACTCAAGAGGTGCCATAGTTTTAACTGGCTGGCAGCTAAACACCACACAGTTGCTCATTCACTACCCCCTTGCTCCCAGTGGGATAGGGAACAGAGTTGTTAAAAAAAAAATTTTAAAAAATTGTGGATGGAGATTAAGACAGTCTAAAAGAACAGAAAAGGAAGGGGAAATACTAAAAATAGCAATGATAGGAGAAATAATAATAATAATAATAATAATGATAAGAAGAAGAACAGCAACAATAATAATCAAAACAAAGGGTGCATAGAGCAGTTTCTCGTCACCTGTGCTGGTGGATGCCCAGCCTGTTTTCAGCAGCCCCCCACCAGCTTTTCCCATAGTTTATAGGCTGAACATGACACTATATGCTGTGTAATATCCCTGTGGTCTATTGGTATCATCTGTCCTGGTCATGTCTCCTAGCTTTTTATGTTCTCCCAGTCTCTTTGTTGGAGGGCTGGTGTGAGTAGCTGGAATATCCTTGTCTTATAAAGGACAAGGTAAGCACTATCTGTCAAACATCACTGCATTATCAACATTGTTCTCAACCTAAATCTGAAATGCAGCACTATACCAGCTACCTGGAAGAAAGTTAAATCTATCCAGGCAAATACAGGAAAGGCTACCCTAATATTTAGTGGAAAGTGGTTAGATGTGCGTGTGTTTTTCTCTGTTCAATATATGAAAAATTCTCTGTACAGAAAAAAAAAAATGATTCTTAAAAAAAAAAAGAAAAGCTTAATAATTTTCAAATTTCTGAAGACAGGAGCTTATCAGTTGAGGGTGTTTTCTTATGTAGATTTCTTTAAATAAATGTTTGTATTAAATTCTTATAAACATAAGAACTTGAAACATAAGAACTTTAAACATTAGAATTATTAATTACTTTGGTAATTAATAATTGCCTATTTTACATATCAGTGTGGTCAATTATTCATATGTTATACACTTTCACAATTTCTTTATTTTGTATATGGAAATATTTCCCAGAAGTTGGACAAATCTTGAAATAAGATGAGAAAAGTCTGCAAAGCATTCACAGGAGCTTTGTAAACCCAAGAGATAACTGTGGCCCGCCAATAAATAATACCATCTCTTTTCTATTTAGTTAATGTATTTATAAATTCTGCTGATTTCTTATTATTTGGTAGTAAGTAATAAATTATTACAACATTTAATTGAAGAAAACACTTGGGTTTATGCATTCATTTAGGAGACTAATCTTTCAAACTCTGACTGCATAGTTAGTCAGTGTGGTAGGCAAATTTTCATCTGCAAGGATTACATGCAAATTGATTTATTTACATCCATAGTCCACTAATCCGTTTATAAAGTTGTTAATGCATCATAATAAAGTGATAAATTGGTACCTTTAAGCTGGTTCTAAAGTTGTTGATGTGTCAGCTCTATTTCTAAGTACACTTGCTTTTTCTTCTGTGTTTTCTCATAAATAGGGTGGTACATCTATTTAGATCATGGGCCCAAAATGGACAGAATTCATGTGGGACATTATTTTCTGATATGATAATGTGCTTTTGAAAATATTCTTGTCAATGAATGTACAAAATTGAAAAGAGGTAGAATTAATTTAGAGGGTTGAACAACTGTTTTGAGGTAAGTTTGGATTAGTTCACTGTTATCAAATAATGTAAGGAAGTTGGTGCAGTGGCACTCCTTGCAAGCTGTGCAAAGACTAAAGATTCAGTTAAGGAGGTGTGATTGGAGCTCAAATAATGACCAAGCACTTCTTTATAGTTCTATTTTGTGCTCCTAGACATAGGAAAAACTGACATTTACACATGGAAATTTTTGAATAGTGTTCAAGTGGGAAAAGAATGGTAATTACATGATGAGGGATATTTCGCACTGAGAAATAAAAAAAAAAAAGCTGTATTTGAGCTTCTGCCTCTTTCCCAGCATAGGTAAATTTTATGCAAAAGCCATTGGACACCTGCATATGCATGTAGTACTGAAAACAGTTGAAACAAAAAGCTACAAGAGCATATATTTATGTCCCATGCATTGTAACAAGAATCTAGCCATGCTGTTGAATATATCTAAAAATTACCATGAGATTACCCTCCTTTATAAATAAGGTATAATTAAATTACTTCTGTAACAAAGGCATAAACAAGTACAAACTTAAAGTCCCACTGACAAAAACCAGAAAAGCGTATTGCAGTATTAGGAAGGTGCTTTATTTGAGTTGGTACTTTGGAAATTTTTCTCTTCAGTATGTGAATATGAACCCTATTCATGGATTTTTTTACAGCTTAAATAGCATTTGATATAAATCTCTGGTGTGGAAAGAGAATTATAATTCAGAAATAAAAAATAATAATTTTCTGATCACACTCCTTAAAAAATAAGTATTTTGAGGTGAATGCTTTGTGATTCTGGAGCTTGGAAGAACACAGTACTTCCATAGACTCCATATGATTGGAGATTAAAAAAGACACTATTAGTAAACAGACATAACTGCCAAGAAATTCTTCTGAATATGATAACTAAACATTATATGAAAGGTAGCAACACATCCACAATATAGTATTATCTGCTTGCACAGAAAAATTGGTGTGAGAACTATATTATTCTGCTTTATTTATTCACAGTTCCAGTTTTTTCTGTTATGCTTTTATAAGCCTTGTATTTTGAAGACATTTATTGAAGCAGTTATTTGTCACTGCTGGGTGAACTGATGGTGGAGGTACAGCTGGATCTTCAGTGTTACTATTGCTATTAGGCACACTTTTGTAAAAGGTGTGTTGAGAATAGACACATTTTGAGTGGGTTGGCCTTAGCTGAATGTTGTGTGTCCACCTAGCTGCTCTAACAGTCCACTCCTCAACTGGATGGGGGAGAAAATACAATCAAAGGCTCGTGGGTCAAGATAAGGACTGGCAGCAATTGCTCATAATTTACTGTCACAGGCAAAATGAATTGCTCTTTCTCGAAATTGATTTAATTTATTGCCAGTCAAATTAGAGTAGGATAATGAGAAATCAACCCAAATCTTGAAAACACCTTCCCAGGCTTAAATGAGCTTGCAATTTTGCTCCCTCTTTGCTTTGAGTGACAAAGTAGGATGGGCAATGGAAGTTAGCACCAGTTTGTCACACATTGTTTCCATTGCTCATTTCTCATCAGTGGGAGGATTCCTCAGACTCTTTTCCTTCTCCGGTGTGGTGTATCTCCCAAAGGAGACACTCCTCCATGATCTTTCTTAGTATGGGTCTTTCCCAGAGACTGCAGTTTTTCACTAACTGTTCCACCCTGAGTCCTTTGCTTGGGAGAGAGTCTATCAGGATCAGGCTGCTCCGTGGGTCAGTGTACAGACTTGTGATAATGCTATAGGGGACCCACGCACTCTGTGGGACAGTGTGGGTCCCCTATAGCATTTTCACAAGTTCTGCCAGCAAATCTGCTCCAGTGTTGATTCCCCCCTCCATGAGGTCACAGGTCTTGCCAAGAGCTACCAAATAGTTTAAAAAAATTCTTCATCAGCACTTAAATCTGCGAGGCATTCTGCAGGACACTCGCTAGCTGGGAAAATTTGAGACTTAAAATGATGAACCACATACAGGGTGATGGAAAAATAGTAGTTTATATGACATCTCAGAAAATGATTGGATATTGATGGTTGTAATGTCAGTTTCCGGAAGATTAAGATACTATAAGTTTATTCACAATCTTCCAAGAGCTTTGAGGTACTTCTTTGAGATGGTAGGAGCCCAAGTCTTTCCTTGTGCTTACAGTCTTTCTTCTACCAAATTCAGATCTGGTAGAAGAAAGAAAGAAATAAATCTACCCAGATTTTAGATCATTTGCTGAAACAACACAGCTTATGCCAGATGCTCTCTTCCCAGCACACAACTTCTCCTCAAGAATTTAGAAAATTTTTCCTTTATTCTCTAGATCATTTTGGCAGGTGATATTCTTCTCCGCTTCCTAAGGAATCCAAGTCTGCCATGTTGATTGCCAGGTTAAACTGATAATTAGAAAAGATGCAGTTAGATAGGATCAAATTAGTTACTTGATTTGCATGTAATGAGTGAGAATAGAACTGATAAAAATGGCTTTGTTCTTTGACATAGACCACAAACTATCTTAAGACTGACTTGACTGATATGAATAAAGGAGATGGCAAATGTGATAAAGACAAAGATTGTTTCATATATGGGAATCTAAGAACCTGGCTTTGTTCAGTCCACATAACTGCAGTCCAAAGCTATCCTTTCACTGAAACATATCCTGAAGTAATTTTCTATGCTTTCTTTTATGCTTCATCTATTATAATTCAAAACAATGCATTGCTTGAAAACATTTCCACAGCACACAGGAAATAGAAGTGATTTATTTTTATTGTGATAAAATTAGCAGTTGCACACAGCATTGTCTCCTGTAGAAGAAGTGTGTCATCACATTTTACATTTTCTCTTTACACTGGATGTATTCTATCTCATAAAGCAGACAACAGTCTCTTTCCCCTGGTGCAGTTAACTCCAAGGGAGTTAACACATTTGTACACAAAAAAAAACTTATCTCTATTTTGTATCAAAAGTACAAAACAAGGTAAGAGAGTCATTTCTCCCTCTCTTAAAAGAAAAACAATTCTGGGAAACACAAAGAGCAGAATTTTCAAGGATTCCTATGAAGGCTGGATACCTAGCTCCCTCTAAAGTCTCACAGACAACTTTAAAAAACCCAGGCTATGTACTTTTTTTTTTTTTATCTTACAAATGGTTTTAATCATTTATACAAGGCCTGTCAAATTCTTCAATCCTTAATTACCTCTTTTTAGCATTTCACCAAAACACAACTTTTAAGTTTTGTTGGTGTTACTTTGGCATGTGCCAAAGCTATTGCATTTTCTTGGTGATGTGAACCTCTCCTTGCTATGTGATGTGAACCACTTTTCTTGCTACATTTCAGTAAAACTAACAGGTGACTGATGCCCTATACCATGTAAAGAATTATTTTCAAATGTGACAATCTCTTTTCAAATGAAATGTGTTGGTTTTCACATTATTGCATCAATGCTATGCCAAAAAAATAGACAATAGAGGGTTTTCACCAGAAGCAGTTGATGAAGCATTTTTATTCATTTTTTTTTTCTTTTTTAAAAATTTGCTGACTGCCCATTAGGCCAATAGGCAGTTTAGCCAGCAAAGTACATTGATGACACGTATTAAGAGGAATATAAGAAACAAAATAATAGACAGGTATGGTGCCTTACTCTGTTATTTCATTAATTAGTTAGATTTTTGTGTGAGTCATTCTTTATGTAAAGAGGCTTTTAATATGACTGATATTACTTTGTGATGATCCAGGTTCACTGCAAACGGTTTATCTGCTTACAAGTGTATCTAAGTTTGTTTGTTTGTTTTTAACTTTTATGGGTTTTAAAACAAGAGATGCATTTTTTTTCTGCTGAAAAAAAATAGGTGCATGTGAATAAAGCATCTCATGATTCATTTTCCTATTTTGCACACACACATAAAAATACAGTGAAATATTTTGATTTGAAACAAAACTGAATTATTACTTTAGTTAAGTATAAACTTACTTTCCATTACTTTTTTTTTCCCTTTAGTAGTGAAAGCACTCAAAATATTTTGTGTTTATTAAAAATCTTTACAGAGCTGAAATAATACTTTAATTTTTTGAATTAATGAAAAAAGTTAAAATAAACCAAAAAATCTTTTGGAAATGCCACTTTGAAATTTTAGCAAGGAATTGGATGCTTTAACTTTTCTATTAATTTTAGGCTTTTTTGTATTTGGAAAATACATATGTTACATCATCTTAAGATCAAATATATTCAGTGGGTGTGTCCAAAAAGTTATTCAGTCTTTATATTATTAAGATCAATAGTACTAAACTAGTAGAAACAGTAGTATTTTTTTTTTTTTTGTTTCAGTCAATACTAGGGATCAGCTATATTACAGATTAAAGGAATAAAGAATATGTTTACATACCTAATAACAGGTCTGCTTTCCAAAGCAAATCTCCTGATCAGTTTAGCTTGCTTTGAATTCAGGTGCAGTAGAGAGCACAAACTGGATTCTTTCCGTATGATACAAAGATGGAAGACTTTAAAGTACCAGAATTGTACTTAATCCAAAGTGGAAATGGACAAACAAAATAACTGAAATGCATCTACTAAGAATTCCAGACCTTCAGCACCAAGTGTTTCTCTCTACAGATCAAAGCTGGTTGACATAGTTGGTTGCGTAGATGTGCCCTCAGTGGTCCAGTGTTAGCATGGGCCATTAATGTAGGCAGCTAAACATTGCCAGTCTGCCAGAATACAGAAAGATAAGGAGATGTTTCCTTGGTGGGATGGTTCTACTGAGAACTGTTGAGAATGGTCTCAGTGGACTTGTCCCACTGTTGTACAAACAGGTGTATGTTAAATGAAGTGAACAAAGGTTAATGCTTCTCCTGCTAGTAATCCAGGCAGCCAGTTTATTAATCCAGACCTCTTATGTAGTCGATGGAGAGACTCTGGGAAATTAAGTTCTTTCAGTCACATTCCAGTGTATCCACTAAGGGCATAAAGACCCATATTTTACTCTATATGTAGAGAGAATTTTCATGTATCTGTACAAATAACTAATCCCAGCAAGGTCAGTGGTACAAAAGCCTTTTAATGGAGAATAATGCCTTCAGATGTTCAATTTTAGATACCTTATGGGGTCCATATTATGCCTTTTGCTTATTTTTTTTTTTAGCAGTACTTAAAACTTTGTTACATTATTTTGAAAAAGTAAGATGATATATAAAATCTTAAAAATCTTTTTCCTGTAAGTAATTGCAGTACAGGTAGTGATTTGTTATTTTTCCTTCCAAATTTCTCAGTGTGAAGAGAAGGGAAACTAGTAGGAAAGATCAATTAGAAATAAAAGACAGAGGTTGTCTTGGACTAATTGAAAGGAGAAAGTGTAATGACAATAAATAGGCCTTATTTTGTAAAAACAAATATGTCTGTTAATTTTCTATATTTTTTTTTATTTGTAAAGAAGCATATTTAACCTAAAACTTTCTATTTGTATTTAACCTAAAACTTTCTGATTTTGTTTTCTAAATATTGGCATATGAAGTGTGCCATATTTGAAACATGACAATATTACCAATGTGAAGTAAAATGTGAATTGTAAGAGTTGTCTAGAATAATTTCAGAATATAGTTTTCTCTTACTGGTTTATTTAGACATTGATGGGAAAGGCCTAAAAATACATTAGAAATGCCTAAATCTCACTGAAAAAATTGGTAACAGTGGTTCTACTCCTGCTTATTCTTTGTCTGTTTGATAGCTCATGCATGTTTAGCATACACAGAAATGCTGGACATCTGTCTAGAGGAAATGGCATTGTGAGCCCCTGCAAAAAAAGAGTGTAAAAGTGGCATCTCTTTACTTGTGCTACCATATGTTTTTAATATACATAATATTTATTATGCTAAGATTCTATCTCTGAGGCCATATATTTTGAAGCAGAAAGGATTTTTTTAAAATTTCTTTTTATGCTATGGATGTCTGTATTTATACTGTATTCATTGACAAAATTTCTTCTCCATTTTTCTTTTTTTAATCATGTAAGGAAAGAGGGATAAAGATAGGTACTATTAGATTTCATATTCATACCTAATGTATAATGCAAGTCAAGCATATAATTGCTATATAAAGTTTGCAGTGTATCTCAGAATATTAACTCGTTGCTTGGGTAGTACGTTATGTGTAGGCAAAAGCCTCTGGAATATCCTACACTATTTTCAACACCTCATTTTTCTCTTTCTGTTTGTAGAAACTGATCTTTATCGATAAAATGCTAGATCTGCTAGGGCTCATGTCAGAAATGAATGTAAACTTCAATGGGCTGAGAATTTTAATTTCTATTTAGTGTTTGGTTGTGTATGTGTTCATATGAGTATGAACCACTCAAAGGATCATGGGCACTGGTAATTTACTACAGCTGAGAAGCGATATTCTTGTTTTACCAGCAGGATAGGTGCAACATGATCAAAATCAGAAAATGCTTACTTGCACAGGTTCAAAAAAACTAGGAGTCATCTATGTACTATGAGCTTAACTGATTTTTGTTAGGTGTTCACCCAAGAACAGAAGATATATCTGCTATGGAGTTTTGGTTTAGGATTTAAATTCCATGAAATGTCATCCTGTAGCAGTTTGTTGTCAATGCTTTTGCTGTTCTTTTCAGCAAAGGAATGTGAGAGAAAGTTCTGCCATTAAGTTCTGTTTGTCCATAGATCATTTCTAATGGGTGAAACAAATTCAACTCACACAAAATAAATGCTGCTTCATTGCAAAGAAATATAATCCAATGTAATCTTGTTTATTATATGTTTATAATTAATCAAGCTTTAAGCTTGCAATCATGGTAATGCAATTTAATAGTGTATAATAATCTATGAATAAAACAAGTGACATTATAGGACTGTAGCAATGAGTTTACATGTCAAGAAAGCCCTTACATATTACTAGGAGTTTTGCTTACAAAAAAAACTCCTCATGTACTTCATCAAGCATACTTGTGTTCCACCAGTTCACCTTGAGGCAGAATTTTATGCTTTCCTACAGTAGCTAAAAAATGACCAAACAAGAGCACAGATATACAAACTTTGGAAACAATAGAATTGCAGTGACCTTCTTTCTTCTCTGCTAAGAGCTGTGCAAAGAAATACAGTTCAGGATTTTCACAGCCACCATGTTAATCTAGTTCAAGGATGTAAGAATGTAAAATTCTCATTGTAGACATAAAAAATAATGCAATTTTGTTATATTAAAAAAAAAAGCTGGTAACACCTTGCAAAAAGTGGCTAGTCATTGCTTCTTTGGTGCCTATTGCAATAATATTATTTCTGATAAAATCATTTGAAATGTCCATTTGGTATGGAAAATAGAGAACAGCTTAAAAGTCACATTTGTATTATTACATTCCTTACTGGACATTTTTTAAAAATTGAGAAGTCATCTGCTGACTGAAGAAGGGAGACATTGTTCACACAACTGTGCACCATATTATTAAATAAAACAAAAACTTTGTGTTATGACTTGAATAAGCAGTGCTAAAATCAGTAGGAAGAAAATGACAGTCACAGTATTTGTCAACAGCAAGATTTCATGTACTGACTGGGTCATAATGGCAGGACATAAAACTGATGTGTTTAAGAATAATAGCATGTTATATACATTTAGTTTTTCTAGATTAATAACTCTACTGTTTTGGTATTCATATATGCATAACTTGGGCTATGGCTATCATTCTATCAGAGATTGTTAACATAGTTTAAGGAAAAACAAGCAGGTATCCTGAACATAAAGAATATGAGCATTGACATAATATTAAATAGAAATAACTCTAGACAAATTTTAAGAGCTTCAGAAATTGTTACAAGACTTAAGAAGAATGATATGTGAATACTGAGTCAGAACAAAAATATAATTGGCCTACTCACACGAGTAGTTCTACTGAAATCAATAGGATTATTCGTGTAAACCAGGCCAATTATCCTTGTCCTTATTAGATTGACATTGGACTACAGAACTATTTTAAAGGTTCCCAGAACAGTAAAATCCTTTCGCACAGTAATTTGAGCTTAATTTTTCTGACATGCAGAACAATAATCTTTGTTTCTGATTTAAAAGCAAAACAGATGTATATGTTTTCATCCTCCTCTCCTCCTCAATTTCCCAGTATAATTTCAGTACAGATTACCCCATAGAATAGCACTGACTGTAGGAAAGTTGCCTAACAGATGCTGCAGACCTGATTTTAGTTGACTGTTTCTTATGGTTATTTCAAGATCAACCTGTTCTCTCTGCTGTGAAAGTGTTCAGAGTTATGCCCCTTGGGGTATGTTTAACAGATCTTCTGTTGCTGCAGGTTCAGATAGATTTGATTTACTTTGCCATCCTGCCTCCCAGTTAGTGACAGCCTTTCGCTCCTTTTGTTCTTGCAGCCAGGTGTGGAAGACCTGACTGTGACATGCACTTTCACATGCGACTCCTCACTGAAAATGCGGCTCTTTGCAGGATTTTTGCTGCCAAATTATGGCCTCCCCTCTCTAAATATATATATTCCTGTAATGACTTGTGCTTACAGTGTGCAGTAGGGAAAAAACATACTGAATGCTGATAAGTGTACTTTTTAAAAAAGTTTTTTTAACTAAAAAAAAAAAAAAAAAAAAAGAAGATGAAGAAGAAGATACACAGTTTTCCAGCATTATCTCTTCTATGAAAAATGGCTCAAATGAGACTGTTTTCCAGGACACCAGAATACCAACCTGATAGAGTTTCCATTTTAATTTTGACCAAAGAAGCATGACAATGCATTTCCCATTCCCAGCTGCAACTGGACAGGACATTAGATGTTCCTAAAACCATGAATTAAGACTAGTTGGAGTAATTTCAGGTAAAATAAAGACGGACACATCTAGAACCAGCATGGCAAAAAAAAAAACCCGAAAAGGAATAGTTTCAAATACAAAGATAAATTTTAAAAAAAAATCCTAATAAGAACTATTTCTATTAAGAAAATTTAAAAACTAGAAATTAAAGAAAAAACCAAAACAACAAACCATAAAACCAAACCCCCAACTTCTAAATTGTGCATGTGAAGGAGATCTTATGAATAGGATATTTTCCTAGAGCTATTTTAAACTTCACTTCAGTGTGAGGATAAATTGTTTATTAAATATCTCTTCTTTTTGGGTAAAAGTGGAATGCAATATATTTTTTTTCCTTTTTCTTTTTCAAAGAATAGTGTGTGTGTTTTAAAATAACTTTTAATCTTAATTTTTTTATGCATTGTTAACATATACCAACAATCTTCTTTTGCACCTCTTTTTTTCCTTCCTTTCTGAATTTTGACAGTAGGTGAAGTGTTTTTTAAATACTTATCTTTCCTTTTTATTTTTGAATTGTCTGTGTCTTCCTGAAGTCTACTTCATCTTTGGAAAATCTACAGATTCCTCCTCTCCTTTTTAAGGGAGTTAAAGAGTGTACAGCTTTTATATCAGAATTGTATCATCTATATGAATATTACATTTTGTATAAGATTTGCAATGGGAATGACTATTTCTTCTCAGATATTCAGACAACTTCATTTCACATTATTCACTGATTTAGATCAAATCCATCCATGGCTTTCACAGAGAAATAGAATTATTTTGGCTGATTTGTTGTCTTGTAATGGTTTAGTGCCCAAAGGAAGAAGAAGGAATAGCGATAACTCAATTCACTGCAGTTTTTATTGAAGTTTAATTTATATTACCACCTTTTAAAGAATTATTTTCTTATGGAATGTTAATTTTATTTGCCTTATCTTGTAAAACATTATGCAAATTCTGCCTAATAAGCTGACTATATATAAACTTTTTCTTTTTCCTGCATCTAATAGTTCTGTCAAGGAATCCCTGTCTTGTCATATTTCTTTGAGATATTAAAAGATTTTTACCCAGAAAAATAGTTGTTCAAATATCTGTTTTCTCAGATTTTATGCCATCACCCTCTAATACAAAGTACTGGCTACAAAGAAGCATATTGAGAGTATACTGGATGACCTTTTTCTGCAATCTTTGCTAATACAATTTGAGATTCAGAGATAACTTGGACCTATATATGCTTATGCATAGGTATAATAAGAGTCTGAACATCTCACCAGTCTGAAAATAAGCAGGTAAGAATGATGTTTAAAATTAACACCTTTTTAAATTTTCTGACTCCACTGTGTTACAGGATAATCTTAAACAGGTGTGCAGATATAAATAATATGACAGTGTGAGTTCTTCTTGCAGTGAACATAATCCAGGGTTAATTTCTTCTTTGCCATCCTAAACTGCCTTTAAAGCAGTTCAGAATTCTACTCTTACTCATACTAATATCAGTATTAAAATTTCATGCTTACATTAAAGTTTAGACATATTTTTCATTTTTATCTATAATACTATATTCACTTCTAGCTTTGTTTATTTTTTTTTCATTAAACGTTCTGTAATAATTCTACCTCTTCATTTTGATATATCTTCCCAAGTTTTTTACCAGCATTTAGTTTGCATTACATATCTTCTATGAAAACTGATGTCATATTTCTTACCTGGTTTTAGTCTTTCAATGATACTCTTTAGTTCCATTATAATAGTACTCTAAGATCCATGAGGTATTTTTGTATCTTTTAACTCATGAAGTGGTCGCACTGCTACAAGAATGATTATAGAGTGAAGGACAGTTTGCAATTTTCTTGACTATCTATGTCTAAGTTTTCTATTTTTCTGATTTTAGCTTTCTTTTTCCCTTTTTCTGTACTGTGAGTTATATTTAAATGCAGTGAAATTTTTATGTCATTAGGTTCTCATCTAATAGGTAATCCATTTTTGTATCATGCCTTCATAAAAACAATTAATTTCATTTATCGTATTTATGCTGTTAGTTTTCTTTTGGTTTATGTGCTTTTTAAAATCATATTCAGAATTTAAAACTGGATCAGCTCTAGGGTTATTCTTTGAATCATGCTATTTACATGTAGGCTGTGTTAGTTGATGAGAAATTCATCAGCGCCTGAACTGAAGGCAATCATCTGCTGCTGTGAAACTTCTATAGCCTTCTCTATGCCTCTGCTGTGTGTGAGCTATCTTTGACCTCAGTTGACCTTCTATGATAACAGTGATCATCTGATTGGATTTAATTCCAGTCACATTGCTGCCTGAAAGGCTTCATTTACTCAGTCAAATAACTTGAGCTTGCAGGTTAGCAGTGTAAAGACATAATATAATATGAAACATACCATAAAAACATTAAGAGCACTTAAAAGATTGTGCAAGAAATCCCCAGAAGATTAGCATACTTGATAGAGATACAACCTTCAGAACAATATTGTTTCATAGAAAATATATTGAAGATATGTAAACCTTCATGAGGAACATCTACATTACAAGAAACATCAACTTGTTTCTTCTGCTTGGTATGGATTTGCACATAACCAGTACATATGTGTTGGTAAGGCCTGTGTGAGGATTTCTGTGATTTACAAGAGAGTAAACTGCTTCCAAACTTTATTTCTTTTAAATTATACTGCTTTTCTAATAAGCCCCCTGAAACAAGCAGTTTGACCTAAGCCATATCCTTGCCACAAGCAAAATACAAGCTGTGAATGATCAGACTTTGAAATTATATTCAGTGAAGAATGCTTCTAGACAGACAGAAACCAAAGTCAGCCCCAATTTTTTATAAAGCAAGGCAGAGAAATGTTCCTTTTCTGCTTATGAAATGTAAATGTGCAAAGGTGCTGAAAATAGCTCGAGAAAAATGCAGGTAGTAGGTCAGTACTGTTTCTTTGAATATATATCTATTTCCATCATTATAGTGCATCTTATACCAGTTCTAGCTCTAAAAAATAAATGCTCAGCATTTATATATAGAAACTGCAGTCCTATCCATTTTATTTCTGTAAGTGATGTCATTAAATCAATGGTGGAAGTCACACAAGGTAAGCACATACAGCCCTTTGTGTGTCTTTTAAAAAGATGCACATTTATCAGAGAGATTCATTATTAAAATGTGATGGTGGAGAGATAAATCAATGCTGGTTTTTAAAGGTTAGATCAGTTATATGGGTCTTCAAAGCATGTGCTGTTTTTTATCATAATTAAGAGTTCTTCTTAACAAGATAATCTTTTTTTTCTGCTTTAAATGCATATTTTAATGTTGGTCTGACTTTATGGCTCCTGTATCCTATAAAAAGAGCTCTCTGGAGGATGAGTTTCTTCCGTCATGGAAACTTTTGAGTTTTCAGGAGTTTTGCTGCATAAACAAAACTTATTGAATATCTCTGGGAGATGGAAATATGTAAAGATTTAACTAATTCATGTGCTGATTCACTGCTCAACAGAATGATAAATAAGCATATTGACATAAGGGTATTTTGGCATCTTATAAAATAAATAAGGTAAAATCATTGGTAAAATGCTTCATATTGGCAGTACTGCTGAAATACAGAGTAATCCTAGGAATCCCTAGTATCTTTTCCTAGGATGACACAATCTGTGAGAAAAACTTTTATGAAAATTAAATGAATATTAATTCAAAGAAATCAAAATAGAATGGAAATAGATGAAAATTTTAGTTTTGTTCATTTAAAAAAAGAGAAAAGACTACTTAGTTTAAACAACAAAACAATTAAAATAATTATGAAATTAATTTACAAGTTAGTGAAGACAATTTCTTTCTAGGTATAAGGTAGAGAGTATGGCACACGTGAATATTAAATGGAGAAAAAAAATCAATATAAACAACAGGACACTGTTGTTTGCAGAAAGTAACATATTGTCTCTGATTGGAGTTTGCATAGAATAAAATGAATCACAGAATCACATAGTTGTTACATTTGGAAGGGACCTCTGAAGATATCTAGTCCAACTCTGCTGCAAAACAGATCATGTAAAGTGGGTTACATAGGAACACATCCAGGTGGGTTTTGAATGTCTCCAGGAGAGGAGAGTTGAGTCCATGACCTTCCCAGGCAGCCTGTCCCAGTGCTATCATGTGAAGTTCTTCCTCATGTTGAAGTAGATCTTTGTATTCAATTTATTGCCACTGCTACTCTTCTGTCACTGGGCACCACTGAAAAGAGTCTGGCACCATCCCATGGTCACATGCCTTTGAGACATTTATTAGCAATAGTGAGATCCCCTCTCGATTTTCTTCAGACTAAAAAGGCCCAGTCTCTCCTCATAAGAGAGAAGCTCCTGATCATTCTCGGGGCCCTCCTCTGGACCCTGTCCAGTAGCTCCTTGTCTCCCTTGTGCTGAGGAGCCCAGAGCTGGACGCAGCACTCCAGGAGGGCCTCACTGGGGCTGAGTAGAGGGGGAGGATCACCTCCCTCGACCTGCTGGCCACACTCCTGCCAATGCACCCCAGGATGACATTGGCCCTCCTGGCCACGGGGGCACTGATGGCTCACAGACACCTTGTGGTGTCTCCAGCAGGAGTCCCAGGTCCTTTTCCACAGAGCTGCTCTGTAGGAGGTCAGCCCCAGCCTGTGCTGGCACTTGTGGCTGTTCCTCCCCAGGTGCAGGAGCTGGCACTTGCCCTTGTTGAGCCTCACCAGGTTTCTCTCTGCCCAACCCTCCAGCTGATCAAGGTCCCATTGAATGGCAGCAGAGCCTTCAGTTTAGTGTCACCAGCAAACTTGCTGAGGGTGAATTTGATCCCTTCCTCCAGGTCATTTGATAAAAGTGATAAATCTTTGATAAAGGAAACTCGGAAAATTTTTGGAACAGTATTCTAATGAAATCCAAAACCCATCTAGGGTTACGATGAGAACATTTTTTTTTTTTAATTATTCTATTTTGTGGTTACCTTTGATTCTAGGGGATTGACTTTTTGGACCAAAGATCACTGGCAGTCTAACTTATTTTGTTTTAATTCACTTTTTTTTTCCCTCTTAATTTATTTCCCCATTTGGATTTGATATTGTCTCAAGATGTCCAATTCCTTTCTCCATTTGAAATCACAGTCATGAAGACATATTCCTGGGCACATACACGTTCCACTTCAACAAGGTTTGTATCATGACCTAGCAGAATATTGACTCCTTTTGCTTTTTAAGTTCAATTTAAATTCTCAATATAGTAAAACTAATAGAATTACTCATTACTAAATTCTTCAAATTGTAAATATTGACCCCTTATTGACCTCTCAATACCGATGCTTCCTTGAATTTTACTTTTGTAAACAATTTGCTTTTATTTTCTCTTACAAAGAAAATCTCATCAACTCTAACCTCAGCCTGCAGCATATATATAGATTGTAATCAGTTTTCAGAAGAATACCTGAATGGTACTTTTCCTAGAGTAAACCAGTCGTATATATTTGGATGGTAACACAGCATTTTTAAACCTCTGGAAGTATTCCCACAAATAATAGTTGTGAGGTAGGCAAGGACTTCAAGTGGTTATATCTAAAAATGGATTATTACACTAAAGCATTGTATTTTTTTATATGAAGGTGTTACTTAGACTTACTCACAATTTGTCATAAATGACTGGAAAATGTGCCAATAAGAATTTCAGATGAATAATTCTCACAGCTTTCACTTTTGTATGTAAGTCCTTACTTAGGTATCAATTAGGGGTGAAACATGATCTCATACCAGTCTGAGCCTATTGATTCCTTTCCCATTACTGTAACTTTAAACAGATAAAACTAAATCATAATTGCTATGTTGGATGCATCTCTGCATAGATCATCAATATACTAACATATACTCTGTTTAAAAATGAAATTTTAATTCAAATACTGTTCTTGGTAGTCAAGTTGCATGCATCTGAGGCCCAAAATCAAGAACCAGTCTGATCTGGGTCTGAGGTACAATTCAATTTCAAGATGAAAATAAAAATGAGAAACTTCCAGTTTTATCAAATTGAGAACAGAAAACAAAACAAAATTGGAATGATTGTTGGAAACTATTTTTTTTTGATTCTCAGCTTGAAGGAAAGATGAATTGATTTAAGACATCTGCACATTTCTGTAGGATTTTAATAAAACATGTTTCCCATTTGAAGACATACATTTTTTGTGATATTAAGAAGGATGAGGTGAATTCATACTTTAGACCTCATGCTGCAGAAGCATAACAGAATATAATTTTTCTCCACATTAGGGAAATTGTAATAGAAGGCCCCAGGATTACACTATACAGATGATCTGACTTGACATATTCTAGTCAGATACATATTTATAAATGCAGGCAACTGCTAAACAAAAGCCTCAAAATCATTGATTGCTGAGCAATATACTGAAAGGGTTAGTATTAGATGTTAATAAACAGAAGTGAATGTCTAATTTTAAGGAATTTGCTTCAGCTATCACTAAGGAATGCAACAAAGGCAACAAATGGGTTGAGAGATGGGAAATGAGAAATGAGAAGTAATTTTCCATCTGAAAGGGTTTATATGCATTGGTCTTCCATATATATGCAAGTATGGGTGGTCATAGGAAGATATCTTGCAGATACACAATTGACTTAGTGAGAGATTAGAGACTGATTTAGTGTCTGAAATGTGGCCTGACTGCTCAAGGTATTACTGTGCTGGATTGTCACAAGGAATGAAGCTGCAGGATGTAACAGCAGGAATACTCAGTAAGTCTGAGCTTTAGCACTTTGAGATCAGCCTTTATTTTTTGATGTAGGTCTTGAAATCAATCAGACTATTTGTCTGGTGAAAATTACAGCATCTTGGATTGTATATGGTAGGTGGATTCTAGTGTTCACACTAAATAAAATTTGTACCTATTTACAAAGAAATGTTACTATTTCTTCCCTATTTAGTATGTGATTATTTGAATATAAACTCATTAATCTTTAATATTGAAGTGAAAGTAGAACTGAAGCATATGTTAGAAACTGGACAGTTCTTTGCAATAAATCAGGTTTGCTCCTTCCTCTTAATCTAAAGTCATAGAATCATAGAATGTCTAGATCTGGAGGGGATCTTAAAAATCATCTAATCCAAACCCTCCTGTAATGGGCAGAGATACCTTTCAGGAGACCTGATTGCCAAAATGGTTCAACCTGTTTTGAACACTGAGAGGACTGCAGCATCCAAAACTTCCTTTGGCAATGTATTTCAGTATCACACCACCCTCACAGTAAAAAAATATTCTAATAGACATAATACTTATCCATGAAAATAAACACATAATAAAAAGTTGTGACACTTTTTTATGGAAGTGGAATTGGCTTGAAAGCTTTCACTGCTAGTTGTCAAAATATTTTTTAAGTTCTCAAGCATTGAAAATTAGCTAACTGTCATCAGAGAAATCTGCTGCAGTAAGACCCATTATTTTAATTTCCTACCAAAGTTCTGTTGAGAAATCAGCTAGGGAAACTTGTTTTATGTAAACAAAACATAGTTATAGGTGTCTCTAATATGACAAGAATGACTCATATCAGAAATCTATAATTATTTAGGTATCATTTTATCTTGAGACATTTGACCTATTATAGAAGGCAAAATTCAGGTTTTCCATTATTGGATTTATTTTTTTCTCATAGAATATGAAATATTATAAGCTCCCTTGACAGAAGTCAAGCAGGATCTTATGCCCTGAATAATGAAAAAAAAAAAAAAAAACAAACAAAAGAAAAGGCAGGGAAGACAGGAATCCTAAATAATATGTGGAATGTGATACAAGTGTCAGCTCAGGAATTATCAGCTCAGTTCACTGACAGGTCTGTCATATTCTTACACAGTCATAGATTGATTAAGGCTGGAAAAGACCTCTAAGATCCAACCAGTCTGAATTTTCTGATCTATTTGGCATCATTCTGCCTGCAGGGTTCTGAGACGTAGAGAAACTATTAATTTGATCTCCTTCTTGGGATATATGTAGTTGCATGTTTCTGCATATTTGCTTAACTACACTTAAGTACTAAGCTGTAGCTGAACCAGTAAGATTTATCAGACCAAACTGTGATGCACTGAGTCAGTTGCACAGCACAATTGGTTTGCAACATGCAACCTCTTTGTTACAGGTCACTGGGAACTAAATAGTCCTGGTGTATTTTACTTTCTGCATGTGCTAGAGTATAACAAATGTTACACAGAAAACTGATTTGCAAATGGTAGCTTAAACTCGGAAATAAATATACACTATTTTGTTGCTGTCATTCCCTAACAAGTGACAATTAACACCATTGATTTTTATAAAGTTCTGATTTTTTGTAGCCACACTTTAGGTACTGGACTGCTGTGATCAGTTTCCCCCTGAGTTTTTCTCTTCTATAGGCACCAGAGACCTAACTCCTTTAGTCTTTCCCCCTAAGGCAGATTCTCCAGCTGTTTGATTATTATTGTGGTCCTCCTTTGGAGCCTCTCCAGTCTGTCTGCATCTTTCTTGGAGTGTGGGGTTGAGAACTGAATATAATATATTCCATGAATGGCCTGACAAGCCTGAGTGGGATGATCATGATATCTATGCTCGTAATGCCCCTGGGGATGCAGTACAGGATCCTATTTGCCTTTTTTGACTCCTGTTCAGCTTGCTGTCCACTCCCTTCTGGCAAGGCTTCTCCCCAGCCACACACATTTTAGTCTGAACTGAGCTCTCTGATAATGTCATGCCAGGACTTTGCATTTGGCTTTGTTAAAATTCAAATTTGAATTTTGCACAGTTATTGATAGCATCCTGTTCCAATCTGTCCAGGCTTTCTTTCAAGATTGCACTCCATTTTGATAAGTTCATGTGACCATGCAATTCATTGTCATCAGCTCTTGAGTCTTAATCACTCTGCTACTTGCTTGTTAAATTCTAGAAAGCATCTGAACTATTTGGTCTAACAAGATAACAAGAAAATAAATAAGCATTTATAGAAGAGGCTTCTATCTGTTTTAGTACTTTTAGCTAAGCATAAATATTGGTTCAAAATTATGTTGCCCCAGTGTGTTTCCTTGTGAAACAGACCTGTGCAGAATCCTGAGTTTTCTTTTTTTTTTTTTCATGGGAATATTTACATTTGATAGAAGTTAACTAAAGTTAATTTCTATCTCCCTTCAGCTGTGCCTTCATTCAGTACTCAAAATATGAGACAGGAGTGTCTTATTGCTTCTAATGCATGCTCACTGCTTACTTAGCAAAAATTCCAAAAAATGTTGAGGAGTGTTGTTATATCCTCCAATATCCAAGCAGACAGAAATTTTTTCTTCTGCTGTTTCTAAAACTTTAACCTTTGTAAGCTAACTCCTCTGGCCAAAGTGGACATTTTCCTCATGCCTCTTGAATCTAGAGTTTAGTTTTAAAAGCTCCCGTATAATGAGGAGTAACTAGAGTATATTTTGCTAATAAATTTTTCATGAAACAAAATTAATTAGGAATATAATCTCTGTTATACAAATAACATTGCTGTGTGACTCATGGGAAACAGAGAGAAAAGTTGGAATCACTGTTTATTAAAAAATGTGTAACAAACTAACCTGTAAATTGTTCTCACTACTAATATGTTGATTTAGGTCAATAAATATTTGAAATCTTCTGATAAAAGGTGGGTTTTTTCTGTTCACAGAAACTCTTTTCTTCCTGAAATTGAAATATGAATAGAATAAAAAATTGTTAAGTGATTTGGAGAGAATGATTATCTGTTCCTATGTTATATGTGTATCCAATTAAAATTCTGTTTACTTCAAAAGAACTTTGGGAAAATTTTTTTAAACTTATTTTTTATGTCATGACTCACTTTTAAAATACCATATTAAATACCAAAATATATTTTTGTCTCCCCTAAGCACCTTCTGGGAGATCATCAGAGATGCTTGTCTGAAGTGTCTGTATAGTAACACATGTAGCATGGGGAAGAAACATGGTAAATCTGTGTAGAGTGGCAAAACTTTGGTCTAGTTGGAGTCACGTTGCTGCAGCGGAACAGCTTACATGACTGGAGTACTTCAATTGAGTTATTAAGGCTACTTTTTAGGATGGACAGAGCAGGAAGATGAGAAGACAGATGTCCTTTATTTAAGAGAGCAGCTGAAAGGCAGAGAGTTTTTCTTGGAGATGGATGATGAACAAACTGAGAGCTTTTGGGTAACAGTGTCTATTGGGTGTCTATTGTAGACCACCTGATCAAGAAGAACAAGGTGAGACCTTCTACAGAGTGCTAGAAGGAGCTTCATTAGCTAGTCCTGATCCTCATGGCAGATTTTAATCACACCAGTATCTTCTGGAACAGGGACATCAGGGCATGACATAAACCATGTAGGACATTCCTGAAGTGACAATTTCTCAACTCAAGTGAGAAAGGAACCAGAGTGTAGAGGTGCTTTGCTGAACTTCATACTCTCACGCAAGGAAAGATTATGAAAGTCAAAGGCAGCCTTGATTACCATTCCCATGAGATGGTGGAGTTCAGGACCCTGAAAGGAGGAAGCAGAGCAAAAAGAACATTGCAATCCTGACTTCAAGAGAGCAGGAATTGGCTTGAGCTTTGAGGCTCATCTTAAAACAATCCCATTACATAAAGCCTTGGTTGGAAGGAAGCCCCAGGAGAAATGGTTGATGTTTAGGACTCATGTCCTTCAATCTTAGAGCAGTCTATCCCAACAAGCATTAAGACAGGCAAAATATCTGGGGGCTTGCCTGTGGGAACATGTTCCGACAAAACTCATTCGTAAAAATATATGAAGGCTGGAAATAGGGACAGGTAACCTGGTAGGAATAAAAAGACACTTTTTAAGCATGGTGACATGCAGGTAGGAAAATCAAAGCCCAGAGAGAGTGTCTGATGTCAAAGGCAAGAAAAAGGTATCCATAACCATATCAACAGGTAAAGGAAAACTAAGGAAAATGTGGTCCTACTGCTGAATGAGTTGGGAACCTTGCTGTAAAAGGACATGGAAGAGGCTGAGGGTACTGAGTTCCTATTTTTGCTATCATTTTTACTAGCAAAATCAGTCTTTAAAAATCCCAGATAGCTAAAACTAGGAACAACATCTGAAGTAGGAAAGTTATATAATTGGTGAAAGAGAAACAGGCTAGGGAAAACTTGAACAGCCTTTACATGCATAAATCCATGGATATTGATGAGTTGTGCCCATGAGCCAAGCCTCTCTTGATTATCTTCAAGAGATCATGGCGATTACAAGAGGTGTCTGAGAACTTCAGGAAATAAACATCATATCTTTCATCAAGAATGGCAAGAAGAAAGACCCATAGAGCTACAGGCATCACCTTCATCTGTGGAAAGCATCCTGAAAATCATTTCCAGACAATCAACCAAGAAGAAAACTACCAGAAGCACTCAGCATGAGTTTACCAAGAGGGAGTCATGCTTAACCAACTTAGTACCCAATGCTGAAAGGACAGGTTTGGTAGATGAGAACGGGGGATGCTCTCTTAATAGATTTCACTATGTCTTTTGACACAGCCTATTTCCCCTGACATTAGACACAGTTTCTTTTAGGAATTCTTTACGGAATGACAACATTATTACCAGGGGTCAGAAAAAGGTGGTGTCAGTCACATCCTCCAATGATGTCTGCACTGGCAAACTGTTGATAAGTTTTGGAGGTGGGCAGTGAGATCATTTGAAAGACAGCAGAATATGGCCAGAACATGGTAGTGAGTGGAATAAAATCTGCTTGGAAACCAGGAGCTAGTGATATATTCTAGGGGCCAATCCTGTCTGACCCTGTTCAGTACTCTTTTTAAATACCTGGAGAATGGGGGAGAGTGTAGGCTCAACAGTTTTGTAAATGACACAGAAGTGGCATGGGTAACTGATAGACTGGAGGTTTGTCCTGTCATGAAAAGAGACCTCAATAGCCTGGAGAAATAGTCTGACACCAACCTAATGAAGTTAAGGAAATGCTGAAACTGGCACCTAGAAGGAAAGGAATCACAACGGGCTCATCTGTCTGGGAAATGGTTTTGAAGAGGTTATGGAGGTATCCAAGTTGAGCATGAGCTACCACTGGACACTTGAAACCAAGATGACCAACAGCTTCTTAGGCTAGGAGAAGGATTGTCATCAGATCAAACATGATCTTCCTTTTTACTGGACACTGGTGAGGCCGCATGACTACTATATACCAGAACATTGTCCTCGCTTCGGGGTTCCTCAGTATCAGAGAGCTACGGACATGTTAGAAAGAGTTCAAAAAAGGCCACAAAAATTATTTATGGGCTGGAGAAACTCCTTTTAGGAAAGACTTAGAGAAACAGGCCTGTTCAGCTTGGCGTAGGGGAAAACTCAGGGTGATCTTTTCAACGTGTGCAAATATCTGAAGGCAGGTTGTAAGGAAACAAAACCAGGATCTTCTTGATGGTGGCCAATGACAAGGAAAGAGGCAATGGGCTTAGACTGAGATGCAGTACTGTCCACATTAGCAAAGCTTTCTTTTTACTTTGGGCTGACTGAGCACCTGAATAAGTTTCTCAGGGAGGTTGTAGAGTCTACACCCTTGGAAATAGCAGAAAATCCCAAACATTCAGTGGTGCCCACAGGTGCCCAGTGGTCCCAGTGATGGGACATGAAGTAATGCACATTAAATGAATCACAGAAGCTTCCATATGAACATCAGGGAACACTTTCTCAGTGTGAGGGTGACTCAGAACTGGCACAGAGTGCACAGAGGGGTTGTGGATGCTCCATTCTTTGAGGTATCCAAGAGCTTCCTGGACAAGATCCTTGTTTGAGGAGGCAGGAAGGATAACCCTTCCAAAAGTAACTGTTCTGTGATACTGTGCTCTACAACAGCGACATTGATTTTACTAACCACCCCCAGCAGCTAAACAAAACTTGAATTGAGAAGCTATTCATCCAGTACTGGATACCTTGGAAAACATCTTTGTATATGGGAGTCAAAATTACAGTAGAGGCATTAGATAATTTTTAATGGAAGATAAATCTTATTTGCTAAACAATAGAATTGACTTCCTCTTTCATAGAAATCTATTTCTATGTCCAAAAAGAATGCCTACCTGCTAGTTTAAAATATTTCTAAAATTATGATTATTTCTAAGTATTTTTGTCTTTTAATGATTAAAAATCAATTTTTTAATAGTGGCGATTTACATATAAGGTCATTAACTCTTTGTTGAACCAGGACACTTTTCTCTTCAAATCCACACAGCTCTAGAGAATACTAGTTTCAAAATACATTGTAAAAAACATTGAAAATCTTTAAAAGTTGAACTTATTTTGATACAGGGAACAGAACTCTAGTTATGATAATCTAGAAAGATATATTTAATATAAATTTTGTTTTAACAAGTGTTAAAATATAGTGCTTAACCAAAAAACTACAGTGTACAATTTCAGTATTTCAATTCTAGCTGCAACAACATTTTGCAAATTGATCTAGAGATCAGGCATAGATTTTTCTGGCTTAGCTGCTCATTATCAGTATTACTATTAAATGATCAATAACTGTCCATAATACAAACTAATTTAAAAAGCAGAATTTTTATATTAGGAAAAAATAAACTAAGAAAAAATGAGAGGACTTTTTGCCTGCCTTTTTCTCATTATACAGATGTATCAACTCAAGGAATTTAACATGCTGTAGACCACTAAAGATAATGCATTCTTAGACTTTATGCTTCATTCTTATTCAGTCAAGATAGTAATTCAATATGAGGTTCTATGTTGCATCTCATTTTATCATGAATTGGATTATGTAGTCTTCAAAGTAGAGAAATCTTTGATTACTGAGGTCATATTTAAATGTTAACTCAGATGAAAGCACCCCACACCAGCTGTTTCAAGTCTCTTCCTGCATTCACTTTAAAACTGTGAACAAATAGTCAGCTTGTTGAAGAGATGTTAGATTGGATCATGATATTTCTAGTATTTTCTTTTCATGACTTTTAGGCCAATAAATTTCAGAGAAATTAGTTAAATTTCCCTGAAATTACTTGACTTCATTATCATATAGAACTAAGTTTCTTAGTGTTTAGAAAACATATCCATACTTTAGGCTTTAGTGGGAAATCTACGAGTAGGTCCAGGCAGACTAAGGTCCAATAGCTTGTTACCTCCTTTGTCATTCTGCAATTCTGTGAACTGCTCTCCTTCTGTTTAGTTTTTGTTTTATTTTGTTTTCAAATTTTAGTATTGCTCAAGAAGTAAAATGCCTGCCATTCAAGAAACCAATTTTATAAGGGTATGAAAGTAATAGCATTTTAATGTGTGATTTTATCCTCAGTGAAACATTTATCAATAAATGATAAATGTTATTTATTGCTGCAAATAGTTTGCTTACTGGAAATCCTTTTAACTTCAGCTAGTCACACAATATAAATTAAAAGGTATAGAATATCTCCCTAAACACTCAGTAAACACAGAAAATGTGTTCTATTGCTGATGTTGATATTGAACGATTGCGTTGAATTCTAGTTCATGTAGATAGTAGGATAGATCTTCTTTTAATTATATTCGTGCTTTTTAAGAATGTGATTTTGTAACTGTAATAGACATAGGAATTTTTTTTCAGAATTAGATCAAGGGAGATTTTTAGCAAGCTTTCAATGTAGTCAGGATTTCAAATTAAAACAAGACTGCATGTAAGCCTGGGGAACATGATGCATACCATGATTTTATTTCCACCTCTGAATTCAGACTACTGGATTTTTGGGCAATTTTGCCTTTTCTTCCCCCCACCCCACCCACCAAGGAATTTATTGCTTAATGTCAATTTCTATCAGTTCATACTTTGTTATATGCAGAATTCAAGCGACTAATCCTTTATGCATATGAAGATAATTCAAATCCTTTTAATTGGTATGGAATCAGATAAGATTGTACAGTTAACATTGTACCTGATTTCCTATATTACATCACTTTTATATAGCTGTCTCTGTTATAAGGGAAACGAAACTTTTAAACATCAACAGAATCGTAAATAGGTTAATTTTTGACTAATTGCTTTTATGGCTGGAAGTAATCTGGAAGAGTTTTGCTCAGATTTTAAATCTATTCAGCACTCTTTAGATGCTTAGCATGCAGACAAGAAGAGACATAGATTCTAATTTGTGCATCAAAGTTCTCTGAGAATGCCTGTTAAATTGGGAAATGGTATAAATACAAAGCAAGACAAGAAAGCAAATAAGCTTTTCCAACCATAATTCTTAGTATTTTCTTTCCTGGATATATTTGGTAGCAGACACAAAAATAATTTTTAACTCCCTTCCTTCCTTACTTCCACTCTCATTCTTTTGAAACTGGGTACTCATTATCAATTCTGTTCACTTTCTGTGGTTGTCTTTGTGTTCTTGCAAAGCAAGGATGTAAGGAGATTATTTCTTGGTGAACAAGGAAGAAGGGAGGAGGTTCTGCTGCAAAATAAGTTTGTTCATTTCAAGGTCTTATTGAGGTACTCCCATAAAGGAGAATACGTGTTCTTATTAAGAATATGGAAAATAATATGGGAAATCCACCCCGGGGATTAGGAATATTTTGTGTTGCATGCTTCAACACAATCCTGAATCCACTAAAGGTACAGGAGGTGTGACCACAAAAAATTACCACATTGTGATAAAAATTATGAAGTTGTTTTTTTGACACCCTAATTGCCTAAATTGTGGTAAGAATAATGGGGGCTAACAGTTATAGTGTTACTTTAAATGTAAAGCTGCTGAAGATGTGCATTTTCACGAAGCATTAAATGACTATTGGCTGAATATAAATAGCAGGCATTCTGTATATCTGTGTCTGTTTCTGTGGGAACAGTAGGAATTCTGAGTGCTGTGATTTGAACTAACGACATGTTACCTGTATGATTGTGTGTGCAGAATAGATTATAAATGGTAGCAGAAGAAGATTCTCTTTTCTGAGTAACCAGAAAGCGTATTGAGAGACAAAAA
The DNA here is from genome assembly GCF_027477595.1 of Haemorhous mexicanus. Lineage (NCBI taxonomy): Eukaryota > Metazoa > Chordata > Aves > Passeriformes > Fringillidae > Haemorhous > Haemorhous mexicanus. The sequence goes on from NC_082381.1 coordinate 59,269,528, forward strand.
GAACCCTAAACCCCAAACACCTAGGAAGCTAGGGAAGTATGTGTACACATTTTGAAAATTTTGTTGGACTTTTTAGGCATTGTATTAAACAATAGGCTTTTTTTTTTCTTCCTTGAGGTATAGAAGATATAAAAAGGGAATCTTTCCATATATACAGCTTTGAATTATTTCAGTGACTTGCTAGGGACAATGAGCAGCTTGCATTGTCCTGAGTTCAGGAAACATTTGATGTTCAGGCAAAAGAAAAAAAAAAGAAAAAGCACTGATTTCTTAAGAAACTATGATTTTCCACTGATCCCCTGAAAGAGTAATTAGCTCTTCTGGAAATTCTGCTGTAGGAGTATACAACTGATACATAGTGTTTTAGTGGAAGTTTCTGACCCAAGAATCTATGAAAATATCAGGAGGTTGTAAACAAAGTAGATGCTATTCATATCTACTTGTGTGAGTAAAGCCATGAAAAATCTGTCTGCTTAGATGCATAGTGTCATGAAGAGAGGAAGGAGACTCTTATTTACCATTAAAAAAATCAAGCTCTCAATAAACAAATAATTTTTTTTTGAAACAAATACATTTATTTTATTCCAAAACTGATCTGTCTAGTGATCAGTTAAAACTGATTAAGGTTTCTGAAACAATGTATCTTTTAAAAATAAACTTTCTTGTAAAAAGTCTAATATTTCCTGGTGGTCTTTAGAAACTAGTTAATATCAGTTTGATGATATCCATGTTTTAGAAGGAATTATTGGGAAAAATACAGAAAATAAATATAGGTAGATTTTAGCAAGGCCTGTGTGGTTTTAGATACTTCACAAATTAGTATAAATTTGTGCATTTTATTGGCTGTTTGGTAGATGTGAAAAGAAATAATTACTAGTAAAATTAATATGGGTTTTGTTGTGGGAAGTTTTTCTTGTAAATGCTATGCCAAAAGGTATGTATCTAAAATATGTGAATATTAATAAAATGCTTAGGTGGTTCAAGATGAGAAGATACTTCACTTTCTGAAAGCAATTTACATGTTGAGAAATTAGCAGCTAGTTCTGTTGATAAGACTGTCTCTACTATTGCAAGAAAATTGCCTTTCTCATTAATAATTTCCTTTATTTGTTTACAACTGTAACTGTTGACATTTTTTGCCTTGTCAATACTCATAAATCTATGAAGAAAGAATTTTCCCAATTTCCTCTGAAAGTCACTATACTTTGCAATATCACACATGTTTTAAGAACGTTTCCTTAAGTGTCTCTACCATCAGCAAATATTTATTAATCTGAATTGTCTTTAAAAAAATCTTGGGTAAAATAAGATTAATAACAAAACTACTGAATTCTGATATCCTCAAGTCAATTTCAGTCTTGGTTTGGCTAAATGAAGATTTAAATAAAAAGTAAGTGAATGATTAAATGAAGATTCTTGAGAATTTTTTAGGACTCCTGAAATTTAAGCTGCATGGACAGATCTTTATGGCCACATAGCAGTGTACTAGACCAAGAAAATTGTTAAACAACCAAAGACAAAATAACTCACCTTTTCTCCAATGACTTTTTGATGAAATAACATTGTTGAACTTGCTGTATTGTCTCAAGACTCAGTGCACTTGCATCTTTAGAATAGCTAGAAAATTTTCTGAAAATAGCCCCTCATAGAATTTCATATGCACTCTAAGTCCACAAGCCCAAGAAAAATAGAGACTGAGAATATTTTCACACAAAGGCTCAGAGTAGCTTCCTGGCAGACACAGATAATTTGAAGTATAAATGAAAATGTTATGGATGATAAAAGTACTTAGGAGAAATAAAACTACATAATAAAATGATAAAGCATGTTCATCTTCAGTGCTGATGTCTACTCACACTTGAAACAGTTTCACACCATCAGTATTCAGTCTAATATTTAGGTTTTTTTCTTATCCTTGTACTTAATAAAAAGTCATGAGTGCCCTCTTATAGTACTGAAGTGTATGGAGTATCTGTCCACTATTTAATGATCATACTTTTTTTCCATATGCATCATAATTTCAGGCTGTTTGTGACATGACCTTGCTTACATTTCACTGTCAGTTTCAGAACAATCCAAAGGGGGAATTTCTTAATGATACAGCATTATGTTCTACAATTACGAACTTATAAATATCTTAAGGTTTTTTTAAATTTATTTTTAATTTAATAATTTAGGATAATTATTTGCTTTGTGTAAAGCAAATAAAAGGGAAAGAAAAGTATAACAGATGCAAATTCTCTTTATAAAGATCCTGTACTAGTTTTTAAATATTATATGTCAATTTAAAACAACAGTATCAAACTCTGTAAATGACAGCCATAGAGAATTGCAATGCATGTGATATGAAGTTATGCTTTCCTTAAGAAGTTTCTTCCTTTAGAAGAAAAGAAAAAATCATTGGAACTTATGATGAAGTGAAGCAATTTACTCCAAAGCGATAGTTCAAAGTATTCTCTGGAAATGTCACCTTTCAATTAGCAGAATCAATTATATACTGTTATGCTATCTCTGAGATGTAGCTTGGATACTGTATTCATTATTAGAACATACCTGTAAAATTCCTGAGTACTTAGGTAGTAGAATGTTTGCTGGAATAAATGCTAGATATTGTATACAGGGCTTGAAGTCTGGCTGCCAACAACAATACAATGGAAGCAGATGTCCACTCCCTCAAGGGCAGGGGTAAATTAGAGAGATGGTCATTCACCAACCAGCAGGTGATGGATTCTACACCTGGGACAGGCAACCCTGGTTGTGTGGATGGACTGGGGAATGAGACGCTGAAGAGCAGTACTGAGGAAAGGACCTGCAGGTCTTGATTTTCAGAAAGTGGAACATTGGTCAGCAGTGCCCTGGAACCCAGGAGGGACACCCATGTCCTGCAGGGGAATCAGGCACAGCATCACAGCCTAGCAAAGGAGGGGATTGTCTTGCTCTGCTCTGCACTGAGACAACCTCACCTTGAGTGCTGGGAGCAGTTTTGGGTGCTATAAAAAAGAAATTAAGCTATTAGAGACCTTTCAGAGCAGGGCCATGAGGATGGTGAAGAGTCTGAAGAGTCCATTATGAGCAGCAGCTCATGTCACTTGGTTTATTCAACCTGGAGAGGATGAAACTTACAAGAGACCTCACTGAAATCTTCAATGTCATCATAAGGGGAAGTGAATGGATAGACACTGATCTCTTTACTCTTGTAACCAATGACAGGTTCTGAGGGAATGTCATGATGCTGAGTTGGGAGGTTTAGGTTAGATATCAGGAAAAGGCTCCTCACACAGATGGTGTTTGCACAGTGGAACAGAGAAGATGCCACAGCACCAGTGTGACAGAGTTAGCGAAGCATTTGGGCAATGGTCTCAGGTACATTGTGTGATTCTTGGGGTGTCCTGTGTAGGGCCAGGAGTTAGGCTTAATGATTCTGATGGGCCCCTTCCAACTCAGTATATTCTTTGATTCTGTGATTCTAAATAATCAGCTCTTAGGTTCAATTTCCATGTCATCCTCTTTTTAATATATTAATACCTAATTTCAGTGAAAAATAGGCATTGGCTATATTTCTACTGTCTGTAGGCAGACTTAAGGTACTTGTTAGCTCTGGTCTGGAATTTATTTCAATTTTACTTATATTTTTTACAGCTTAAAGGACGAAGTAGTCTCATATTGTTTTAGTGAACATACAAATCTATACTTCTATATTTTGTCTCTTCCTTTTAGTTTTTGCTGTTGTTGTTGTTGTTTATTTTAGTTTGCATGCTCTTTTTTATAGAGTGGTGAAGGACCATAACATGATAAGATTGTTTTGGTTTTTTAATACAGATGATCACCACTGTCATCAAAATATTACACAAGTGAAGCAGTTATCGCATAACTTTGCAAGCTGTAGATAACTGGAAAATTGTTCTGTGCGTCAATAATGTAATTAGAAGATAATTCAGAATGTCTATAATGTTCATATGTGGGAAAAGGAATGATTCTGTAACAGTGAAGTAGGTAGAAGTCAAAATAGTAAATCTGGTACAGAAGACTCAAATCACTATTAGAACATTTAGAGAAAGAATATGGAGTTTGGGATATTTAAGCAGTATGTCCCTTGAAAAAGGTAAAGAAACCTGCTGTTTCACTGGCAGTTCAGGAAGTGATTAAAATTTTTCAGTGTAACACAAGAATTGAATTACTTGTTCTCAAGAAAAAGAAAGAATGCAATAGAAAAGATGGATTAAGGCACCCATATTTTTATATTATGGCTGTAGTACAATAGTGTGAAATCAGCAATGCACCCCAGCAGCAAAGCTCAAAAATATACTGGGCTTTATGAACACGGGCATCCAGGGAAGAGATTATAGTCTTTTATGTCACATTCATTAGACCATATCTGGATATTTCATTCAGTTTTGATCCCTAAAATATGTGAAGGACATGGACATAGTGGAGTGGGTTCAGGGACTGCAATTAGGATGATGAGGCCTGGAACCCTTGCCCTGTGAGAAGAGGCTGTGGCACCAGGGCTGGTTCAGCTGAGAGAAATGGTGGCTTCAGGGGGACTCAACAGTATTGCCAGCACCACTAGAAGGGGAAAAAGAGATGCAGTCAGGCTTTTCACAGTGGTGTGTAGCAGGAAGTTGAAAGGTAGCAAAACAAGCTTTAACATTGAAAGCTCAGGCTGGAGAAAAGGAGAAGCCTTTTCTCCAGGAGAACAGCCCAGCAGTGAAACAGGTTGTCCAGAGGTATTATTCCATATCCATTCTTGGAAGTTTTCAAGACTCAGCTGGAGAAGACTGAGCTAATTTGTCTGAATTAAGGATCAACCCTGCTATGAACAGGAGGTTGTGCTGCAGGCCTCCCAAAGTTGATCCTTCCAACTTAAATTATTTAATCATTCTGAGACTGTTAACTAAGAAAATAAATTATTATGGGTTTTTTTGTTCTTCCATTATTTCCCTCACAAAGCAAATATTTTTATATTAAGCCTTTTTTCCTTGGTTTTCTGTGCTACATATTCTCTGTATTGACAAAGTAATCTTTGTAGATTTGTTACAAGAACTTGTGTATTCTAGGCACATAACACATATTAGTGAGAAAAGGCAAGTATTTTTTACTTCACCCTGATGAAAAGAAGGAAAGGTGTTAAAATAATTTAAGAAGCTGGAACAAATGGACAAAAAGGAATAAAGGAAAGGAAAAGGAATTAATATTGCAGGAGATTTAGAAGCTGTTAACCACCAGACTACAATTCTTTTAATGTTACCAGGACTTCAGCATTTTATACTGTATCAGTTTTGCACTGCGGACACAGCTATAACAGACAAGAACAGTAATGATAAAGAAAGAATTTAATTTTAATCTGCACTATAGGGACCAAATCCAGAGCAGAGGTCCTGTGCCAAAATTGCAAGGTCAGTTTCTATCTGCTGAGGATCTTTCTTAGCCCAAGTTTTATTTAAACTGTCCAGACAAGTGGAAGTAATGTTCATACAAAAAAAAAAAAAAAAACAGAAACTGCAAAAAACCAGCATAGAACATTGTAAAATTGACATAATTTATTCTGCTACATAGAGCTGAACTAACAAAAAATTGTTTGCATTATATCACTGCCAACTATGCAACTGCTGCTTTGCACCTGTTCTGGGCATTGGACAGGGAGCTGTTTCCACAGTTAGAGAAAGATATATTTTTCTGATCTATCAAGCTGAACTTTTTTTTTTTTTTTTTTTTTTTTTTTTTTTTTTTTTTTTTTCTTTGAAGAACCTCTGGACAACTGCAAAGACACAAAGACACATATGCCTGCTTGCAGCTCTAAGACTTCAATCCTAAAACTGTCCATTCTAGCTCCTGACATCATTACTCCAATTTTCTTATATCTCAGTCCTTTGGAGAAGTCTTCCTAACAGCAGTTTCCAGAAGGCAAAATTTAGAATCTTGGTCTTAGCAAAACATACAGTATTTTTGCTCTTTGAGAGAGAGATCAGTACTTTATCTCCATTTCTGCCTTTCACCAGTTTGATTTTTGACATCAATTTCCTGTTGCTATGGTTCTCCATGTAGCTTTTTTGTTCTGGATTATATTGTGATTCCCATTGTAAATCAATATTACACCTATGGTTCATAATGTTACTTTAGGGAACCTTGCAATATCTGTTACTTTACAGAAACTGATTTAATGTCTCTCTCTCACATCTAAGTACTAACTAAAAATTTACTTTTTCATTTTAATTCTTGTAACAAAATGGAGAAAAAAACATATGTTAATGAAGTGGGAGGTTTAGTGAAGATGGAGGATTTATTTTTCACTAATGAGGCTTGAGGGCAGAGTATGATGATAGAATACACATGTTCATTCTTGTGGCCAGAAATGTGTTCTTCCTTTTTTTTTTTCCCCCATTCCCTGCCCTGGGAGCATTGCGAAAGGCACAAAACTTGTTTTGAATATATTAAAAAAATCTTCCTAAACATTACCAATTAGCCATCAAGAACTGGAAACTAGCCTTGAAAATCAATAATCACTATTAAAGATAAATAAATAATAGAATGGCATGTTAATTTTTTAAGACCCTACCTCTGTCACTGCAGTTGGGTAGATGCCTTGGAGAAGTAGAGAAATTACTTGAGTCAGCCAGAGAAATTCAACTAATGCAGGTTGCTTTGGCCCTCTGAATATTCTCTTTGGTTTCTAAATAGTTTTTTGGCTAAGAAATACAACAGAAATGTAACATTGCTAATCTTCATTAAAGGAATATTAGAAAACTCCTGTCATTCTCACTTTTATAGGTATTGAACACAGAAAACTGATGTGTTACACTGGTGTGAAAATTCATGAAAGTTAATGCAGTATTTGTATATTCATATTCTCCATGTATTATAATTCATATAGTTACTAGCATTGGCAATGGTCAGAGCTGTCTATGAATTTTTATGATCTTCACAAACGTATATCTTAAAATGAAGACTATTTGCTTAAACTGATGAATTTTGCTACCTCAAATACCTGATATGTACATAACTGGCATGACTGAAAGTGTGACCAGCATATAGCAAACCTGTAACTAGTAAAATCTGGGAAATCTGCCAGGATTTTTACATATTTTGTTTGTAACATTTTATTATCATGCAGTAGATTACTTAGAAGTATGCCTCTAATTTAGGATTACATGGATTGTCAAAGCAAACAAAATTGGTACTCTGTACCAATTCTTGGTATTCTAACCAGTTCTTACTTTGCTCCTCTACAGTGCTGTAGGTCCTGACTTCGTACAGAGGTGTTTACTTCAGAGAAAACTGAGGGGTCTGAGGCCTCAGTGTGCTGAGTCCTTATAAATCCACTAACTTCACATCTGTCAAGTTTACAGACGTTAAAGCTCTAGTATTTAAACCCTTCAAAAACTGTATGAAACTAATATCCAAGCCTTTCAAAAGAGTGGTGATATATATTGTGTGCTGAACCTGGATGGATGATAGGTGCCCACCAAAGCTGCTCTCACCTCCCCTCTTTAGTTGTACATGGGAAAGAAGATACAACAAAATGCTTATGGATTGAGATGAGGGCAGGGAGAGATTACTCATTGATTATCATCACAGTCAAAACACAGTTGACCTTGGGTAAAATAATTTATTATGTTTTCAATAAAACCACAACACAGCCATTAGAAACAACTCCAAATCTTCCCTCCCTTCTTCCTGGGTCCAACTAAATTTCTGATCTCTCTACCTCCTCCTCCTAACTGGTACAGAGGGACAGGAAGTGGGAGTTGCTGAAAGTTTATCACACCTTGTCTCTGCCACTCCTTCCTCCTCACACTCTTACCTACACCAATGTGGGGTGCCTCCCACAGGAGACAGTCCTTCATGAAATTTCTGAATATCAGTCCTCCCCACAGTCTGCAGTTCTTCATTATCTGCTCTAGCATGGATCCCTTCCCTTTTGGTCAGTCCTACAGGAGCAGGCTGCTCTAGTGTGGGATCCCCACTGGGTGACAAGTCCTGCCAGCAAACCTGCTCCAGTGGGGTCCTCTCTCCATATGGTTATTGTCCTGCCCAGAGCCAGCTTCAGTACAGGCTTTAATGGGGAACATTTGGGCACACTCACCTGCTCCAGCATGGGATCCCCCAGGAGCTCCTGGTGGGTATGTGCTTCCATAATCTGAGAGTTCATATTCCTATAAATCAATAAACACATGAACATGAAAGTGAAGGCAAAATTACTCTCCCCATGACTAAACTCACCAAAGTAAAGTTTAATTTTGAGATTAAGCAAATCAGAATGCTTGAACTAAGGCATCAATTGTTTTTTAGCTTTCAAATAATACAGTATGAAGACCTGGTATTCTTCCTACATGACTCAAAACTTTTCCTTTTACCGTTTTGCTTCACTTCAGATCCACTACAGCGGCTGACTTGGCTTTCCTCGTAGTAAGCTACAATAGTATGCTCATGTCCTGTCACACTTGCAACTAAATCTTGAAAAAATTAGCAAACTAGCTTACCTAGAACAAATAGCTTTCCAATAGCTGCAATATGTAATTTTAACTATTGAATTATTAAAATATTTTTTTAGAAAATTCATTATAAAATAATGAAATATACTCCAAAGTTGCAACAGAACACTTGTGGTCCGATCAGTAGGCTAGATTATGGTTCAGAAAATCAATTTATTTCAATGGAATTTTTAGGCTGGAAGGAGTGTGAATCCTGCCTTGCAAACCTGGGAGTGGAGTCTTTCACAAGGGTGAGACTAGAGCATATATATATGAATTCAAAGTAGATAGAGAATATTTCCAGCATGACATATTTAAGGGTAATGATTCTTGTGTCGTTTAAGTTCCCCATGGACTGACATTTCTGCCTGATGTTGGAACTGGATTATATACAGACTGTGAGAGTTCCTGCCATAAAATTGAATCAGGAAAAGAGATAGACTGGGATTTGTGCTTTTGACTGTTCCATTAGAGTCTCTGAATAAATCAGAACTTTAAGCCTGTAATTTTTTCTTTTTTTTTTAAATGAAAAGTTTGTTTCCAATTTAGTCCTGTGAATGGTAACTATAATGATCATGTAGAAATAATGACATAGAAAAATTCATGCATTGTTTAATTTCAGAATTTTTTTAATGGAAATATACTTCCTGTATGTGTAGTATTAGAATAAGGCTGCTAAATAACTGATGGTATACCAATCATATGCAACTTCCGTTTGGACTAGTACTCAAAATCAGATTTCTACTGTAAAATGTTTAAACACTTCTCATGTCACATTCAGCAATGCATGGGTGGTAAAACAACCATGGAAACAAACTGTCCATGGATATTTTAAATTAAATTACCCACTTTCATGAACATTTGATCTGCTGATTGCCTGCAAATGCTTTCGATTTCTTGCCTATAATTTGAGCTTATTAAACTTCTGAAGGTAAGGATCCGTGTGAAAGACAGGTCTGTAGTCCTCAAAAAGAAAAAAAGAGGATTGCACAGTATATATACTTTAACTGGATAGACGGTCCAGAATTGTAGACTACTGGTGATATTTTCTTTTGACAAGTAATCAAAATGATAATGTGACAAAAATTTCTAGTTGTCCTGCTTAAATTTGAAATATCCAATGAGAACACATATTTTCCAGGATTACTACCTTAAAAGTTATAGATACTTTTGGTTTCTAAAAACTAAAAATATAAGTAAACCACCTCATTTATAATCTTGGAATTTTTCACAGACAGAGTAACTTACATGGCAAGGGGAAATTGTTAGAGTACAGATATTGTAGACAAAAAAGGATCATCTTTAGCTGCTGGTAAACATATTATTTGCAGAGATAATAAAAGGAAATGCTGAAGGCCGTCCTTTCTGTGAAGTTGCTTACAGGTGTCATCCGCAAAGAATTTACCTTATGGTAGAATATAAAATTCATGTTTTTATTCAGAAAGAAGAATATTTATTTCACGTTTATATTTTTATGGGGCCTTATTTTAAAATACAGTTAATTTAAGTCCTTCAGAATAAAAGGAAAGACTAAGGAAGAAAGTCAAATTAACAAAAATAGTTTATAATCTCCATTACAATCTATTGCTAAAATGTAGCAAGAATCAGTTTGCAGTTTTTGAAGAGACACAAAATATAAGAAAAAAATCTCTAACTCATGTGTTAGTACGGTAAGGGTATCAATAATATTTTTACCTTTGGGACTAATTTTTCTTTCTCTGCGCCTTAAACTATCAGTATAATGGAAGAAAATTTCCATAGCATTAACACCCATTTGAAGCCCTAGTTTCAAATGATTAAGGAGCCTTCCTATTGCCTATTTGAATTTTTAGAGTTCCTAGCTTGAAGATTTACTAGTTACTCAAATATATATATATATTTTTTTTTTTTTTACCTGTAGTAAAATATAAAAATGGAATTAAAACAGATATGATGCTTTAAATATGATACACTTTCTAATTCAATATTTTCATTATATAGGAGATAGGGGACAATAAAAGCTAAAACTCATCCAAACTGTTTATAGGTATTACCTAGTGGCACATAACATGCTTATGGAAATGATTACAATTCCATTTGTAAGGAATTGACTTAATACAGATTTCTTATGCAACAGCACCGACTAGTGGCTTTTAGCAAGGCAGCAAGTTTGCCTTTTTTCTCACACAGTATTAAATTAAGATGGCTAAAACAAGAGGTTGTAGAAAGTCTGAGTGTTTCTGCTTTTCTAATTTATGCATGGTTTCTGATAGTAATGTTTACTTTCAACTAAATACAAAGGTTTTTTTACAAAGAGACAAGGTTTTTTTTATGCTTTAAGACAATGAACCTGTAAGAGATTGAGCCTGCCTTGCACGGTTTTTTACATGTATTTACAAGGAACAACTTTGTCCAGATTGAGTAGTTTCTCAATTTCTTGCAAAAGTGTGTCACAGATTCACTGCATCATTACAAAAAATTACATAAAAATGTTATTCAAAACCTCTTGATCTTCTTGACATTTTTAGACAAAATACTTGCATAACATTTGTCTATTAAATCTCAGAAGCACACTCAGTTTCAAGGTATGCCTTGAAACAGAGTGTGCCTGTGACATTTAATCTTTCTGTAAGTCTTCTAGACTTCAGAAAATATGTAGTTACAATTAAGGTTAGTAACCTAACCTGAATGTAGGAATTTTAATCACAATGATTACACAGAGGTCTCCTTACATCATTTCTTATGCATCTTCCTATGTCCGCTTTTCATGTCTTTCTCTCTAGTTAGCCCAAGTACAGTATCACACTGACAGTGGTATAGCTGCTTCAGGTAGCTGGGATATCCCTTGATCAGTATTGTCCTACATTTCCCATTAAGATGTACCCCACTCCTTGAGAAATGCTTTTCTTTGCAATTATCCAAATAACTCTTAGAAAACCTAGTGTGGCCCTGTAGAGACCTCAGAATATGGTGTGAATACAATAAGAACATGGGAAGGTATACCAGGGAAGTATACCTGCAAATTTTCTACTTTCCAAAACCTAGCTCATGAAGATGGAAAATATACTGCTCTTTCTCATCAGAATAAATTGATAAAATGGGTGGAGGTGTGCCTCTGTCAGTACATTAAAAAAATTATCTTCCAGTATGTTTCATGTGTTGGCCACTTTTAAGCTCTCAGTATACACTGGACCTAAAGACAAAGTTAACGGTAGGGCACTGTAAATAATCCTTAGACTGAAATCCAGTGGGCTGAATTTAACAGCTGGTATTTGTAGCTTAGTAACAGTAATGAGATGTAAAAGACATGAAATGTAAACCTCAGACTATCAGGAAATAAATGATTCACCATGCAGTTTAAATTACAATATAATTTGGTATAAGTTTTCTTGGGAGAGCTAATACTTCAGGCATGATAACCTGATATCAATCTATCATTTAACTATGTAATCATAATTCCTCTCACCATACTCCTCCACTGTGTATTTATATTAATATAAGTGGTTCAGCTGGCTTAATTTCTTCATTCTAGTTGGTCTCATTTCCATTCCATCATACCATGCAATTTCTTCCCAGCATCAAAGAGATTACAAAGAATTTTTTTGGTTTTTTTTCAGAATATGAATACCTATATGTATTTTGGCTAAAACTTACAAATCTATGAGGCTGTGTACTCACGTCTAAATCACAAATGTGTCTAAATCATTCAATATCCAACTTGGCTGTCTTGAAATGCTCACCAGTCCGATACAAAATTAACATTTATAGGCATTTAGCTGGAAAGAAATAACAAGTGTTGTCTGAATTTGGGACTATACATAGATGAAACAGAACTGAGAATGAAGACACAAAAGCACTTCAAAAATGCTCAGGGCCCTGTTAGGTATCTAGTACTGCTTATTCTAGCATTCATCATCAAACTTCTTTGCAGTGCTAACTACTCTGTGTGTATTGGGACCTAAAGTGCAGTCTCCTGGCAGGTGGAAAAAACTAGTGTGCTTTGATTTTGTTTTTATATGTTTGTTTTTTGTTTTCTGAAACTGCCAACTCTTAGAGAATTCAGGATACTCACCGTGAGGTTCCTGCTACCTATCCATAGCATTGGGATTTTAGACCAGTATTTTTAGATATTGCAGTTTTTATATGTTTGGTTTTTGTTTTCTGAAACTGCCAACTCTTAGAGAAATCTGGATATTCACTGTGAGGTTCCTGCTACCTATCCATAGCATTGAGATTTTAGACCAGTATTTTTACATATTGTAATGAATAAAACTGTAGCACTGATATTTATACTATAAAATTAAACAAATGGTTGTCTGCAACAGCCTCTTTGTTTTAAATTTCCCTTTCTTTTTACATGTTATATTGTCCCTATTCTGGAAGGATTTATGCTCTCTAGTTCATATTTACGAATATGGCTTAATTAAAAAGTCCTCCATTCAGACCTTGAATTGCAAAGAGATTGAAGTGCACATTTTCATAATTTTACACTGCTAATACCATTAGAATACCATCATTTAGATGGCTACACAGGTGTTAAACACCTAAATTTCATCAGTGGTGATAGTTCTATCTTTCATTAGGTTACTCATAAAACCTCTCAAATTTTAAGTCAGGAAAGAAATCGTTCCAGCAGATGGCAGCAACTCTCCACCTACCCCAATTCAGACTATAAACATGGATATTAAGCACAAACTCTGATAAGAAATTCTTTTTCTTTTTTTCCCCAGCTGATGGATGAATTGCTCACACAGACTATTCTTCTCTAGTTTTAATTTTCAAGATGACCAAACACAACTGGTGTCACTAAGTTGTCTGAAACCAGCCAAGCCAGGAGGCACACGTTACATTACAATTATTTTACTATATTGACAATTTAGATAAAGGAAGGTAGACCAAAGCTGTAGTTAAATTTAGGTGACAGGATGCACTGCTTAAACTAAACTTGCTAAACAGCTGCAAGAATCTGAAGCTGTTCTGGCTTTTACTGAGACTGAGTTCCTTGGATTTCCTTGCAGTGGACTTGTCATTCATAGTCATTCTTCTTACCTGGCACATTTGTAGTGTAAGTGGTATTGGACAGGATATACACAGCCTCCCTAAAGATCAGGCTTGCTCAGACATTATTCTCTATTCACAGATCATAAGGTCTTCCAGTTCAAGGGATACTGTCAAATAGAATATTTAAAAGTAATCCAATTAAGTGAAGTGTATGCTGTAGCTTCTGATAAATAATTAACTGATTTTATTTTAAATCTGTCTATAAAGAGGAGTGTTACAGTGACTCTTTTATTCTACTGAAAAAAACTCAATGAACTACTGAGACAGCAACTGCCTGTGGCAATATCCTCCAGTTTATTCAGCTATGCATAGATCTAACTTAATCACCCAAATATTCCCTCTTTTGTGGAGCTTCATATTTAACTATACCTTAATATGAGAATAAGCCATGCTAGGATTCAGATGTAGCTGATTACAATTATACTATGCTTATACATAAAAAGCATAATCAAAAATACATATGAAGTCCAAGGATTATACGTAAAATTCTTTAACACTGCCATCAGCTTCCTTGTTATTTAAAATTTAAAGGACTTATAAGTAAAGCTAAAGCTGATTAATGGTGCAGAAGTCTAACAGAATCCCATCATATATTCTAGGTTTTTTTGACAAGTATGAGAAGTAAAAATTATTTTGCTTGCTTTAAAACAATGCAACTGAAATCCATCTATCAACATAATACTACAAAACATTTAATTTGCTCCACAAATTTGGTGTTGTTAAGCCTAAAAAAGAGTGTTGCATTTTTGAACCAAATGCTATGAAAGGACTTCAACTAGAAAACATGAATTTGTATAAAAGTAGAACTAAATACCTTTCAGTCACCTGTGGACAATTTCTTAGCTATGGTGTATGTAGAATGGATATAGCAGGGGAGGTGCTACACTGGTAACCATTGAATAAGCTTTTTTGACTTTGTAGCCGAAGCACTGCTGTTTAGTTGCTAGGGTCTTTTTTTCTCCCTTCCCTTCCCCTTCCTCTTCCCCTTCCCCTTCCCCTTCCTCTTCCCCGAACTTCACAAAACTTCCCTTCCCGGACCTTCCCTTCCCTTCCCGGAACTTCCCTTCTCTTCCAGGAAATTCCCTTCATGGAACTTCCCTTCCAGGAACTTCCCTTCATGGAACTTCCCTTCCCGGAACTTCCTTTCCCTTTCTTCTTTTCCTTTCCCTTTCCCTTTCCCTTTCCCTTTCCCTTTCCCTTTCCCTTTCCCTTTCCCTTTCCCTTTCCCTTTCCCTTTCCCTTTCCCTTTCCCTTTCCCTTTCCCTTTCCCTTTCTTCTTTTCCTTTCCCTTTCCCTTTCCCTTTCCCTTTCCCTTTTCTTTTCCCTTTCCCTTTCCCTTTCCTTTTCCTTTTCCTTTTCTTTTTCCTTTTTTAATTTCCATAAAGAAAATTTTTCTTTTCTTGCCACATAGGTTCAGATGACTTTTGAGGACTCTTGGCCCTTTTCCTTTTAACCCTGATTTGCTATCATTTGTGGTGTAAGATCACCTGTATCAATTGTCTGTAAAAATCTTTTATATTTAAAAAGGGTGAGAAAGATAGGGGGCAATTGTGAGATTATGTGAGAAGAGAGGAATGGGTAAAATAACACTTTGGCTTTGATTTGCCAACCTGTCTTGGTAACTTTGGCTTCACTCACACAGTACTGGAGGACACAATCACTTAAAGGACTTAAAATAGGGTTCTCAGTTTTCAAACACTCATCAAGAATTTTTGCAGTGGGGAATTCTATTCATATTTCTAGATTTTTTAAAAGTACACTTTATAAATGTAGTAAATTAAATAAATATTCTTTTTCCCTCCAAAACATAACTTTTGATATGTACTAATTTGAAATTTTCCATAGTATTTCAGATGTTTTATTTTGACAATAGAAAAAGACAGAAGAAAAACCCCCAAAAACCATAACCAAAGGAACAATAACAACAAAAGGTAGAATCACTGCACAAAAGTAAAAAATTTCCTGCAGTCCTGTTCCAGGATTTATTTTATAACTTCTTCTTGGTCTATGACCAGAAGAAACAATGGCAGAATTTCTGGGCGTATCTTTGTGGTTTCTCTCCACCCACCATTAATTTTTATCTTATTTGTGAATTCATTTCACCAGTACCTGTTTTGTAGCTTTTGGGTGATATATAAGTTGGCCCATTAGTAGCAGATTTTCCTTATGATTTTATAGGAATTGCCAAACAGTTTCTTTGTGATAATATGCCATTTTCCTAAATGCCAAATGCTGTTGAGTACTATTTGTATTCATTCGATATATAAAGGAAAGAAAACAACAGAAGAATTTCCAAACAAAAGCAATTGAAAACAAAAATAGCCACAGAAACAAAATATTTTTAAATTGATAAAAAAATAAGGGCAGTAACAGTAGGAAATTTTAAAATTCATCTTATTTACAAAATTCCTAATTTTACCAAGAAGATTGGTGGGTTTCATAGAAGAAAAACTTTTAGCTGTATTTCAAATACAGAGCATTTTCCCTACCACAGTTTCTCCAAGGCACAACCTAGCTCATAAAAAATAGTTGGTTTAACTATGATGGCTTCTATGCCTCGAACTCTGATAAAATGTTTGTCAATAGTTTTCACCTCATAAAGTTTACTGGCTAGACAATATATTAATCATAAGGCTTTGTAAAAAAAAAAAAAAGTAATTTAATTGACAAGTCCTTTAATAATAGAATTAAGAGACAAGTTGATGTCAATGCCCCCAGATCATTATGCAATAATTTTCCAAATCCAAAAAAGCACCCAGAAAAACCCCCCTCAGATAAATTTCTTACTGCAGAGGTAAGACCATGATTAAATTTTTGATATATCGAAAAATTCAAATTTTTTCCAAAGGGTCTAGCAAGTTAAATTTTTGGCAAAGAGGAAGTACTTGTTCCACATCTACAAAAGAACAACAGCACTTTTAAACTAATTTTTTTCTTTTTTGTGGTGGGACCTGGAAACCAGGG
Source organism: Haemorhous mexicanus (assembly GCF_027477595.1). Classification (NCBI taxonomy): domain Eukaryota; kingdom Metazoa; phylum Chordata; class Aves; order Passeriformes; family Fringillidae; genus Haemorhous; species Haemorhous mexicanus. Next base: position 59,286,003 of record NC_082381.1, read on the forward strand.
CAGGAGCAGGGGACTATGGCAAAGTCACACAAGCCAGGGCCAGGTTATGGAATTAAGGTGAAGCACAGGGGCAAGAGGAGGTCCTGGAGGCAGCAGGGAGGGGAGAGACATGGGTCAGCCCAGAGTTTCCCAGTGACAGGGTCCTGGAGGAAAGCTGAGCAGATGACCAGCTCAGCCTGCACAGCCCCAGGCTCTTGACCAGGTGCCATCGTGGCTGGCTTGAGGGAAATAAAAGTGGGAGGCACATCCTGGCAAGCCCTCATAGTGTCTGACTGTGGCTTCCAGCCCTGCTGTGAGTGCTGACTCATGGCTCCCAGAAGGGTGGGCTGCAGGGCAGCCTCCTGCACAGCTGTGGTGCCTTTCACCATGGCTCGGCCTTAGGACACGGCCCCCACACACGGGTAGGGGCTTCAGAAGGTGAGGGCACCCTGGACGACAATGTGGGAGTTGCGGATACACCAGGCCTGATACAGTGTGCCTGTGGAGTGCATTCCCCTGGCGGGGGAAAGAGCTGCAGCGGTGGTGGGGAAGCCACACTGTTCTGCAGCAGTGATAGGAGGGAATGGGCAGGACAGGTGTGTGCACTGGGACCTGGGGAGGGCCCTGGCCGGACATCAGCAGAACCGGGCAGAAGCAGGGCCCTGCAACTAGCCAGGTCTTGAGGGCTGCCCAAGCCCCGGACATCCTTGGTTGGCCACTGCAGCTGCTTTCAACTCAGCATGTCGTAAGACTGACAAGAAGTTCTGTCTCATGAAGAGCAAATGCTAGTGTTTAAATTGTTATTACTGGCAGATATTTTCTTAGAGGAGATCTACCCTACTAATTTTTTTCTTTTGATTTAGGAGCTCTTTTACTGCTTGGGTTTGCTGCAGCACTGGAATAGAAATTGTCAAACTTTGTGAAATGCAAGGTAAAACACTGGTGCTATTCTATTAGATGAAAAAGTGTTAAACACATTTTCCCTTTATCTCTCTGCAGGGTCCTGTTTACTAGAGCTCAAATCTCTCCTAAATAGCAGCCTGAAACCCCTCGATTTTGCTTCCTACTGCGTTCCCACTGGGGCAATACCATGTTTCTTGATATTATTCTTCATCGTGCTACCTCTTAATAGCAATGAGAATACTACTGAGAATGACTTTACAGGAGGAGAAACGCTGATTTACTTGGCTGTAAAATCATTCCTGGAAGACTGCCTACTTGTGCTCTACTGTTAAGAGGGAGACTTTGTTTCAGTCTGTGGAAATGAGGTTAGGCAAGTGAGAGGTCTTAATAGGCCTCTCTTAGCTCCATCATCTGCTATAGTCTTTCTGGACTAAATACACAGGTGAAATTGAATGGTCAGGATTAATCACAATTACGGATCAGGAAAATATTCAGAAAATGTTTAAAGGCAAAATATCTTTTAGTTTCATAAATATCTTTAAGTCTCATTTGTATCACATCAGATACAAAATTCTTAATCAACTTTTTTCATTATCCTTTCATTGTCATGTGCATGTATACCTCTAGAAGTATGAAATACTCTGGTTTTTTTAGACCAATATTCATTTCTCCTTGTTTATCTAGTCTTTTTGAAAGACTGCAGTTTTGTTCTCTAAGGAAACTAGAACAAAAATAGGTCCCAGATTTTCTGAATATTGGAAATCCTGATTTTGATATAATTCTTCACACTTCCATGTTTTAATTTGAGAGATGTATATTTTTCCTCTTATTTCATGTTGCTGTTTAGAGCCAAAGACACATCTCTTGATGTTCTTTATTGAAAGTAAATGGTTAGGTAAGGAATATTTTAATCTAAACTTCATTTGAGAAATACATATTTTTCACACTTCATATTTGCAAGGATGACAGTAAACAGGATGTACTCACACATCCTGAGAATGACTGTCAGATGTTGATGGCAGTTATTGTATCAGCAAGGGGAAAATTGCTCTTAATAAGAAAACAATTTTTGACAGTAAAAAACAATTTTTGACAATCTTTGTCAAAACTAAAAAATTCTAAAAATAAATAACTTTCAATTCTATGGGGGAAAATAAATTACTACGAAAGGAGAATTTAAGGTATATACCAACATTTTATGCAGTCTTTCATCCTTTTAAATATTTTTAGTAAAATGATAGAAGCATAGCGTCTACTTTCTGACACTAATTCTAAATAAAATTAAGTTCCTCCAGGCTATAGAAGATTAAATTTCTAGCTCACTTTTTCTGCTTTCTTTCCATCTCCTGAGAGAAGTTTTTCTTTTGAAAAAAAGAAGATACAATCTAGTTACCACAAATGTACCAATTCATATGTTTCTGCCCCTTTCCCTGTCCAGGTGTATCAGACTGCCATCAAAAATGTAAACTTGCAGAAAATGAAACTCTTTCTTCCTAAGTGACTGTGCTGAGCTCTTTAGACTCATGGATTCTGTCAAGGGAGAAACAGTGGAAAGGGCAGAAAAGCATGAAGCAATGGAAGATACTCTCTGTTCCATGTTAGCTGCTAGTTGTGCCTGCCTAAGGCATGGAAGACAATGAATGCCCATTTTCATTATTTCAATACTAGAGTGATTAAGAAGAAGACTAAAGATAATTGACCTTAATTAGGTCAAATTTGAATGAGTTACCTTCATATTTATTTATTTTTCTATCTACCATAGATTTCCATGCTTTCACACTATTCTTCAATGAACTTATTTGCGTGGCATGTCAGTGACATAGCAGAAGACTGCCAACTCAATTTACCAGTGACAAACCTGAGAGAGGCCTGGCTATGCTCATACAGAATCTAACAATGTCTTCCCCCAAAGTCCACTCACAGCCACTCAGCACAGACCACATCTTTTCCCTCAAGAGCTTTTAGCATTGTGTGACATGGACTTAGAAACAAAGTTTGGGAATTGTGATATCTGCTTTCTTATTGTGGCATTGTGTGTTTTTAGAATCAGTTATTCCTTTTGTAACTCAATAATGGTTCGGTCCTCGGTTCCCCCCATGTACTACCCTCACAATGGTTTCCCCCTGTTGGAGCTTCCCCCCCCAGTTTGTCATGGTAACCACCCCCCCTTATCTCGAGAATTCTCTGTGTCAGTCATTCCTTAATTTGATGTATGATTTGCCCCTGGGGTTTTTCCCCACCCCTGTGTGATCCTCAGTGGCTTAACTGTAACCCACGCTCCTCCCTGGGTCCTTGCTATTGGTAAGCTTTGTGTCTCCTCCTATTACACCCCACTCCCTTTATCAGCGTCTCCCTGGGTCCCTTTGTCGCGTGTCCCTGACACCACCGGGGAAGAACATTAAAAGATCCTTAGTACTTATACAGGCGTCCACTCCTCCTTCCTATGCTCTGGTACCTCGTAGCCAAGATCCCGCCTGCGCCACCCACGCCGCAGACGGCAATCACTACTCAGGGTCCTGGAGGGAATCCGGGAGTGGCACTGCGTGTGGCCATCTTCGGCCGGGCCGGGGACACCCAGCCGGGCTCCCGTACAGCCCCGCGGCCACTGGAGAGAGGCTACACTTATATTTTATATTTAAATACAGGGAGTAAAGATTATGGAGACACAAAAGATTTTTTGTGGAAGGAGTATTTTTGTAAAAACTAACAGTCATTTTATAAGTTATTTTATTTTTAAGGAGGGACAAACCTATTTCTCCTGTGGAACTGTATGGCAACATTATTCCCTTGATATTTCTAGCAGTGTAACCCATCATGCTCTTCATTTTTTTCTATCTTTTAAATAAACAGTAGCCAGTGATAGAGATTTTTCTGTTTCGGCAAGTTTAGGAAACCAAATAGATGAGTTCCCAGAGCTAGCCTATGATATTCAGATCTGCTGTTGATATTGTCAGTTTTTGTGGTTTAATCATCTATGATGATTAAACCACAAAAGCTATGCTGATACACTGTTATCTTTGATACTGAGACGGAAACTGAATGAGGCCTAACTGTGAAACTATCAAGAGAAATTGAGTAAAAATAGAAAAGAGCCATGGAATGGTAGGTAGAGAAAAACAGTGCAGAGGAAGAGGGAGGTGAAATGTATGCATGCCTCCAAATGTAGGAAAAACTAAGTCTTACTCAACTTCTGTCCCTCTACTACAACTCTGAAATAGTTCTTCCTCTTTCTTTTAAATGTACACATATTCTTCAAGAAAATGTCCATAAATTAATCTATATAAACGGTCCTTAACAAATTAGAATATTAAGAATATATTTAGGCAATATTTTTATGTTCTATGGTTGGAATTTCTGTTTCTTTAAGCAAAAGTTGATGAAAAATAATACTGTTAACAAAAAGGGAAAGTACTGGATGTGAAAACAGTCTTTCAGTGAACACGACAGGTTCCTAATTTTCAAGTGATGAAAGACCATGTAATTAGAGAAAACAAGTTTAATACAGGCAACTAAAATACAGAGTATAGAGTAACAAAGGGAACTGATAAAAGAATGGAAGAATCTTATATTTGCATACATTTTTATGAAAAAGGAACAATGCGTAGTGCACCAGTTTTCAGGACATATTTTATGAGTTCATATTGCTTAATCAGCATTCCTATGATGCAATGATTAGTTAAGCAACTTAGGTAAAAAAACCCTGATGCTTTATAGACATAAAGGAAGTTCTAGCTGGTGTTAGTATCAGCCTAATAAATCTGTGCCATAAACGCAGCAATGTTACAATGTAACAAAATATGTATTCAAGGTAGTAATTTGAACCATGTCGTTAAGCCTTCAGCGCTGACAACATTACTATTTGTGTGTTTCTATTCACTCTGCTTCCAGTCTGACTGTGGAAAATAGAGCAGATCATGAAATGCTTCTGACATCAAAATGATTAACTCAGTCCATTGTTCTGTACAACCATGTTTCGCCACATTTGAAATCCCTGAAAGATCATATTAAATAAGTGCTCCAAACATATGTTCCCCTTGTATTTTATACTACTTAACATTTGCTCATAACAGAAGTTTTCTACCTGCCTGTTTTCAACAATTGTCTTCATGTTGCCTATGCAGTGAATTAAAAAAACAAAACAAAAACCCAAAACAAAATAACAAAACCACTGAAAGTGGTTACAAAATAGAGTAGTTTCAGAGAAGAGAGTTTTTAGGATGAAACATTCTTGATCATTGGTGGTCATTTATTGATATTTACTTTTATTCATTCCTAAATCATTTAGGAATATTGTGATTTCTGAGTGACATGACTGAGATATATAAAACAGTGGAAGGTGGTTATCAATCCCAGACTGCTGAATGAGAGGATAAAAAACAAACTCATGAGTGCTGTGTAAAAAATATTGTAATACCACAGAGTAGTCTGGGGTTGGATCTGGGCTCACCTCCCTGCTCAAACAGAGGTACTGAAAGCAGGTTACCTAAGACCATGTCCAGATGGCTTTTCAGTATTTCCAAGATGAATATTCCACAGTCAATTTTTGGCAAACTGCTTCAGTATTTAGTTACAGTAAAAAAGGTGTGTTCTGATAGTCATGCAGCTCTTCCTGTGTTTCCTTTTTCTTACTGCTTTTTGTCCAAAAAAGCAAGAGCCTTCTTCTCTCCAGACTGAGCAGTTCTACCTCTCCCAGCCTTACCACAAAGGAAAGATAACAGAATCATAGAGTCATTGAATGATTATGGTTGGAAGGCACCTTAAAGATCTTCTAGATTCAGATCCTCTGCCTGGGTCTTCTTCCATTAGTCCAGTTGTAAACAGCCCTTTCCAGCCTGGCCTCGTACTCTTTCGCAGATGGGGAGTCCACAACATCTTTGGGCAACATATTCCTAATATCTAATCCAAATATACACTCTTTAAACTTAGGACCATTACCGCTTGGCCTATTACTACATGCCATTATTGAAAGTCCATTTCCAGCCCTCTTGGACGCCTCCTTCAGCTACTAGAAGATGCTACAAATTCTCCCCAAAGCCTTTTTTTCTCTGGACTGAGCAACCCCAATTCTCCTAGCCCATCTTCATAGAAGGTATTGTCCAGTCCTGTGGTCAACTTAGTGTCTCCCTTGGATAAAGGACTCCAGGTGGGGTCTAAGAGCAGAGTAGAGGGAGAGAATCACCTCCACTGACCTGCTGGGAGCACCACTTTTGATGTTGCACAGGCTGAAGTTGGCTTTCTGAGCTGCAAGTGCACTTTACTGGGTTATCTTTTCCTTCTCATCAACCAATGCCCCTAAATCTTTCTCCTCACAATCCATTTTCCACCCAGCCTGTACTTATGTTTGGGCTTCCCCAGTCGGATGCAGGACCTTGCATTTGGCCTTGTTGAACATCACAGGGTTTTCACAGACTCACCTTTTAAGCTTGACTGCGAATGAGAAAGAGCTTAATGTGTGGGTTGAATGGATATCCATATGGTAGAGGTTGTCACAGGTTTGTGATATATGAGAAGATAACTTTACTATTGAAAAGGCTACAGTTCTGTTTTCATGTGCCTAAGGTAATTTACCAAGTTGGTGCAGGTACTGCTGGTTTTGGTGATACATTTGGTGTATTTATTGTACAAAATTGTACGTTGTACAAAATAGTACGGTGTGTGCAGTGTAGCGCAGTGACAAAGAAAGAAAGTGTTTATGACTAAGACAATATATTTGGAACACAATTGTTTCATAACAACTTCAATCAAGTACAGATAATTTCAATATAAATAAAAGTGTATGAATATGATTTATATTCTTTCACATCACAGTTACTCTAGAAATTCCACTTTATTTTGCTGCTTTTCAATGATTACTGTTTGCAGAAGTTATTTATTATCAGTGTATTTAATTGCTCTGTTTCTTGAAGCCTTCAGAATTTATTGCTGTTGCTGTAGAAAAGCAAATAAAACATGTTTGATTTTCTATTTCAGGGAAATCTTGAAGAGTCTTACACTTTTAATCCTCCAGTCATTAACTGTGCTATGAGGACATTCTGGTGAGACGGTAAGTTGGTGTAGATCTACTGCTTTGATCAGCTGAATTGTCATTTCAGATTTAACTTCTATAACGTCCTTCGGTGTCTATCTGACAAACTTTTCTTCCAGGCACTGTTGGAAAATTTCCAAAACTGCAAATCTGTGTTTTATTTCATATGTAGGAAGTCTGAATCACAGAGGTGTCAGATTATTTCTGTATTTATCAAATAAACAGAGCAGTTGATTCCTACATGCTCAGTTCCTATTTTCCAGAAATCCTAGGTTCCTACACATGTGGAAATCTGAGTAATTATTGCAATCAGTAGAGCACAAGTCACTCAGGAATGCTAGATATTGGCAGGTTTCCAAATTTCAGTGATCTATTTATCAACTACTTGTCAGATTCCTTCCAGAGTATTCCATATACACACACTCATATGAGTATGACAAAACACTAAAGGCTTTTATTTTTCTGACTACAAAGAACGCCTGTAGATTTAAGAGGTCATTGCAACCTGTGAATGTTCCTGGATAAGCAATTTTTACAAAACTCTAATATTACATCATAGCTTCCGTTATCTTAGCAACACTACAGTAACTCTTATATAATTTGAACTGGGAATTTTCATCTGAAATAGGATTATTTTAATTTTTTTCTATTTAAATACTGAGTAGAGAAAACAGATACAAAGGTTATTTCTAGATGTTAAAAAAGTTCTGAATAATGAAGTGCCAAATGATTGTGATGTTTTAGACAATTGTGTCCCATGTCTCTCAGCCTTAATATACCTTGCTCACTCTTTTTCTTTTTGTCAAAGTTTGTGCTTTGCAGCTCGAGTGCTGAAAAAAAAATCTTCATCTTTTAATTAAATACCACCTGGGTTTTGCTAAGCTAGATACCATGTACAAGAACCGTTTTATAACTCCGGTTATGCAAAATTGTTATATGAAAATCATTCATGTTCCAGAATTTAATGAGTGCAAGAAAACATTTTTGAAACTCTAGATCCTAAGAAGAATAAAGTTGTAAGTTATTTCATATGCTACAGACATAGAAACGGTCATTACATTTTGTACATCAATTGCAGAGGTAGGACCACTGATGCAGCATAGATTCTAATTCTCTGCTCTCCTGTTGTTGATATATGGACCATTTACAAAGTAAACAAGAAAAAATATTTCTGATTTTAATTTATGAAGTTCACCCAGCGTCTGTTACTTTTAAACCAGGCAGATATTTGTTCTTATCAGTCTTCTGAGTGACTTTTTCTTTGTGATATCATTAAAGTATAATGTCACTAACTACACTGTTATCTAAAAGAACTGATGTCACATGACCAGTGTCTACTTATTGAAGTAAATACCAACAATGAAATTCCATTTTAATACTGAGTTTCCTTTTCAAGGATTTTTATTCCTTTCCTTTGAAAATGTGCTACAGATTACCATGTGATCTAAAATCATGCAATTTGGTCATCCTCTTATCTCATTTTATTAGCTAAAATATAAATTACTTTTATTGGAAGTAATAAAATTATCCCCTTGTGTTGGTGTTCCTACTGTAAAAATACAAGTAGCTCAGATGCAATAATTATTTTATCCAAATTAATAAACACATTTTTAGAAAAAATTCACAATCTTTAATTAAAATCTAATAAGTACAAATCTAATTTGTTTCTGCAGTCTCTTGCACCAGATTGAGTTGGTTTTTTTTTAATAAATGTGAACTATTTATTTATATTTATATTTCACAGGTAAAGAATTCTTGATTGTCTGTGGCTAGATTCCCACTTCTTCAAGACTGTAAATCTGGAATAAATAAAATTTCCTAAAATTATGTCACTTCATCAAATGTAAGACATCTCCTTGAAGGAATTAATAGCAATGGCAAAACAATGGGAAATTAAAAATGGAAAAAACAACTCTGCCAAATTTACAGCATACTCTCAGTGGTTTAATATTTGTGTTAGTTTAAGAATTCGGTATTTTTGGCATAGGCATACAATAATATACAATTTTTTACTTCCATTCATTTTCATTTCAGATGTTATGGAAAAACAAATCCAAATTGTGCAATCTCTTACAGGAAGTACTTTAGCAAAATTCATAAGCATAGAAATGCCTGCTGAAAAGTGGCTAGAAGTTGCTTCTTTTATGTATTGATTTCTCTAAAACAGAAATTCAGTGATTTGTTTTCCTCTGGTTGGTGAGCACAGTTTCAGCCATGAAAATGTCAACATAATATTCCCCTTAAGGGTGAAATTTTTATAATGCAGAAATACAAATCACGTCCCTCAGACTTCATTGTGTCTCAGATTCCATATTTAAACTTGGATGAACAGAGATATGTCTCTGGCACTTTTATGATAATTAAAATACATGCAAGAGGAGACAATACATCTACATTATTTAGAACAAATTTGTTGTGATTGATAAAAAAGATGAAAACTCTAGATACAGGCGTATAAGATGTGGTCTATTACTTTTTTTTGATAATAGACTTAAAGGGGGGAATTATTATTTCTTAAGTCTTTTATGATGGAATTCATATTATTAATAATGATATATGAGTATTAAAATTCTTAACACTGACTATCAGTTCAATAGCTTGGCAAGCTAGAATAAGTATATTCAAGCTTTAACCCCTAGGCCATATTACTGAAGCCAATTTAGATTTGCTCCCTTTGAACATTCTTTTAGTTTGATAGTTATTTGGCTAGCTAAAATGTGATAGAATGAGTTCAAAAGCTGAGGATAAAGAATTAAATTACAAAAAAATTGTATGTTTTGACAATAGTTCACATCTCACAATTGCAACACAAAAGTCAAAGATGAGACATTTATGCAGAGTCAACTGCTCCTTAGGTCCATTAGCAGTTTTGAGTCCTGTGGCTAATGATGGGTGAGTAGTCCTGGAAAAAAAGCGAACACTCCCACACTCAGGCAACATTGTAGCTATGGCTAAAAAATTCTGGTTCATTTAGTTACTTACCATCAGCACAAAATTCACTTAACCACTTAATCAACCTTAAAATTATGAAAAAAGAACCTCCTTTTTTTGATAAAAATCTATATTGTTCATAAGTATGTTTTTACTGAAACTGATAATAACATATGGCAAGGTGTAATTTCCAATGGAGGAATAGTGATTAAGAAAGCAACCTAATTGAACTACAAAAAAAAAAAAAAATCAATACAGAACAGATACATTACCAATGAAAATATTTTTTCCACAAAATTATATGTACTTCAAGTAATTTAGTTCTTCAAGAGTTCTTTTATTGTGTATAGATAGAAAACTGGAATAAACAAAATCTTCATGAACTAGTCAGGCATCTATTGAAAGTACTCTATTGTTTTCTTCATACTATTCTATTACAGATGATTTTCAGTAAAATTAAAGGAAAAACATTTTTAATCTGTTTTTTTCTTTCCAAAAAAATATTGGTGTTTTGGTATTCCCAAATATGCAACATGCAGCAAACAGTAGTGCAAGGAAATATATAATACAGGTCAGTATTTCTCGGCATCTGTGTGCTAACCGTAGTAGATGAGTAACAAAAGGCAATCTAGAGTTAGAAAACAGAGGTTATATTAATATAATCTGAATAAAAAAATAAAATGTTGCTTCTTTGCAACTATAATTTTACTTTTCAAAACCAGATAGTACAGGATCTGTGGTCTAATTTTAGCATATTAGTAGTACTTGGTCTTTTATCATAAGTCAGTTTATTGAGAGAACAGAACTTTTTAATAAACATTTTTAGTGCAACCTGTTGAAACACATATATATCAATTCTCTATTATAAATATCATATGTATATTGCATAATCCTGAGTTTAAAAATTAGTTATTTTATTCACCAATTTTCCTATATGTTAGGATTATTTAAAGAAAAAGTATTAATTGTTTCACAAAATGCGTGTTAAGATACTGTACAGTTTTGAGAGATTTGATTGCCTGGTTAGGATTCTGCATACCAAAAGATTAATTAATAATTCATAGAGAACACCTTTTTTCCTGAAATATTTTTGTGGAATTGGCCAAAACTTCATAGCAAAAGACTGTCTTTTGCCTCCATGTATTCTTGGCAAAGAACAATGTAGTTTAGAAAATAAAGCAAAACCAACCAAAAAAAAAAACACAAAAAAAATCCCACGAAACCCCTAAAACCTTGTTAAAATCCTGTTGCTTAGGAAACTGGAATGTTTTTTTCTTGGTATTGTTCTGGTTTTATTTTCAATTTTATATATTAGAATTCTTACATAAATAAAAAAGTTTTTTATTGTCTGAAAACAGCAGTGATTACATGCAACTATGTGCAAAATCAGCATCATTCTAAATCGAGTTGATTTTTATTAATTTTCATGTGTTTGATAATCACAGAATCACAGAATGAGTCAGAGTGGAAAGGACCACAGTTGGGTTTTTGATCCAACCTCCCTCTTCAAGCAGGGACATTCTAGAGCACCTCGCACAGGATCGTATACAGATGGTTCTTCAATATTTCCAGTGAGAGAGTCTCCACAGCCTCTCTGAGCAATCTCTTTCAATGCATGGTCATCCAAAAAGTGAAGCAGTTCTTCCTCATATTCAGGTGGAACTTCCTGTGCGTGAATTTTTGACCATTGCCTCTTGTCCTATTGCTCGGCACCACTGAGCAAAGCCTGGAGCCTCTTATCACCCTCACTTCAAATACTTACAGACATCAACAAGGTCACCTCTCAGTTGTCTCTTTGAGGCTGAACAGGCCCAGCTCTCTCAGCCTTTCCTTGTAGGAGATGCTCCAGTCCCTTAATCATTCACTGCACCCTCTCCTAGATCTCATGTCTCCCCTGCACTGAGGAGTCCAGAAATGACTCACCACATCTGGACCAGCTAGCAGTGCTCTTCCTAATGCAGCCCAGGATACCACTGGCCTTTTTATCCATCAGGACACAGTGCTGGCTCATGGACAGCTTTTTGTCCACCAGGTCCTCCAGGTCCTTGTCTGCAGAGCTGCTTCCCAGCAGATTAGCTCCCAGCCTGTTGTGGTGCCCAGGTTATTTTTCCCCAGGTGCAGAATCCTGCATTTGCCTTTGTTGAATTTCACAGTTCTTCTCTGCCCATCTCTCCACCCTCTCAAGGGGCCCTTCTGAAGGGCTGCACGGCCCACTGCTCCCAGCTCTGTGTCATCAGTGAACTTGCTGAGGAGGCACCTGCCCCTTGCATCAATAATTTGGATAGCTTCTTCATCAATAACTTGTATCCAAGTTATTGATGAATAAGTAAACAATACTGGATCAGTATTAAACCTTGGGGACACCACTAGTGACAGGCCTCCAGCAAGACCCTACACTACTGATTACACCCCCCTGGGATCTCCCATTCAGTTTGTTCTTAATCCACCTCCCTGTTCACTCACCTCATCTGCACTTCCTGAGTTTGCCTGTGAGGGTGTTGTGAGAGACAGTATTGAAAGCCTTGCTGAAGTCAAGGTAGACAATATCCACTGCTCTCTCCTCATTCATCTGGCTACTTGTTTCATTATGAAAGGCAATCAGGTTCAAACATGACCTGTCTTTACTGAACCCATGCTGACTCCTGATCAGCTTCTTGCCTTCTGTGTGGTAGTCACAGACTCCAGAATGAGGCACTCCATCACCTTTCCAGTGATTGAGGTGAGGTAGTCTGGGCAGTAGTTCCCTGGCTCCTCCTTCATGCCCTTTTGGAAGACCAAGGTGATATTTGCTCTTTCTATTCCTCAGGTATTTCTCCTGATCTTCATGACCTTTTAAAGATGGACATGAGCATCCTGTCTAGGATATTCAACAGCTCTCTCAGCACTTGTGGATTTGTCTCATCAGGGCCCATGGAATTGTGGATATCATGTTTTCCTGGCCCTAACCCAATACTCTGTGACCAAGAGGAAGTTTTCCATCCAATATTCATTTACCCTGGTCTCCTGGGTCAAAAATTCCTGGAGGCTGGTCTCATCAGTGCAGACTGATGCAAAGAAGGCATTCCATAACTCTGCCTTCTTTACATCCTGTTACCAGGGTCTCCTCTCCATTTACCAATGGGCCTATATTCTCTTTTCTTTTGTAATTGATATATTTGAAAAGGCTTTTTTGTTATCCTTTACATCTTTGGCCATATTTAATTCTAGAAGTGCCTTGGCCTTTCTAGTTTCATTTCTACTTTGATCACCTCTCTATATTCACTCCAAGTGACCTTACCTCACTTCCGTCTCCTGTGTATTTCCTGTTTACTCCTGAATAATGACAGGAGTTTTTATTCATCCAAGGAGATTTCTTGCCCTTTTAACCTGATTTCTCTCTCATTGGCATGCATCACTCTTGAGCCTGGAGGAACTGATCCTTGAAAATCAACCAACTCTCTTGGACCCCTCTTCCCTGCAGGGCCTGTTCCTCTGAGACTCTTCCAAGAAGGTCCCCAAAGAGGCTAAAGCTAGCTCTTCTGAAGTCGATGGCTGTAATCGTACTCACTGTCCTGATACCTGTTCATTTGGTACTGAACTACACAATCTCATGGTTGCTACAGCCAAGACTGCACCCAAACTTCACATCACCAACAAGGTCTTCGTATTTGTTAGTATGAGGCTGAGCAGCAAACCACTGCTTTTGGGATCATTCACTACCTTGTACAGGAAGTTATCATTAATATTTTCCAAGAATCTGCGGGAAGTGTATTTTATAATGCATTTCTTTTTATAGACTAGCACAGTTGATCTTTGTGAAAGTAGGCTTTACCTGTAAAATTAATTAATTACCATGTGATCTAGGACAATGATAAACTTTTCAGAGACAGAGTCTGAAATTCTGTTGTACCTTATGCAAGTGATGAAATACAATATGAAGCTTCTCAAGACAAGGAATCAGAGGGTTTTTTTAATTTATCTTTCCAATTTTGAATTCAAATGCACTTTCACTTAATCTATAATGCTCAGTGTTGTTATTTTGATTCTTCAGAGCATTGCATCTGTTGAGAATTGGTGAACAAAATTGTGCAGTTACTTTCTCACATGTTCTTTTTTTATTGTTTTCTGGTCAGATCCTGAGAGAAAATTGACTTTCTTTAGAGGATTTATCATTTAGACTTTGTTTTCCATGCACATTTGAAGCAGCTGTTTGAGGCAGCACTTTAGTAAAGGCAGGCATTCAAAAATAGAAGAGCAGGAAAACTACTCAGAGTGTACTGAAGATGTTAAACTTTATTTTAGATTTTAAAGTATTATAATACAATTCTACCTAACATATACCATTCTGAAACATTATAATGCAGAATGCTGTGTATTCTTCTCTCTTTACTTTAGCGAATATATAATAAATTTAATCAACTTTTCTGTTTTATACACCACTCACAACAAATCTAAGATGACTGCATATTTTCACTAGTCTTTCAGTAAACATGGATAGCAATGTTGAGTGACCCAATAGTTGACAGCATATATGTTAAAAAGATAAGACAGGTCTGACCTTTTTCTGAAGTCTAGTATGAAAACTCTGTACATAATATCTTTACAATTGACTTGATATTCAAGATTCCAAAAAGGCAAAAATCTTTTACCTTTCTTTGTCTGCTTGCTCTGTGCTTTCAACATGCTTTGATGTTATAAACAACTATACTTAGTTTCTTTTGTTGAATTTATGATTGTAGTTCTGATTTCCTATAGTAATATGCATAGCATCTTGGAAGTATAAAAATGCCTTTTTACGGCTTAAAAATAAGCAGTTTGCTGTTACATCTGAATCCTCTGACAATACCATACTGATATTGTACTAGAAATCACGAACAGTGGATTTTTCTAGTTTTACTTTTTTTTGGGAAAGAATAATATCAGTACTAGGCAAAAGTAATTTATTCAAAATGTTTGTCTTCACATGCTTTCATCTTTGCAGATGAATGGAAATATGTTTCTGACAAGGAACATGCTATCATATAAAAGGGATTTAAATTATTATGTCACCATGGTGTACTACATGACTTGTACCAAGAAATCCACAGCCTCCATACAAAGCAAGCTCCTAACAGGTTGATGTTATGCTATCACAACACCTGGCTTCCTGCATAGGTTTTTAAAATCTATAGTTTCCACATTTTCATTATACAACTATAACTGGTAGAAATTAATTTTTGAAAATACGTGCAGAATAGAAAATATTTTATTATAGTTACTCCAATACAAGATGCATTTTTCAAATATATCAGAAAATACAACTTTTAAATTTGCTTAAAACCCTTTAAAATTTCTGAATGGCTGCAAAGAATACACTGACATCAACTTTTTACTTGGATTATTTGCATTTTCTATTTACAGGATCAGATTTCTACTCTTTTTCTGTATTTGTTCTTTTGTGACAATTCATGCCTTAAAATCTAATAAATTTCTTTTGTCAACAAGAAGCACAGCATCTTGTCGGGTATGGTGCTCTCTCAAAATGTAAAACCAACAAAAAAAGAAAAAAAAAGCAAAACCAAAAGTAAAACCTAACCAACCAAACAAAAAATTTAAAATACCCTAAAAACCCAACCAAAAAAAAAAAAAAGTTCACTCAAATCCAGAAGTTATGTATACTTATAACAAAATGCCTTTTATACATAACATTTTATTTTATAGGCAATAGCACATAACCCCATGTCTCTGAAATAGGATGGTCTCAAGTTAGGAGAAATTACTTATAATAATATAGGTTAGCAATTATGGTGACAGTTCTAAGACTGGAATATAATAGAACTTTTCTTCAGCCCCACATATTGAAGTTTTTACCTAATTTGTTGCAATATATTAAACAAAATACAAGATTTTTAACTCCAGAAATATGAGAGAAGAATGACTTTGGATAGAGAGTTTTGCTGTAAACATTTTTGTCATTAATTAACCACTTCATATAATTCATTCATATGGACTAGTGGAGCCATGAAACAGATTTGTTGAAAGTAGGCTGACTGGTACTTACTCTATTTTAATGTTTCTGATAAGTCCCATATTATCCAAATACAGTAAAAATAGATTTTTCTCAATAGTATACAGTGCTTTTATGTCTCAATAACCAGATTTAAACTATGCATTAGGTTACAAAGGGAAGAGTTGCCGTAAGGGCAATAGGAAAAAGAATCATACCTAGGAAAATCAGATGGCCTGATCCTGAATTCATTTTGGTATGTGAGTTGGAGTTAGAAAGAATTTCAAATGCATTCACTTCCCTTGGTGAATATCATATTTCCTCAAATATTTTTTCTTTAGAAATAACATATCAAATTTCCTTTACTTCTATGGCAGGAAATTAGGCCAAAAGAAAAAGAAACTAGGAAGAAGTTTTCCAGATGGGATGAAAAAAATAGTGCATTTGAAGGAAACTGCTCTTTTATTCTCCAAAAATTGCTTCAGACTAGAAGACAGTGACACATTTCATGATTCCTCTCTTTGCAACATGACTTAATGACAAACAGATAATTTAAAAACAAGCAAACAAACAAACCCCAGAACTCCTTCCTCAAAAAATCAATGCCAAGTTATTTTTTAAATATTTAGAGGTGAGAACTTTGTTATCTGAAAATAGATTTCATTTTTTGGTATAGTGTGTATACAAATTCAGCCGTCTGGTTATTTTATTCTATTTAATTAGAGATTTTCAGAATATCTCTTAAAAAAACCCCAAAACCAAACAGGTATTGATGTTACTCCTATAATTCATTGTACAAAAAAGAGGTCTGTATTTCATAGAATCATAGAATGGTTTGGGTTGGAAGGGACCTTAAATGTGATATAGTTCCAACTACCTGCCATGGACAGGGATACATTTTACTAGACCAGTTTTATCAGGGTTCCAACCTGGCTGTGAACTCCAGAAATGGGCATCCACAACTTCTCTGGAGTCTGCATTGCAGCACCTCACCAGCCTCACAGTAAAGAATTTTTTCCTAACATCTAATCTATACCTACTCTCTTTGAAGCCATTCCCACTTGCCCTGTGACTATATGGTGTTGTAAATAATTTCACTACCTATTCCTCATAGGTTCCCTTCAGGTACTGGAAGGCTTCAATTAGGTCACTGCAAAGCCTTCCCTTTTCCAGGCTGAACGATTCAGTTCTCTCAGCCTTTCCTTGTAGAAGTGCTCTATTTTTATGATCATCTTGGTGGCCTCCTTCTGGACTCACTCCAACATGTCCATGTCCTTCTTGTGCCAGGGACCCCAGAGCTGAGTGGCACACTCAAGGTGAGGTCTTACAAGGAGAGTACAAGCACAGAATCAAATAAACTCCTTTAACCCTCTGGCCACACCACTTTTGATACAGACCGGAAATAGGCTGCAAGTTCATTTCTCATCCAACAGAACCTCCAAGTCCTCCTCAGCAGGGCTGTTCTCAATCTGTTCACTCCCCCAGCCTGTGTTGGTAGTACGGATTGCCCAGACCCATGTGCAGTACCTTGCAAAAAACATTTCTGAAATAGTAATAGCTAAGATTTGTAGAATTCAAGACTGAACTTTAAAGTGTTTTTTCTGATGATATTATGAAGATTTGGCAAAGGAAATAACCTACATATAATAATTTTTTACCCACATCACTTCATATATAGCTTGTGATTTTTTTCACTAAATGAAAAATATTTGTCACAGTTTTTTCTAATGCAGAAATACATTTCTAAAGAAGCTATAAGTATTGAAACTTTTTCATTGAGACATTTACTCTGTAAATACTACACTAGGTGAGTAGTGTAGGTGACTTTGTTCTACTCCCCTTCTTTTTTTTTTTTTTTGCCTTCTTAAATTTTTATCTAAGGTAATAACAATAATTATAAAATTTAACTCAGCAGCTGTTAGCACACATATTTTTGTTGCTGACAAATTCAATTAAAGGCATTGCTAGCTAAACCAATCAAGTAACAGGTAGCTCAAAAAAGGTCAACTCTAAATTATTGTTTCCCGTAATAATTTCCCAAACCATTAAGTTTGTAAAATTAATTTGAAATTGAAACTCATAAAAGTAAATTATGGAGAATGCCTTACTAGTTTGTGGGTATTCTAGAGCATAAAACTGTATGTCTTCCATGCATAATACTCCTCCTAATATTGTCCAGGTTGCAGCACAAGTACAGAAGCTTCTAACAGTATTTGCATTAAAAAAAATATTTACAGGAATTCTAATACTAGTCAGGAAGATTTTTTTTTTCCTACTCCCCTAAATTAACAAATCCAATGTTCTTCCTTTATTTTGTTTTGAACTATGTTTTGGGACATTTAAAAAAGACAAGAAAGAAGGTTTGTTTCACAGTAAAAAGCAAAGCTATTAAAATAACCATTATAGCTTTAGAAGTTGAATAATTCAACAGGGATTTGAATTTCCAAAAATTCTAATGTGAGTTTGAACTGCACCATGAATTAAAATGCAAATGAGAATTAAAAAAATCTAACCCCAAAAGAACTTAATACTAAGATAGGATGAATCTGTTATTTATACAGCGACATTAAGCTTTTTAGTTACTGTAAACCAAGCCCCATTAAAAGTAATATTTACCAATAATTCTACAAAACAAAGGGTTTCATGTTCCCTTATTTGTTTCTTCTAAAAATTGCAACAGCTTGTCGAAGTTAAAAAGAGCTTGAAAAGCTGCAGAGGTAGGGAATTGAACAAGATCACTGTTGTTTTTAAACAACATTTTAACAGTCAATGCTGGTTAAAGACAGAATAAGGCTTTTCCTGAGAATATCAACTAACAAAACAATAAAAGACAGTAAAAACTAGTCAAAAAGAAGGATAATACTCATATAGGGTTTATAAAGGAAATGACTACTAAGCACCTGAGGTTAGTCTGGTAGGCACCATAATGGTTTCAATGATCAGTCATCTGGAATTAAAATGTCTGTCCTTCTTTCTTCATTTCACAATACTGTTTGTGGTGAAATTAAATATGTGTCTGCTGAAGTAAATGATAATTTATGCGCACTAGAGCTAAAACCCAAAACAAACAAAAACCAAACGAAAAAACCCAACCACAAAACCCCCCAAAAGTAATCAGGATTATACAGCCCATTAATATCTATTAGAAAGAAAAGAGTTTTGGGGAATCAACAGGTGCTGCCACAACACATCCCCTGCTTCTACAAAAATGTGGAAGCAGTTGATTTATAATTACTCTAGAACAGTAGTTTAGCTCGTGTTAGCCAAAAGAGCTTCACAGTTCACTGGTCACTGTAGATGCTTATTGACATGAAGTGTGAATCTATATCCTTCTTCAAAGAATGCTGGCATTCATATTGTTTTAATAGACTTAGGTGATGCTGACTATTTTGCTTACCTTTGTCTGGGGTGTCCTTATAAAAGCTTTGTTTTACTAGTAGAAAATTTTTATTCAGGTTTTCTTTTATATATGAAAGCATTTTTTTGATTAATTTCTATCTCAAATGGAACAAAACTTTCTGGCACATTAAAGCCACCATGTAGTTAAATAGTACCACACTGAGAGACCATGGGACTTGAATTTGAACATATATTTTATTCTAGTATATAAATAGATTATAAATTTTTAAATTTATTGAATTTTAAATTTTTATCCTTGGTAGTTGTGATTTATTTTCTTTTTAGAAAGAAATTATATCTTTGACAAACTGCAACAATCTCAGATTCTTAAGTGCAAAAGTTCAGGTTGGTTTTTTTCTATTCTGTAGGTATTATTTTTTTCCCAAATTGTAGCTGCACATTCGGTTTACTTTGAAAAGTGATTGTTTGCAAGCCTTTTTGTTATGAGAGGCTAGATGAAATTTGATTTGGGATGAAAAAAAGAGGAATTTCATTTCCTTCTTGTCAATCTTTTTTAGTGGATAGATATTGAAGGCTTCGCATGAAAATATAAGTGCCCAGCTGTCAACTTCTAACATGAATTAATTGTGGTAAGAGAACACAATTCACACGAAAGTTTTAACATAAGTCGAGAACCTATATGCTCATATTCAAAATACATCACTGTCTCAGACATACATATCATTTTTGTCTGTTATTATACAAGCAAAAATAACATGTTTTGAATAAAAGTCAATATGCCAAGTTTAAGTAAACTATGGAAAGGGATAAAATGTTTGAATTTATTTGATATACACAAACTAGTCAATAGAATAAATCTTTTTGAAGAGTGCTTCTAGTTAGACTAGTGAAAGCTGTATATAATAGATAAGCAACTTATTTTCTCTTACTGCTTCCATACAAACTGATGGGAAACCTTTCAATTTCATTGGGAGTGGATGGTAACACTTGCCAAGAGAGTTTTGAGAAGCTATTTCCTTCAATTCTCAGTATGAAAAATATTTTACTGAATGGTTTACTACAAGGAGCATAAGAAATATAATATTCATTATAAATTTTGACTTTTCTCAGTAGAAGAAGTTTAAAAACATTAATTTGTAAATGAAATTAACTGAAGTTACATTATGCATTCCTCATGCATATATGATGCATCATTCTTTTATGTATTGGTATTCATCAGTTTTAAATAAAAGCATAAATAACTTGAAAGCTGGAAAACAAATGCCCAGTTTACCAATCTTTTACTTCACATCCTTATACTGGCCAGCATAATTGAACCTTCCATTTACTTTAGGTTTGCAGTTACAGAAGACAGAAAAATAGAGTAGTAGTTACTACAGTGATTGCTCTGCTGAGTTTCTTGGACTGAAAGATTTTCTGGTATGAGATTTGAGCATTTGGCCAATTTGGACATGATCTCCCAACTTCCATCAGCAGACCAGAAGCCTAGCCAGAACTATAGCTATTAGTTCCAGCCAATCTGCATATATTGGGAAATAGAGAACAAAGACCAGCTGTGTATTTGTAACTCAAAGGAAATACAGCTAGCTGTGAAATGAAAATGAGATCAAAACAGTGCCTTCAGTTGTGTAAAATTGAAACAACTAATTTAATTGTTGCATGTGGTAAGTTCAAGCAGATGCTGTACCTGATAAAAGGACGTGAGTGTTTTATAAAATTCTAAAATAACCTAGAGACTTCACTGATAGGATTATCTGAGCCCCAAATACTCATTACAAAGAGGATTACTATTGAAGTTTTTCTATTACAATCATAGACTTGTAAAGAAAAGGTAAATACTTCTTAGGTTATTTTTTAGATAATTTTTGCTAATGATCATGTTCATGAAGTGAAGCATCCTTCCTATGCTTTGGAAACTGAAAAAAGTCTCCACTGAACTGTGATGTCTTAGCATAGGTTCAAACAGGAATAATGCCATGGCAGCCATAAAGATATTAGTTATATTTCTATGAGAGAATTCATAGATACAATTGGGACATAAATCTCTGTGGCTGAACCAAGACTTGTCAGAATAGGAATAAACTGACTGTTTCAAAATCAGTGATTTATTTTTCTGGCCAAAATCACACTGAAAGCTTAAAACAATTTCACTAATTATATACCTTCCTTTTTAGAATCTATCCAATTGGTTCAGTAAGGGTTATCATCCATTTTTCTTGGTTTCATTATTCTGGAGGTTTCTATGGGTATATTTAGATATGTTTTCTACCTGCTGGGAAAACGCCTTGATACTGCTTTGAAAGTTCTTAGTTCTGTTGAAGAGTTTAATGCATAAGATAGGGAAATAGATTGTTTTCACTATTTGGAGTTGGCACATTTGTGCTGGTAATATAATACTTCTTCAATAGGGAAAAAAACTGAAGGCTATTATTCCCCTTGTCCTCCCCCCTTTCCCCATGATAGTTTGTTGTTTGCGAAGGAATGGCATGTTCAACACAGCCTCTCCACTTTGTAGGCTTTTTGTTCTTAATTTCTCTGCTATCTGCAGTGTCAGAACATCATCATCTTCTCAATCATTTTCAGTCTTTGAGTGACTTCCTCAATAGTCATCAAGCTCCTGCACTAATTTATTGGTATGTCTGTCTTTACTGCTTAATTGAATACTGTTGAAATAGCATAAAATATCAGGAAAAAAACCCCTCCTAAATGGTTATCCCTTGACACCACTTTGCAAGTATAAAATAGGATGTTCTTTAGATATTTTTAACTAATTTTCAGAGATTTTTATGATGTTGCAATGTCTCACTATCTCATTTCTGTTGCTCCTTGAGGCATGCTTTACCAGCTCAACCATGGTGATATAGACCTGTCAGCCTCTGCCACTACCAGGTTCATGCCCCAGTCCTCTCAGCAGCCTCTGTGGAAAAAAATACAAGACTATATGCCACTTATTTTATGCAGATAATCCCACCATGATTCAACACAAATCCTTGTCTGATTATGTAGTTCTAGACCACTTATAAGGGAAGTAAAGGATCTATGGGAAGAAAAAGGCTGCTTTATATTCAGCATTTTTACCAGATTTAATATGATTTGTCCTAGGAAGAGAAAAAAAACCCATCATAATA
Source organism: Haemorhous mexicanus (assembly GCF_027477595.1). Classification (NCBI taxonomy): domain Eukaryota; kingdom Metazoa; phylum Chordata; class Aves; order Passeriformes; family Fringillidae; genus Haemorhous; species Haemorhous mexicanus. Next base: position 59,308,294 of record NC_082381.1, read on the forward strand.
ATGAGTCAATTTTCATAAAACAATGGGAATTCTGGGTTGTAATAAAATACTGTGAAGAAAACGACCTTAATCCCATTTTGGAAGTGTTGATGCTTCAATTTTCAACTTAATGCAAAGTACAATATATGTTATCATAGGCATCTTTGTGCTGTTATAAGATAAACCTCCTATCTCCCGTAAAATAGTTCTAGATTGGCAAACTCACAAAAGCTAGATTCAAAGCAATTTAACAAATAAAATAGGTGACAAATAATATTTCTTTTACTCCAAATAACAAGAAAATTTGAAATTAGCTAAAATTAATCCAGTCCAGGACAAATTTTTTTGCAATTATAAGCTTGTTAGTGAAGTTATCTTCTTGCTTGCAGGATCTAAAACCAAAGCTAACAGCTTGAAATACCAACATTTATCAGTTTGTCTTCTTTCAAAACAAAACCATATAAAATAAAACCTAATGTATATTCTTTTTCCTATGTAGTATTATCTAAATTTCTGATGGTGGTTCTGTCTAATGTTTTTAATTGATTGTTTTTCAAGGATTGTATCCTTCAATTTATTTACTACTTTTTTCATGAGAATTCACATTAACTGTAGAAAACATACTTTCTTCACCAGAGAGTCTTCTTCTGCAATTTATTTGTGGCAACCCATCAGTATAACAAAAAAAATTAAATGTCCTGCAATTTCATGTATCATTTTGAACTATGGTTTTTTAAACTGGGAATTAATTTGTCATATTTCTTGCTATTTACCTTTCTTTTGCCCGTTTTTCTGTCACCTGCAGGATTCAGGATAATACCACCTGGGTCCCAGTGTCTTGGTTATTTCTTCCAGATCTCTGTAGTCGCAACTGTTACACTCCAGGTTGCCTCATGTAGTATAACTGGTTCAAACCAGGGAGAACAGCAAGGGTCAACAGTCAGGGGGACAGGAAAGCGTTGACTATCTCCCCACCACATCCTGCATGTGAGCCCCCATGAAGTAATCAACTTCCCAAGACAAAAAACCAAGTCAGGTCTTGAGTGCCTTCATCCCCCGCAGCAACAAGTGACTTGGTGGTATCACTTGCTTTTCCTTTTAATGCTCCTGCATTGGTCTAGGTCACTTTGTCCTGGATTATTTGTTTGAAAGTAAAATTTTATGGATGTATAAAAATTAATCTGTTTTAAGAATCAAAATAATCAAAAATAAATTTGGAAATATTTGAGGTGTTTGCCTTTTTCATATAATATTAAAAATATGATATGCAATTATATTAAAAACAGAAAGTTTAAAAAGATGCAAGTAAAGCTAAGTTAAGCCTAGATGGTTTTTTGCTTTGTAAGTGCACAACATGATCATACTGCTTATGAAAGTCACTAATCTACTTCCGTTCTAGAAACATCTTCTGAAAATTTGAGTGAAAAATTAAGTTTATAGTGTTTTTCTGGGTTGATCTGAGATGGGAAATAGTGAGAAATATGTGCAAAGTTACCATGTGAAGTATCATGAGGGGATTTTTTATGTCTTTCATACTAGTGATCAGCTCACTTATTGAAAGGTGAATCAAGATCAGAATGCATTAGGAGTTTAGGAAAAGAGACTGAGACAACTTTTAAGTCAAGAGGGAGACAATCTCTTTAAAAGGAAGATCTTAAATGTTAAAATGTCATGAAGAGCTACAAAGGTATAAGAAAAGTGGAAGACAAAGACAGACAGCATGATAATATTAGTGCTAAAGTGAAGTGGAATTATACTTGTTAAACTTTTCATATGTGTAAAGTGCCAGTGACCTTCCTAGTATCCTTTTGTCTTTTGCTACTTATTGGGAGAAACAAAACTAAGTATAATATAGACTTACAGAGAATAGAAATACCTAAATGAGAAATGTAATTTAGAGCTCACTTCTATAAACATCCACATGTATCACTTAGATAGGTCACAGACAGGCATAGACAAAAAACCCTAAGCACAGTGCAACCTACTGTATTGGAAGATCAGAATCAAATGAAATTATCTAGAACAGCTCCTGTTTTCAATCCCATTAACAGCTTCTGCTCCAGGACAATAAGCTCTTGGCCCTTAAATTGATTGCAGTAGTTCACAGAATCATTGAATGCATTGGAAGGGACCTTAAAAACATCTAGTTCCAACACACCCTTGACCTAGACATGGATGCCACCCAATAGATTAGATTGCCCAAATCTGCATCCAACCTAGTTGAATAGTTCCATGAATGGGATGGATAATCTTGACTTGATCAAAGATGGGGACTATTAATTATCTAGGTTTGATTGTGATATTTTATCACTTATTTGGCAGCTGTCACAAAATTATATTTGGCTAAGCTCCCGGACATCAAAATATGGGGTGGACCAAAGAGATTGAAATCCCTCCATATGTCAGCATTATTCTATCACTTTTAACAGGGTGTATTTCAGATCCATGCTGCATAAAAGTAACTAATTTTACCTTAATCAATTCAGTTAAGCTTTCTCCTAGTATTCATAAAGTCTATTATTGACAGCTCCCAGGCCATGTGGAGTATTTTGCTCTAAGAAGCTCAGTTTCACAGACACTGCTTTTTGCTCACAGTTTCTCATTGATAATTATGTCTTTGGAGTTATCTGAGAACTCATCATAAAAATGTCATGGAAAGAACAGAGACCGGTAATTTTAGGGGATGCTTTTGTTTAGTGCTACAGTTGTAATTTGCAACTGCTCCTAAAGAGAAGCACACAATCTTTTGAAACTTTGTGTTGCTTTAAACTTTTCTCTAGGAAAACAAATATCTCAGCCAATATGCAGATTAGAATAGTGTTTCTGGTACAAATTAACACATGACAATATGAAAAGATATTAAATTACCTCCTTTTTTTAGTAAAAATATTATGTCTTTTTGGAGATATCATCAAATAAGCTGAAAATTTATAAAGAGTATGTGCAGGGAGAGCCACCGTTTGTGTCTTGAAAATAGCTGTTCATCCTATTAGAAATGTCTCCTGAGGGTTCCCCCCACTTCTATAGCCTATATTGTTTGCATAAGAGCTATGCCCCTGTTGTGACTTGCGCAGTGTCTGAAACAAGCACACCATCTGTTCAAAGATACAGTTGATTTTTTTTAACACTGCTGCTTTTGTGCAAGCTTGTGTGTATGGGCTGCCTTTTTCAGCTCTTACAGGTAGTTGCAGGGATATATAAAATATATATATAATGTAACAGAATGACCACTGCTATTTATAAGTGACTTGCTTTCATAATTTCTTGAGATTTCATATTTTCCCTTCATGGAATCAGGTTCAGACTAATAAAACAACCAATTGTAAAACTTAGCTGATTATATATTTTGAAATTTCTCTCTGATTTTCTCTTTTTCTCTCTCTCAAAAGTTATAAATACCTACTGTGGTAGACTTGGTTTTGACTGTTCAACTTTATGGGCATGTCCATTCTGTACAAATCCATTGATATGAAGAAGTGTATTGTGATGTGAAAAATTAGGATGGAGAATAAGGTTATGATTTACTATTATCTATAAACCCTATAAGGAAGAAGTAGCATATTTTTCACTAGCAGTTTGATTTGCTTTTTGTGGGCCTTACCTGATGGATAAAACAAATTTAACTATATATTGGTTCTTTTGAAAATCATGATTTCCATATAAAGGTTATATAATTAAAAGTATAAGAAACAGAAAAAGAAAAATATTGGGCAAATGCCAAAAAATACTTCTGAGAGGAAGCATCTGGCCCTTCTTAGTTTTATTTATATGTGTACATATATGTTTATCTGTAAGACGTGTTCTCTGCAGGGAAGACATAAAAGAATATCTGAATATGTTTAACTGTTGTATTGCACTAAATAGTTTATTTAGTTGTTTTTTTGCCCTGTGTTATTAGAGATTTGCACAGAGTAGTCTTTATATTGCACTAAATAGTTTATGTTACATCACATGGTTTGTTTAACCAGGAAAAAATAAGAGGTATACAAAGAAATGTACAAGTTAAAGAAAATACATGTGTATGTTTTACTTCATAAAAAACATAGCTATATTTTATAGCTATATTATAACTGGAGATCAGTTTTTTATTAGAAACCCAAATTCAAATTGTCATTTTGATCAAATGGTTTTAGTTTTCAGGTATTATACAAGAAAATGCATACTTTTGTCCTGAATGATCCCCATCATTTACAGAGAGTGAATTGTCTCTGGCAGTAGGGGATGTTAGAGACAATTGTTTATAGAGAATTAAAAGTGACTGCAGGAGGATAGCTGGTGTCAGTAAGTCAACTATGCCAAGTCAGTTTTCCTCAGTGTACTATGAAATTATTTAATTCCTTTGAATTACACACTGATGCAGTCTTTGACTATCATAAATGAGCAGAAGGAATTTATTAAATTTCTGTCAGCTAATCTGCATTTTTAAAAGTGGATTATACTGCAATTATATGTGTAAATACCATCCTACTTCTTTGCCATATCTTCTTTTTGCACATCTCTCCAACATTTATGATAATTTCTGCACATAGGCAGGAAAACACTTTTTTTTTTGCAGGTAAGCGGGACAGAAGGTGTGGGATGGAAAGCAAAAATTGTCAAAGCAGTAGGGATGGTAAATGGTGATGGATTTGCAGTCCTATGAACCCAGGAATTTTCACCTCAAAATGTGAAGCAATAATATAGCTGAAGTACAGAGATGTGGCTTGTTCATATTAATGTTCAGAGCTTTTGATTGGCTAAATTCAACTGAAGTCATGAAGTCTGTTAGTGCTGAAGCTGAAATAACAGCAGGCTTCTGTTGATCCTGTAAGAGAAGATAGGAGATAATTTTTTCACTCCTATAAATACATGAATCTTGATGCTGTATACCAGATAAATCTCTTAAGATTTAGTGGCAGAATCTTCTGCAGTACTTATTTTATATATGTATGCAAGCAATTGGTTTAGAAAAAGTTTTTGATAAAATATATAGCAATACCCACTTGAAATTCCAAAGCTCTAGGGTTTTCACAATCCTCCCTTCCCAGGGAATATTGATTCAAATGTCTGGTGATCCAAATAGCCATACAATTAATAATATAAGTACATTTTCTTTCTGATTTAATATGTTAGATTATAAAACAGAATAGAGTCAACAATACCTAACTGATTTTTTTTTTTTTTTGAGGTTATTTCCCTGATGGATCTGCAGTTAGGTCAAGAGCTAAGGATATTTTATCTAAGTAAGATGTCACCAGTGAGCTATGTGACTATTCTAACACGTTGGCAAGTTGTTCTTGCCCATGGTGGTGCCTCCGTGAGACTAGGCTTTTCATTTGTGTGTGTAGGGGGGTTATTTATACCTCTCACTATGTATTACTTCCTTGTACAAGAACAAAATTTATTTTCTTTCTTTTTTTTTTTTTCCTTGTATTTTTGTACTCAAAAAGGCAAACCCATTTATTTTTACTTCAGGAAATTGAACATCTGCTTCCCAGTAGTTGTTAATAGGTATTTTCATACTATGTGGGACATAAATAATTATTAATAACTAGTATAAATAAATTCTTGTCCTAGAGAATGTACTAGTCAATGGCAAGATGAAACATTTTAAGCTATTAATTGACTATTTTGATGATACAGCCCTTTAGAATATTGATATAAAACCCATGATACTAGATGACCGAATTCTGTATAACATGCACAGGCAGTGACAAAGTAATGCTGACTAGGTTTGAAAAACCATTATGTTAATATAATTAGAAACAGAGAGGAGGGAGTATTTCAGTGCCCATTTACAGTGTTGAAGTAGCAACAGTTAGGTGCTATATATAGTACAACATAGTGCACTGCACAGATTATTGGTCGGGTTCGGATCTACCTCTGTGTTAATGAACTTTTTTGTTTGGGGTTTTGTTTATTTTTTACTTATCTCAATACAAGTTATCAATTTACGTGCTGAAATATACAGACATTTAGAAAATGGTGTATATTATTAGTCCAGTGATCTCAACACTAGGTTGCAAAGCTTCAAAAATAAGGTTCATAATTTTGGTGCAAGCAAGTAGCCATATTAAAAAAAACCAAAATAAATAATAACAAAAAACAACCAAAAAAGTAACAACCCAAAATATCTAATTTGTAACATTTCATTCTCTTATTTTAATTTTATGCAGAAAAGCAAGACAGTGGAACCTGAATATACTAACATTCCATTTCAGGCAAGCTAAAAACTGTAGTTGCTTCTCTGCTAACTGATATAAAGATCACTATAGACTCTGGCATGAATTATTTTAGTAAGATTACTACCATTCCTGATCTTCAAAACAATATGCAGAACCACTGCGTACTTTTAAAAAACAACACTGTGTCAGTGACATATAATCAAAGTTGTGCACAGCAATAAAAGTATGTTTTTTGGTCCAAAAAATATAATGAATTAAAAAAAAAAATCAAAATACATTTGGTAACAAAGGATGCAACATAACAGTACCATTTTCTTTTTTTTTATACGTATAACTATATTAAAAATAGCAAAGCTTTCAGTAGTCTCTGAAAAATATCCTTTTAGAAAACAAGTCTCCCAGATCTAATGCATCTGTGATTGATGAACTTTTTATGAATTCTACCATCACAAGTAAAATGTATTTACCATTATCCTTTTTTTCTGTAACTACTAATGGTGGCCTAAATCACTGTTTATAACAAGGAACAAACAAAAGTAAAACCACTAATGCTGTCCGCCAGTCAACCAAACTGAAAAAAATTCTACTTTAAGCTATACCTTAAGTGGTCTGAAATTTATTGTTTCCAACTTTCTACAGTTCCGATTAGAGCCCCAAAAAAATATATATATAAAGTCCTCTCAAAGCACCATAAAGAAATCTAGCACCTGTTATGTGCTTGTAATGTTGCTTGACAGAAAATGCTTTTTAGGGAAGCCTAGTAGGGGACAAACCACTGTTAACTGAAACAGTGGGTTAAGGGATAAACTGATAGTGTATAACAGTTCCTTTTGATGGAAGGTGATCTTTTACTCTGGGTAACAGTGGGGCTTAGGTGAATGAATTACTAGGGCAAATGAAATGTGATCGCTCAGCAGATTACCCTGTCTGGATGCCAGATACCTACCAAAGCTGCTCTATCACTCCCCTTCTCACGTGGACTGCGGAAGAGAAAATAAAAGTAAAGGCTCACGAGTTAAGATAAGGATGGGAAGAGATGACACACACCAACTACCATCACAGGAAAAACAAAATCTACTTAGTTTACCTTATTGCCATTTAAATCAGAGTAGGAAATGAGAAATAAAACAAAAACCTAAAAATGTTTTACCTTCCCAGGTTTAATTTTGCTCTCCACCTCCTCACCTCTCCAGTGACACAGCATAACGGGGAGTGGGTATTGGGGTTAGTTCATCGCACATCTCTGCCCTACTTTCTCCTCACACTCTTCTTATGTTTCCGTGTGGGGGCCTACCAAAATTCTTCAAGAACTGCTCCAGCATGGACTCCCCATGGAGTCACAACTCCTGCTGGATTACCTGCTTCAGTATGGGTTTCTTTCTCCATGGGGCAGCAGGTCCTCCCAGGAGCCTGCTCCAATATAGGCTACACACACGGCTCCACAGGTGGTCAGTCTTCACTCAGGCACACCCACCTCCTACAGCAAGGATCTCCATGGGCTGCAAAGACTGCCTGACTCACAATGGTCTTCACCAGGGGCTGCAGGGAAATCTGCTGTGGAATCTGTAGCACCTTCTCCCACTCCTTCTGACGCCCACCACCAACCTTGGTGTTTGAACGGCTGTTTCTCTTCATGACATCATGCCTCTCTACTTTGGCCACAATTTTTTCTGCACAATAACTTTTTCTCCGTTCTTAAATATGTAATCCCAGGGTGTGGTGATTTCAGTTCGAAACTGGGCGGAAATATTAATTCTGAGATTTTCTCGGCTAATGTATTAAAGAATGTGGTGGGTTTGGTGTTGGCTAACCACTAATAAACTCACTTCTTGCTATGAGATAGGATTAGGAGAAAGGAAAATCGGGCTCAAAACTTTAAAAGGTTATAAAGAAAATTTTATTAAAAGTAACTAGAAGGAAAAAAAGTAGTAAGCATCAAAACAAAATTTTCAGAACACTTCTCATCCTCCCACAACTTTTTCTTTCTTACTGGCAATATAAAGAAACTAAACTTAAGATTTCTAGTCAGTTTACTATTTCTAAAATATTTTTCTTCAGTTTACTGAGGGAGAAAAGTCCCTCTTGTTAAGGTTATAGAGACTTCTCTAAAAGAGGAAAAACCAGTTCTCTCGTGGCTCTCAATTCCATCATGAATAACAGCTGCCCAAGGAACCCTGCCATCGTGAAGTCCTACCCATTTCTACAAGCCTTGCCACAGCTTGTTGATGAGCTATGTCAATTTACAAGGTATTGTTTTAAAGATGAGCTGTTCAAAAGCAAAAGTTCTCATTAACTACTTCTAAAATCATCTTCATCCCTGGGAACAGAGATCTTCTGGAAGCACAGGACTACTCTCTCTTTCTCTGTTCTAACTTCTCATGGGATCACAGCTATTTAAACATCTGCTTATCTTAGCATGGAGGCTTTTGCTCGATACCAATTTGAACACTTTCATCTCCCCACAGTTTCATGCATTATAAAGAAAAAGAGTCCTTTCTCTATTGCTTACAAGAGGACTCCAGCTCTAAAAACAAAGCCTCTTCTCCTCCCTCCCATCTGACACTTCTTCACTTATTTTGATGTCTTCATGCTTTTCTTTTACATGCTTACATCTTATTATTTTCTCTCACTTGAGGGAAGATTGAAGCACTGAAAAGGTTAACATCATGCCTAGGGCCTACCTGGCCCACGGTAACTTGTAGTAGAGAGCTGCGGCTGGGCTGTCTCAGCATCGGCCTCATGGTTGGTCTTTGGTTTTCTACATAGGCTGCAGGAGTCTCTGGTCTCAGCCCCACAGGGGGAAGGGGATTTGATGATAAGGTCTTCACAGCCACGGCAAAACCTGCTCCAGCCAGGCCTCCTCAGCCTCCCCCACCTTTTTGCTGGGCAGCTACTGGGGCCCAGCCCAGCTAGAATAGAGCTAATGGGTGGGGCAGTGGTCAGCCCGGGGGAGGGAAAGGGCCCAGTCTGCAGCAGGACTGCCCGGCCCAGCCTGGCCGAAACGGGGGACCAGGCCAGGACCTGCCATCTCCTCACCGACCGGAAAGGAAAGGGAGAGTTCCCGGGCTTTTGCATCTTTAACATGTGTGTTTCACAGAGGCATGTCTAGCTTCTCAATAGTTCAACAGACTGTCAGTTACACAAAAAACTTTGCATCACTTCCGTGAATTTCCTCCCATTCCAAACTATGACACAGGGATACCAGCAGCATTGTGGATGGGCTCTGTCTTGGTCAGTCGTGGGTCCATCTTAGAGTCAAGTGGTACTTAGGAAGATTCTAGGAGCTACTCATGGAAGACATCCCTGTAGCTGCCTTTCCAGACTCCCCAAAACTTGCAAATGCAATAAGAAAGGATGTAGTGGCATCACAAAATTAATTGTAAAATGTACTTTTGAAAATTATTTTCAAAAATTACTTCTGCTATTGTCACCAAACTCTAGTAAAAGCCTTACAAATCATGGTCTAAACAGCAAAGAGTTGTAAATTGTTTATGTGGTAAATGTCAGAGAATATATTAAGGTTCCATCAATGTGATATAATAGTATGTGAAAGAATGTATTGCTCAGTTATTTTGGGCCATGTCTTGGTTTGGAAAGACAGCTGCCTGCTAAAGAAAGCAGGAGCCTCCCCTGAAATGGAGAATGCAAACCCTCCCCACCCCTCTGAATTGCTATGAATTTTAAATTAAGGGGCTCCCAGGCTAAAACTATGGGAGCAGGAAATAACAGTTCTTTAATAGGGAAGGAAAAAAAAAAGGATAAAATAAAACAATGCAATACACTAGAACAACACTGACAGAGTCAGAACTCAACCTGACACCCTGTTGGTCAGGGTATTGGCAGCAGTCTAGTTGGAAAAGTGGCTGCAGTCTTCTTGAAGTGTCAGATGTGGTTCTATTGGAGCAGGGGAGTCCTGTAGAAAAGGCTGTATTCTTCTTCTGCACATCTGTGGAAGGAGAAGCATCTGCTGTTCCTCTGGGGAATCCAGTGGGAAGCCGTGCTGATGTTTCAGAACCTCCAGATTATATCTCATTAGCAATGTTTGGCTCCTCCCTCTGGGTGGAGCATCTCACAATGGGATGTTATAGTTCTTATCAGTCCTGCAGTGACATTCAATAGCCTGTTATCAGCAGATGTCCCCTGGTGAGGGAGGAGTGATTATGATCACTCAGGGAGAGAGATAAGGAGAATTGCCTACTTGACACAAGACAACTGCCATACAGATGGTAATAGAATACATCATGCCTTGCAATCTGGAACAGGCCACTATAAAAAAAGAATGAGAATATGGAAATTGCAGCTTTGAATTTCGTAAGTGGCTGCCAAACAGACACCTGTTTTGTTTTTGCAGTACCAGAAGACAGGAGGGGTAAAAAAAAGGGGGGGAGGGTTAGGGATGGGGGATGACCCCCAAACCATATTTTCCTGCTTACACTTTTTAAACATAAGGTAAATTGCTTTGAATCGTCACCATCTGCAGTTAATGAAGGAAATTTGGGGCCCTAAGTTTAGATCTGAACTCTATTAATTGCAAAACATAAGGTCTGAAACGCAACCTTAGCAGAATAATTCCTTTAAAAATCTGTGTGCTCTTATATAAATGCTCATTATAAATGTGTTTTGACCTTTATTTTAAAACTTCTATATTTTTCTAAATATGGTAGTAACTGGTATTTTTTTTTTTCATTTGTTTTTGAAAACCTTTTATGACATTAAATTTTGAGATTCAAATTTGCTTTTTATCAGTGGTCTGTCTGGAAATAGAAGCCTTCAAAAAACCATCATAGTCTCTTCCCACTAGTTTTCTAGCCTTGATTTTTCTAACATGTGTATAATTTTTTTTATACACCTATTTTTCTAACAGGTATAATTGAATGTATTGTTTCTTATTTGCTATTGAAATTTATTTTAGGAATCTTTGCCATCATTAATGTCTTCAAAGCTTTCAAAAGTCACATTATAATAAACACAGTTAATGATGCTTGTGGTAAACAGCTGTCCTCTTAAATATGAACAACTTTATCATAAAGACTAACACCTGAAGGAATATTTTTGAAAAATGGGTAGAAACCCACTTTTATCCCATGGCCCTTGTCAAATCTAGTCTATTTCACTCATAAAAATGTAGAGATATGCAATGTAAGAATATATGAGGTTTAGAGGTTTGGTTATTTTTAAGTGTCTGATTTCATAAAAATTAAATTAGTTAAGAAAAATAGCAGTGTAAGAAAACATCTGTAAATGTTCAGATCACACTGAAAATAAACTCATCTAGGATGTGTGTCAGTTTAAGAACAAATAACTTAAATAGTAAAGACATGCCTTAAAAAATAACATATAACTAAACACTTCCATGTAATTGCTGGAACCTAGTTTAAGGGGAAATGTGTGACCTATTTTACAATACAATCCGAATTTTTTAACTTTACGAGAAGCAACTCCTGAATACCCAGGAATTACAGAAATTACAATGTTGCAGTACCTTTCCTATTGTCTTCATTGGCATGCAATTATTTTAGGTCACATAATTTTTGTTTTTTCATTACAGGCAGAGGCACAGATTGACAAAAATTGCTGTTGTTTTCCTATCTTTTCTACCCTGCCAGTCACTTTGATTTTCAATCTTGTATATACATATGATTTTCTTGTTTTCCTATGTAGCAAGAGCAAATCACAAATTATTTTGGAGACACAAAGCTGACAGGAGAAGAAATTAACTTATTCCTTTACTATGCTGGGCAGAAAGAGTTAAAATATAATTGTGGAATGGTAAAGGAGAAATCAGATGCAATCTTCAAGTACAGAGCAATTAATTTCTGTAATTACTCTTCTATAAGGATAGGAAAAAGTCCCTTCTAAAAAGACATTAAGTTACACATTACACAGCCGTTCATGGACCTTTTGAAAGCTAAAAATTAGGGGTTTTGGTCAGTATGGGGAGATAGTTCTGGGCTTAGGAAGAATTGGTGAAGAACAGAACCCTTCCTTTAACTCAGCAATCAGTGTCAAGATACCCCTTAGTGTAGAAAGAAGAAAGATGCCTAGTATTCTCATACCAGTTGTCTGTGTTTTCACTTTTTGAAGTAATTTGGGAAAGCAATATATTTGTTTATATATTTCTGTGCATGAAAAACTACTCTATGACTTAATGGCTGCTGTAGTATCCCTACAGAACTCCACATTAATACTTACATACTTCTGCAAAGAAAAACATTTCATTCTCATACAATCAGTTAACCTATTCAATACGACAATGTTCTTTAGAAATGTTACATGCAATATTAAATATTATGAGTCAAAAATCAGCAAAAAACCCCACATGCTAAACACCATTCCCCCTGAAAATCTGAGGGTTTTTTTCATGATTTACCTGGGTATAAAAGGTATAATTACATAATGGGTCTCTCTCAGAATTATTAGTAGTAAAATTACCAAATTTCTAATTCTTTACTATCCTTGATAGGTAGTTTTAATTTCATAAAATTAAATAATCATTATCTTGTGTATGATTTCCTTTATAAAATACGTCTACTATTTAGGATTCTTACATTCCTTAGATTTTATGAAGATATTTCTTAGTTAGCTGACAAGAATACTTTTCAAGTCTTTGGGTATAGCTGCTTGCAAAATAAGACATATATATTTTTTTTTTTTTAAAGATTTTTGTTTCAGCATTTTTAAAATTCCTAATAAAAATGGGTTCATTTAATCACTGCATGTGTTACTTATGTTTGAGAAACAGATTAGATGTAGATGCTTGAACTGGTATAGAATAAACATGGTTATTCAGGTGAATAACGTTTTTGTAAATGTCATTAAGTTTTATTTAGATAGAAATATAATGTCTTACATAAGAAAAAGGTATTTGACATAGCTGTAAAGAAGGCTTACAGAATCTTCGTGCTGTCTTATTCCACCACTACTGTTCATATACTGTATGCTAAGTCCAAGGACAGTATCTGTAAACTAGACAGTGATTTTTGGAATGCTCAGGTATTTAAGCATATCTGGGATATTCAAGTTCATTCAGAAATCTTTAAAAAAACACTATTCAACCAGCATCAACATCTTCAAAAAAAAAAAAAACTTAGTCTTCCATAGCTATGGGCACAATCCTGTGATACTATAATGGTGAAAATTGGCAAATGAAAATCTATTGATTAAAAATCAGGATACTTTAAGTATCCTCTGGTAAGAATATCTATTCTACAGATGATCTACACTTTACATTATCCCTTTATATTATTAGTAGTAGTAAGATCCATATTCAACCCTCTCCTAAATGTTCTGTATATTTATATCTATTTTTCTTTTCCTATTCTTTTAGTTTAGATTCACATAATATAAGTGAATATTGCATGATTGAATATTGAATATTATTGAAGTTAACTTACCAAAAAGCCGCATGCTGGAATGTAGATAGATTAATTCCAACAGCATATTGGCTGGGTTTGATGAATGAGGAATTTGCCTCCTCTGTCTTCTGTCTTAGTGTTTCTATCATGCTTTGGAGATAGAAGTTAATATTTTGAATTCTTAGCTACTTCACAGAAGTGACGTGTTGTAAAACTTATCTGTAAGATCAGTAGATATTTTTAGAGAAACATATTTTAAACCTAGCATTGAAGCTATTGGTATGCAAATATTTTTTGTGAGAACAGAGACCATCCTTGTTTGTTTCAGGTGACAACATTATGACCTGAGTATCAAATACAGTTCAAAATTTTCAGTAGAAAATGACTGGAAAACAATTAATAGATGGATTTTTTTTCCTTTCTATCAGTAAATGTCACCCAACTCATTGCTTGCTGAGTGCAAACCTGTGAAAGTTTGCAAAGCAGTACATTTTTTGTTTGTTTGTTTTGAGTTTTGGGGGGTTTTTTTGGTGTTTGTTTGTGTGTGTGTGTGTGTGTGTGTGTGTTTGGTCTTGTTGAATGTCTTCAGGCTATCTCCTCTGCTTTTTAACTTAGACATTCTTCTCAACACCAAATAGAGCTTTCTTGTAAGTTACACAAATACGTTTCAATATCTCTGTTTATAGTTTCTTATGAAGGTATTTGCTGATTGAAATTTGAGAAAGAAAAAGGGCACAGAAATTTGTCTGACTTTTTTTGGATTGTGGAAAATAATTATCCTGACACTCCCTTGAAACTCACACTAGCAATTAAATACTACATTTCAAAATTACAAAAGAGAAGTATTAAAAGCATCAAACTTTCATTTTGAATGAAATTTTTAAAAATATAAAAAAGACATTTGCACTAAAGGGGGAAGGATATTATCTAATTAAAAACTCTGATGTAGACATAAGAAATTTTGTATGGATCTCAAACATCTATTCCTATCTCTTGTGGAAGGAAGACTGCTTTCTTTTGTAAATTGCAAATGGCAAAAAAATTACTACAGCTTATTTAAAATACATCTTTTCATAACAATAAATTATTTAGGTCTGAAAAAAAATCCCTAAAATAGTTTATGTATTTTCACCAAAACAATACCAACTGCATTCTTCATACAGCCACAAAATCCAGCCACTTTGATTTCTCATTCCTAAATATGCTTTTTTTCACATTTTAAAATCTTTTTACATTTAGAAGGCAATATATTTTTCACCACTTCATATAAAGTAAAGAAAAAACTTGATATAAAGAAAAGCACATGAGAGTTTTCTGAAATGTTGGTTGGAACAACTATATCAGAGAGCAAAGTATCATGGAATCACAGAATCACTTAGGCTGGAAAAGACCCCTGAGATCATTGGGTCAATTGGTCCAATGATCCCACACTATCTTGTCACCTAGACCATGGCACTAAGTACCACATCCAGTTGCTTTTTAAATGTCTCCTGGGATGGTGACTCCATCACGTCCCTGGGCAGCCCATTTCAAGATATAATCACCCTTTTTGTGAAGAACTTTTTCTAATGTCTAACCTAAAAGTTCCCTGATAGAGCTTTAAGACTATGTCCTCTAGTCCTATTCTTGGTTGCCTGGGAAAAGAGGAAGACTCTCACCTTGCCACAACCTTCTTTCAGGCAGTTGTAGAGAGAGATAAAGGGTATCTGAGCCTCCTCTTCTTCAGGCTAAACCATCCCAGCTCCCTCAGCTGCTCCTCACAGAACCTGCTCCCCAGACCACTCACCAACTTTTTTGCCCTTCTCTCCAGAAACTCAATGTTATTCCTGAATTGCAGGGCCTAGAACTGGACACAGTACTTGAGATGCAGCCTCACCAGTGCCAGGTACAAGGGGAAAATCCCTGCCCTGGTCCTGCTAGCCTCATGTGCTGATGGAGGCCAGGTTGCTGTAGGCCTTCTTGGCCAGCTCAGCACATGATGGATCATGTTCAGCTGCTGTAAACCAGCATCACCAGGTCTTTTTCCTATGGCAGCTTTCCAGCCACTCTGCTCTCAGGCTGTAGAGCTGCCTGCTGTTGTCTCCAAAATACAGGACTCAGCACTGGCCCATCTCTCTAGCCTTTCCAGGTCTCAGTGCAAAGATTTTCTATCCTGCTGCAGATTGACTCTCCACCCCAAATTGTCATTGTCCACAGATTCTCTGATTGTATTCCCTCATCCAAATAATTCATAAGATATTTAACAGAGCTGGTTCCAGCCTTGATCCCTGGGGGATGCCACTAGTGAGCAGCCACCAGTTGGATGAAGTACCATTCACCACCACTCTCTGGGCCTGGCATCCAGCCAGTTCTGAACCCAGTGAAGGGTGCACCTGTCCAAGCCGTGGGCTTCCAGCTTTTACAGGACAGTGCTGTGGGAGACAGTGACAAAGGCCTTGCTGAAGTCATGGTAGACAACATCCACATCCTTTCCTGCATCCACCAGGGGGGGCCTGCAAATTCTGGATCCTCTTTCCAGCTCCTCTTGTAGATGGGCATCACATTGGCCATTGTCCTATCATCTAGGACCTCCTTAGTTAGCCAGGATGATAAATAATGGAGGGCAGCTTAGCAAGCTCTTCCACCAGCTCCATCACTCTAGACTTGTGAGGTTTTAAGTGGCTCAGGAGTCACTAACAGCTTCCTTCTGGATTACAGGAGGTTTATTCTATTCCCTGTTCCTGTCTACCAGTTGAGGAGGCCAGTTGTCCTGAGGATAACTGGTTTTACTATTTAAGACTGAGGCAAAGAATCATTAAGTACCTCCTCCTTTTCCTTTGGTGACTACATTCCTCTTCATGTCCAATAAAGCATGGAAGAGTTCCTTGACTCTCATTTTGCTATTAATGTGTTTATAAAAACATTTTTTATTATCCTTTACAGAAATGGCCAAATTAAGTTCTGAGTTTTTGCCTCTCTAATTTTCTTTCTGCATGACCTAATGACATTCTTAAACACTTGCTGAGCTGCCTGCCTCTTTTTTCAAAAGTGATAGAATTACCCTGAGCTCCTGCAAAAGATCCAGGTTCAGATAGGCTTGTCTTTTTACCTGCCAGCTCATCTTTCAGCGCATAGGTATGACCTGTTATTGCTTCAAGATTTCCTAAAGTATGTCCGACCTTCCTGGGCCTCTGTTTCTAAAAGCTGCTTCTCAAGGAACTTTCCAAATCAGTATCCTGAATTGGAAAAAGTCTACCCTCTGGAAGTTTAGGGTAGAGGCTCTGATGATGTCCATCCTTATTTCACCAACTGTATCATTTCCTGGTTGCTGGGCCAACTACCACCTCTCCCACCAGCCTTTCTCTGTTTTCAAACTGCAGGTCTAGCAGGGCCTCATTCCTGAAAGGCTCTTGCCAGCTGTATCAGGAAGTTGTTTTCCATGAATTTCAGGAAACTTCCTAGACTGCCTTATCTCTTCTTGTTGAGTTTCCAGCAGATGTCCATCAGATTAAAGTCTCCCACCAGAACAAGGGCTGCTGATGGTGAAACATGAGCCAGCTGCTTATCGAATAATTCATCCACATCTTCATCCTGGTTGGGTATTCTATACCAGACTGCCACCAGGATCTCTGTCTTGTTAGCCTTTCCTGTGTCTCTTATTCCTAGTTTCTTAACCTTATAATCAATAGCCTTGAGTGCTATACAGTCAGGAACCCTCCCTAATATTCAGAACCACCTCACCTCTTTTTCATCCCTGTAACTTCTGAAAAGCTTGTAGCCATCCACTGCAGCACCCAGTCTCATGTGAGTCATCCCACCACACTTGGATGATGGTGACTATACCATATCTTTCATACAGCACAGTGGGCAACAGCTCTCTCTGTTTGTTACCTATACTGTGTGCATTAGAGTAGATTCACTTCAGCTGGGCTATCGGTTTTGCCCCTTAATTTGCCTTGTCACCCACAGGCTCAGCTGTAGCAAAGTTCTTCTCAATCCCTTCCCGCTTCAAACTTAATTGAAAGCCCTCTCAATCAGCCCTGCCAATGCATAGGCTAGGATCCTTTTGCACTTTTTGGACAGGCTAACTCCATCCATCTCCAACAGACCTGGTAACATATAAACTGCCCCATAATCAAAAAAACTTTCCTTAAGCCACTTACTGATCATATGGGTTTTTCTAGTCCTTTCAGCATTCATCCTTGCTAGTAAAGAATCAATGAGGACATCATCTGTGCTCCTGTCTCTTCATCCGCGCAGCTAAAAACCTTGAAGCCCTTTTCGGTTACCCGTTATCAACTTAGTTGCTGTTAACCTGGACAATCATCAGTGGGTAGGAATCTGTACCACTGAACTCAGTAGTACAAAGTAACTTTGAAATCAATATAAAATGATGCTATGTGTTCTTCTTCTTGGGAAAGAGACAAAACCAGACTCAAATATGATGAAGACCTTAATACTCTGATTGCAGCTTTATTTCACTGAAACACAAAATCTAACTGATTTAGGCAAGTAAAATATGCAATTTCTATCTTTCTCTTTTCAGCATTTGTGAAAATAATACAGTTTAGTGCAAATATTTCCTCTTGTGTTGATTAACCTTTTCCAGGTTGGGCATGTTAAAATCTCGATGTTGAATAGAAAGTCCCATCATCAAAACTATAGCAGTTTTTTTTTTATCTGGTAAATCAAATCCCTGAAATTTCCACTGGGAATATCCACTGGGATATCCACTGAGAATTAAGAAAAAAAGAAAGGGCTTAAGTTAATCTCAACAAAGCATTCAGCATTTTTTCTTTGAATTTACAAAGTAGTTCAATTAAATTGATATTTTTTAAAAAATATCTCCTATCCTCAATACTATATATTGTTACTTCCTAGTGACAAAGCATTTTTTATCCTTCACCCTAGAGTTTTACTGTGTTTCTTTCCCAGATGAAGTACTAAAAGTTATTAATTTTTAAAACAATTGTAGTTAATAAGTTGTGTGGAAATATAAAATCTTCTCACAAAATTAATCCGTATGTCTGTCCTTACAGGAATTTTTTTTCTTCTTGAGTGACCAGGAAACACAGTGAAATCATATGTACATTTACTAATAATTGTAAGTGTGCTCTTATAGAAAAAGTGTATAACCACCAAGGTATAATGAAGCAATTTTGGAAAAGCCAATAACTGCTTTTGAAAATTGTTTTCCCTTGGAGGTTGTTTCTATATTCTAATTTCTTATTGTTTAAATGAGATTCAATATTCCTAGAAAGCAGGTAAAACTATTAAAGATATGTGTATAAATAGTTCTATATTTGTGATGGGTAGACTCAGAAATCATATTTACTAACTCCTGGAATTGTGTTCTTTGTGGCCCTGTTAATGTAGTATGAAAAATGTAGGCTCTTATCACTAACATAATTGAATTTCTTTTATCAACTGCTCTCAGGAAAGCAGCTTGACCTGCATCTTTGCAGGGTCAGTGGTTTTTGAACCTAGTGATTCAACAAAGATTATCAAGCAGGAATGTGTAATAGCATTGTTCACCTAAGATTTGCTTTCTAACACCAGCAGTTGGAAAAAAAATAGATTAAACATATTTGCATTAAAAAGATTTTTCAGGTTGGTCAATGTCAAATAACTTCGCAGTTTGTTCCCACTTCTAGTATTCATTCTTCATCCTGAATTTTTATACTGTTTAAGGTGTGTAAAGTGAAATTTAATTATTTTTTCTCCATTAAGCAAGCTATATAAATTTTCTGTACAAAAATAACCAGTCGGGCCTAATTTGCAAAATTATTACTAATGTTATTCAGTAGCAGATATATTATAAACAGAGAGAGTTCCAAATTTGCAAGAATGGCTGGTAAAAACAGGTGATTGTTTTAGTCAGTTGCTGATTTCTCTTGTGAGAAGATGGTGCTTCTATAATGAAATGCTGTTAGTGCATATATGTCAGATAATGTTATTGCTGAGCTGCATTGTTGAATTTCACTATATATTACAGTTAACATTTACGCTGAAAAAGTGTAGAATTAATATCATTGGAGCAGTTTTCCTCTGTGTAGAAATAAATGTATTAGAAAAATATTCTACTGGGAAGATAAAATTTATTTCATGTTCTGGTATAGAACTAAATAATCTATGCATGAAGAATGAAAATAGAATCAAAACTTAGAGATTTACTAAGCTGACTACAGCAATTGTATGATTAAAGAAAGGTAGTGCTTGATAGGGGAAGTTAGATTTTAGAGTAAAATGTCCGGACTAATTTAAGACAGAAGACTAAAAATCTAACAATTTTTTTTTCTACATATTCTGGGTATATTTGAACTTGGAAGGTCCACATGAGCTACTTTCTTCCAGGAAGACTTTGGCTGTAACTGGTATCTCATACATTAATATACATTACATATGCATACTTTTTGTATAGATCTTCCACGAAAGTGAAACACACACATAAATTACCACCTTAATTAATTAAATAAGGGAAGGGAACCCCACTAACAGCACTTGTACTTGTACCACCTTTTTGAGGCTAATAGGATGGTCTTCATAGTACAATGTATTATGGGGGAAGAAAAAGAATACCAAAAATGTTGAAAACAGATCGGTCTATTTCTACTAACACATGATTTTCCTCTTCCTTTTTTCAAATCAATTGCAAGAGTCAGTTGATCTCAACAGTAACACTTAAATAAAGTATAGAAATTTTGTATTGAAGATAAAAGATTTTTTTTGGTTTATAGTGCCCTTGTAATTTTAAAAAGGAAATTTTGCTTATGTTCAATTTACTGCAGTAACTTTTTTTTTTTTTCAAAAAAAGAAGGCATTATCAAAAATACTTAACAGGAAGAAATCATCACTCAGTATAATAAATTCAAAACAGCAATGGAAGATTAATTTGCAATTTCCATTAGATAAAACTTTCGTAAAAACTCATGGCAGTTGCATCAAGACAAGGACTGCTGAATTTACCCATCCTTACCATATCTCAACAGTACAGCAAGAGCATTATTTAGAACACACTTAGTAGATTTTTTCTGATGAGTCCTAAAAAGATTTCCTTGGCTTAGTTCCTCAAAAACCTAACCACATATAAAATGCCAAGAATTTTCTGGCCCTGCTCCCAGTTATCAGTTTCAGACACTTGGCTAACCTCCCTGACTAGCATGAAGCTTAGACACTGTGCTTTCCCACATGTTCTCATCTGGAATGCAGCCCACACAGATGATGGCAGACTGAGCAACCAAGCATGTTTGTAGGAAACACTGAAATGTAGCACAGCCCTCTCCCGAGATTCTCTTACAGGGGAGCATGCCTTTGTTTAATATGTAGTCTGCCTCATCCTTGCTTGTTTAATTTTTCAGCATGATGACAAGTCCTTTCATTGTTTTTTGTTCTTTTTTAAACAGTCTTTTCCTTGGAAATTTCAGATTTTGATCTTCTACCTTGTCCAAGGAATTTTCCAATCCCAGCCTACTTAAATAATGGGATTTTTTTAAGCAAGTATCTAATTATCAAAAGGGATTACAGTACCAAAAGTTCTATTGCATCAGACATTTTTTGCTACATGGAAAGAAGGTTGTACACTTCAAGACAGGAAACTATCATGCTGAAGAGTCAGGTCCCTTTACCAGAAGAGATGGCTTTGACATTACATAAGCTATAGTCCTTTAACCTGCATTAAATAATGTCCTATTTCCAATGCTGATAGGATAGATGCATTCCAAGCACATTTATTTCAGTGTTTAAGGAAAAATAGGATTATCAAACTATCTCAGTTAATTTCTTCATAAATAAAATATTTATTCTAGCCTTTTGGCCTCCAAAAACTGTGTTTCCATCTTAAGCTATATTTGCATAATTTTGAAAATGATAAAATTGTTTAAATGTAAAATTTTAAATACCTTTCTTTGAAAGCTTTCATTTAGGCCTTACCCTATATCTGATTTTGGGTTTGCAAACTAGTATTCATGATTTAGTTTATCATCACAATCAGGGAAATCGAGTGTCCCGCTTGTGCATCATACAGAGTAGTGCAATGATGTTGAATATCATCGTACACAGGTCCTCCTAATGAGAAAGTACAGTGAGGTTTTAGTTTCTAAATGAGTATTTCCTGTTTGTTTTTTTAACTAAATCTTTTTTTACCCACAACAGAATTGCAGTATTCTCCAGTCTATTCAAGTCTAATTTGGAAGTTTAGGCACATATTTATTTTCATGATGTCTTCCAAGAACAAAGTTAGGCTAACACCCTTCCATGAATTATGTCTCAAGTTTCCACTCTATTGGCTGCCAGGCTTTAGTTTCTTTTCCCCTTTCTTTTTTTCTCAGTGAAAGAACCTTTTATGGCACCCAAGGATCACCTAAACTGTAATTCGTTTTTGAAATAGTTTCTAATTTTTTTATTTACTATATGTCCTTGTTAGTCACTCCTACATTCATGCCTCTTTCCATTCTGAGACCTTTCTTCATCTAACAGTGTTTCTGGTCCACAGGTATTATGGTTGAAAGCTCTGTACTTTGTAAACATTTATTGGTATCCAAGTTTTTGAATATTTCCAAATGTTTTGGAACATCCATATTTTAGAATATTTTGGTTATTGAAAATGTTTGTTTTGCTGCGGTGTCCTGTTGTACTTTTCTCTGTTCTTTAGAAAAGTAGTTTAGTGTTTTTCCTACTTAAGAAAATGAGAAAAAATACTTCTATACATTTTTAGTTGAAATCCTAACTGGCAAAGAATTTTATTTACTATTCAGTTCACTGGCAGAATTCAGAAGGGAAACAAAAGATTAAAAACATATTTCCACATGAAACTGACTCATTATTAACTCAGCCTAAACTGATTTGAATCAGTAAAGCACATAACAATTATAGCCAAGAAAATGCTTTAAATGTAAATAGCAATAAATAGCCATGGATTACAGTAGTTCTCAGTGAAGATGAGATATTCCTATATAAGAAATAAATAATCATGGTCTCACTATACATGAATTTTCTTTAATTTTTTTTCTTGGTTCTAGATAAGAACTTGTTGGCACCTAATTCATTCCAACAGGATGGCAAAACTAGTGGACTCTGAACTTTTGTTTGCTGCAAAACATGATAAGTAGGACTGAGAAGAACAAAATGAATTATCAGAATACTCTTTAATGCTGGGAAATTCCAAAACCCTTTCTTAGTTTACTATTATGAGCCTCCAAACAGACAACAAGTACAATTTGGATCAAAAATTGTCCTTTACAGAGCAAGAGATCAAGACAGAAATAAGGCTCTTTGTCATGGCAGTGCCTTCTGGGAAAGCTCAACAGAATTTCTCAGATAACAAAAAAGGCTGTGGAAAATACAAATGATATATGAGCATCCTAAACTGGTCCATGATTGCATGACTGGGTGGGACTAAAGCTCCTTTGCCTGAAGTGAAATTTCACAACACCTTATCTTTTGTTCATAGTTATGTGAATTACTATGTGGCAATGAGTTATTTCCCCACAGAGACCTGACTGGCATAATATGCTATAATTACTAAATATAATAGTAGTTGTCTGAATTTTCTCATCTGCTTCTTTTGACCCTTCTAGCTTATTAATTTGTTGCTTATTCAGGTGAAAAATATTCTTTTATTAACCGAGAAGGTTATTTGCTTTTCCCAGCATTAAATTTTTCTTATAGACCACAAGCATATGGATCAGTAGCACTTCAAGACTGTCTAGGAATAAATTTTGGCTATTCCTCCTAAAAGAGACATCATTCTTGAGGATTGAAGGGGCAAAATCTGTTTGTGCTGCCAGAATTTAACTTTTGCTTGTCCTATTGGTTTTATTGTTTGGAGAATGTGTTGCATTGACAGCCCTTATTACTGAATTTCCTACTTGTTCATGCACCAGATTTGTATTTTATCAGCAGAAATAAATTTTTCTTGTAGCCTTACCCATGCATCAGCCACTTCAGAGTCTCAGACATTTTATCTTTGACTGCCCTTTAATAATTTAGCTGAAAATGTTGCTGGTGGAAAAATGCTAATCACACAATAAATTTGATTCTGTACTTGGACCCTGCAGTCATTTATGGTTTTCTGGATTTTTGACAAAACAATTACTCAGCTACTAACTTAATCAAGTCTGTAGTGCTTTTGACTTGTAGCCTTATATCTCTCTATGCTTAGTGCTTCCCCCCCTGTAACCTATAACAACACTGGATGATCTTTGAATTCTGCCCCATTACATCATGACACTGTTCTGCAGGGCACTGAGACAGAAGTACACTAGAGCACATAAACTAGTTTCTACAGTGGCCTAGTGGGGCCACACATGTCACCTACAGCTCTAATTTTTTTTTAGTTAAGATTTAGAAAAGGCATGCAATTTTTAAAATGTATATTTAAGTAAGTTTTGTGACAAAAATATCAGGTGATGGTAAGTAACTACTTCACTGATTTTAAGATAACCTGTCATATATCATAGGATCACATGATACAAATCTTTGTACAGAATCTCAATATGAAATACCTATTACAAAAGCAACACAGTGAAAATGAAAGCTACTGTTTAAAGTCACCCCCAAGTTATTATTTTGAAGATTTTGACAAGAATCTTAAAATAAACAGTATTTTTAAATTCAATATCGGTGTTTACTTTTGGCATAAAAGTTTTCAAATTGGCCAATAAAAGTGAAAAAGAACAAAAACATTCCTGAAATAATTAGTTAAAATAGTAGTTGTTACAAGAGATAGACTTCAGAGACATGAAAAAGAATAAAAAAACCCTAAATACAGATTTCAAATATGATTTTCCCGTAAATATATATATATATAGTTGTTCATAATTCTTTTTAGATTTGTAGCTTAAATTAACTTTTGTAGATGAAAATCATAGACATCATTCTCTGCACTGGGAAACTGAACATTTCAATGAGTTTTTGCAGAATTAGGATATGGCTGAATGAATAAGCCTGGAAAAAACTATGCAGTATTTTTCAAGATGACAGAAGGAACTATTGTTTTAAAATAGCAGGAATAAGTATTAAAAATACAATGGCACAGATTGCATTCCTTAGTTTTTGTACATATTCTTCAAGTTTAATAGTCACAATTCCATAAATAAACTCACTCTTTAAATCTAGAAATGTAACTAGCTAAAATAACATTCAGTTGAAATTTTACCTAAGCAAAGTGAAATCAAAAAAGCTTTTCTGGAAATGATTGACAGATGCCATTTTTTTCTTGATCTTTTTGTAAGGATCCTGACTGCAGGTCCCTTCCTAAAAGTTTACTGGGCTGAGTTAGGGTGTTCAGTGGAATCAGTTAATGTGCTAAGTGGAATGAAAGCTTCCCTCCATCACTGATGGGAAACCAGAAGTTTGAGGTGCCCTCCTTCTCTGGGGAACTCTTGTCCAGCAAAGTCTATTTCTGCTGTCCTTGTCTGAGCTGTGCAGCAGATCAATACTGTACTTGTGCCCAGGGTCATATCGCCTCAGTCATGATCTAACATGAATCCTTGGACACAGCTTTCAGTCCTGCTCTCAGCCCTACTTTACCCCAGTAGACTATTTCTGGGTCTGATCCTGACCGTGACTTGCTGCATCTGTGCTCTGGTTCAATGTCATAGGATGGCACTACTCTACAGCCTTGTAGTCACCTTTTGTGACAGACACAGTATTATATTTCAGCTGGAGATAACTTGTGACTGCAAAGAAGTAAATCAGCTGTAAATGAGCATCATGTTAGAAAACCTGATCAAAGAACAAGGAAAAATTTAAAACGTGAGACACCTGAAGTAGCTCTCTCATACACCTGTGAGTGCTTTGTAGCAGGACTAGCTCACAAACTGGACTGCACTCTGCTGAGACCAACAAGTTACGTTTGTGAACTTGATCAGGTCTTAATCAGAAATACAGTATTCTGACAATGGGCTCTTGGGTATCCGACAGTTGTTAAGGCAAAATAAAAGGACTGCAGGTTTGAGCAGGCACATCAGGGTCCTGATACCCTGCACTGCAAGGTCAGTTGAGAGCCTGTGGCCTTACACCAAACCTGATAGAAATCATGTATGCTGAATTACAGTTTAAACTTAAACTAGCTGTCATGATGAAATCTGAAAAGAAAAAAGTTTGTTGCATATGTACTGGTTCTGAAAAAAAACTGTGCATTAGAAATAATATTAGTAGTATTAATGATAATAATAAAAGCAAGAACAAAAATAAGCTGGTAAAGGATATTGATTATGATCTTTGTGCTATTTACTTATGACAACTGGAATAAAGGGAATCTTGAAAGTTTTCCCATATGACCTGGCTGACATATACAGACAAATTCTTGCCTCATTAACAAGTAAAATATTTAATTTGAAATAAATCAAAAGTAGATGTATTTGGTCAAGACAGAAATGCAAAAGTAAAGCCACTTTTTTAGAGACAGATTATTAAAAACAGTAAGAGAGCCTAAAAAGATCTGTGTATAGATAGCCTCATTACTGAAGTTAATGAAACTGGAACAGATAAAAGTACAGAAGAATCTGCTGGTTGAAGAGTGGTAGTTTTGGTTTGGCTTGTCTTGATCTGGTTTGGTTTAGTTTTGTTTCCTCCCCAGCTCCTCGTCCTCCTTTAGATTAAAAATCTTGGATTTCGGGATTCTGAAAAGTGTGAGAGAGGTTCTGAAAATGTAACTAATATGATTAGGTTTAAAAAGTCCTGGCTGACTCTGTTTTCGATTCAATGGTATAGCCAGCTGTGTAGGTATATTGTAGGTTCAGATAATATTTTTATAGGAGCAAGAAGGAAGTTGCATGGGAATCTTTATGATGAAAATTTGAACAAATTCTTGAACAAATTTGTTCGGCATAAAGTACCTTGAGACTAAGACCCTGTGGAATATTTATTTTTTTAGTTTTATGTAGTGAAGCAGATTTCAGTTGTACTTAACAAGCAGAATTGGATTTAAATTGCTTTAGGAAAAAAATCATGTTTGAACTCTTTATTACTAGTAATTTAATGTGTTCAGAAGTGAAACAGTTCAAGAAAACAATGTTCAACACAGAAAGCTGAGTTTTGCATTGTGTAAGATATGGAATTTATAGATTGTGGAAAAGCCTAGGGCAAGTGTTCTTTTTAGGATCTGATATGGTAGAACATAGATCCAGCCTCTTTGCTGAATATCTGAATTTAGTATTAACAGTATGTTTGCTCTTTGGGTTTTGATTGTGTAACCAGAAAGAATCTGCAGTATGTAAGCATAAGACTTCAAATATATTAAAGATTAATAGTAAGATTTTCACTAATCTTCTATATTAGGTAAAAAAATATTAATTATCTGCTACTTGGATTACTAAGAATATATTATGATAAGTCAGAAATTACTGAATTAATTGAATCAACAGTAAGCTTTTTTACTAATTAAAGAACCACTGTCAAAATACAGGAGGAGAAATATTGCTCCTCTTTAAACTGTTTCTGTTCTAGTTACTCAATTTAGTGAAGATATTTGACTTCTTACATTATTTTTCCTGTATGTTCGAGTCCAAATAGTATGAAATCTGTAATATCATAGCCATGATACCACCTATGATTAGATTATGCATAGAAAATAATCCTTAAAAGTTATATTAGGTACAAAACTAGATGTAGTTCAGAATCTTAATAGCTGAATGCCTGCAAGCCTATAAAATCTAATACTATATTATCTGTTGACTAAATTTTATTATGTCTGACAAAAGGTTTTATCTCCTTTTTGTTTCTTCATCCATTATTAAAAAATAAAATAAAAGTATTTCATTTTTGGTTTTTGTAGATAATTTCTTGGCTTAGTAAACATATATTAAGAATGTCAGTCTCACTAACAACAAAACAGATTATTTGGACTCCACATATTGCAGCAATTTCCCATCTTCTATATCAAACCAATAAAATATCTCAATATCTTCTTGCTGTATGTTCCTAAACGAGGAACAGTAGGATCTGGTGTTTGTGGCTATTCATCTGGTCTACTGACTATTCAATCTGCATCACAGCAAGTTCTTCCCTTGCTATATAAATAGCTTCAATTACTTTTGATCAAATTATTACCAAATGAAGCCACAAAGAAAGTTTTGAAAACAGTTTATTACTCCTACCATATTAGGAGAACCATAAGATTGAAAACTAGCTCTTCCTTTAGGATAGAAGAAACCAAGGCAATAAATGCAAGTTATGATGTTAAAAGCTATCCCTGCACAGTGACGATTCAGCCAGTAGGCATAAGGAAAGTTTGAAATCGGAATGAACCTCTGGATTACACCTAGTCAACAAATTCTGTTTCTGCAGGGTCACCTAGACCAAGTTTCTGAGACACATGCCCAGAATAGCTTTTAATCTACAAGGACAGAGATACCACAATCTTTCTGGGCTACCTTTTTCAGTGGTTGATTTCCAAATGGGGAAAAGAGTTTTTTTGTGTTCAGAAAGACCTTCCTATGCTTCAGTTTCTGCTCATTTCCTCTGATCTTATCAGAAGACACCTCTGAAAAGAGCCTGATTCCATCATCTTTGAACTCTCCCTTCAGATATGTACATTGATGGGATCTCTCTTGAGCCTCTTCTCTAACATCCAGATAATTAATAAAAGTGTTTTCTGTATTACATATGATTTGTCTTGTGTTCCTATGATCTAACTTTCCAGGGTTAATAAATTTCAGGGTGTTATGTGGGATAGAGGATTCCCTAGGGTAGCACCAGAGCAGGACATCACCCTGATGTGTGGGGAAAAAGGCAGACTGAGTTCTTGCTGTCATATCAGACTGCAGGTGGGTGTCAGGATTGGGCCTGGTGATTGTAGCCAGGGTCAAACACAGACCCATGATGATTGAATGACTGAAAAAAACTTCATCAATATTTTATCGTTAACAAGGAAGAAAGTGTCACTTAAGTAAATCTGCTCTTCATATAGCATTGTGAGAGAACTTTTTAGGTTTAGGAGGAAATTATCTTTTCTTGTCCTTTCCAGCATAAATTTTATATTCAAGGTAAATTAGGAGGTACTGCATGCTGTGCCAGTCTAGTTGTCAGTTCCCTGATGATAGAATACATACAGTTATTTGAACAGGTGTTACTCCATATCACATCTTCTATACAGCTTCTGTGTGGGTAGCACATTCACCATTTCCTAGTTCTTGGAAGCAGACCGGCTATTCTGATTCCTGATATAAGCTAATGTAGCTTTTTAAAGTCTTTGTATGTGTTTCCAATAGCCAATTTTGATTCCTGGATTCATTCACAGAAACGGAGAAGGTAAGATAACTAATACCAAAGAATGCTAGAAATAAGCCAGAGACCTTTATGCCTATAGTTATTGAATAAATTAGAATCTCTCCAATCATATATTTTGTTTAAGTATATTTTTTTCAGAACAAAGAGTAAGAAAGATGGTCTTCAGTTTATAAATTGCAGATCTTTTATTTGGATTTACATATTTTTTCTGGAGCTATGACAAAAATAATCAGTGGTGTGTGAAGCTTAAAACATAGATACATCTATGTGATTTTTGAACATGGATTTATGCCACTCTTTAAAATTGTTTAAATAGCATAACCATTCTTTGTCCAGGGATTACAGATGCAGGGTGAAGGATTTCTGAAATCAAATCAGAATGTATTAGTAATCACATCCTTTCTTGATAATGCCTTTATTTTCTATTGAGCAAGGCTTTCACAGTATTTTTCAAGTAAAAGGGAAGTTAGAGCACACCTGATACATTTGGCCAGATTGCACTAGTACATTTCAGACACATGTTTTATAAACTAAAGACAATGATAAGCAGATTGTATTGAATTAGTTTGGATGAATAGTGAGTGGATGATGAACAGTATATTCAGGAGAGCAGTAAAGCTCTCATTGATTCTATCCTTGCACAATGAACTTGGGCTCTTTCCCTGACATTCAATAAGATTATCTTGCTGTATATTTTCAGAAGCACAGGAGTTGAATGTTACATGAAACTTAAAGCACGATCCATAAGAAATCCAGGAAAACCCAAACACACATTATTTGTTTGATGCCAAATAAATAAAAAAGGAAAAAATTAGGAATTTAGAACTTCTAAAGCCTAAAACATTTTTTTCAAATCCCAAAACCTAGTAAATATTTTTTTTGCCAGTGTTGATTTCTGCCAGTGTTGATAGAAATTTTAGACCAATCCAACAGTGCAAGAGTTTTAGGATCTGTTGAATTTGCCTTGACTCAGGCTGATTTTATCTTGCTTTAACAAGTGTCTAGAAGCCAAGAAATCATTGCCATTTTGGAGCTGCAGCTCTGTGAGTTTCATCAGGTCAAGATCTGATGCTTTATATCATCATCATCATCATCATCATCATCACTTGAATTTCCGAAAACTTGCCAGTTTGATATCTTCATTTAGATCAAAAAATATTGAAAAAAGTTCTTTATCTGAAGTATCTATCTTAAACTTATGCAACCACATTTTAGATAACACTGACTGTCAGAACATTGTGATATGTGTATCAGCTGACTGCTTTTTAGGACTAAACAGAATCATTGTTAAGTAAAAAAGACATCACAAGGAGTCATCAGGGATATTTACTGAGATGAACTTTTCAGTCATTATATGTGGCTTACAATTTACTACATTTTTCTCTATCAATGTCTGGCAGTCTTCTTAAACAAACCTTTAATTAATAATATTGCTGTTGTAATGCATAAAATTTTATATCTATGCATATATGCTAATATTCCTCACTTTAAATTCCTTCCTGCTTGGATTTTACATATGCCTCAGAAGAACCGCATATTCATGCACCACATACCACATATATCTTTTGTTTCTCACACAGGTAGACATGGAAGAAAAAGAGCATGTGTTGTATTTGGTAGCAGAAAGAAATCAGAAAACATGATCCACTTTAAAGAAGTCAGCATTGCATAGGAAGTTTAGAGAGGTAGTACATCATTCCATTTTTAAATCAAACGTGCAACTTTTATTTTTAAACAGGAAAAAAATATTCAACTTTCAAAATTTAATACTGATTTGAAGTTTAGTAATATCTATCCTTTATTAAGCTGTGCTTGCTAGGCTTTACAGGTTAACAGCTTCTAGAAGAATCAAGAAAATCCTACCAAATACATGAATTTTCTAATAATCAAACTCTGTGAACTAGATTGCCTTCCGTTCCTTGTTTTTATTGCCTCCATTCCAAATTTGACAAAATGCAATTTGCAAAAAAATGCAAAAAACAGGCAGTTGTCCTTGCTTTAAGTGAAGAACTGAACTAGGAAAAACACTCCTTTGTTCTCTTTCTAAATTATTCATGATTCTATGGCTTTGTGATAGAAAAACACTTACAGTAAGTTTTGTCTAAGAATTCATCACCAGCTGTCCTTGCCTCATGTCATGATAGTGCATATCAGCACATCAGAAGAAAATTGTGTCAAACAGTTCCTCCAAGTGCACTACTGTATCTTCTTTTTCACCTCTGGAATAAACTTACACGTTGTGGTGGTTTTTTTTGTTGTTGTGAGTTTTTTTGTTTATTTGTTTGTTTTTAAATTTCATGAACATGATCTTAAAAACCAAATTAGAAAATAAGTCTGATCTAAGTAGGGATGTGGCAGTCTGCTGAAACCATATGTGAAGTTTCTCTTTTTTCTCTTCTTCCTATCATTTGGAAGTATTTGTGGTCTCTGCAGCTACCTTATCTATTTTATTTTTCACAGACTTCATTGCTTATAAACTCTGAGTCTGGCTCTAGAATTATGGTTTAAAACTGGTAGAGAAATTTCTGTATTTGCTCCTTTTTGCCCTGAGAAGTATTTATAAGCAGTTTGGTCACCATTATGATTGTAATAATAAGGGTCTGTAGTATGAAAATGAAGTAAAGTTGTATTTTATTTTACCTATCTAGCAGTTTCCAGTCTTTTCGGTCATTTTCCTGCCATAGGCATTAATTTCTCCATGTCCTATCAAAAAATAGGACAATTTATTTAAGAAATACCAGACTGCAGCATACATGAATAATGATTATTCACTCAGCCATGAGTTTTAAGGATAGATCTGTTTGTCAGGGATGGAAGACAGAGCTTTCATTCTGAAAATAGAATCAAGCGACCCTTAAAATTCAAGACCTCTGAAGATGAAGTTGTCTAGCTTAATCAGAGAGATGATTGAGGGATGATTTCTACATGAATATATATGTATGTGCACACTACTGTAATTGAAAGCTGTTTAGCTTTGAAGACAAAATGATGACATAAAACCAGTTATTGAGACCCAACTTTTAGACAGGTATTAAAATTAGAAAGACGTATTCTAGTTGAGATATTTAAAAAACATTCGTAATGCAACTTTCAATATTCGACAACATGACTATTTCAAATGTATATACTTCACTCCAGAAAATTTTATAACCTCTGTGCATGGTTTTAATAAATACAGAACTGCTTTTGTTCATTTGGACAATGACGAATTAAAATCTCCAATTCCTCATTTTCCTCCTCCTCCTCCTTCTCATCCTGCTTATCATCATCATCATCATCATCATCATCATCATCATCATCATCATCATCATCATCATCTTTCAAGACTACTGGGAAAAACAAAATTTAATGCATTGACATTTTAATGTTCTTTGTACTTGCATCTATACATTAAACCGGTAACAAAATCAAATTTCATGCTTCAAAGCTTTAGCCAGTCATCAGCAAAGTGTAGGAGTACATTGTCTTGATGAGTAATTTGTTACATATATTATTTCAGCTCCTCCTCTAGAGAATCAGAGGCTATAGCTGCAACTATAGACTGGAAGAAAAGATAGATGAAAAGACACTTAAAAATATTTTTAGCTGCTGACATAATCAAGGTCATGCTGATCACCAGATTTTTATTCGAGTAGCAAATTTTCCGTGATAAGTCTGATGGGGAGTTTAGGAGATTTTTGTCAACTTTTTAATTTTCTTTACAGCAAAGTGAGTAGATGGAGGTCTTGAAATGACATAATGTGAAAATTATTTTTCAGCTTCTAAATTTTATGATCAGAATAAATCACTTCTTGACAAGAAATGGCAAAACTTAGCTGAGTTTTGTTTGAATTAGCTGTGTATATTTCAGATAATAAAATCCTTTCATTATTTTAAACCTGGAGAAGAACACATATAAGAACACAAGGCCTCCCTTGATGTCATGACCTACTCAGGGAGAAAGTGATACAATCATTACCCTTATGTACTCAAACAAAGTGAATTTACCAACTCTGGCAGCACTTAGATCAAAAGGCTGACCAGTGTCCTGGTTGACCTTGGATTGCTGCCATATCCCCACCCAGACACTAAAGCACTTCCCCTCCTCATCAGAACAGGAAGAGAAAATGATTAAAAATTCTTGTCATCTGTTAGTATCTCTACATTCTTTATGGAAATAGAAATATAACACACTAGAAATGGTGTGGTTAAAATTAGATAAAGAAAATCAACAAAGTCCAGATGAATGATTATGCATTTAAGGTAAAAATAAAAAATGTGGAAAATCTGTACTGTTAGCTACAGTGTAGCAAACACTGACACTGTGAAGTTGAATAAAATAATTACTTCATAATTCTACTTAAAAATATTATGAACCTCAAGGAAATCTTAGTAATTCACTTTACCTAGCATCCTGCATTTATAACACAGCTCCAGCACGGGTCATTTCCATGGGGTTCAGTCCTTCAGGAGCAGGCTGGTCCAACATGACTCCCCCATGAGCTGTAGGTTGTGTGAGAAAATATGCTGCCACTTAGTGTCCTCTTCAAATTCTCCTGTCTGGACTTTCCACAATCCACAACTTCCATGTTTTTTGGTAGTGTAGGAAGGTCTATGGCCTACAGTGTTGATATCTTCTCCAATAAGGTCTTCTGTGAGCTGCAGGAGGACAATCTGATTCTCCATGCTCTTCATGGGCTGCAGAGAAATCCCTACTCCAGTGCTGGAAGCACATTTTCCTTCCTCCTCCCCTGATCTTAGTGTCTGCAAGTTGTTTCTCTCACATTTTTTCTCAGTCCTGTCTCTAACAACTGCTACACGGTATGTGTTGCCCTTTCTGAGATATATGTTATCAGAGAAGGAGAATCTTCTTTGTTGATGCATTAAGCTATGTCCTGCAGTGGGTCCGTCATGGAGCTGCCTGGAACTTTCTCTGTCTCATGTTGTGAAAGTCTCTACTCTCATAGAAACTGCCCCTGCTCCTCTCCTCGCCAGTATCTTGCCAAAACAGGCAGGAAATGTTTATAATTAGTACTCTTGCAGTATCATGAAAAAATATTTTAAAACATAATCAGAATCTCTCTTTATAAACCCATAGCTGATTATGATTTCAAGTAGTTAGTAGACTACTACAGTCTTGGAGCAGGTAGAGATGTTAGAATCTGTACTCAGAAATCAGCTCTTATAATTCCACAATGCTTTAGAAGATGCCTTTGCTTTTATTTTTCCATAGAAACCACTACTTTTCTAATGTAAATCAGAATGTGAGAATCTCAGTCACTATAAGTTCTGAAGTCTAGATCAATGTATTTATTAACACTTTGCAGTCTGTGAACATATGTTAGAGATTTGCTGTCTCTGCATTTGCCCTGGTTTTTTGTGAAGCTTCTTGTCATCTCAAGCATGTCATCCCTTGTAGTGTAAGGACTTGCAGTCTTACTATAGCAACTTGCAGTCTTACCTAAAAGATACTGCAGCTGATATCTTCTTGTTAGGTCAAGAAAGCCTGGAAAATTTTTTTTGAGAGGCCAGTAAAATAGGTAGTATGATGCAGAACTTACAACATTGAGACCAGCAGGAAACTAATATTCTCTCTTGAAAGTGAGATAGGGTAAAACAGATTTCTTACGATTCTTTCCACAAGGAGAATCAAGGTATGAAGGTATATGAATTTTTGCTGATAAATAGAGTCTTTATAAAGGTACAGTGATTAATAATATAAAGAGGAAAGAAGAAATTCCATTATGGATTGAAGTGTTTTGTACTGCAAATATAATAAACTGATGTTATGAATAAAAATTCTTAAATTCATGTGATATGTAAAGATAATAGGTTTATGTTTCTGTTCTTTTCTTTGTCTGTGTTAGTGTTGTCAGTTAAAATTTATGTTGTACACTTATGGATAGAATTGTGGAGCTCAAGTACTGGCAGAAATTAAGTGTATTTTAATATTGTTCTAACTTCTGTACTTTTTCTGTGCCATGCTTTTAATTTAATTGTGTTCTTGGTAAAAACTTTAAAATGTAATCTACACAAACCTCAAAGAACTAAAAAGATTTCATTTGAGAGCACACTTTATTTTTTGTTCTCTCTTTTTTTGCTTGTTTTATTTGCTTCTAAATTGTATGGCTATGTCTGTAGGAAATTATTGAATGGAAAATGTTTGACATCTTTAACAAAAGAGAGGATTTAAGCTCTCAAATGCAAAAACATTCCATCACCGGGAAAGCAAAAATTACTCTAAAAGGGTATCACTTTTAGGGACAGAAATTTTATGTAACATATGTGTTCATTAATTTGCTTTATTGTTTGATGTTATTTTTATTATTATTTTGATAATATTTCCATATTTATAATAAAAGAGAATAGAAACATTAACTGTCTCCACATAAATATATCTGCAAATCACAAATGAAGGTAAAATATGTGGAAAAAATGAAATTTATGTAACTGTAAATGTGGATTAGTTGTTAAAACAGACAGACTGCATAAGGTAGGGTCATATCCCAAAAGTGTGAATGAAAGGATATAGTAAAAAT
Source organism: Haemorhous mexicanus (assembly GCF_027477595.1). NCBI lineage: Eukaryota > Metazoa > Chordata > Aves > Passeriformes > Fringillidae > Haemorhous > Haemorhous mexicanus. The sequence goes on from NC_082381.1 coordinate 59,343,520, forward strand.
GATTTAATTTTTTTAAAGGGAAGTTATCATCATCTCATGTAGCCACCTTTTCTGTCCAAAGAAATAGGCAAAGGCTTACTGAACTCTATTATTTATGGAAGCTAAATGATTATAATGTAAGTTTTATAAATAATTTGCCTTTTAATCTAATTTACACTACTAAGGATAACTTGTGTACTATTTTCCCTTTTTCAGAAATCATCTATATCCCATAAACATTGGGAATGTTCACTGATGTGTTGTTTCTGTCATGTCTGTTTCTGTTTCATATTATGTCTTGTGATTTTAAAAAGAAATTTTGAAAAAAGGTATAATATCCATGTCCCAAGTGGCATCTAGCATATCTGAAATGTTCTAGCCTATATTCCTTTGAACAAAGGCTTTTGTGCCAGAATCTCATCCTTTTTTTCTATCAGCTGATCTGATAAGAGATATTACTGCTCTTCATAAGCTTTCCTTTAATATCTAGCTTTTATCTTTGGAGAGCAGTGTCATAGGTCTGAATCAAACACACTGGAATTAATTGTGACCAGAAGCATATATGTAAATGTCAGGGCTGAAGCTTAAGCTTTTTTCTAACACTGTCAACTGTATATTGCCATCTGGCTTTCGCAATCTGTTTTCTAAGAAAATGTAAATGTTTCAGGCCTGCTAGCAGGGAATTTCAACTTACATCATAGAAGAGAGAGGAAGTAATGTTCAGTGCTCTGTTAGTGGGTAACAGAAGTAGCAGACAGCCCAAAGCATCATGCTTATCTGTTGCTGTCATTCAGGAGCCAAAGTGATATTTCCTTCTGTTACCAACTGATAACAAGTGCAAAATACAGGCAAAAATAACTTTTCACCAACTGCCTCTCTCTTTAAAAAAAAAGAAAAACCAACTGCTGGGCTGATTGGCAAGAAGATGTTGAAAATATTCATAGGTTTGCTGACACTGAAATGTGTAGAAGTGGAACCAAGGGAAGGGGAAACTGAGTTCTGGGAAAAAAGAGGGGAAAAGAAGCAAAGAAAAGATAGGAAAATATTAAGTATATTGAAAGAAATCAATTTTAATTTAAAATTTAACAAGGAAAGTATATTCTGAGAGAAAGTATCTTTTCCTTCACTGGAATTGAAAATGTGTACCCAGTTGGTTTCCCTACAGTAGCTGAAGTGTGAGAGAAAAATCTCATGATGCTGCTGTACAAGTTTGTTTCCCAATTTCAAGTTGAGTGACAAAAGTGAAGAGGTTTTTACCTCTTAACCTCTAGTGATGATTCGGTCTCCTGCGCTCCTATGCCTTGGAGAATTCCAGACTAGAGTTGTTTGGAAATTCACCATTAGAATAATTTTTGTTAAGAAATTATTAATTGTTCTCAAGATGCAACTTGTGATGACATATACAGCAAAGTGGATTTATCTTTGAAGCACTTTGGAGAGATTTAATTCTCAGTTGCACATTCTACTCATTTACCCTTGCGGTAAAAATGTATCAAGAAGTCATGGTTATATTTCCCTGTACGTTTCTTTAGGAAAAATTGCTGGTTTCTGACAAAGTCTTCAAACACTTTTGGAATTCTGCCTGTGAATAAATGTTTTGAAATTCTAAAAATATTACAGGAGTTGTAACAAAAGCCCTTTTTTAGTTCTGTACTGATAGTTATTGTGGTCAAATCTATAAGCATTTTAAATTAAATTTGTCTGAACAGAGGATTTATGTATGAACAACTTCCAATAAAGCTTATACAAAAGGGCTTCTGAGAATGAGTTTACTAGTGGTGTAAGTCCGGAGCTGCAAAGTGTTTATGGAATAATGTAGACTTTTTATTTTTTGGAATTATGTATATGTCTAAGATTAGGAGTTTGTTTCTTTATATTAGAATTAGAACATAGTAAAAGGAGCTTTCAGCTGTTAGGAAATGGCATAATAATTTTACAAGAATATTTCAATTGTTTTGAACTAATTAATTATTTAAGCAATTAAATGACAGGAAAAGTATTACTGAATTTTTTTTAAGTTAGAGCATACTTATTTTTCTGATGGAATAAAAATGTGCAATTTGCCTACAATAAAATAGCATTCATTCATAAAATAATGTCAGTATGTGACAAGGTCTAGTTCTCCTAAATCTTTGCACTCTGAATGAAAGGCCATAAATTTGTCAGATGTGCAGCACCTCTCCAGCCAATATTTATATACAGCATTGAATAACTAACTATATACTATTAATCCATCTTCTTGCAGAGTCTTTTTATAACCTATCATTTCCTCATAAGCTGTATATCCTTTCCTGCAAGGAATGTTGATGGATAAAGATCTGAAATTTGCTAAGACACCTGTGATTTTCTGAACACTGCTGTTCTGTCCATATTACCATTGCATGAGAGCACACTATTAAGTTGTTTTAAGTCAGTGAGTTTCTGAAAAATTTGTCTACTGTAGAAATCTATTCATTCTGTTGTAATACAGCTGAGAGTTGTAATATGTTTGGTTTTCTTTTGGTTGGAAGGACAGAAATATCATATGATCACAAGACAAAACAAAATTATTGAATACTTACATCTTCTAGGTATAATAAATGTCTGTTTTTCCCACTGTGTTTTTTCCACATATTTTCATGAATATCTCTGTCCCTTCAAATATCTCTCAGTTGCCATGATGCTTTTTCTGCCTGGAAATAGCTTTCATGAAGACTGATACTATAATTTTTTTCTCCAGGACTTAAGTTAAAGTTTGGGCTATGATTTTCAGAACCTTTTTTTCCCCATCTTCTTGTAGATTGATGTTATGTTATGTTATGTTATGTTATGTTATGTTATGTTATGTTATGTTATGATATGTTATATTTTACTATTAGTTGCTCTTTTAGTCAGTTAGGACTTCTTATCTTCATTTCCTTTCAAAGGTGATAGAGAGCAATTTAAGATTGAGAGACCTTTTCTTTACCCTTTGGTCTTATAAGTAATTTTGTCATAAATTTGAAGTCTATAGTCTGTAATAATTAGAAACTTGGAAAAAAGAAATGGTACTTCAAGATCAAAATAAAAATGAAACTTTATTTTTTAGATACCAACATTAAACTACTTTGCTCTGAAACACTTCTACTTGCTACTGCTAAATTTTCTAATTTCTTCAGAATCAACATTTTGAAATGTATACATATATGAATAAATAGATATATGAATAAATATACACAAAATATATATTTTTAGAGCACTTTTTTATATGTATATTGTATCACACAATCAAAGAGAAATTCAAAGAGTGAAACTGTTTATGCTTCTATTCTTTTGTGTAACTGTTTTTATGGCCTCCTAATGAGACCGGCTAAGATAATATAGTAAATGTCTTTTTGCACTTGGAAGATAGGGAAGAAAAATAGTAACTGACACTGTATTTCATTCCAGGTGGGAGTAAAAAGCAACTGTTTTCCTCACCATTTACAACCCAGTTAAGAATTTGACTGACAGAATGTTGGCACCAGCTGTGGCAGAACCGATCAGCCTCAACTCCAAGTAAGTGATGTCTTACACATTTGGAGATAACATTTCAGACTAAATTTTCAAAGCCTGCTGACTTCTAGCAAAAAACACAAATTAAAAATACGCTTTCTATGGCACTGTAGAGGACTTTGATTTCCCTTGTTGTAGAATTCTTAAACACCTCTTTAAATCAGTGTGTAACTTCATCTATTCATAATATTGTTTTGCAAATTTGATGCCATCTCATTCTGATTCCTGTTCGTTTCTAGACAATTAAAGGCACTATCTGAAAGTAATGACAAATTATTATTAAACATAAATATAAACATGAACATGGGGGAAATATTCAATTATCAAGAAAATGTAGACAAAAAATAGTCTGTTGATATAGAAGAAAAGCTGGTGGGAAAAAAACCTGAGTAAGAATATTTGTGTGCTAATTAAATTAACCTTAGTTCCCACTGCATTTCTCATGGGAGACAATTGTGGGTAAAGGAAAGAGTAAGGAGCCTTGGTGGTCAAAAAATTATCTCTGAGGGAGGTCCACATGTTATCCTTCACATGGTGAAGGTGACAGCAGTGCAACAGTCATGCACACAGGAATTATGCTCACACATTAAAGTGCATCTCTCATCCTTCTAGTCTTAGATTTTTATTATTCATGGATGCCACCGTCTCAGTTCTACTTAAAGTTTTGTTTTCTTTCATGATAGATGTTGAAAAACTCCATTTTTCTTATAGTTAGTAGGAAACTGTGGAGAAGATAAAGGCAGGATGGTTTTCAGTTTGTCGGACCTGCTTTTTACTCACAATATAGTTTCTCAGTGAAAATCTGTTTTCCTCTTTGAAAACTGCAAAGAAATCTGGATGATACTAGCCTGGGAAAAGAAGAAGAGGGTGAAAAAGAGAAAGGGAGGAAAGAAAGAGGTGGTAAAAACAGAGTATTAATACAGTATGTTCATTTATCAGAGAGAAAGAAAAGATACACTACTGTAAAACTGTTGAATGTCTGAAAATGTGTTGGTCCCACTGCAAAACGAACAACTACCTCACATTATTAAAATACTTGAAAGTTTGAAAACGGCTCAAAATGTATATATTTAGAACTATTTGCATAGACGTAGCCTAACAGAGAAGCTAAATTATTTTCATTGTCACAATTTGTCTTGGATCATCAATTGCTTTCCTGATTATTAGAAATACTGACAAATTTGAATGTATGTTTATATTCTTGGTCTGCTGCTAGTCCAACCAAGGTATTTTATCACTCATATACAGTATGAGTGATAAACTTGAAGAAAAGAAATAGGACTTTTGACAGGTTTTCAAATGTATTGAATAAAGTGTGTTAACATTTATTAGTAGCTACTGAAAAACATGAATCCTACCAAGAACTTACATTGAAAAATCCTGAGACTGAGAAGGACAGTTCTTTGTAATTATCTAATTAAAGACAAGATGAAGCACCTAATGAGTAACATCCTGTATGATTTAGACATATCTTTCCCATAGGCCACTCTTGAATAGGATATATACTTACGGAGAGGAAGGATACTAGAGTATAATTACCTTGCGACCATTGCCTAGGTATCCTGGAGACTTCTAGACATACATATATGAATACATATATGAAATATACATAATTTTTCTAGTTGCCAACTTGTTCATTTTTTGTTAACACTTTTTGGTTCTTATGAATGGAACTGAAGTTCCATTGGAGTTTTTTTAAAAGAATGTTAAAAGTGAAATATTAGAAACAAATAATTTTCTTCTGTTTTCTGGAACAAACCAATGATTAGTAGTATAAAGAGTAAGAATATTTTTTAAAGTTATTTATCCAATATTTCAATATTCTAAGGTCAGACAAAGAAATCAAAAGTTTATCCAGTTTTCAAGCAGCAAAAAGATTTTACTTCTTAGACACATATATAATAGGCAGAAGCAATGTGGAAGTGTAATGAATGATATCCATTTCTTCAATCATATGCAAGGTGAAATTAGCACCAGTACTTCTGGTGCTATCAGTACACTACATTTTATTGAATATTTCATCCATTCTATTTACTACCTGATCCTAAAATTCTTTGTCTCACAAATTCAAAATATTTCTCAGGTGTGAGAAAAATTTACGGAATTATCAGAGTTAATAAACAAAGTGATGAATAAAAGCAAACCTCAACACTCTGATAAGGAATTTGAAGGATATACATATCCCTTTGAGATAATAGTTATTTATTACAGTTTTATTTTACTTATTTGTTATTTTAAATTTCAATTATTAATTTAGAACTATCACAATAATCACATATGGCAGATAGGTAGCATCTTATATTTTAACACCTGCTATGTAAACTGCAGAACAGAGGTGGCTCTAGATCAAAGATTCATTGTTTAACAAGCTTGGTCAAATCCAGGTCTGTGCATATCATACCTATCCAATGTGATAGCCGTGATAAGACAGTAGAGAGGCAAAGATGCCTGCACTTGATTACCCTGAGTTCACAAAGTCCTTAGATGCAGCTTTCATAGTACTTTTGTTACCAGGTAGGTGATAATATGAACCAGATAAGCAACCTACAGTGTGAAAGTGGCCTGGTCGTACTTTTGTGATCCATACTACAAAGCCCAGCTAGTGACCAGAAAGCTGTACTTTCTGTCTAGGATAAATACGACTAATAATGTTTAATGTTCTTCATTAATCCTCTCAATAATGGTGAAGATTTCACTGACATCATGCCTGCAGAAGATCCAAAGTGTTCATGAAGAGATCAACATAGTAGAAGTTAGGGCTTCTCCAGAGACATATTATCTGACAGCAACCCCATGAAAATGGATGTGAAGTGCTGCCTCTTGGAAGCAAGAGTATAGGCTGATGCTGACCAGCTGGGGAGCTACTATGCAGAAATAGCTCTGGGACCTTTGGAGCCACTAGGCTGTTCCCAAGGCAGCAATAGACTCAGAAAAAGCAGTCTCTTACTCTGGACTGCATTAGCAAGGGTGAAGCTAGCAGATATGGGAAAGTGATTTTGCACTGCTGTTCATATTGTGAGATCACATCTGGCAGGCTTTGCATACCAGAGTATGAGACAGGCTTTGATGTAATGGAGTTAGACCTGACCTTTGTGGTCTGGGCATGGAGATTGCAAGAAAGCCTGTGAGATGTTGAGATAGCTCTCTACCATAACATATGAACGTCTTTTTATTTTGGATGTCGAGATAACTTTCTTGACACAAAGTATGAAGACTAAGTGAAAATATCAGAAATTCAGGCTTGACTGGAGACATGATGCCTTTTGCAGTAGACCACAGCTAAGAGCATGCTGCGTTCTTTTTCACATTGGTATATATATTCAGTATGTACCATTCAAATTGTTCCCAAATATTAACTGGCACATGATGAAAAAAATTCAGTATGAAGAGAATGTAATGAGAGTGTGACTAAATTATTTAGGATATTTATATACTGCTGAACACACAAAAAAAGATGAAAAATGAGGGCGGTAAGTTATATATTTTACAAGTACTTCTAGTGAGCATAGTACAAAGCTAAGGTGAGAGACTACTTTTTAATAAAAATATAATATGTGTATATTAATCAATTTAGGTTAACACTTATAATAAGAGTGACAAAAAATATAACCCAGAAAAATGGAGGATATAGAGCTTAAGACTATTGCTGCTCAAGTTACAGGAGTTTAAAATACCCTGACACCAGAATACTCAGTCTCTTTTGAGGCCATCTTTGTCCCAATGATAGAGTAAAAGGCAAGGGAAAGAAATATTGTTGTATTCATTCTACATTTGGGAACAAGGTCACAGCAAAGTGAACATTTGATATTAGGAGTCTGCTATTGGGCCAAAAATGGAACCTGTTTATCTTGACCCTTGTTCCAGGGTTTCAGACTTCATCTCTATGATAGGTTAACACTTTGCATCTGGATAACATCAGGATCAGATTTTCACAAGCTTTTAGTACCCTCACTGGACAAGGTCTTCTATTCTTTCCGAGAGAGCACTTAACTGATCATCAACTAATAGTCCCTGATTTTAATAAATGCTGAAGGTCAAGGTTAACATTTTAGCAGCTTTCCTGTGTGATGACAAAATTTGACAAGGTCTAATTGGTTGTGATTTGTCTTTTAATCTTCTAATCTCTTATTATTGTTCCATTTATATGTGTGAAGATAACAGAATTTAGAGACATACTGAACTGACATTTCCCTTAGACACAGGAAAATAGAAACTGTGTATGTACTGATGACATTTCTCTGAATTGATTCAAGTCATAAATAAGGGCAAGAAAAAAGCTTAGCTTTTGTCCCCTCTTTTTTAGTGCTTTCAATAGGCAGATAGTAGGTAGGGACAACAGTTCTTGGTACCAGTTTTGGAGCTGTTGTTTACATGGCATTGTCTGCAGGGTAAGAAACTCTGTTTACTCTTTGTTCATCAATAACAAGTCTAAAAGTTATATATAGACAAAAAAGGAAACTGATTCCCTTTAAACATGTTGAAAATTTTGTCTGCAGTTCTTAAACTAAGGCCTGTTAATATATTAAAGTTAAGGCTTGAGAGCATTTTGCATAAGTTCAAAAGCATCTTCTGAATAGTAGAATGTTTATTTAAATAACATACTCTTAAAAGTCTTTGAAACAGGAACATCCACAAAGATAGAATTTTAAGTACTTTTGCATATTTATAAGTGCAGAATTTGCTGATGGTTAATGTACTGTATGTGTAATGCACATACAAACCACTCAATAAATGAAGCAATCCCAGAGCAGACCAAACAGAGATGGCATGTGAATATAATAACATGAATATCATTGCATGTAGAATCCTGACATCTTCTATTTTTATAATTCCTGTGGAGTGAAACTACTCTTCTTTTTATGCAAAAGTGAAATTTAGGTGAGAAAAAGCAATTTTTTTCCCCAGTGTATTATAGGAAATACATGAAAGTCCAGGGAGATAGATACTTTTCCAGATCCTACGTTAGGATCTTGGAAATAAAGCTGACCTTTGTGCAGGGCTGTTACCAATACAGAAAACAAGTAGTACATTTTCGCTTTCACATACAAATATTGGTATTTAAAAAGAGAAACAATTTTTGGAAATAATTTATAGCATTGGGAATACTGCTATTTTTTTGTCATATTGTACAAACTGGTGTTACAAGAAAGCTGTCATATATCTCTATTTCATATGATACACACATTTTATCATCTGAATTTTTATGAATCTTTTAAATCAGGTAATATACTTGACTGAGTCGTGGGAAGGGGTGTGCTTGTTTATGTGTGATATGAATTTCGGCTGATCCTATCTGTTCATGCTAAGCTGATCTCAGTAGATCTTTGTGCAGACATTCAAGCTATTTTCATGCTAAGTTATTTGCCTTGAGTTGAACATTAAAGTTGCAGCTAAAACTGTTCAGTCATGTCCTAGGTGAAGCTTGGATAAAATATCTTGTTAAGCCCATTATTTTTTTAAAAATATACAGCTTTTACTCAAGATAAATTATTACTTCTTTCACTAAAAATCAGAGTAATTATTGGCAAGACCATAGTTTACTTCAATTTCTAGCATAGATTGTCACATTTTGCAAGGTGATATGCCTCTGGAAATATCTTTGTACAATATTCTGTATAAAAACTTCTTAGAAGTTTTTGTCGGCATGGAGGATACCCCAATATCATGGTTCCTACATGTGATTATATAGTCTTTTTGCCTGTATGCTAAGATGACTAAATCTTATTAATTGTAAAAAGTTATCACCTTTAATATGTAAAATATAATTTATGATTAGTATAATTCAAATCTTGAAAGTCAAAATAAAATACTGTTTCCAGTTCAGTTGTTATTATTATGCATAAGGAAAGAGAGTAAGTTTGCTGATGACAAACTGAGAGGTACTGTGGAGTCTTGAGCAACAAGAAGGTTTGCAGAGGGATCTGGGTAGGTTGGAGTAGTTCTGGGTCCCACAGTTTAAAAGGATTTTAATATCTTTGAATATATCCAGACGAGGCCAACAAAGCTCATGAAAAAGCTAGGAAACATGTCCTGTGAAGAATGGCTAGGGATTTTGGGCTTGTCCAGTTTGTAGGAAAAGATGCTCAGAGGTGACTTAATTTTTCTCTGCAACTTCCTGAGGAAAAGTAGAGGTGAAGGTGCTGACTCTTTTCTCTGGGATCCAGTAAAAAGACAGGTGGCAATGGTTCCAAACTGTGACAGGGGAATTTCAGACTGGACATTAAGAAGCAATTTTTTACCTGGAGGTTAGTCAAAGCCTGAAAAGTAGAGTGGTGGTTGTTGTTGTGTCAGTGTTGAGAGGTGTTTGGACAATACCCTTAGCAATAGGCTTCAACTTTGGATCAGCCTTGAAGTAGTTGAGCAGTTGGAGTACATGTTTGTAGACCCCTTCCAACTAAAGTATTCTATTCTGCTCTAAAGAATAAACCAAAGTTTTATTACTAGAGGATATCTCTCTATAATCATCACAGAAACTTAGATTAGAAGGGGACCTCAAAGATCATCTGGTGCAAATTTTCTTGTCAGAAGCATGGTCAAGACAAGACTGAGTAGTGCCCTTTTCATCTGAATTTTAAATGTCCAACACTGTGGAATCTACCATTTCCCTGGAAAGATTATTCAGAAGTCTGATTGTTTTGAAAAAACTTTCCTCTTGCATATAATCTGATTATCCCTGGAAGTAACTTGTACTCACTACCCATATCTTTTCCAAATGACACCTTCTGAAAAGGTAGTCTCCAACTTCTTTGTAGTCACTCTTTAATTTTTCCTGGGTGGATGCTGTCAGGGCCCATTAATTTGCAGGGATGAAGTTGCTATAAAATTTACTCACCAACTCTTCCTTTAGTGAAGGTAGGTTTGGGTTTATTTCAACCTGGACTTTTGCTCCCAGGATTGAGCAGTGCTGGTGCAGAGAGAGGTGAATAAAGTGCTGAGAACCTCTCCCCTTTCAGCATTTTTGGTGATTGACTCACCTCTCCTGTTTAACAGAAGGATGTTTTCCTTCTGTTTCTGCTTGTTATTGAAGTTTCTTGTAGTTTTTGATGTCTCTGGTCAACACAATTTTAGCCAAGCTTTTGCTTTTGTAACTGCATCTCTGCACACCTTGGAAATGCCCTTGTGTTTATCAATGATTCTTCACTTGTTTTGACATTTTTTTGCATGCTTCTCTTTTGGTTGTGGTCAGACTCAAAAACTTGTAGTTCAGCCAAGGGGATCTCTTTCTCTGACTACTTCCCTTATCTTTAAAGGAGATTAATTGGTTTTTGCTTCCAGAAGTGCATTCTTGAAAAACTCTCAGTATTCAGCTCCTTTTTCTTCCAGGGAAGCTTCCATAGAATACCTCCCAGCTGTGTTCTGAGCATGTTGAAGTTTGCTCTTCTAAAATCTTTGTCTTTAAAATCTTTAAAAATCTTTAAAATCTTTCTTTAAAATCTTTAAAATCTTTAAAATCTCTAAAATCTCTAAAATCTTTAAAATCTTTAAAATCTTGTGTGCTCCCTTCAAACCCAAGCTTCACAATACTGCAGCTAAGGCTATGACTAACCAAGATAATTGCATAGCAGGGTTCCTTGCTTTGTGAGTAGCAAGTCCAGCTGTTCCTCATTCCTTTTTGATACATCTAACTTTTGTATGAAGAAACAGTCCCATTTCAGGAACTTTCTGGATTTCATGTGAGCTGCTGTATTCTTCTTCCAACAACAGTCTGGGTTCTTAAAGTGCCCCATAAGAATCAAGTTCTGTTGATCCAAAACTTGAAAAGTTCTTTATAACCGTAGAGTTTCCAGTACAATTTGATCCACTTTTCTTGTAATTTACTCCCTTTGCTCCTCTACACTCTGTTATGCACCCCATTTCCAAACAGCCTCTGTTTTCATGCCAGTAAGTCATCTTGACCAAATCATTATGAAAACCCCACAGATGTTACACATAGACTTCGCATACTTGTTATTAAACTCTATTTAAAATCATCATTACTCACCAAAAAAAAAACAAAACAACCCCCTCCCACATGAACATACAAAAAGAGAAAAAAACAATCAACCAACCAAAAATCATCAAAAAACTCATCAAAGCAAAACCTCCAACTAAAACAAAACAGAGATCGGCAGGTCAGGAGAAATAATTATATCTAAACAAGTTTAAACACAACTTCAGTCAGCTGAAGGCTGTTTCAGACAAGGTGAGACTGATGAACTTAATTTATGAAAGTTTGCAAAATGAGCATAACACCTGCTACTGACAGTAGTGAAGTTTTTATTTACTGCAGTGAGCAGTGTTCAGTCTGTAAGTACTTGTCCTAGTCATTATTTTCCTTCCATTTCTGCTTGTCATTGAACAGTTTATTGTAGTTTCTGGCATCTCTAGTCAATACCAGTTTTAGCCAAGCTTTTGCTTTTGTAACTGCATCTCTGCATACCTTGGAAATGTTTTATTGTCATTATGAGAAAGAAATCATCTTCTCTATGCCGCCAGGGTTATGTATGCATTGCAAAATAGGACTTAGTAAAAAAAAAATCTATCATAAAATTTTAGCTACTCATTAAATAAGAATTATCTCTTACCTTAACTATTACATGTGAGACTTAAAAATGTCCAAACTGATACAAATAACAAAATTTACTCATTTAAAGCATTTTTAAATGTTTTACTTTGTGACATATCCACATTTACAATGAAAGGAAGTGACACCTTTCCTTAGCTCTGAAAATCTCTCGCTTTTTATTAGGCTTCACATTTTGCATATTCTCTTCAGGAACTTTTCTCTAATTTGCTTTACTCAAATTTAGAAGTAAACATTTAAACATAATGAATTGCTAGTTCATTTATTCTCATTGTAGGATCAGGCACAAAAATTGTGATGTGTTCACCTAAATATGTTGGAATAAAATACGTACTAATTGTAGCAGAATTATTTTGATTTTTTAGAACAGAAAATAAGAGGAAACATTCTTGTCTCTATATCTCATCTTCCTCCATCTTCTTTTGACTCAAACTGTGAATTAAATAGATAATAAAATCTAAAAGTGACATCCTCAGAAAGCTATTAGGTTTCTTATTTCTTTCCTTTCTGCTACTGACTTTTATTCATATGTGAATAAATTCATTATCCATAGCAGTACTGCTGTTGACTGAATTATTTCTAAAGAAAAGTTTGGTTCCTTCACTCAGGAATATTTGCAGTAACTCATAGGAAAGAAGTTCTGAGTTAATTGCTAGCATTGCAAATCAAACATACAAACAGACATTTTATAAAAACAAGCCCCTCTAGATTTTATCTGTGGTCAGTCCAAACCTCACAAACCATTATAGTTTGAGGATGTATGTCCTTTTTATAAAAATCAGTTTAAATCAAGTTTACTGTTCTTTGTAAATAATTAGCATTCAAATAGTGTCAGTCAGATTGTCAAGCAACCTACATGCACACAAACACATCACTGCTTATTACAGCAAAAATCATATTTAAAACTTTAAAAGCTTTTTCCTGCTTCAAAGCATTTTAGCAGTAAATATAACACCTGATCCCTCCATCTCTACATGTTTAGTGAGGTTTTGAAAAATTCAGCAATGCTCCAAGAGGGCAGCGAATGCATCTGGTTTTTTTTCATTTGGTGTTTGGAGGTCCCTTCTGAAATCTGTGTGAAACTTGTTCCAGACCTCTATGTTCCAGTTTTCCCCATGAAACTCAGTCCTTGTAGGGCGGATCACTTCGATGTTGATCTATTGTATCATCATAGGAAGAGCACATGCAAACTGAACTTTTAGTTTGCAGTGGACCACATTAGAGTTCTTAGATAGATATAAAGTTACTAACTTAGAATGTCAAATGTGGGCACTCAGATTTAGCAAAGAGAAGACTGAGGAGTGATGATTAAATAATAGATTCATAGATTACATCTCCATTCACACATTTTGGCTTCACTGTCTGTAACCAACTCTTCAGACTGAAATTACAGTTTTTTCTCTCTTCACTCCAGCTACTCTCCTTTGCTCCTCAGGCCTGCGAAGGACATATGGCCTGGAACCACTATGCATGTGAATTCAGCTTAGACTCTATGTACTTTTCCAACTGTAAAAAAGTGCAGGTAGCGTATGTCTGTCTCCTATCTGACCAGAAAGGTTGTACACTGTTAGCTGGAAAGGTAGCAGATATTCACACAAAATAATTGATAGAATAATTAAGAAGATTTTCTGATTTTCTGTAATTGTTACTGTAAAAGCAATTTCCTTTTTTAGTAGAGAACACATGGAAAAAATTATGCTTCTATTAAATATGGCTTAACATAGAGGAGATGCTGGTCTAGCTAGATGTAACTTATGAGCAGGAAATTCTTCAACTTGTATTTGCTTTTAAGTGTTTAAGGTAGTCCTTGTAGAGGGCAGGAGAATCAGCGGGGACAGAACACTGGCATTCTTCCCTTCCTAATGAACAGCTGGATCATGATGGACAGGTTTCCAGCAGTAGTATGACATTTCTGGAGGATTTGTGTATGACAGATGGGATACCACCTGCTGACAAATTGAAGGGGCTATATTAACATTATTGAAAATAGGAAACTCTAAAACATGAGTAAATTAAGGGTGTCAGATCTTTTGCTCCTAATATGTCAGGAAATATCAAGATTTATAAAGAGGTGAAACGCAGAGGACAACTGACTCATTTGAAACTTATTCCAAAGTTTTGAATACGTAGAATGTAAAGGATATTGGAGGTATGTATAGATTATTAGGCTGGCCAAAGGTCTTTAAGGACAGATTGATCATAGCTGTCACTGTTTAAAAAAAATGGATACACCTGGCTCTGTTTCCTTCATGAAAAAGTAGCTTCTTCACCACACTTGCAATACTTTAACTATATTACTACCTTTTTTAAGACCCTTCCTGTCATGCAGGAGAATTTCTGTGCTTTTGAGTTTCAGTTGTCATGTGAATGTATCCAGTGTAGAGTAACATTAAGCAACAAATTAAATGAATCTTAACCAAACTTTAGCCATTTGACTTCTGAATATCTGTAGAGGTATTAAGTGCACTTTGAATTTACCTTTTTTGCAGTAATTTTTTGCTTAAATTATTTTTAAGTGTGTTCATACAAAAAGATCAATCAGAATGATTATAGAAGGCCAGCCTGCGCCTATACTTTGATTATGTAAGACATAGTTCTAACTAATAAGAATTTCTACTTTTTATGTATGATTACTCTTTTGTTTAAATAAAGGTAAATAAAACCCTCAAACATTTCTTTAAATGGCTAAAAACCATAGGTGAGGAAGTAGTAGCAGAAAACCATCGGTGAGGAACTAGCAGCAGCAGGTAATTTCTAAAACTGAAGGCAGTATAAATTTTAGCCCATATGAAAGAAAAGAGAGAAAATGATGAGATGTAAAAGTAATGAGGAAGATTGGCAAATAGGAAGATAAACCTTTTGGCAAAGAGATAGAAAGTTTACAATTTAAATTTTCTGTTTTCTAGAAAATAAGTGTTCTAAATTAATTCTAAGCTCCTAGAACTACACGGCAAACTACCTCTTAGTCTCCATTTTGTATTTAATGTGCAAAATTAACTACTGAGTAGTGCTATGCCACATTTTTCACATATTTCCCATAATGAATGTATCCCTCCTGTAAGAGGATTTTCACTGGAGACAGTGTTACTTGTTGCAGAACAAAGAACTTTTCAGATCATAAAGGATGTCCAAATTCTTTTCTATAGTATTTGGAAGAGTATTATATTTTTTAAGGCTCCCTGCTCATGGAAGATGGGACAAGTAGGTGACTAAAAAGTAAAAAGGAGTACTTTGTTTTAAGAATGAAGTCCTGCCTGTTTCAGGATTTTAAGGGTTGTAAACAATCTCTTGTTTCCTATTACTCAGTTATGGTAATGAATTTTTCTTTGGTTTACCATTTTTTCCTGGTAAATTTGTACTAAAAATAGAAATCTGTTTCAGAAGACATTGAAGTTAATCTCAAACTTTTAGTATCCTTTGTAGTGCAAAGATCATAAATGCTCTGTTTTGTTTTATGCTATTTATTTATTCTTCTGTTGCTCTAAATAATTAAGATGTGTGAAAATTGTAGTCACATAAGCAATAGTTCACAAACTACTGACTAATGCATTGATTACTGCTGCTTTGAAATATGACTACCATTTTTGCTGACACATACAAGTAAGATGATTTACGGACAACACTTTCCCAATTAACATTATAATGTATAACTTTATTTAAAAATCATATTACTGTGTTAAACATATTAAATAGGCAATAGAATTCCTATCGCTTATGCCCAGATATTTATGTTATAGAAATTCACAGTTATTTAAATATTTATAAAATGAGAGTTGAGAGCAGCATTTTGAAAAACAGTTAATAATGAACAGACATCAAGGGAGCCATCATTATAGCAGCAAAATGCTGTGCAATTCCAATAACTGCCCTGGTGCAGAAGCAGGCCATCAAATTTAATTAAAAGCAGTCAAAAATAAACTGAAAAATTGAACTGCAGAAGCCTATCCTTTGCAAGCAGCTGAAGGCAAAGAGAAAAAGAAGGGAGAACCTTGAAAGTAGTAATGAATTGATAAGCCTTTCTGCCTGCAACTTGTAATTTGTTCTGTCAGATTACAGTATCAGTTAAACTAGATTAATAGAACAACCACTGTCTCTCTATCTTCAATCCTATGCCCAGTCCTTCTCATATGGGTTTCAATGGTAAATGAAACCCTGAGAGGGTCATAATTTAAATTAATTTCCTTGTTTGCTGATTTCTTTTATGTAATTCTGTCATGTGCATTAGTCAGACACAGAAATAAACATTTCTATTTAGAGACAGAAATAAACATTTCTATTGAATGCGTTTTCTGGTTCTTCCAGAGAGGTTTCATATCTTTTTATCCAACAAAGGTAGGTATCACCTGCAAAGTTCTGCACTGCAGGCTCCCTTAGGGAAATGAAAGATAAGGAGAATCATTTGTAATGTACTAGGACTAGCAAATTTATTGCTGCTTTATATGCTCAGATTAATGTGGATATATTCAAACTGTACCACAAGGACAGAACCAATTTGCTTTTGATCATTTTATTTTTTATAATAATAATGTTTTAATGAAGCTAAATCTTCCCTGCTGTGACCTTATTATGTTTTTCAACATCGGTGAGAAACAGATTATGTTGAATCGTAACAGAGCTCATGAAACAGCAGGAATTTGGAGGCAGAAGATCAATTATATTTTAGTGGTCAATACAGAATTAAGTGAGGCAAAAGCCAAGTTGATGCCAGGAAATAAACCAATTAAAAAAAAAAAAGTAAATTACTTTCATGCCAATCAACATTACACACTACAATTTTTTTAGGGGTATGAAAACACAGTAGTTTCCTAAGATGAAAATTTCCACTCTAGTAGATATTTTAGGAGGATTGACATTATCATTAAATAAAGGAAGTAAATAGGAAGTATGATGTTGAAAGACTGCAAAAAATTTGACAGCAATATGACTGATTATTAATTCACTCTTTGATAATATATCAACTTATATGAAATTAAAATTAGTGGCCTAAGTTAAGAAATTTATTGCATGCGATGCAATTTTCATCAGTTATCCTAAATTGAAAGGTAAATAATAATTAATTCCAAATAGGAGTTAAACTTTTCCCTCATTCTAATTTCTCTCCATCATGAGTAAGAGTGTGTTCTCTTGAGTTTGGGAGTAAGCAAACTTTAAGAAAGATTTGCCTATAATTCATTAGATTTTGAAAAAAAGATGGTCCTCAAATCACTTAGTCTTGCTGAAATTCCTAGTTATTTTTGATGATGTTATATTCAATTTTAGACACCCTTTACACTAAAATAATGTTAAAAAAACCCTCCAAAAGACATGAAAGGAGAGTCTAATACCCTCACTTATATAAAAAAGAAACTTATTTTATGCATTATGTAGGAAGACTTTCTTGGATGTCATGCAAAGCAATAAGAATAATATTCATGCACAAGACTTCCTTGTACTTCTGATATCCAGAAGGTCTGCATATTGTCAATGCATATTAATTAGAATTCTTTAAACTTATTCTGCATGATTTACGGTGAGACAGAAAATGCTTACAGGCATATGGTATTCTAAACAAGTGAGTGAAAGGATTACTTGATTTTCAAACCTTGAAGGGATTCTTTGCAATGAGGCTAAGATACCCCAGTACACTGTCAGCCTGATGTGGACACATTTGAGATTGCTCTGGTGCAGTCAGATGATAGAATAGTCAAAAGTCTTGGAAATAAATACAGGAAACATAATAACTTCAGCCAGTTTGAATAGCATTTTTCACCTCACGTACTCAGACTAAAGAAATATCCAGCATGATGTTAGAACTGAATCTGAAGCAAATGCGTGCCAAGGTTGGTCTGTAATATTTTCTTTCCCACTAGCCCCATCTGGAAAAAAAGTCACAGAGTCACAAGTTCCCACATATCAGCCGCCTAAATCAGGACCCTTGAATTCTAAAGAAAGAAGTAAAATGGATACTATATGTCAGTCATCAGTGTTCTCACATTATCCTTAAAGAGGAGGTCATCTTGACTTGCACTTACGGGGATAGGCAGAGAAATTCCCATATGGCATGACTAAGTGAAGCAGCTGCAACTGTGTCTGTTCTATTTCTAGAAGGTTATCAAGAATTGGTTTGAGAGAAATGACTGGTGCATATATTTTTCAGATGGTTGGAAGGTTCCTAGCCTTACCAAAAGTCATTTATTTCCATGAACATATAGCCAGGCTGTCGCACCAATATGTAGTCACATTCAACCAGGAAAACAAAAGAGAGACTCTCAAAATCCCTCACCTCTTTATAGAGTGAAATCATAAATGTAAACTTGGCATCCTTTGGCCTAGAGTGATCATGCAAATGCCTTCTCTCCTGGTGCAAGATAAGACAGGAAAGGATAAATGGATTACATATACCATTCTGCTGTTAACCAAAACTCTTTTTTTCTCCAGGTGCGTTGTCAGATCATTAAAAAAAAAAAAAGTTTCATCCTAGAGAAGTCTTAAAAAATACTTTTGAAATGAAATCTAAATAAAACAGAAGAATACAGAACTTATATTGAACAACAATTCAGTATAGAAAATATTAATAGTCAATGCCTATGCAAAGATTGTAAGAATTTCTGTCTTGTGTACATACCTTGGTTTCACTTCTTCAAAGAAATTGTTTGACTATCAAAATTAAGTTAACAGTAGAGAAAGTCAGGTCAAAGGTAGAGGAGTTATGCTTCTAAATAACACACCTCTTTTCATATGTTGGAAATATTTTGGTTTTTATTTGTTTTTACTCTTCCTCCTTCTTTTTATTCTTAAATGAGAGATTTTTCTAAGCATAAATTTAAAATCAAGATCTGCTTTATCCCACAAGTGTCTGTAGTGCAAATCTTTGTCCAGAATGGCATAAAATCAATAAAATGTAAATACAACTTATGGAGAACAGGTTGACTATATAACCCAGCTCTATTATAAGCAGGGTGCTGACTCTAACACAATTAAATTGATTATTAGGTACTATTCTTTAATCAAAACAGCTTTAAAGTAATTTACCAGCCAGTGCAATTTCATTCTTTCTTTGATCTTCTGCTTGATCAAGGGAACTTCTTCAGTAGTACCTCATAGTTAACTAAGTTCAAGTCAGCTTTTTCAATGTGATTTAATTAAAAGATATGACCGTGTCTAAAATGTATCATATTAATGGAATTTTTGTAATAATTTTCTAGTTGAAATATTGCTTTTTACAACTACATACTGAAATGCCACAAAAAGTATTATACTCCAGTATTTCCAAATACATTTTAAAGGTCTAGGGAAGAAACAGTCTTTTTAAAACCACTTACATGCATACTTTAAAGTCTAGTTCAATAATGTTGCAATAAGAATGCAGAATGACAGGAATTTTTCCCCTGGTTTATCAAAGTACTAAAAATGTTTGTAACTTAGGAAAAAAAACCCTGAATCTAAACAAATTTGCAAGGACAGTGGTACCTCACAGTTTTAAATGATAAGCAAATTGATTCTAAGCAGTTTTGACTTTACAAACACTAACTAATCCTTGCCTTTCCCTTCATAAGAAATGTTTGACAAATCAATTAACATATAAATAAAAAATCAAGTTGAAGATTTTTTCTTTCATGTTGCTATTTCCTTCTGTAAATATTGAACTATTACCATGCTTCATATACTGTTAAATTTCCATATTTTCAACTGAAATATTCTTCCATTTATATTGAGCTAGTCCTAAAGACTGCCATTAAATCTGTACCTTTTCATTCCAGTTTGAAGGCTATCTATATTATGATTAATTTGTATTAGCATATGATTTTATTACCTCTGTCCACTACATTGAAGTTATATTTCTGAAGCCTCAGATTTTTATGTGGTCATTTGTCTTGTCCCTCTCTTTACACACATTATTATTAAAGTTCTTAGAAAGCATCAAGTGATTTTCTTTTCTGTGTTGCAATAATCTGTGTGTTAATAATCAGTGTGCAATAATCAATAAAAATTACTTGGTCCATGCCCAGAAAATGTACAGATGCACAGAACAGGATGTATTCTAACTTTTGCCTAGGATATTTAAAGAATTTTATTTGCAATTGCATTATGGTAGGATGTTACTAATCCAGATAATAATGAAATATATACTTTGAAATGCATTTTTTAAAATACTACAAGGGGAAAAGTCACTTGTTCTGTATAATAGTACTGGAAAAATAAATTGCTATAGTTTTTTAACACACTTCTGTGTCACTGAAACCTGATTGCCTCACTTTCTATATAGTCAGTAAATACAACACAGTAGTTCCAGGAAAGACATAAAATAAATACTTGACTGGATGTTTGCTTGTGGGGTTTTTTTTAATCACAACTAGTTAATAAAACCATTATTGTGACTGCATACTTTTCTCAGGATGGAAATAAACAATTTCCCAATTTAAACTATTTATAAAACACATAATTATCAAGAAAAAGAACATTAATGAATATTATTCAAATTAACTTCATTATGATTTTAGGTTGTATTTTTGCAGGTAAAAAGTAGAAAAGAACATAATTTGTGTTTATTATTGTAATAAAGTATATAGCTGGCAGGAAATTTCAGCTACTACGGCTCTTCCACGTAATTCAGTGCTTTATCAATTTATGTGTGTTTTGTTGTATTGGCTAATATTTTCAGATCATGAATTTTCTCCATTTATGGAAGAGTATCAAATATTATTTGTAATGTTATCAAAGTATCTGTGGTCTCACAGATTATTATTAATATTGCATTAATATTGTATTACATATGCAGGCTTGCTTTTCTCTGTTCCCAAAGACTTTCTTCCAGCTTCTAAACAGTAAAAGTTACTGAGGTGTTCCCAGTAATGAGAAGAGGTGATTTTCAGTTTAGTAACAGTGGGCGAAAAGAAATTAATCTCTAGCTGTGAGCAGTAGGTTCTTGAAAGTACTTCTTTCCAAGTTCTTTCAGATTCACTCTGCTGTGGTTCCTCAGCAGGCTTTTTTGAAGTGCCTGAAGCACAGACATGATTAAAATTGAGGAAAAACCCTTGACCTGAAATTTTCTCCCCGTCTTGAAATGTTCTCTTGATAAACAAAGATTTCTTATCAAAATGGTTTAAATATTTCCTATTGTTCCAGTTACTCAAAGTTTTAAGGCTCTTCCTTTGAATGTAAATCAATATTAGGTATAAGATTAACCCAGTTTAAAAACATTATAATAATTTAAGAGCAAATAAACTTTAGATGTGTTAGAATTCAGGAACACAAAATCATGAGAAATGATTATATGCAGGTGCTTTTATTGAAGAGCTCTGGGTGTCAGGGGTACAAACCCAAATCTGACTCCGACGTGGATTGGGGATGAACATGTTTTTATATTCTACTGTTATATAACTTTCATGTTAATTATTAAACTTATATTGTTCTATTGTATACATAGATTTCAGCCAAGCACAGCCCCCCTAGATTTTCCAAGTTAGTTTCTCATGATTCTTCTTATGATTATACAATAATTATATTTAATTACTGAACAATCATCACATCTAACAATTATATCATTTATCATACTACTTACTCAGCTGCAATACAAAGCTTAACATTTCAAAGTCTATCTTAACATTTTCCAGGGCCCCACTATCAGATGCATTGGTAGGAGGAGAAAAACGAAGCAGAATATTAATTCTTGTATGAATCAAAATGGTGTCAACCTATAACAATGAGAAAGCATAATCAATCAGTTTCTTTGTCCTCCTAAAAGTCCACATCAGGGATTGCTGTATGAGATAAGTTTGAATAAGACTTCAGAGGGTAGTATGTAAGGAACAGTTGAAGACCACTTGAAAAAAACAAGCTTTTTCAAGTATTTGACATATTTATGCATTCATTAACACTTGTCTTTGAGAACATCCAGAGAACAGACCAGGTTCCAGAAGACTGAAAAATGTTGAATATATTTTCAGCCTCTCAGAAGAAGCAGCTGAAGAATTATAGGCATGCAACAATAACTTTAGTTTTCAGAAAAACATATAGACAGATAATGAAATAAATTGTATTTGCACATATGGAGGAAAAAAAAAGTAGAAGAGAAATAGCCAACTTGAATTTATTCTAGCCATATCAAAACAATTTTATTTCCTTCTAGAGCAGAGTAACAAAACTTACAGAGGGAGAAAATATATATGTCAATATCATTACCCAACTAGGACTTTTGTCATTGTCTTGTATGATGTTTCCACAAGTCAGGTTGGGAAGCATGGAGGTCTAAGTGAAAATTTCACAAGAAAGATGAAAATCTATTCAGGAAACAGTACTAAAGGAATAGCTATTATGATTATATACTGAGCAGGTTGTAGTATCTTTATAATTTAAGACCTGTAAAAAAAAAAAATCAATTAAAGCTGGGAGTACATAATTATTGCTTTCCTAGGGCAAGGAACATCTTAAATATTTACATCCCGATTTGTTTTCTGTTGTTAGTCCTATAACTTTCAATAGACTATACTTTGCTTATAATTTTGGATGGATAGTTGAGCAGCCTTTGCTTTGTTTTATGGTTTTTTTTTAGAATTTTAACTGATAGAACAATTATATAATACTATAATGCTATCAAACAATAAGGGCTTTTTAAATAATTCAAGAGTATTTTAACTGATTAGACAAATATGCTTTTGATTTTGCATGGGAATTTAAGATTCTCATTTATGTGCCATTATATTTACATGCAAAATATATAAAAAAGATAATACAGTTTGAGTGAGTGGCTCGTGAAATTTATTTAATTTAATGCTAGACTACCTTCTGTAGCAGTTGTCATTTATTAATATATTAATATACCAACTCTAAATGAATGTACATTTATTTGTAGGATGAAAAAAATCTTTACAATTTTTTGAATGTTAAATTGGAAAGAGTACTTATCCTTCAAAACTGCAAACTCGTTTTTAAAATCCATTAATCAGCATGTTAGCCATGCATAACAGAATTTTATGAAAAACACCATGCTAACCACACATTTGACAGACACGCGTCTTCAGGTAGAAATCTGTTTCCCTTTTTTAATTTATAATGAGCAAAGTGCGTGCATCAGCAGTCAAAGACTGCCAAAGTCTGTAGAAGAAGTTGAACTTTACGTTTGGGTCTGCTGTTTATTCCTGAAAGACAGCTAAAGGGGAAAATTTTTGGTTCCAAAATGTTTGCTAGAAAAAATGCTGTCAGAAAAGACTTTTTTTCTTGGCTAGTGCAGCATTGTGTTGACTGTAATTTACAGGACAGAAATTTACCTGCGATGATTCTTGATTCCAGTTATGGAGAATGGACTACCAGTTGACATAGGAAAGTTATTTTCAATCTCTTTGGCAGTTTCTCTGTTCCTTAAATGAATAAAATAATTTTGTATTGTGTTTCTTTAGGATTACAAAGCCTCTGTAAATTATTTGGACATTTGCCAGTCTAGAAGTAAATGTAACATCACTGAGTCAATGTCTTGTTCATGGCCACCAGTTAGGCAATGTATACAGTATCTTCTGAAATTATTTTTTACTTATAAGTTGATGTGTCTTGACAACCAGTTAGCAATAATTTCTAGGCTAATTTGATTTGCTAGTAGTCTTCTTTTTTATAATATGGAAAGTATCAACATTAATTCTATATTTCTACTTTTAACCATCTTGAAACTGTTCCTAAAACAGATCTTAATGTCTGAAATGGAAGGTCCTGGATTTTTGAAAACTGACTTATATGTAAATCTTGTGTTTCAACAGGCAATCTGGTACCTAGGCCATCTGGAAAACTATTTGAATGAGAGCATTCCTATTTTTTTTAATACATATATGAAGTAGATAATAGTCAAAAGTGTCAGTATAAGTAAAGGGTGGGAGGAAATTGTAAAGCATTTGGCACATTTTGAAGTATCATATAATGTTTGTACTGGAGTGAAAACTTCATATGATTTGTACATACTCTTAAGAGAGAGACAGAGGAATCACTTCTAGGAAAAATAGTCTTGAGATATTCATGCAAAAGTAATCAAGAACAAAAGGTTTTACATGTAGTTATTTTTGCAGTTACTTTAATGTCTTAAAGTTTAACTTTACACTTTTAAAATGTACTTTAAATAACACAAAAATGTACCTTAAACTTTACGGAATCCCCTTCAGCAGGAACAAAACTGTACAGAAGTCCAGAATCTTGATTTTTACCTGGCATAGTTTTCATATGCATTGTTTTCAGTTTTAATTTCATTTTCTAACTTGAGGAAGAATATTCTTTAATTATTATCTGTTAAACAGTTTTAATTTTTTGGCAAATCTGTCCTCTCCAGCCCTTCCTAAAGTAATAATTGAAAAAAGTTTGATATACTGGATACAAGATAGATTATTATGAGGTAGATATTTCAGTTTTATTGAGTCTATAATCTAGTTTGCAAGTTTACAATCAAAAACTTCACTGAATCTGTGCCTTGCTAAATAATGTGACGAGTTTTTGAAGTTCAGAACACTGAATGTCTTAAAGACAGTTGTGACTGTCTGATGGCTGAGAGAGAGCAAAGCTGAAAATAAGCCATATGTCTAGAGGACAAAGCGTGGTGAGTACATTGCTGTTTCTGTCTCTCTCTTCTTCAAAATTTTTCCATTCTATAGCTTGGGGAACAGCAAAATTTCCTATTTTCCCATGTAAGGGAACTGTCTACAGAATGTCAGTTTCTGAAAGTGAACATATACACAAAAATTTAACAGACTTTAGTGATGTTCTTTCCTAATTAACTTGGGAAGTGTATGTCTTCAAAGTTTCAATGTGTTTTGACAAAAAAAAAAAAATTAACAGATTTTAACTTGTTGTGTGTGTTTAATATTGAATTATAATTAAATTGGATTAAGCTAGAATACACCTACAGGATACGGGCTGAGTTAATCTTTCCCCATATTGTACTATTTTTTCATGCACACAACTGAGAGATATGACTGTTAGAGTGGAACCTTTTTCTTTCATCTTTCATGCATTTCAGAGCACATTGTTGACTTAGTATTTCTTTTCTACTTATTTTGTAGCAGTTAGGTCTTTTAATATAGAAGCAAATACATTGAGCTGACAGAAATAATTTGCTTAATACTGCTTAGGGAAAATCAAAAAAAGAAAAAGAATAACTGGGCTGAAACACAGTTACTAAATACTATTGATTGAATATACAGAATAAGCTAATTTAGATATTTGTATATACAAATTATACATTCTCTTTTTTTTTTGTAAAGAAAGATCAGAAAGTTAGGGGTTTTTTGTAAAAATTATGTATAGTATTCAGACCATTGAAAAGTACTTAAAAATTTGTATTCATACAGAAATCCTTTTGAGAACCACGCTTGCAGTTATGATTCTACCTGTAAGTCAGTTAATGCATGCTTTAATTGACTCCATGATTTATGTTCAGATTTCTTTTTAGTTTTAAAATGGCCTTAATTTAGTGTTCAAATTCATAAGCAATTTTCCTTCAGTGTAGCTGTGTTCCTTGTGTTGGATTCTGCTTCTGGAATCTGTACTGTAATTTTGCACTTCTTCCTTGCATTGGATTGTTTTAATCAAATGTGTTTAACTGTGTTAAATGACAATGTCATTACCCATGTTATATAATGAAACTAAAAAATTAATTTAGAGGGAACAAAAATAAAACAGAAAAGGAAGTAGTAATTCTGAAATTTATTTCTGTTAATTTATATGTGTGCATTTTTCATTTGTCTACTTTTAAAGCTTCTTCCAGAGCATCATGGCACAAAAGTTCTGACAATGATTTATTCATCTCCATTACTAGAAAGCAAGTGGAACTTAGGTATCAAGATATTTTTAAAGTTTTTATTAAAAAAACATTGTTAGGCATCCATGCACTTTTTAGTGTCAGTCCACTGTATCTCTTCCATTTTTAAAAAAGGAATTTGACTGCATGTGCTTAGTGAATTTTTGTTTATGCATACATTAGACTTTAGTTAATAATATGCTGACACCCATCCTTAATGGCTTGATGCTTAGGACTAATATTTATAATTTTTATCATAGCATGTTTCTGCTTATATATTATTATCCCAAACATATACCCCTGATTTTGTTTCTATGTTTGGTATTTTTTAAATTCCCCACAAAAATGTTAAACCATACAACTTTCTATTCCATTCTTACTAGTTTTGATTTTTTTTCCTAAATTCAAATCTAGTACAATTGACAATAATTGAAGAATTTTAATTAATTATGAGTTATCGTTGCATATCATTGCATGATGTTTTCCTGTAGCTTTGCATATGACACTAGGATTTACCATATTATTACATATGTCTTACAATGCTACACACTTATTAGCACTGAAAAGCATAACAAAAAAAAAAAAATTTTTGGTGTACAATTTTTCTGCAATCTTAAAAATGTTCAGCAGCCATCCCACCTGACATAGCATGATATGACCAAGAGTTCTACTTCACAAAGGGCCACAGGGACCAGCTTTAGTGGTATGAAAAATGGATTTGTGCATTCTTATGATCTAGTTATTAAAGCTGTTAGAAATGGTTCTGCCTGAATTAAGGTGCAAACAAGACCATATGCCAAAGTTAATATTATGGGTTTTACGTTATAGTAAATATGAGAAAAAGAGAGAGAGAAACAAAGAAAGAAATAGAAAAAGGTGGGGGGAACAGAAAGAGAGGGACACAGACAGAATAAAGTATCACCATCCATGGATCCCAGCTCTGTTCTGTAGATCCTCTCTAGTTTATAGCTTCCAGATCATTGATCCCTGAAATGTGATAATTTCAAGGTTTTTGAAATTTGTTTAATAATGACCTAACTCAACTATGGCTTCAGATCTTTTTTTATTCAGAGTCTTAAAATAGCCAAGAGTATCAATGATTTAATAGAAATACGTCTGGAATAATCCTCCCTTACCAATTTTTTAGTAGGTATCCTAATATGTGATTATATAGGTGGATCACTGACCATAAGTCCAACTACAATATGACATCCTATGAATAACGGAGATCTAGAAATTGAAGCAAATTTTAAAATTCCTAAGACACTAAGCTTGATAAATATATTTAGATAGAGCACTCTCTTTTATAGACTAGGCATTTTTTTTACCTATGTTGTTGGAAAGACAGCACAGATTTAAACAGCTATTGGAACAAAAGTTTGATTATGAATGGGGAGGCTATGTAGGAATCAATACTTTGATCATAGCCTGAAAGTCTTACATAGAATATTCAAAATACAATGCTTTTTTTTTTGCTAGGTTAAAATGGAAACATTGGAAATATTGTTTTATAACTGTTTTGGGGTTTTACCAAAATTTTATTTTAATACCTCACTATGTGCTTAGTTTTCCTTCATTGAGATGAACTGCAAGATGATTTGACAATCTACAAAACTGAAAGTCACTAGATGTGTACAACCATAAAGAAAAGACACTTTTTTCCCCTCTATGCTTTAGAGAATGAAAATGAAACCTGGCTCAGACTGTTAGTAGTTCCCAAATTTTAAAATTGTTTCAAATTAAAGTAGTTTCAATAAAAAGTTGATGGTCAGTTACTGTTATTCTAGTTAAATCACATTAATCTTTAACTGCATTTGTCTCTCCTCTTTTTTTTTTTTTAAAAAAAAGAGCATTTGCTGCTACTTGATGGAGAGCTTCAGTCTTTTAGATGATAATCATTAATAGATTTCAAATGCATGTGGCAGCATTTTAAGTGAATTCCATTATACTGCCAGATTTCTGAAAATATTCCGTTTTATTTTAAACCAGTAGTTTATCTTAGAAAATGAAAGTATCTCAGAACAGAATACATTTGAGAAGTTTGGTAGATGAGTACGCTTCCTATTAGATATAGTAAACCTGGCAAATGCTAAATAAATGGTACGGAGTGTCTCATGGAATCAAAGTTCTTCAAAGAGCATATTTTGTCAGTGTGGTAGCTGTTACATATGTATCAGAGAAGACCAAGTATGAACGACCAAGTTAGTCTCTAATGGACCTCCTAGCAGGCTTTTGCAAAGATATTGGGAAAAAAGTAAGAATATTATCAACAAAAACCATAGAGAATGTTGAGGTATTTATAGTCTGGTAATATGTGCATAAATAAAAAATATGTACAATTAATGCATTGTCTGTTCAATTCTGCTGGAAACACATTTTAATCCAGTTAAATACTCTAATTTATTTTAGAGCTTGCAGTTAATTTCCCAGATCAGACCAAAGTGCTTAGCACCTAGTTAAATTGTCAATTAAGTTTATGATTACTAAGAAAACAAGTACCTATAGCAACACACAGGACAGCACTTGGAATAAGTTTTCTTGGTTCCAGTGGCTCCAGTCACAGGTGAATAGGCCAAGGCAAATCAAACACCATTCAAGGTATAACAAGATAACTGAAGGAATTATGATAGAAATCTACACACATCTAAATCTAAACACATGGAACATGGAAAAAGTGAATGAAGTACTATTAATGTTTGGAGTTTTGCTTGTTTGTTTTTTTGTTTTTAGGAAGGTTTCTTTAAATAAAATGCAATTAAATTGGGAACTCATTGCACATGATGTTATGGAAGCTGAAATTGTGAATGCATCCAAGCAGCTCTAGGCAGTGCAGATAAAAAGGGACTGAAGTCAGTCTTACAATTCTTAACACATGACAGTAGGAAAGGGACAGTTAATACTTAAAACTACCAGACAGGGTTCACAATTCAATATAATCAAAAGTGTCACTCTCAGCAGAGTCATGGGATGTGTTCAGACTCTTTTGGAAAGCAAGAAATTTCCAAGGGCTGGACATAAGATTTTATATGGAAGTAGGTGTTAGAGCCACTTCTTGTTCCTGAATCCATTTTCTCTGCTTTTATATAGTAAAGAGGTATTATTTATTTAATATTCATGCAGCAAATTAAGCAAATTAGCACCTTTCAGAAGCACTCAAGCAATCCAGAAACAAGGGAGGACATGACAAACTGATCAGGGGCAGAGTCTCACTTCAAAAATTTTCTGTGAAACAGGGGCTGGATTAAGAGTCCAAGATCATGCAGAAGTCTCATGTGGAAATCAACCCAAAAAGTTCTCAGAGAGGGAGAAAGAGGATCCACTTAAGCAATAATTAGGTGACTTTTACAATACAGAGATATAAGGCATCCTACTTCAAGAAACAAATAGATATTGTTAATTTCTTTTTTTCACCGGATAGCATCCAATAGATTATGGTATTTTTTTATCTTTCAGAGCAATTTTATTTTTTCAGAGAGTTTTCTACCTTCTCAGACACCAAGTTACCATTGCAATCACTTGATTTTGTACTTATTGATGGTATCTCAGGATATTTCTGGTTTCTGTGCACCCTGAATGAAGTTCAATGAGGACAGTTGAAATTTTCAATTTCTGGTACACAGATCAAGTTTTCTAGTTCAGTCTGGAAGGCCACTCTGTGTTAGTCTTTTTGGCAATTTTTTTCTGTTCCGTAATTTTTCCCTTCTAATCAGGCCAGCTTTATGGTTGCTTGTATCAACACATGAAAATGATTTCATCTTAATGTTGGAGTTACAGAAACAGTTGGGAGAGACCCACAAGGGTCATCGAGTCCAACTCCTAAGTGAATATCCCACACAGGGATTTAACCTGCAACTTTGGTGGGATTCACACACCGATCAGCTGTATTATATTCAGCCTTCCCTGGAAGTTGCTCTACTGTTGGAGGTTTGGATTTTTCCTTTTTTTTCCCTTTCTCTAAGGAAATTTTCTCCCATTTGTTGCCTAAGAGATGTAAATGAGAATAGTTGAGAGACAAGGGATGTGGCTGGGAGGAGGAGGAGAGGAAAGGGTGCATTTTGCTGCTGTCTCTTGGCTGAGGGGCTTTCTCTTGGGAAGTGCAGAGATACCATGAGATTTTGGCTGGGGGTGAGGGGCTGGGCTGGTGCCTCACTCCCGCTTTCTCCCTCCTGGGAGCCGAGTGTACAGGTGAGGCTTTGGTGCCGGGCTGTTAGGCCAGAGGGTTCGCTGCCACTGCAGACCTTTCGTCTTTCACTACATCTCCTTATCAAGGGTGAGTGTCCGCTTGCAAGAGCAGCTGTTGAACTGGGACCTTTCCAACACCTGACCTCCCTGGGAAGGGGACCCTGACACCCAGTCTTTCCTGGAGGGAGACTCTCCTGGTGGCTTGTGGCAGCTGCCTGCAGCAACCTGTCTGCTGCTGCCCAGACCTGTTTTCTGCCACTGCTCAGCCCTGCTGTTTTCTGTCACTGCTTCAGATTTTTTGCTGCACTTTAACCTGACAATCTGTGTTCACCAGGACTTCTGTGGCTCCTGCCATGGCTCTGGAGTCTTTACTTTGAAGTCTTTGGTGGCCACCCTAGGTTTGGCCACCGGCTGCCTCTGCTGTTCCAGCTGGCTGCTCCGTGGATCCTGCTGCAGTCCATTTTGCCATGCAGAGGTGCGCTGGGCTCGGCTGCCACTGGGGGTTTGTGAAGGAAGCCCCTTTCCGCCGGCCTGCCCGCCATTGCCCACATGAGGGCAGCGGCCGGACTCGCGCCACAGCGCCCCCTGCAGGCACGGGGAGTCACCGCACCCGCCCTGCCCGCCGGGAGCCAGCAGCGCCCCTGCTGGCTGCTAGCGGAACTGCACCGACGGGGAAGGCACCTGCGGCCGAGAGACGGCTGGGACTGGGGATGTGCTCTGGTTGGTGTTGGTGCCGTAGCTGTTGCTGTTTGTTTGTTTGTCTTGTTATACATATACATCTATAGTAATAAAGAATTGTTATTCCTTTTCCTATATCTTTGCCTGAAACCCCCGTAATTTCAAAGTTGTAATAATTTGGAGGGAAGAGGGCTCCATTTTCCATTCCAAGGGAGGTTCCTGCCTTCCTTGGCAGACACCTGTCTTTCAAGTCAAGGCAACTCAGGTGATTAAGGTAGTTTAGTGTCAGAGGGAGCTCAGGAAAGATCTTCCATCTGATACTAATGAAAAGAAGAGATATTCTAGGTGATCAGATGACTTTCCTGTTTTGGACACGGTAATGAGTGACCCAGTGGTACAAGAAAGTGATATAGGCTTTATTTAAAGATAGTCAGACAAAGCGAAGATATTACCAGTCTTATTCAGGTTTGGGTCCAGAAATAAAGTTATTAAGCAAGTGATGGGTATGTCAGGAAAACTGGAGGAGCATATCTGACATGGTTTAAAAATGATAGTATGGAAACCCACAGCTATAATTATTTTACAGGGTACTGTGAAGTCTGTTTGAAGGACTGGCAGTAGCTCACATCAAGTAGTCCAGTACCAATCTTTACAACCTGACTGTTTTTTCACCTGATGTTTCTCTTCCCCTCTTTCTTTCCTTAGTCATCTGCCACAACCAGTTATACACATTTAGCAATAGAGACGACCAGCTCATCTGGCCAAATGGAAATTAGGATTGTGAAGCAGGTATTCCCATTTTATTGCCTCTTCCATTGCTAGAAAGAACCAACACTTTTCAGAAAATTCCATGACATCTCATGGAGGCTACACTTATACCCTTTAGAAGAGCCTTTGGAACGGTCTCACATTCTGCATGCTCTGTGCTGCAGGGTCCCCTATCCTCCATTTGAGTGGAAATTTTTCTAACATTTGGAAAAAAGGAAATTCCTTAATATTTTGTGAGATAACAAGAATACATTCTGGAGTCATTTCAGCTAAGCTAGATTCATGTTAATCCAATATTCTGATGTGAACTTCAGGAAGAGAAAGAATAAGAGAAATGCAAATAAGTAAAGTTTTGCTTGAAAGTTAATTCATCCTTTATTTAAAAATATTTTCATACACATTATCTATTCTTCTGTGATCAGAAAATTGCATGTTTAAGTCATGGTACAGGAAGCCAGGTTTGCTTGTAGGTAAGTTAACTGACATACTTTTCTTAGCTCTTTTCTTAGCATGGATATGACATTGTATTCCTGTAACAGATGTAATGGGCTACAGCAAGACATACAAACCTCCAAAATGAAACCAAACTCTGTGGACTACTATTTACTTTAGGATTTGCTGTGTTTTGCTGGCCACTAGTGCATGTGAACTGTTGAGAAAATTTGCCATCTTGTGGCCTTTAAGAAAATGCTGTGTTTCTCCAAATTGGGCATCCATTGGTGCTAAACTGGCCTCTGAAAGTTTTCTTGTGTGATATGCAGAGAGAAAAAGTGAGCATCTAGCATTTAAACTATGTAAGATTCCCTTCTAATGAAAACTTATGTCTAGAATAGGAAAGTAAAAAAATTTTTGTATTGTAAAATAATAAGAGGTGGTTTTTTTCCTTAAGACTAAGTTATACATTGACTGCATTTCCAGTGCATTTATTCCTTCCAGTTAGAACAACCTGTTACAACCCTTCAATAGAAAAAAACAGGAAAAAGTTGGATTTTCATCACCTTGAAGTTCTGAACTAGTGGCTTTTGAAGATCTTAATTATTGATATAAAAATCATGGAAAAGTTCATGAAGAATTTGTGACTTTTAGTTTTTCCCTTATCACAGATTATACAATTAGAATTCAACTTTTTTTATCGGAAAATGCCTACAATGCTTCCTCTGTAATGTACAATATTAAAAACTATTTTCTTTCTCTTATCAAAACTTTATTTTTTTCTTTATGTATCTCTATCATATCTTCCTGATGAATATTCATATGTACTATTAGCTAATAATATTCCACATTATTTAATTCCAAAGAGGCAACCAAAATTTTTATGCTCTCTGTTGTTAATATACTTTGTTTTATTATATAAGGAATATTAGTGTACAATGCAGTTTCATGAACACAGCGTATCTGTTACTCTCTGTGACTGCAAGCAGAGGAACAAATATGGCTAAATAACATTGTAGGTTGTGTGATGTTTTTCTTCACTGATAAAGTAAGCTGTCATAAGACATCATGAAGTTTGAAATACATCATTAGGATAATGATAATTTTTTTTTTTTGTCTCAGTGAAAATCAGGTAGCAATACTAACTGTGTTTTTAATTACCCAGAGTTATGGTTGCTTTTGCATACAGCCTCACTGTTAAGCTTTGGAGATGAAATACCAGCTAGGTAAAGAATAAATAATAATTGCAGACATTGAATTTAGTTACTAGAAATAAACCACATCATGAAAGCTGTAATAATATTTATGAAGGATATTTTCATCTAATGACTGGTTCTACCTCCTTTAAGATGTTCTTTAATTTTACTAAATTCCAATCTTTTTGTAGAAGTTTCAGAACTGTGTTTTCTTAACAAGAAAATATTTAAAAATCATTTTAATTATGAATGTTTCCAGAAATCTGCATTCTGGAGGTGAATATTGTTTAAAGTTTTGTATTATGAATTCAAGGGTTTCTGTTACAGTTTTAGGTACAGAAATATTTGAAGAGGTAAGTAGAAGAAAGAGATAATGAAAACTGTGCTTGTATTTAGTGTTGAGGCACTTAGGTTGATTTTCTCCCTGAAAACACTAACTGTATGAGTATCACAATTGTACATGTATCACAAGTACATCTCATTGTTAGAACTTTACCTGTTGACCCATTGAGTGGACTTGAGTGAAGACATCTACCCCAGAAAAAGGATACAAAGAATATCACACAGACTAGATATATAGTCTGTGCTCTTTCCAAACCAATCTGTTCCTAGGTATATATGGATGAAATGGTCATTTTCTTTCTTCTCCTACACTGCCTGCATACTTTTCTCCTCCTCTGCGCTGCTGCATGCAGATCACTATTACTAGTCAAAGAAAAAGAACAATAGCAGCAGTCTTTTTTAGATGGAGCTCCTCACAAAATAGTATTACGTGTACAAGTGTTTATGTACAATTAGTAAAACCAGTGAAATTTCTTGTGCTCACTGACAGGTGAAGAGGACAGAGGAAAACAAAGCATAAAAGTGTATGCTGTTATTGAGCTCATTATGCCACGTGGGATACTGCTTTGAGCAATTTCTATGCCAGATGTCATTGTGATAAATTAAACACAGAGTGTGGTCACTCTTGTGATGACATTTTAAGGTCATGAGAGAGCTATGGAAAGGGCAAAAGTTCATCTTTAAAGAAGGTTATTTCTTGTGATATGATGGGAAACATGCATGTTTCTCTAAGCAGATTTATTATGCAGTTACTTGTCATAATTTTTTCCTTGACTGTAAAGTCATTGGGAGTTTACACCCACTGAACACCGATTCAGCTGCTGAAGTGATAATATAAAGTGTTTGGCAAAAAAGACATGAACTGATCACTATTCACAAACAAATTTTTTTAGCGGATATGTATGTTAAAAATTCCAATTGAATCTAAACAAAAATATGAAACTAACCTGAACATGCTATGTATTATCAAATATATGAAACATGTATTTGCATTATTGTAGGTATTCTAAAAAATTTCCTAAAACATTAGGCTTTTAATAGAAGCATATGAATGTCTTATGTTTTCCTTAAAAACATACTCTGAAACTTCAAAACTTTCCTTCCATGCATGATTTTTGTAGGGTCTGAGTGTTGTCCTGCTATTAACTAAAATTCTTTCACATCCTTTTTCTTATGATTTCTATTCATTGGATAGTTTGAGGCAGAAATGCAGAAAGCAGAAGCTGTATAGTCTTGCCTTTATCCACAGCAGAAATTCAGAGGAATTGAAATACCCACAATTGCTGAGATGTCAGTTTTGATTCTCTATCTATATATAGAAAACCCCAGTGACAGGGTGCTCGTTTGATTCATTATCTGAATTATTATTAAAAAATACAATGTTTTTTGCTTCTTAGAAGACACTGAAATGGTATGGGGAAAAAATACTTCTTAAGAAGTAAGTTAAGATTGTAGGCACAGACATCTTGATAATATTTGACTAAATTTAATCTCTTTTATTAAACAAAAAAAAAATTAAATGAATAGTGACCTACAGAGGGATAAAATTGTTGTTTTCCTGTGTAAGGACAAAAAGTAGAGTTGACTAGTATTCACAGAATAGGATCTCACCATATTTTCCAGTAAAACCTAAGAGCTGCTGAACTTCGGTATAGTCCCTTGATTTGAAAAACAAAACAAAACAAAACAAACCCTTGAAACCTAAGGTGTAAATTTAATTATTTTAAAACATAAAATTGAAGATACATGTACATCTTCCCTGTGCTTGACAACCTCAAATCTTATATGCAGTTTAAAAATTCTATAACATGTAGAAAGAATGACCTGTTTGTCTGGTATTGAAGACAGTGAAATGAAAAATAACGTTCAAGACAGTGATCATGCATGTATGTTGGGGCTTTTTTTAACAAAGCTCATAGTAGTGTACTTTCTTGGAACTGTTTGTTTGTTTGGATTTTTTCGCTTATTTTTTCTGAAATTAAGCTGATGACCTTTATATTTTGTGTTTAGCACAATGTGACAAACTTTGTCTGTGCAATTGTCATGTTAAGAAAAACCACCGCACTCCTTCTTAAAAGTACATTAAAATGCTGAAGTGTTACCTTAATAGCAAGATTTAACAGCTATAGAATTATTTCACTTTTAAGACATAATCTCAGCATACACTAATTCTGTTTCAGTCTTTCATCCAGCACTCAAAAAACAGAAGAAAAGGTGGAAAGTAGAGTAGTTCATGTTTTTGCAATTAGCATCATCTAGCTACTTTTATGTAATGCTTCTATGTTCTTTAAAAATGAGAACTAGCAGCTGCAGTTTCTTTTTTTGTTTGTTTTTGTTTCAAAGTACAAATATTTAATGGAAACATGGACCTGTCTTTGTATGAAAAAGACTGAGCCAGAAGCCAGTTATCTGCCTTGTTTGTTGCACACAGCATGTGACAAAGATACTTTTTAGGCTCCTAACAGTGATTTTAGAAGGAAGGTACTACTTAAAATCACTTTCTACATAACTATGTGACAGGTCAGTATTCCATTACAGACAAAACTGCTACATCTATCAGCTGGTTTTCAGTACTATAGCATTTCTTTTATTTTTCTCACATATTGGTAAAAAAGGCAATAATCTGAAATCCAACCTTATTTAACAGTGCAGTTAATGTAGTGAAAGGGAGTGGAACTCTGAAAATAATGAAAGCTGAAATAATGCCACTTATTTCTTAGTTTATATTTACTAAAGGTAAGAAACCTCAGAGGAACTCAATAAAACCATGCAAAATATTTAAAATATTCTAGACTCATGCAGTGGAAAAAATCCATTCTTTTCACTCCTGCTCATTTCCTGCCTCACCCTTCAATCCGTAAACCATTTGGATTTTTTGTTCTTAAAGTCTCATATAGATGCAATACATACATCATATCAAAATATAGTGTGAAAAATTCTGAGAATTTTCAGTCTCTAATAAAACCATATTTCAGAGAAAGAGTCCGACAGTAAAAAAATTATTACTATTGAAATTCACTCAATACAATTTATTTGCCCCTTGTTCATCATGTACTTATGTAAAATTGCATCTTTCTGTGTCATACCAGTTTTATGAAATACTTGCTGGTCTTGGTCATGTCATCTTAGCAAACTTGCTCTATTTCAAGGCAAACTGTTTTTCTATCCCAATTATTATATCTGTCCTTCATAGATCACAGGTCTCTGCAATTGCTATTGTCTCCATCGCACTAGGACAAAAAAATACAGAAGATTTTTAACTATTTAGAATTTTCTTCTTTTGCAATTCAAAAAATTCAAGGAGACTTGTACAGCAATGACAATTAAATTATACCAAAGCAAACTGGTCAAATTGAAGGATTAAAAATACAGTCAGTCTGTAGAAAGCTGAAAGAAAGGAATTTTTGGATCCTTTTTTGATTAAAAGATGTTTTGCAGATGTTTATGTTACTAGAGTGTTTCAAAAGACATATGCATAGAGTTCAAAGGAGTAAAATTTGGAAAAGACACATCCAGATTTTTTCTTGCCATATGTCATGGTTCAACCCCATCCAGCCGCAGAGCCCTGCACAGCTGCTCACTCTCTCTCCCAGAAGCAGGATCAGGAAGAAAACCCGAAGAGTAAAAGACAGAAAACCCATGGGTTGAGATAAAGACAGTTTGATAGGGAAAGCAAATCTATATGCACAGGCAAAGCCAAACAAGGAATTAATTCTGTGCTTCCCTTGAGCAGGCAAGTGTTCAGCCATCTCCAGGAGAGCAGGGCCCCCTTACACCTAATGGAGACTTGGGAAGAAAAATGCCATCACTCCAAATGTCCCCCTTCCTCCTTTCCCCCCCGCTCCTCCCCATTTTATATACTGATGTTATGCCACAGGGTCTGGAATATCCTTTTGGTCAGTTGGGGTCACCTGTCCTGACTGTCTCCTTCCAGCCTCCCAAGCAACCCCAAATTCCAGCAGGGCAGTACAAAAAGCAGAAAAGCTCTTCGCAAGCCCTGCTCAGCAATAACAAAAACATCTCTCTATTATTACCCCTGTGTTCAGCACAAACCCAATATACAGCCCTATACCAGCCATTGTGATAAAAAAGTAACCCTACTCCAGCCAAAACCAGCGCACTAGATGAAGTGATGATTCTTTCAAGGGCCTTTCTAAGTGCAGTATCAAGAAAATAGGCTGCATTACTTGTATTAGCATTAAAAAAAAAAATCAAAAAGAAAAATAGTTGAATCTTACTGAGTATATTTAAATTTTAACACAAAATGATGGACAGAGGTCCCAAGTCAAGTGATGCAATGATATGTGACAACATACATTTAACATTTTCTTTTACACAGACTCACTGACAGGACTAATTAAGAATTAACACATATTAACAGAAGTTTTAAGATTTTGGAGGACAAAAAGTTGTAAATACATATTAAGGGTGATTTTATTTTTTTCATTCTTGCTTAACATTTTTGTCTCTTTTATAAACTGTGTTAATTTTATTTTCTTGTGAAAGCAAGATAATATTGCCATTATAAACATTGTTTCACCAAAAAAAAAGAACTGGCATCAGAATAGAAGAATGATAAAGACCTCACGTAGCTTCCCCATTACTATCTGAGTTATTCTATTAAATTCTATCTCTGATATATCTTCTGCTAGATTTTGTTCAATTAAGGAAAACTTTATTCACTTTCTACCCAGACTGATTTTTTTACTGTAAGATGTAAATTATTTAAAAATAAGCCTTTTTATTATGTTCTTATATGTTATGCATTCTGTTTTCTTCTGTTCATTAAAAACCAGTTCACCTAGGATAACAGCTCCAGTGTCTTGTAAGAAGGAGTGAGAAAATAATAGGACCTTCTCACTGGCAATTGAAGAGACAGAGACTCCACTGCTTGTATGCAAGAAGCCAAATTATTCATTACAGAGCTCAGCATATAGACCTTTCCAGCTATAGCTAAAATTGGCAGCAATCACTTTTTACATTTCCTAATGACATTGCTTAAGCATGGCTTTGCTCAGTCCTGCTTTCTAGCTGTATTCCCATGCCTTCTTTTTCTGCACTGCTTACACGCTCTCTCTGGTTTTGCTGGGAATTTTACGTACAGAATGGAAAACTTACTTTAATGAGGCTGGTGAAGGATCTGAAGTATAAGTCCTGTGAGAAGCAGCTGAGGGAATTAGGATTGCTTAACATGGAGAAAAGTGGGCTAAGAGAAGTCCTATTGCTCTCTTTACCTACCTAACAAGAGGTTGTGGTGATGCGAGTCTTGGTTCTTGTCCCAAGCAACAAGCTTGGAGAAGAAGGCATGAGTAAAAATGGCTTTAAATTGCCTCAGGGGAGGTTTAAATTGAATATTATTAGAAATGTTCTCATGAAAAGGGTTGTCAAGCTTTGCAAGAGGCTGCCCAGGGAAGTAGCTGAGTTGCCATCCCTAGAGATATTTCAAAGATGCATAGATGTGGTGATTAGGGGCATAGTGGTCTTCGCAGTGCTGGTTTAATTGTTGGATTCAATGATCTTAAAGGTCTGTTCAAAAGTAAGGGTTCCTGTGGTTTGTATGTGTTCTGGGACCTTCAAAAGCACTTAATATTTTTTTTTTTTTATTTTCTCCCTTCATATATATAAAAAAACTGTGACTCTAACACTGTTCTGCTACTACTGTAGCTCTTAAGTTATATCACTTTAAATAAAATTCTGTTAGATAATATGGGTACATTTTGAAACCTTCTAAGATATCAGATGTGACTTTATAACTTTTCAGCCAAAGATGGGTTTGTGCAGAGATGTTATAATTTATTTTCATACATTTATTGCAGTAGAAAGAGAAGAAAATACAGTCTGTTTGCTTTTTGTTGTTGTTTTGCTTTGTTGTTGTTTTGTAGATGTTCTGTTTTCTTTTGTTTCTGGAAGCACTACAATATGTAGGCACCAGTAAAATGCTAGCAGTAAAAGTGAGGTACCAGATATCAAGTTCAGCCAATTGGTGAATCCTAGGATTTCTCAGCATAGTCAAGGAAGTAGCCTAAATACTGGTTAGAGAAGCAAAAAAGAAAAAGCTCACAGGAAAGGTCATTGAGTCATCAGTAGACTGAGCAATTTTTGCTAATCGATCCACAGTAACACTTATATGCATGGCTGCCTTTAATAGCTGTTTCAGCACTAAATAGCATCTGCTTAAATGATAGCCAACCACAGACACATGGACTGCAATAATAGCCATTGTTCTTATGTATATGAAAGAATGTCTCTCACAGGAAAGGACCTAGAAAAATAATGTAAATAATATTCTATAAATTTGACAAAGTCAGCTACGAAGGTTTGGTAATATTAGTTTTGTGATTACACTATTTTATAAAATATTAAGGAAGCTCTGCAGTCCCAAAGAGAAGTGGTTGGCACAGGCTATAGCCCTGATCTCTCTAACATTTTCTTTTTTACTTGTGTGAAATATCTTGAACATGTGTAAAGACTGAAGGACACTAGACTGTGCAGTCTACAATGAATGAAAAGCTTACTATATTTAAGCAATAAAATGATTTGTATGTATTGGTGCATTCCATTAAGCTTGACACTGGAGTTTTTAGTCATCTTTTCATTTAGAAAACACTGAATAGAGGAAAGTTCTGTGAAGTTTATTTGTACCTTTGTCATCTAACTGATTACTGTGAGAAGTAGATAACATGTTTAGAAATATGTATGAAAATTCATGAATTTTTAAAATGGTTTCTATAGTCAAGAAAGCATTGAAGAAAATCACTAATACTCAGAGCTTGTAGGTACT
This sequence comes from Haemorhous mexicanus, assembly GCF_027477595.1. Classification (NCBI taxonomy): domain Eukaryota; kingdom Metazoa; phylum Chordata; class Aves; order Passeriformes; family Fringillidae; genus Haemorhous; species Haemorhous mexicanus. The sequence continues at coordinate 59,383,704 of NC_082381.1, forward strand.
TGCCATATGTTACTGGTGATCAGACATTTTACACAACTTTTGGAACAATACAAGTTTTACATGCTGCAGACAGCATCATCCACTTGCCTGGTTTACATTGTTTGACTGCTTCTCTATGGGGAAGTTTGTCCCTGTGAGATGGCACACCTTTTTCTGCTGGGGACAGAATATGTTACAATATGATAAAAATATGTTATTATATTATCAGATAACATAAGTTGCTCTTTCGAAGACAGTTCTGATAAAGTAATGTGTTGTAATGTGTTGTACCTACTAATACTTATTTTCAGACAAAATAAAGTGAATTCTGCATTATTATTTTTATATTTGCTTATTTTATGCATTAGAGTGATTCTTTTCACATTTTAAAACAAGTATTATATATTTAAAACATAAATTCAACTGAGATATGATCTCAGAAAAAACAACCCCAGCAACAAACCTAGCAAAATATTATTAAATATCATAAGCTTTTACCATCTTTATTAATCTTTTTCATTCCTGGAATCATGAAATATAACTTGCAGTTAGCTGCTTCCATCATTAGTTTTATTTGAAGTTATTTGCTGTTTGTTAAGGCGAATAGAATTTGCACTGTTTTCATAATTGTCTTTCACAATGCCGAGGGTTACACTATGCAAAAAGAAGAAAACTCTTCTTTCAGGAAACTAGTAAATCCATGTTTGAAGTTTCAATTTATTTCCTATTTAACACAATATATTTTATATATATAATTTTATTTAGTTAATTTTTTTTTTACCTGCCTTATCAGCAACTATTCCTGAAAACAACTAACCTCACCTTTTGCTTCTCCCTGAAATTTTTTTTAGGAATCCCTAAACAAAAATGCATGAAAATCTTGTATTTGATTGATTTCTCTAACATCTTGTTTATATTTCACATCTTCCATGTTACATTTACATTTGTAAATACATAACAATTGAGTAAGCAATATTAGGCATTGCTTACAAAATTATATCTATAAAGAAATATATATGTATTAAAAAAACCCCAACCCAACGAATATCTTTGCTTAGAGTATGCAATAGCCACTGCAATGGGTTATGGGACATGCAGTGATCTCATATTTATCCCACTGTTGAAGGATGTCAGATGTCAGTGCCTTAACAAATATAATCACCTCAGAACTGCTTTATAATATTTTATACTTAAATAATTTTGAAAGCTTAAAAAAGAATTTTATTGTCCTGTAGAAACAAAGACTTACTTTTTTTCTAAGAGTGACTGAAAGGCTATAACGAGGTGAGAGTTAATCTCTACTCCAAACTATCATAGGATAAGATGTAAGAAAATGGCCTCAAATTTCACCAGGGAAGGTTTAGATTGTATATTAGGAAATATTTCTTCACCAAAAGGATCATCAAGCATTGGAATAGTCTGCCCAGGGAAGCAGCTGAGTACCCATACCTGCAATTTTTTAAATGACACGTAGATGTAGCAATTAGGGACATGGTTTTCTAGTGGGCTTGGTGGTGTCAGGTTATGGTTGAACTCAATGATCTTAGGGATCTTCACCAGCCAAAATGAATCTATGATTTGAAGTTCACTACTCAAATGCAAGATAACTCTCATAAGAATTAATTAGTAGTTTCCAGGATTTATTATGTTTTTGAAGGTTTGGGATCAGGCCTTGTGTATCTTCCAAAAATACTGGTCTGATTTATTTAAAGCTATCAGAAATTATTACTCTTGATCAATTTTTATGAAAACAGATAATTTAGTAAACTTTTAAAGGTCTACCATTTATAGCAAAATGCCTGTAATATTTTTTTAAAGGAAGAATTGATGCTTATCTTAGTTTGAGAATTAAGAAGCAAGGCAATACAAGAAAATCCGACAATGTTGGCTATCAGTGACAAAACCTAGTTATAGTTTTAGCAAATGTCAATCATTTTGGCCACAGGTATTGAAGATAACTTCTCTACCCCTCATGTAAACTTTGTTAGAAACTAAGAATCACAGGAAAAGAAGAAAAAAGAAATCACTGATAGAATACATACATTAAGTTCTTCTATTTTAATTCCATTGTAATGTATTTTTTCTGTATCACATTTCATGCAATGGTTTTTTTTAAATAGCTTAGTGGTTTCCAGGTCAAAAGTAGTAGTGACTTCTCTGGCTAGCTAGACCTCCTGTTAGCAGAAAAATTATCTGGGGACCTTACTCAGAACTCTTTATCTCTGCCTTTGTGACCATAAGACTACATATCAGAAAACACTTAAATGTTTTAGGATGATAATATGAAATGTATATGAAAAAACATTAAATACCTAATAGTCTAAATATCTCCTTTTTTTTTTTCTTCTTGAAAGTAGTTCATTACTTTCTAAGTCTTGCTCTTCCTTAGGGATTCTTAATGAAACTTGCATTTGTAGTCCATTAGCTGGAAGCTGTATCACAAGCAACACAGACACTAGGTTGAAATCATATTTACTGTCAAATGGTCTCTGTATGCTTATTTAGTATCTGTAGTGAAGCTTCTTAACATACTTCCTCAAAAGGGAGATTTCATCCACCCAGTTACTGTGGAAAGATGACAGCAGGAAAAGACAGCAAGTTGCAGAAGCAAACCTTTGATATCACCAGGCACACTGAGGCATTGAAAAAAACTAAGTCATGCATCCAGAAATAGTGTGTTTCATATCTGGAAAGGGAGAAAGTAACACTGGTCAAAAGCCCTGCCCACTGACTAATCAAGTTGGTACCTTGGACCTTTCCTCTCCATCCATTGTTCTTCTGACTTGATCCAGTTGTCTTGTGACCAGTGAAATGTTCTCAAGGCAAAGACTTCAGCCTCTGCAGATGTAAGGCTCTAACACAGTGCAAAATGCAGTACTTGTGTCTCTGCCTCTTTGGCTCTGGTTCATACTGGTGTGTCCATACAAATGGACTCTGCACACGTTTTCTGGGGTTGGTCTTTTTGCCTGACATCCTTAAACTTCTCTGCAGCAACACTCTGCATAGCCCTAGATGAAAATTTTGTCCAGGGAGGTGGGCTCTGAGAGGATATTTTACCAACATTGATCAATACCTCTCAGTCCCTGTCTGTTTTTCAGATAAGAAAATTTAGTTTTAACACACATGACTGATTGCTATAGCTAATGACAACTGACAAATTAATGGATTTCGGTATTCATGTGTTCTTACCTTGCAAAATAAATGTCACAGAAAAACAGTGATCTTATTTAAAAATTAAGTCTTCTTAAAGAAAAAGAATAGAACTCTGATATATAAAAGATAGCTCATCTTACAAAAACTATCGCCATACATTTAGAATAAATTTATAAGGTGGCCTTTTCAAGTTTTTTTCTTCCTCCTCTTTTTTTAATCTGGTCTTGATAGTTTGAGGGTTTTTTGTTCTTAATATGACTTATTAATATTCTTAATATTAAGTTGAGTTCTCTCACTGGTTGGCAGATATCTATGTGCAATGTCATCACAAAATAATAATTTCTTGTGATAACTCAATCCTTATGAGTTCCTCTATTTCTCAATAGTTGACACAGATGATAGTGTGGTGAAAGAGCATCATGTAGTTGCCTGCATAATTCATATCACAAAGTACTTTGAAAAATTTTTTGTCACTAATGCAGTAAGACTTTTTTTGAAGAACTGGATAAATTCATGGTATGTGATAATATGGGCTTCGGCATTGTGTTGAGGGCAGCACTGATTGAGGAGTGATGAATACAGTTTTCTTATTGAATTCGTTTGCCTGAAGAGATATTCTTCAGCCTGAGATTTCAAGTATTTTTTTTTCCATTCACCTTTCCATGATTCAGTCTGCTACCCTGCTACCATCAACATGGCTGATGTGTCAGGAAATTTCATTCATACCTCTGAGAATTCTCTGCAATCTGTATGATGAGGAGAGCAATTTAAAGTGTTTGCTAAACTCTCTATGGTTTATTTTGTAACTCAAGCACTTATGCTCTGTTTGCTTCAATTTCTTATCCAATGCAAGGCTTATGGAATTTTCTTGAGATAGAATACTTACAATAGAAAGTATAGGAATGCTTAATAACCACAGAAATACTTAGGTCATCTGCTTTCAGTTAGGCTCAAGGCTGCCATAGTTATTTTCCTAAACATGATCCTAAACTGAACAACTAATCGCTGTTTTGGTAAAAAGACCAATATCCCAGAGCTTTCAGTGTTAGGGCTTAAAGTGTCACAGGATAGGAAATATCTCAGATACCCTGATTAAGTCACCAAAAAAAGCTGGAGAGTATGTCTTTCTCCCCGAATTAAAACAAAAATCCACGGTCCTGCAACTAACTGTCGAGGTCATATAGAAACTTGTGGATATTCGCAGTTCAGTCAAAGCAAGAACAGAGATAATTTCTCCCAGGCTTAGCCTGGGAATCTTAGAGGAAAAGAATGGAAACAATTATTATCTCTCTTTCTGTACCATTGTTTATAGTTATGGTTCTCTAGAGTGTGCTAGTCATAGTCCCCAATAATGTGAGATGTTTCTACTTTGAGACCAATCAAGTATCACCCTAGTGAGTCACATTATAAAACACCCGCTATTTTCACTAAAGCGAACCTTCTGATCCACGTGAAGACTGGAGTCTTTCTTTTCGTCCCTGACTCAACGGTGTCAGACATTGGTCTTGAGATCAGCAACTTTGTTCTTTATGCCTCTATACATCACCATTTAATGGTCAGCCATTACAGTAAATGCCGTCACTTTAAAATTAGTCTTGAATTCTTCTACCAGGAGTGTTGATGCAGCAAAGAGATTGTCTTTGGCTCACTATTGAATATTTTGTCAGTTTCAAAGGTTTTGAAGCCCACTATGAGTTCTGTGCTGCCACAGATACATTACTGGCCTTTTTATTGTCCTTGATGTCCTTGATTTATCCAGATAGTAAATGTCAGAATTAATGAATGTAAAATGATATTGATGTTTCTAAAATAGGAGAAATTGCAGTAATTGTATTAGAAGTTGTTCTTTATGGGCAATAATGCTAAAAATAAGTAAAAGGTAAACTTATTAGGGAAATTCAGTTTAATCAAAGTTCAATAGCTGCTAGAAATGATAATACCATTTCTTACTCAAAGAGTGCATAAGTTAATTCCTTTTAAAACTATTGTCACAGGTCTAAATGCAAGCCTGAATTTCATATACCCTGTTCAGGTCTCCTCCCATATAATTCAAGATACCTCACAAATAGCAAAAAATTTTCAAAATGTGGCAGACATTCATTTTAAGACAGAGATGAAATGCAAAATGGAAATGTTGCACTGGTAATTCTCTCTATTGAAACAAATGTTCAAATTTTGTGTTTCTGTTATAAATAATATTTTATTACATTTCATTGAATATATGTTTTATTTTGCCCTGACTTAAATATATTGAATATTTAAAATATCATTAAAGGAAAAAAATGGGGGAAATTTTATGCCCACAAAACAAAAGAATCATCATTCATTAAATAAGATGGAAAGGACTATATGCCTAGTATTAGCTATTAACTAGGTCTAGTATTTACTCTAGTATTAGACCTAAGAAAAAGATAATTTATTTGAAGCAGAATCTCAGTAGGCAAAAAAAGCCAACCAACCAACCCATAAACCAAACCAAACCAAAACCAAAACAACTGTAACAGTGAGAAGTACAACCTATTCAATGGAAATGAACAAGAATTGATAATATATATCTCTTATACTTTTCTTGAAAGTGGTCATTAGGGGTCATGATGAGAATGTTTTTGAAGAAATAACACAGACTAGTACAAAGCAGGGCTCCAGAATGTGTATCCTGTGTCTTTTATTTTTTCAGGTAGAAGTTTTTTTAGAATTTCATCTGTATTTTTTAATTTAAAATGTTACTTTTAGGAAACGTTTCTTTTTCTTTTCTCTCACACTTGGACAAGAGCTCATTTTTCTTGACTGGAGTAACAGCCTGTGCTATGAACTCCAGCAAAGCAGACACAGATGGGTTTTAACTGCAAAACATTGTTTGGAGCATTCTTCATGCCTTTGATAAACACTTTAATAGAAACTAAGTAAAAGATGTATCACTTAACTTGCAATTGGAAACACAGGTGACATCATTGAAAACTTGTCCTCTATTACATCAGATGAAGGATTTGGTACATTAAAGACAAAACCCAGAACTATGTTCTGGGCTAATGTTTGAATTTAAAAGTTGGACATTGTAGGTCAATTGATATAATCTTTGGGATAGATTTCAGTCATAAACTCTTGGTTAAAGTTAAAATTTGATTATTGTTTTGGTTTAAAAAAATCCATGTATTTAAATGTGTAAGTGACCCTGCACAACATGAATTTAGTTACACTACATTCAACAGACGTATTCTTTGACAACAACTCTATTTTATGGTAGCAGAAACATTTTTTTGAAAGAACTGTTTTTCAGAAGTTTTGGTTTTAAGTGTAAACAAAACCCAAAAGAATCTTTAAATGCTGCCCTACTGAATTTTCAGATAAACTTGGCATAATGTATGCAGAAAGAATTTTTCACTTTTTAAAAAAATTCAGTTCACAGTCTCTCCCTAATATTTATTTCATGTTACTATTTTATCAGAATTCTCTCATCCTGTTGAAATCCTCTGTGCATTCATAGCTGTAGGGTGCAATTACAGGTACAGGCAGAGGAATAAAGCCATCTGAAATAAACTGGAAAGCATTTACCTTACTTTCAAAAAGAATATGCAAGCTGATTTGGTCAATTCTTAGCTTATGTGGAATTTTATAACTAGAACTTTTAGAAAATGTAAGCTATGTTTTATTATCTAAGTTTTAGATAGATTGCAGAGTGAATTTGTGAATCGTGGAATCTGAAAGCTTCCATGGGAGCATATGATTTTTAAAAGTATACATGCTGGGAAACTGCTCTCCAAAACAGTTTATCTGATGGAGAAATAGGGACATGAACATGTAGCTCTATATAGGATGCTCACTAGACTGAAGAATGTCAGAAAAAAAGCTCCTACTTCACTTGAAACTGAGGAAGCCATGCTCAAGAGAGAACCCTAAATGTTTAAAAACAGTTGTTCTCTCTCTTACTTAATTTGTATGAATTTACACTAAAACTTCCAAGAGTCTCTCTTCTAATCAATAAGAATGCATTTCTAGGTTATCAGCAAAAGTGTTTGTTGCCCAGCTTGATGATACATCATTTAATTATTTAATGTTTAAGGCTGTAATGAGGAAGTGAGACAGTAGGATTTAAATATACTGTCATACCATTTTCATTATGCATTTTAAAAACTCTATTATATAGGACTTTGGGAACCCATGTTAACTAGAGAATCACAGTTATTATTGGTCAGTCTTTAGATGGCTTACCAAATTCAGTGAGTTTCATAAAAGAAAATGCTTAATATCTTCTGTGTGTTGGAAAACACCTAATAGACTGGAAAACACCTAAAACATCTAATACATATCATCAGAAAATACAGCTGAGAACAGCAGCTTAAATTAACTCAGCATCTCAGTGAAAAGATTAGTCTTGAAGGTTTCGGTTAAGAAAATTCTATTTGTGAAAGTACAGGGTTGTACTTTGTTAAGGCAAGAGAAAGTTTTTAGTTGTTCTTAGGTTCAACTGAATAATGAACTTCAAAAAAAAAACAAACCCAAAAGCAAGAAAATAAAAGGTATGAGGCTTTTACTTTGCATTATATATTGCATTAGAACATACTGCGGGCTCTGTTCTAGATTTTTTTCAATACCAAAAGCATGAGAAACTCTCACCAACTTAAGCAGATCCTCATAAGCATTTAACATATCTATTAAATAACATAATCTTTAAAAAGTCTTTTTAGGTAGAGGATTACTTTTTTCTTGCCTTTGAGAAATGCACCATGCTAATCGCTCAGTTTTGCCAAAAAGTCTGGAAACTTTTCGCAATTAATTGCTATGCCTGTTCTCTATTTAACCCAAATGAGTTTCATTTCTTCAATTTCTAATTACATACCTTTATCTATAGCTCCACCATATTATGATACCGAACACTGACTGTTTAGGAGGTAATGTCATGGCCTACTATTGATAGTACGAAGGTGTTGTCCGAATGTGTCAGGTTGTCTTGTTTAAGTGGATAGAAATATTTTCTTCAGAGCTGGTGTCTCTCAAGAGATAACAAGAAATTAATGAAAAGTAGTGTCTTTTCAGATGAAAAAATCTCCAGAAGTACATACCACATCAGTGTCTGTCAGCTTATTCCCAGGAATAATCCAAATGATTTTGAGTGTCTTTCAAAAACTGCAAGATAATTCACAAAAACTTATTGTAAAAGAGAGGTAGCATGTTGATTGCAGAGATGGGTGATTCTAACATAGTCTGATTAACTGCTGTAAGGACACTTCTGCATGAGAAGTCCATACTGAGTATCTAATAAATTCATATTCTAGTTTATTGTGTAGTAGCTGCCACAGGCAGACATGCTGTCAGTGTCAACTGATTTACTAGGTTTTTTCTGTAGATATGTTAGCCAAAAAGTGGGGTTATTTTGCTTGTGGCTTTTGTCAGGTTTATTTTAGTGTGGTAGTCTATTTTGGGTTTTTTGGGGTTTTTTTTCTTGTTGAGTGGGTGTGCTTTTAGTTGTATGGGGGTTTTTTGTTGTTACTTTTTGTTCTATTTTGAGGGGTTATTTCTTTTTTTTGGTTGGTTGGTTTATTTTTTTACGTTAGAAGACTTTTCAAATTCATTGAAATTATAATAAGACTAGATTTTTTTGCTGTTTTTGATGTTAGTCTTATGAGATAGTAGGAGTTGATCAAATGTGTCATAACAAACCATTTGTACTACTCTCAGGGAAACTTGACACAAATTATATAAGTCTCCCTGTGGCACTAAACAGCATTTTACATGGTTGAAATACTGCAGATGGTGCTCAAGAAGGAGGGAGAAAAAAGAAGCCTAAATAAACTGTATAATAGCACAAATTAGGAAGAATGCATGTTGATGGTATTTCTTTTATTTTTTGTCTGTTTAGACCAATATCAATAAAGCCATACTAAGTGACCACTTTATGTATAATCTTTAAAAGAGTTCCTATAAAGTGACTATGGACAAGGACAATAAGGTCATATATCAATTTGACAGAAAAGAGATGGAAAGAAAACTTTAGGATATATAAAAAAAAAATGTTTCAAATGTAATAGGGGCTCTTTGTTATCATTATTAAGAATCAAGAAGGAGCTTGAAGTTCATAGATTGCGAAAAGTGTCAAGTATTTGAAAAGCTAAGTTTTAAATAACTAAATTTGAAGAATGACTGACATGATGGTGGTATGTTCTTTCTGAATTCCAACATGGACTTGACTAAATATATTTTACTATGATTAGTTTTTCTGCTTTAGTTTTTGCTATTTTCATACATCACAGCACTTCATGCCATATATATTTTCCCTCTGACTATACCTGCAGATTCCCTCTTTTGCTTAGCAGACAAACTGTACCATCAGCTCCAAGGGCACTGATAATGCTACTCCCATTAATCAGCTACAAAGGAACTCCTATGGGAATGAATTCCACATCCAGTCCAAAAGCTCTAATTAAAAGTCCCCTCCAGGACACCTGATCTCCCTTGAGTCAATTGTTACAGTATGATAACCTCCTGCATCTCCTCACCCATCAGGCTGAGCCTTACTTATGGCATTTTTGTTTAGTGGCTCCTTTAGAAAAAGATATATAATTTGCTGTGATTGGTATGACTTGAATTGTCCCCTGACTGTCCTACTTACTATTATTTCCTAGCTATATGCTTACTGTTGTATAACTATGCTATTTTATTGTCTCAGCTTCTCTAAAGATTAAGTAGTAAAAATGCCCTTCACATTCTGCTTACTTGGTTATTAATAGGAAAAGGATGAAAATATTTTAACTACATGCATCTCATAAAAAGAGCTGTCAAAAATAAAGTCTTTTGCTTATAAATTCTCATATCCTAACTTACTCCTACAGTTTTGCTTTCATAATGGAAAGAAGTTAAATGTTAATTTCTTCTGTGTTTGTTGTTGCTTAGGAAAGTTTTTTTTCAATATGAGGTTAAATTTTTTAATACTTTGTGGTAACAACTGATTGAGCTGCTCAGGATAGTGTAATACTGATAACCATTTTCTCAAGTTGCAAGCAATTGTCACTTAACTCTAATGATAAGACCAAGGCAATTACAATTATCTTGTTGGACCTTTGAGTTTTTTTTTTCTACTTTTCCCTTTCAACTTTTATTGAATTTTATACTCTCTTGTGGTGAATATTAATCTTACTCAGCACTGTCCCAGCTCTACTATATCTGCCCTGAAT